>NC_072740.1:44755557-45488248 GCF_026930045.1 Uloborus diversus | reverse complement strand
TTCATGTTTACTAATTTTATACTATGATTAGTTCTAGAAAATACATAAAAGGTCAGAATTCAGTCTTTTTTTTTTTTTTTTTTTGCATCTAATATGAACATAATAAACAAATATTGAAATTCGACATATTTATAAAGTTTGATAAAAAACAAACGTATTCACGTTGTTTTTAAGTTAACTATCCAGAAATGTAGTGGAGGTCTTATAATTGAAAAAAAACTGCTTTACAAGTAAAATTTAAATTAGTATTTATATGCTTTTGTGTCAGCTATGACTGAAAAGAATGGAAACACAATACACGAAAATAATCGTTCTTTTAAAGACATGGATCAAATTAGTGTCTTTCTAAAGCATCGCTGTTATAAATTTATTCCTTATTATTAAAAACATACAAATCGAATAACAACATGGTTATATCAAAACAGTTACTTTTTCTTTCTTTTTTTTTTTTTTTTGCTCAAATAAGTACATTACAAAGAATTATTTTTTGAGTAGTTATTAGTAGAAAATGTGAAAAATTGTCTCTTATACAAAGTACTCGATAACTTCGATAAGAATTTGATTTATATGAATTGAAGAGTTGATATTTAAAAGTTAGTTAAGTGACAACAGCCAAATTTAACAGAAGGAAAAAGCGATTAGACGTCATTCAAATAACACTTAAAATCATACTAATGAATCATACTCAATTTAAATTCCTTTAATCCAAAAATAAAATTTTGTTCCTTGATTTTTAGTAATAAGTAAATGCGGCATTCAGTCCATAATGCTGACTAAACGGATATAAATATATTTTTAAAAAATGCGAAACTGAATGTTAGACTACCATTCATTTGGTTCACCGCAAACAAAAGGCATAAATTGAATTTAGCTTCTGTTTCTCGAATCTATACTACCGTGTGCAGGTAAACGGCAGTATCTGTAGAAATGAGTTTTCGAGATATTTGAAGAAACGCGTTTCGGACTCCATATTAACAATGGGGAAATGTTGGAATTTGACGTCTTTTTCGCATCTTTTTTTCAGCGGAAACCAAATAAGCGAGCTTGTACAGTAAAGATAATGTACAACAGATGACAAAAATGCAAAAAAATGAAAAATGAAAAATTTGCAGTTACTGCCCTTTACCTGCACACGCCAGTATACCAATAGACGCTGCTTTATGGCTTATGACATGCTAGTGATTTTCTATACCAGATATCCACGTAAACATAAAGGTAATGATTTTTGTTTTCTTTAACCATCAGTACGCGTCTAAATTGTCAACACATCATGATCGATAAATACTCCCATCGTAGTACCTTGAGGAATCCAGGAACCTTATTTTGTTGTCCTGACCAATAATGAAGCGCTCAACATTTCAACAAATGTTGTCAACATCAATAACCACTCCCCTCAGTGAATTATTTAGGAAGCTAGAAACAAGTCTGCGGACTTAGAAGACAAAGAAATAATACAGCAGCGGGTAGGGTTTGTTTTTATTCACGACTAGCAGCCTTACTCTATATTCAGTTACAGAAGAAATTTCTTCAGGAATGCCTTCTTTCTTCAAAGATTTAACCGAAAAATTGGATATAAAAAATAATCTATGCTAAATATAATTATTTTTACCCTGCAAAAAAAAAAAAAAAAAATACTATACTAATTTATGAATGTTTTAAACTTTTGGAACATCCTATTTTTTTAGAAACTAAAGTTTTATGGGTTAGAGAGATATTAAGTCGGAAACGTCAAAACGCGTTTTAGAAGAACTGTCATTTGTAGGAGAAAAATTAATATTTTTGCTCCAAGTTCGAAATAATTTCAAAAATCAAAATGTGGGCATTTTTATACATTTTACTTCCAAAATAATATGTTGACCCTTAAAAAAGATGTTAAACATATAGTAGGGGAGCCCAGAGTGTTTTTAGAGACTTACTCGAGCGCGTCAGATAAACATAGAGGAGATACCTTACATCCTGTCGGGTACCTACACCAAATGTTGGCCTTTTTTACTGGTGGATGCGTCTAGGACAACCTGTCAGATTAGTAAAAGAAATTTGATCATTGGATTTATTGAAGCGTGTTAGATTAAGATAAGAGGTGGGTAAAATTACAAGCAAAAGAGTGTAAATTTAAAAAATCTGACGATATGAGCGTAACGCAAGTGTGTTAGACGTTTATAAAGCTGCAAAAAAAAAGTAATTTTCCCCCTAGCTGTCTGCAGAATACCCCTCAAAATAATCGTCAGATTTTAGACTACCGAGACTGGACCATCAAGCTGAACCTTCTGTATAAAAATCTGACACGCTCGATTGTTTCAATATGAAGATTTTTTTTTCTTTTTTTTTTTTTTTTTGCAGCCCGCCAGATTAGTAAAAAAAAATTGATCATCAGATTTAAAGATGCGCGTCAGATTAAGATAAGGTGAGTTAGTTACTAGTTAAAGAAGGTACATTTAAAAAATCTGACGATTTGAGAGTAACCCAAGGGTTTAGGAAGGTTACAGTTGCAAAAAAAAATAGTCATTTTTTTCCCCTTTTATCTGTTAGATTAAGAATACCCCTCAAAATAATCGTCAGATCATGCTGCCATGACTGAAGATTCAAACTAAACCTTCTGTATAAAAATCTGACGCGTTCGAGTAAATCCATATCACGATTTTTTTTTCTGTTTTGCATTTTCAAAAATTCGCTACGGGCTTTCGTCACTTCTAAAACGTTAGTCTTTTAAATAGTGACATTTTAAAAGGTCACTTAACCTCCCCTCTGAATACCTGAGGCGCTCAAGATTTTTTTTATTTTTTTTATATTCTATCCTTCTGGATGGCCACATCCACCACGCAAGTCGGCAGATAAACATACCTTTAGTATTAAAGACACGTTGGAGCATCAAAATTATGAATATCTGACACGCTCGAGTATGTTCATGTTTTTTTTTTTTTTTTTTTTTTTTTTTACATTTATGAATAGGCACTTTATGCAATATTTTCTTATTCTTATAACCTAAACTACAAAATCCAATAGGTCCCTGCGACGCTTGAGTAAATTCACACTTAGTATCATGGGTTTCCCTACTAGTAGTAAAGAATCGGCTAGTGAAAGAAAAAAATATCTATGTGTGTACATGATACATTAAAAATTAGAATTTTACGGTCGAAACATACTTTTTAAAAGCAAAAACGTAAACTTGATTTCTCCCTTACACACCTCTAATACCAGGGCATCTTTACGTACAATTTTTCCACCAATCACTCAAAGAAAAGAAGGAAAAGAAAGGAAAGTGAGAAAGAAAAATAATAATAATAGTAACGCAAATGAAAAAGGAATAGAAAAGCTGTAACTTATCGTGATCTGGTCTTTTGATGGGAAAAAGAACAGGTGAGCATTGCACGCACACACAAAATCTTACAGAAATCACTAGATCCGTCAAAGGGATGAACAAATCAATACAACTTAGTGTCACTTAATCATTTTAGTTCTTTTTCTGCTTCTTCTTTACAAGATTTCACAAAACTTGATTTTTTCCACCATCGTGTATGTACAATATTTATTATAATAATGTTGACAATTCATTTTTTAGTCCATTCATAACAAAGTATTCACTTTTGCATATTTGTAGTAACATATATATTTTTTAGTAAAACCCTTGTTTTATTTCTACGTACAATGATTTGAATAGGATAAAAAAATTCTCAACTATAATCTATCATGAAACAATGTATATGTAAAAAATTGTTGTAAAAATGTTAGAAGTCATGCTGAAGGTTTAATGTATCTCCAAAAGTCATCTTGCACATGCAAAGTTCTAGCACTTTATTTGTATTTAATCCATATCTGTCATTACTAAATCATCAAAAATATCTTACTCTTAAATCAACAAAAATAAGTTTCGGACCGTACGTAGAATTCCGGCTCCTGAAAATTCAAAGGATCTAAAATTAAAAAGAGTCAAACATATGCACGCTGTTAAAAAATATTATGTATATGCAATTCATGCTCGTTGATGAATCCTCAGAATGGGCAAACTAGTTAGGGTTTCCAATCCCGTAATCCCGATCCCGAATCCCGCGGGATCCCGCATGATAATTAGCGGGACTAATCCCGCGGGACTGAGAGCAAAATCCCGCGGGATTTCCAGCCCCGCAAAGATTTTCCATGCAAACGTTTCCCAATTTTTTTCGTTCATAAAACGAATATTTTTCAAGTATCACCTGAAGTTTTAATCATCTTCCTGAATATCTGCAAGAAGAGCAAAAAAAACCTTTGTCTTATATGATGAACGGAAAATTTACCATTCAAGAAAAAAAATAAAAATAGAGTATATTTTTCTGAGAAAAAATTGGTGACAGTATTCATATGTTCAGCAATTGCGAAAATGCTTAAAAATTTTAAGCCTTTTCGAAAATCACTACTACACATTTAAACCCAGAAAATTAGACCTTAGACGATATTGAAGAAAGTAATACAGAGTGCAAAATCCGCTGGAGTAGCATGAATGCAATGTTGGAACGCTTCTGTAAACTTAAGGAATGCGTTTAAAACCTTAAACTTACTAAAAGTGCACAGAATTTTTTTCCGAAGAAGAGAGCAATGAAAAAAACCTGACATTTTTTATTTGTGCTCTTTGACCTGTAGAAAGTGCCTGTCGATGTCTTTGTCCCCGTGGAGCTAATAATATAAATGTGGGTGGAAACTTTTGAAAATTATGTTCGATGAATTACCTGAGCAATCTTCAATATTCGGCACGACTCTAAAAGAGGTAACTGATGAAACACTGGAAGACTCGAATGGCAGTGCAGTACGTTAAGCTGCTCAAGTTTTTGATTGTCTGTTTAAAGTGAGGGGTAAAATTAGCGAAATTATTCAAAAACTTTTACGGTGACAGCGACCCAATCATCGTTCACCCCCTGTTGTAACGAAACCAATGCAGTGATGCAATGACCAACGTTAGCTAAGCAACAAGGCAAGTTAAATTAGAGTAATACACAAATCAAACAAACATAATTTTTGTCCGAAATTTGAAGTTCATGAGCAAAAACCCCTAACCTGATTACCAAAAGAAAACAAAAATCTATTTTAGAAGATGGTGAAGTTAATGAGGATCTTTTGCAAATGTCCGCAATCATTTAATCTCACTAAAGAAACTGCAATGGAGCCGCATCACGCATTTTCATCAAGCCCATTATTTTTCGCGCAGAAATTTTTTCCCATCCCATACGAGCGAAGCTTCGTTAAAACGCATTGGGCTTTTTTAAAGTACACTTTTGCGTACCAAACGATAGTCATTATTTGAGACGTTACTTTGTATTACTTTACAATTGGTGTACGGAGTTAAAGAAAAACGACTAATTCATGTAACAAAAGTAGTCAGTCCTTCCTAAAAAGCACAAATTTCGACATAAAAATTTAACTTTTAGAAGAATAATGTAAATCTCGCGGGATCCCGAGAACCCGCGGGATTGAGATTGGCGCGGGATTGGAAACCCTATTCTGATCCCACTACACATGAGTAATGCATGCAAAAATTCTGGAAACTAATCCAGTTTAGAGAGGTTCGTTGACTATAATGAGGCAGTGAGAAGCAAAGGGATGTAAGTGGCAAAACTAAAAATGTGGAGATACCAGTACAAATTGTAGGTGATCCTCTCCTCTGCCTTGGGGCAAGAGATAGTACTAGTAGCTCTGGTATGTGCTGTTATAAAGCAGGACTTAGGGAAACATTTCAATGAAAGTCTACCTAGGGTCTTATCTTTTAACGCGTTTTACTCAAAACTTGAAAATGTCCACTTACATCCCTTTGCTTCTCACTGCCTCATATGGCAATCAATCAAAGTAGAATTCTTGCACTTGAAAAGCAATTCGAAAGTTCAACTGAGGACAAAATACCTGTACTATGATCAATAACATTAAGCTTTGTTTAATAAAATTTCCTCTTTCCACAAATGTGGAATGTTTGATGGAGAAAGGGTATGAGGCGATGTTTAAAATAAACTTTCATAAGGAAAGAAATGATGACTATTAAAATTGAAATCTGTTGTGGTATGTAAGATCGTTGACCGTGAAAATAAAAGAATTTTTTTTTTCTTTATTGAACTGGTTTATAACAACATGAAGATTGAAGAAACATTGAACTTGTGGGAAGTTTCTTCTTCTTAATTGTAAGAAAGAAAATAAAGAAATTTGCGGAAATCCGATACGTTTAAAAATAAATTGCAACAAAATACTTTAACTAAATAATAAACAAACAAAAATATTACTTTTGAATTAAAAATAAACACTTTATAATAAGAAATGCAAAACAGCAGTATGTATTACTATGAAAATATAATTTAATGAGAAAAAAATGTACTAAAGCATAAAGCTCATGGATTGAAAAGTATATAAATCAGTTCTTCTACAAAGACGACGTAATAGTTACCCATAAATAAGTTTTCTGGCTTGCAGAGAAGCAAATTTATCAGTAATTTCGGTGAAATCAGTTTTTTCAGAGATTTCGGATTCAATTCAGGTGATGACCAAATCTAATAGCGGCATTATTGTGGCATATTATTTCTCAAGTAATTTTTAAGAATTTTAATTTACTGATACTCCTTTCACGTGAAGCCACATAAACAGGTAAGATTATATATCTTATTGCTGGAGCAAAATTTGAAAAAAGGGAATGGAATCACTTTTTACTAGAATTTCGCATAAAGGAAAACGGTATCTATTTATATTAATGAGAAAAAAGTCAAACGCGTCAGACTTATTTGTACAATTTTCGCGAGAAGGACCCCATGCACTATTTCTCAGAAAATTTTCCAATGATTTTGAGGAGCAATTGTTTTTAGAAGTTTTAAGAAACTATCTAACCGAAGTGAAGTGTTTCAGCTGATGAGAGATGATTGTAAAGATTTTGTTACACATTATGTAAAACTACACATGATTGCAGTTAGTATAGAAATAAATATCTGCTACATTTATACTTGAAAAAGAGAGTGTCACTTTTGGAAAATACTTTTTAATCCAATGAATAATTTAAATTTAACCTTCATAAAAAATACTATGTTGCAACACAAAGTTTTACTAAGTAAGTAACATCAGGTTAGAACTTTCTCAAGAAAATAGCAATGTTCATTTATATCTGAAACAATTGGCAAGAAGATTAATGATTAATCGATAATTTCTTGCTAATTATTTTTACTAATTTGAGACTGAGTATTGAACATAAAAATAAATTCGGCAAAAATGTTCTTTATTGGAAGTTTAATGATTTCCGTCTATGACGTCGATAACTATGAAAAAATTCGTGTTAAATACAAGAGATATAAGCATGTTATCTGGAATAACGGAAGCATCATGAGGAGCGTTTATTATTATATCATATAAGAGGAAAATACGCCTAATTTTTCACGATTTTTAAAAAGTAAATGATATATTTTATCCATTGAGTGCTAATATTTTGTGTCCATATCATGTTCAGCTGCTGCCACATTTCCCTTCTAAAAGTAAATGATCACCAAACCGGAATACAGTGCTGCATATTAAGGCATACATCGTACACCTTCTGGTTTTTTTCGAAAAGCAGCGCATGCCTTTAGCTCTTTACTGAGTTAGACATTTTATATATTTTTAACGAGTTTTTTTAACAGTAAATTATGTCTTTTTACCTTTGGGAATCAATATTTTGTTTTTATATTATCTTTAACTGATGTCACATTTCCCTTCTGAAAGTGAATGTACGAATACAGCGCTGTATTGAAGGGTATACACCGTGCACCTCGAAACGTCGTTGTTTTGAAAAACACAGCAAACACTTAAGGAGGTATTCTAGTCTAGAGGCTTAATTTTAAGGTGATTTTACAGGCGTAATAGAAAAAGAACAGCAGTTAATTTCACTATCCATCTTTATCAGTTTTTTATTCATACTTTAAAAGTATAAAAATGCATAATAGTTGAAAAAAAATTCAAAATTTTAGTTGGAGGAGGCTGACAAAGTGGGGCTTCTAAAAAAGGGTGGGGGGGGGGTCTCCTCGTTGACGCGATTCCAATCCTCCAGGTGATCTGAAACATAAAGTAAAGGGTAATTCTTACAAAACAAGGATGTAGAATTGTCTGGATGTAGCTGATTCATTTACTTATTTCTTTATTTTTTTCACAAAATGGCGTATTTTTGAAAAAAAAAGTTCTTTTTTTGGCTCCTTTTTTTAACTTGGGAATTTTTTTAAAAGTAATAAAAATCAAAAATTTCAAAAACCCTACGTGGGGACAATTTTGATAGTACTAAGAAAGTCTGTACCAAATTTCAAGTAAATCGGTGCATTAGAACTTGAGATATCTTGTCAACCGTATCGGAAAAACTCGTTTCGAGAAAAACGCTTTTAAAGTTTTCTGTCTCATTTCAGCAAAAGAGTTTATTTCAACAAAATTAACTGTAACCCCAAAAATAATTTGAATGTCTATAAATCCTCTTAGAAACTTATTCTTAAAGGTCTAAACTCTGAGAATATGAAGGAAAAAATCGATTTTTTTTTGAATTTATAGACTAGAGTACCCCTTTAAGCTCCTTCATGAGTTTGACATTTGATATTTTATTTTAACATTTTTTTTTTTTTAAAGTAATGACTTAAAAAATATTGCACAGTATTATTAGTATTAAAAATACGTTCGATGATAGGAAATATTCATTACACGTAATAGTCTTTGCATCTTGGTTGTCATCGTTTGACTATTGAACTTCAGAAATTTGACTTCAGAAAACTGCACCTCGGCCTATATGGGAACGGATCGATGATAGGGTTTCCAATCCCGCAATCCCGATCCCGAATCCCGCATGATATTAAGCGGGATTAATCCCACGGGATTGAGAGCAAAGTCCCGCGGGATTTTCGCTACTCAAGTTTTTCATAGTCTCTTTAAAGTGAGAGGTTATATTAGCGAATTTCTTCAAAAACTTTTATTGAGACTGCAACCTAGTCAGCGTTCACCCCCTAATATGACAAATCAAATGCACTGGCGTAATAACCAACATTAATGAAACAACAAGGCAAGGTTTATAAATTGGATTGGAGTAATACACAAATCAAACAGACATCGTTTTGTCTGAAATTTGAAGTTAATGAGAAAAAACTCTTAACATGACCTAAATAAGAAAAGAAAAATATATTTTAGAAGGTGGTGAAGTTTACGGGGAGCTTTTGCTCCACAATTATTTAATCTCAGTAAAACCAGCTGCAGTGAACTCACATCACGTTTTTTCATCAAGTCCATTATTTTTTGCGCATAATTATTTATCTACTGATTATCTTTTCCCATCCCATACGAGTGATGCTTTGTTAAAACGCATTGGACTTTTGTTGAAATATTTACACCGTTTTTAGTGCCACTTACCTAGTAATATTTTAACTATGTAGTAACATATGTAGTCTATTCCAGTCAAGAAAAAATTACCTCTGAAAATCAAAGCATATGATACTACAAACAATTTTCAAAAATTGGTATTCATGTAATATTTTGTTGTAAGTCAAAACTTATTTTAATATTATCAAATGATAATGTTCTTGTTATTAACATTTTAAAATTGGGACCTTCTAAGATTCGGTACAGTATTCATTTAGTTCATATTTAGCTTATTTGTAATTTTTAATATTTTTCACAATTATTCAAGTGCATGCGGGGCAAAGTGAAATTAGTTCATTACTGTTACTCATTTATTAAATTACTCACGTATTCATTTTTTAACTAACTATTAACTTAACTATTACGTATTTATTTACACTCCTTCGTTTAATAGTTATCTTATTACTTCATTCATTCACTCATTTTATAATTCATTCTCTAGTTTATTCACTCATTTTTATTTCTTCATGTATTAATTAATTAATTAATATATTAATTTGATTTTCATTATCTTTTCCTTTTCATCAATCAATTATCCTTTCATATGATCATTATTTTGTTCAAAAATATTTTTCACAATTGAAAAGAAAATATTTCATTCGAAAAATATTTCATTTTTCACTTTGCCCCATGATAAAAAAAAATTGAAAAATTTCCACTTTCTTTTAAAGGAGCAATTTTACTGCCAAAAATAAATAAATAAAGTTTCAATGCAAGTATTATTATAAAATTCAATGTTGTTTCTTTATTTACTGTAATTTTCAAAACAAATTTCCCATTTGTTCATTTAGAAAAATCTCAGTCATCTTAACCATTTCACCTTGTCCCACATTCCCCTACTTTTCTGTTCCGAACTATATAGCCGCAAATTGAGATGCGACTTTGTAGTACTCTGCAACTGGTGTACCGAATTAGAGATAAAGACTAATTCATGTGACAAAAGCAGTCCTTTCTATAAAGCACAACTTTTTCTTTTTGGCATAAAAACTTAACTTTTTGAAAGATTCAGTCAATCTTGCGGTATCTCGGGATCCCGCGGGATTGGCTCCTTGCAATCCCGAAATCCCGCGGGACTGAGATTGGCGCGTTTTGGTGAGTTTTGGAACAATATTTTTTGAAAATTTTTAAATATAAACGAACATTTAAATGACAAAAAAAAAAACTTTTCGGGAGGGAGTGAACCCTAAGAACCCCCCCCCCCCCACTTGTACACGGCCCTGCGTCCAATCTGCCCTTTTCATCCACCCACCAAGAAGGATAGTCATTACAAGACATACATTTACACTTACTATACGATTCTAAGCGGATTTCAATGTTTGTACCAGGGTTGAAGGTACCAGGGTTGTCGGACATGACTCAAATTTGGCATTATGATCGTAAATATGAAGTTCTTTATAAATCCATCTATTGCGTCTACCTGATCTTTTGCCCCGTATGCCCTTCTCCAATTCTACCCTTTTGCATTTTGACTGTCATCCATTGCCATAATAGATAAAAAGTTCTCAAACTTAGCATAGTAGAGTCATTTGTTTGAATCAGCAGATCCAGGATGTTTAGGAGATCATCACACAAATGACTTGTACATTGTGTAACTTTCAACAAATGTACAAGTCCGTGTTTCACGCAGTTTTTCATTAAAAAAAAAATTTATACGGAACGATACCCCGAAGACTTATTTTTTAAGAATATCTTCATCTCATTAGTTCATTAATATACAGCTCTGTTAACTGTTACTCCATTAGCTCGCGTTCACGAACGCTGACGAGTGAAATGTCATGGATTTTTGACAGTAAGATAAGGGTCACATTTCCCTTCTGTATTACACTGACAATATCCATCAAGCACAGATGATGATAATCCAAAAACAGTTGAAGCTTTATCAAAAATTCAACAAATGTCCCCCTTTCACACTCCGGCTACTGAAAGGGTTATGAAACTGGTTATTGAGTAGGTAAATTGGTATTTAGGGAAGATGAAAGATATTGATTTATAAGAAAAACATTTAACTCGTGATCATCAATGCTAAACAATCAGCTAAATTATATTATACAGCTCTAATATTTAATCGTATACCGTTGAGGTTTTGATTGACTACCTGACAAATTTTAGATCAATCCTTAATTGATCATTGGCCTAGAAATCGACTTTCAATAGAAACAGTTTCTTGATTTACTTGCGAAATTAGCAGCATCGTCTTTTTGTCATGAATAATGAAGCTTGTAGTTCGTTTCATATGCATTACAAAAATAAATATTCCATATATTTTTGAACAAATATTTACACTAACCAAAGAAATGATATTAACCAGCTTTAATATCAATTCGTATAACGTTAAAGTTTGGATTCATTACCGTTCAAGTTTTAGATAACAAGTCAATTAATCATTGACGGAGCAGGAATAGACTTATCAATCAAGGTGACTTCATGATTTATTTGTAAAATTAACAGCTTCGTCAGCAAGTTAATCGATCTTCAGAAACTCTGCGTTGGTTGAACACAGAAGCTGATGATAAATTACTTTCTCTTCTGCCTGATAATGAAATAAATTGTTACAGAGGTTTTCAAAAATATACAAATTTGAAGTACAGTATCCCTAATTTACGTTTGTAGTGCCAGTTCTGAAATGACAACAAATGTTTAAAGCTGCATTTATGCACGTTTCTAAGTTGTATGAACTTGCGATATAACGCATGTTTTCCAAGAGATTCTGCTGTGAGCAGGTAAACGGTAGTATCTGCAGAAATGAGTTTTCGAGATATTTGAAAAAATGTGTGGTGGATTTAATACTAACAATAGAAAAATGTTGGATTTAGACTTTTTTTTTTTTTTTTTTTTTTTGTGCCCTTTTTTCAGCGGAAACCAAATAAGCGAGCTTGTACAATAAAGATAACGTAGGATAGATGACAAAAATTCAAAACAATTAAAAAATAAAAATTTGCAGTTACTGCCCTATTCCCTCACACGGCAGTATTGTATCTCAGATTTAACACGAACTCCTCGCCCACAACACGAGACTTTTTTAAAGCAAAACGCAGGGCATAAAACTGTTCCTCAGAGCCTCAAGGAAGTAAGTAACATAATGATAATTTTACAGGAGAGAGGAAATACTTTTTTCTGGCTCATGCAAAGGATTGGGCGCACTCTCTTTTAGCCCTGGTAAAAAAATGAAAAGGATTTTTAAAAGGGAATCATGTTCACATAGCTCGATGTGGAATAGGCTTCTTCATACAATGCACTAATAAACGGAAAATCGCAATTTTTGGACTTACGTCAATCTGGCTCTGAGATACAGAAATATCGGCTTCGTTACTGGCATACAAATATAGGCTTCTGAAATGAACTTGCATCCCTCTTCAGCATCACTGAAAGCGAAGGATCACATGCCAGCCAAAAACTCGCTTTTTTTGTGTGTAACGAATAACCAGGCCGGGATCCTGGGGTAGGCGACCAATTCCCGGCTCCTTGGGCAGACGATCTAGGCGGCCGCCTAGGGCGGCAGATTTTATTGGCGGCAAATTTTGAAATTGAAACATTTTTTTACGAATATCTGTTTTATCACCGTAAAATTCACTGCTTCAATGCCAAAAGAATAATAATTTAGAGTGTGCACCAATGCTTGCATATGCAACACATAGTTCGGAGTTCAACAAGAAATTCAATTTAATTTTGGAGGCGGCAAATTGCGTGATTTAAAAGTTTGTTGAAAATATTTATATCTGTTGCAGTGCCATAAGATGCACTACTTTAATGTTAAAAAAGATAATAAAGTATGTAGCAGTAGTTGGATATGCAAAACCCTGTTTGGAATTTAACGAGAAACTCACTTTCATTTTAAGCACTTTACTAATTATTTTAATTTTATTAATACATTATTATTTTATATTTCTATCATTATTATTATTCAATGGAGGGGGCAGCACTTGTCAATATCGCCTAGGGTGGCAGAACTACTAGAGCCGACCCTGAGGCGACCTATGCCACCACCTAGGGCGGCAGATTTTAGGGGCGGATAATTTCATGATGGCAAAACGTAAGGAGGCAAAAAAAGAAGAAAAATTGAAAGAGTAAAATTTATTCCTTGGTTTTTTTTTCCCCCTTTGGCTGCTCAAATTGCAGCAATACATGAGAGCATGCTCACATGTATTGCTGCAATTTTATTTATTTATTTATTTATTTATTTATTTAAGACGAGGGGCGGCGCTTGTCAACATCGCCTGGGGTGGCAAAACTACTATAGAGCGAATAACCACTCCGTATTTCTCTTTTTTTTTTTTTTTTTTTGTCATTATAAATGTTAATATTAATAAAATATAAAAGCACGTGATCGAGCTGCTTCATCTGAAGATAGTAAGGTTGGAAAGAGAAAGAGAATTTGACTTACAATTAAATAAAAAGTTAGCGCATCGTAACTCAAAACCTCCTTGATCATAACATGTTTTGTTCTATGTTAAGTAAGACAGTTATTTTTTTTTTTTTTTTAATGTATAGATCTTTACGCAGGACAGTTTGAGCGGTGTTAGCAAGGGACTAAAATAGGAGTGTATGTTGATTAAAAAGTTGTATGCATGCCCTTTTCCACAACGCGAAATTTCGACATACGCGAGGGGTCTTTGAACGCATCTTTCTCCTAAGTTAAGACTCCACTGTATTAGTGCTGAATTAAGTATCATATAACTATTAATCAAAAGTATTGGGATAGTTTCAAAGATTCTCATTTTAACGGATTTCTCAAGAAATTAGGTACCGACTGTTTTCCTTGGTGACAAAAAGGGTAGTTTCCTGCTATCATTTTCAAAAAAAAAAAATAATAATAATAATAATAATTTATCACCATTGCATTTAGAAGACCAGCAACAAATTGAGGATTTTGATCATCCTTCGTCGTAAATAGCGGGGAGTACGCTGTACATTTCAGATGTTAGTTTACTTACTATGTATATTTACATATTTTCGTGAAAATGTCACTCATATTCACGAAAATAAAAGCAGTTCTTTCAAAAGTACAAATTTTATTTGAAGTTTTTTGGCTCACAACACGCAGAGTTTTCCATCAAACCTTGCCAAACTTTCAGAAAATTCAACAGCATACAAGACATACATTATACAAAATTTTTAAATAAAAATATCGGCAATAAGATGAAATATGAACGTTTAAACAATTAATTTCTCATTGGTGTGTAATGGACACAGCTCGCACAGTCGATAAGCTCGTAAAAAAACTTTTAATATTATCCCTAGAATTACGGTGATCTTCGTATACCTAGAAATCTGCATAGTTCCCTACATAATGTTGTATATTTGTAAAAATTAGTTCAGAATAAATATATTTAGAATAAATGCAGTTTATTCAAAGGATGCAGAGATTTTAAGGCTATATATTGAAGCATTTAAAAAAAAGTTTAAAAACCCTTAAAATAACCAGGTCTGTTTTATTTGATTTCAGAAACTAGCTACCAATGCTGTCTTTAGTGTACAAAAACATTACAAATGCTTCAAGTTCTTGCAATGCTATAGTCTAAGAAGCATTTTTTAGGTTGTGCTATGTCTCAGTATCAGTAAAATTTACTGATAAAGAAATACAAATACATTTACTGAGTAAATGTATAATGTATTTGCATTTCTTTTTCTTTTTTTTTTTTTTTTTTTCTCAAAAAGGTCAAAATGACACCTGCCCACACTTTTAGGGAAAACCCTTTCATTTGGGTTTTAAAAAAAATTAATGTTCTTGAAAGCTTTACATTGTTAAACAGCACGATAAGTCAAGAAAGGATTAAGTTTTTTATAAAAATATAGAGGAGCAGTTAGCAACAAAATTTGCTTGAGGTCAAAATGACCCCTCCACTATAAATCTAATGTTATATTAGCGATATGCAAAGTGCGAGAATTTTGAAATCTCTTTCCTGCCCAATTCGTTGTGTTTTTATAAAAACTGAAATAAAAAACGTTATTTTTAAATAATCTATTCAATTGTGTAATATTATTCTTGGAGGGGGTGGGGCATAGTCGGGAGCCCCATCACTGAAACGGATTATGATTATTCCATTTAACAGTAAGAAATGACAATGACAACAATCGCCAATGCATTGAGTTATTAAGTTGGATTTGGTTTAAGCGCTTTTCTCATACGTTGGCAAAAGTCAAAATCTTTTGCACTCTTGCGCTTTGCTTTAAAAATTTAAATGCATGTCGTGCTCGCATTGTAACTTGCTTTTTATTCAAATCGTCGGCAAATAAGAAATAGTGCTGCCATCTAGTATCAAAGTTTCCTACCAAATTGTAATCAAAATCGAGACTCTCGTAAACAAA
The DNA here is from genome assembly GCF_026930045.1 of Uloborus diversus. NCBI lineage: Eukaryota > Metazoa > Arthropoda > Arachnida > Araneae > Uloboridae > Uloborus > Uloborus diversus. The sequence continues at coordinate 45,472,585 of NC_072740.1, read as the reverse complement.
CTTTCGAAATAAAACTGTTTCTGAATTTCGGGTCTTTCGTAAAATCGTAAACATATTATTAAAACACTATTCAAAAAGGTAAGCTTTGCTTTGAGCCTGCGCACATAATTTAAGTGGTAAAGCCTAAAGATTTAGAATTTTTATCTGTTAAAGGTCATAGGAAACAGATATTTTAATGCAATAGAAACGAGTCTTAGAATACAAAAGAGGCGAATACATACAGGTATCATGTAGATGTCAGAGGCTCCCTACCCTCCAAATATCAAACATGCCACCATTAAGTGACGTTCCTCTTACCAGTTCTACTGAGTGGGCAACAAGGAAGACTAATTGGTGCTGAGATATACAAGGTTACTTTTGTAGTAGTTTTTGTTGCACTTATTCTCGTTTCTACTGAGCTCCCCAAAAAAGAAGTAAAATTGCCAAAGTCATAGCTCAAATTATTACAGCCATCCTCAGGGGCGGACTGGCCTCCGGCCCACCGGCCCATCGGCCAGAGGGCCGATTCGCCCTCCCACCTGTGTGCCCTTGATCGCAAAGAAATCCTATCTTGGAAATTTATTACTTAACGGTTTTTACTGATGGAATTATGTAATAAATTTTGACTCTAGGTGTCATTTTGTTATTTTCTCGTAATATTTTCTTTCTTTTTTTTTTTTTTTTTTACATTTTCTTCTCAAAGTCCTACACTCCCAAGATTTTGGGAGGGGCCTTGGAACTCCCCTAGATCTGCCCCTGCTATTGACTGCGTCCAACAGCAAAGCCCGGTTGTTGTGGAATCGAACACATAAATTTTGGGTATAGTACGAATGGGTCTATGTTTTTTTCAGTGATGAGTCGAGATTTACCCAGGCGCGGATCTTTGGAGGGGCTACTGAGGAAACTCCCAACCCCCCCCCCCCCCGCAAGTGTACCCAAAAATTTTCAGGACAGAATACAGGAAAATTCTCCCCTCCCGGAGGGGGAATGCTCCTCCCCCTCAAAAAAAAAACAGTGTGCCTAAAACTGTTTAGAAAACAGAGTACAGGAAAAAGTTTCCGTTTTTTAGAACGTGAGCTAAGGAACCAGGAAAATCAATTAGACAACAGCAGAAGCGGATCCACGGAGAAGAACTGGGAGAATGTTCTCCTTCCCCCAAAATCTCATGTGTACCTAAAAATGTTCGCAACAGAGTACAGCAAAATACTCCTGTTTTAGAGAACATGAACTTGAAGAAAGGCGCAAGTAAAAGCGAGGAGAGAAATTGCAAAAGTGGATAATAGGACTACTAGTAGGGGAACTGGGAAATGTTCCCCTCTTCCGTCAAAAAAAAAATCCCAAGTGATCCAAAACTGTTCAGAAAACAGAGTACAGGAAAAATTTTCCGTTTTTTAAAACTTGACAAAAGGCTCTGGAAAAAGCGATTAGACAATATAGCGAAAAAGCGGATCCACGCAAGGGAACTGGGAAAATGCCCCCCCCCCCAAAAAAAAAAAAAAATCCCGCGTGTACTTAAAAATTTTTAGAACAGAGTGCAGGAAAAATTTTCTGCTTTACAGAAATCGAACTTGAGGAAAGGCGCAGGGAAAAGCGAGGAGAGAATTGCAAGAGCGGATTCAAAGAGGGGAACTGATGGGGAATGTCCTTCTTCGAAACACAAAATGCAAGTAAACCTAAAACTGTGCAGAAAACAGAGTAAAGCAAAACCACCAGTAGTTGACACTGAAAAAAGATTCATTTTTGGTGTAAGTTAACATATCTTGGAGGGAATTCATCCTAGGGAAAACTTTTAATAAGTTATAAATACACCAACTAGTCCCCTATTATAATGCAACAAAAGAACTAGATTAATAAAATGAATGCCAAAATGTTATGTTTTAAGAAATTATGTCAGAGTTGACACCAAACTAAAACGAGAACATCTAATAGTTGGCACCTATATTTTCAATGGTTGACTCATGCTTTGAAATAGGAAAACAGGAACTGCTTGATAAATGAATCAATGCCTACTTAGTATGAAAAATAAAGGAATCGGATCTAGGCGGTAGCAAGCCGGTACCCTTGGCTTACCTTTTGTACGTAGCCGATGCCCTTCGCCTCCCTCCCCTAGTTGCCAGAGTAGCAACTTTTGGGGAGAGGCAAATTTACCCCATTTCTGTAGTTTTTTCTTTGGACCTCGATATAAAATTTAAAAGAAAATGGGTAAGTGTGGCAGGCTTTAGGTTTTGCTCCGATTCTGAAAAATCGAAGATCCGGCACCGCACAATTGTAAAGATAGTTATAGAGAAATACAAAAATTAAATGCTTTCGTCATAGGTTATAAGTTATGCTAAATAATGAGACTACGGTAAGTTCACCACATAGAAATTCGAGTTCGGGGAATGAATAAATATTTTACATCTTCATCGTACTTTTTTTAAAGGCTCATTGATATGGCACAATACAGCTTCCCATTTGTAGTTTTATCCACTTTCAATTTTCTCCACAATTTATCCACTTTAAGGGCTATTTCCAGTCCCCCAAAGTTTTGTATTTGCTTTTTGTATCCGTTTTCCAGTAACCTTTTAAAATAAGTCTTTTTGAAGACAAACCTGTTTAAAGTGTATTTTGCATTTATTTGGTTTAGGGTTGATCATTACATTTAAAGCTTTTGCAATTCAGTGGCGCAACGGCCCCCCCCCCCCCCCAGAAAGCTGAGTAGAATGTGTTTCAAAAACATTTCTTACAATTAAAGAGCAAAATGGAACGTATTTTGTAGTAAGTTACCACCCTAAGCCAGGGCTAAGGCAAAAATAATTAAAATACACCGCCAGCTCAGTTATTCCATCCGAAGACTGCAGTTTCGTGCTTTTTAGCACTCATCAGCCCGGAATAGGAATTACCTGAGCTGGAGGCGGAAAACCTCTTAAGGGAGCCAAGACAGTCAAACAAACTGGTAGTTAATGTAGAATTAGCACCCCAGATGAGTGATCGCAGCCAGGCTCGCGCCAAGACTGATCGACGCCGTCGTGCAAATGTCTTCCTATTCCTATTCCTATTCAGAGTCACAACTGACTACAACTGTATTTATGTAGAGGACTGCATACTAAGTGCCTTGCCTCCATTATTTTATATACCGATAGATGGCAACACCATCACCGGATAGAACAGTTAATGAGAATTTAGAACTAGACCAGGAGCTAATAGCTACCTGGTGCTAGCACCCCCAGAGGTATCGTTTCACTTGGAGGACATTGAGACCACGAGCATATTTAACGTCGCTCGGTCCCCTCTAATGACGACGGTGGGTCTTCGACCATCGAGGTTCGAACCCAAGACCCTCCGGCCTCGAATCTGACACTCTACCGATCGGGCTACCACGGCCCATGCAAATGTCTTTTAAGCGTCTTTATGCAGTCGCGTTCGGGGAGAAAATGCAGTTAACGCCTGAAGTGAGGTTTTGTAGATAAAATGGGAAAATGCATTCGGCATTTCATTTATTAAAAAAAAAAATGCGAAAATGTTTTATTTTGGAATACAGTGCACGTTTTTAATTCATGTTTAGGAGTTATTGCAAGTTTCATTGCTCCTTTGGTTTGCTAATGCGTTTTGGAAAAAGGAAATATTTTAAGTATCAAAGTTAAACGCCTCACAAAAATATCTCTCGAATCTCCAATTGATTGAGAGTTCATCAAACTTTTATTCCTATCAAATTATGACAACAGAGTACTGATTTTATTTCTAAACTGAAGTATAATAATAATAAAGTAGAGGATATTTCGCTATAAAATCTGAAACTAAGCATCCTAAAACACAGAATCGTTAAAAGGAGGTTTTTTTTTTTTTTTTTTTTTTTTTTTTTGAAAAAATTTAATACACAGATAGTTAAAGAAAAAAAAGGGGGGGCGGAGACGAATAATTATGGTCATGTCCAGTGGCGGATGAACGTCGATTTGCACCCTAGGCCAAGTTTCGAGATTACTACCCACCTCACATTTCTGAACTCAATCGAAATCGTATCTCCCCCCCCCCCCCCCTCCGTTGGACAAGATGAGGCAAGGGTTTTTTTTTTTTTTTTTTTTTTGTTTTCTCCAATGAGACAGGGCGAGCATCCCCGAAGGAGTTCAGAGATGCTGGCCCGAAATTTTTTTTCGAAATTGAAGTTTTAGAAATGCAATTTTAGACTACCTAATGCGATTTTACGGGAAGTAATGGGAATTGGAACTCGACCGGAAAGTTTTCGAAACTGAAGTCCTACAAACGTATTTGTAGGTTACATTTGATGATGTTAAAAGAAAGGTTCAGGGATTCTTGCCCCCCCCCCCTACCTGCGGATTTAAAGTCATAAAAGCGAAAATTTTGACGAACCTTTAAAGATTTAGGGGGAGGGCGTAACTCTGGAGCTCTGCACCGCAAATTTTTCGAAATTTGAAGTTCTAAAGCGCAACTTCAGAGTATTTTTTGTTGGGGAGGCGGGGGGGGGAGGAGAAATTAGTGACTCAAGTGCGGAAATTTTTCGGAAACAAAGACTAAAAATCAGTATGACACTTTTTTTATCACGTTATGGAAAAGAAGGGGCTTAATCATTCCTCCAATGAAAATTTTCCAAATTGAATTTCTAAATATGCAATTGAAAACCATCTTTGATGACATTAGGAGAAGGGATGAGATTTGGTGACTCTCTCCCGTAAATGTTTCTCAGTTGAAGTCCTAAAAACAAAATTTCAGATGATTTTAATAATGTTGGAGGAGGGCTGAATGACGCTGTCCGGGAAAATATTCAAAATTGAGTTCCTAAAAGCGATTTTTAGACGATTTTTAATGGGTTGGGGGCAGAGCGGGAGTCAGGGTCACCCCGTGAAAGTTTTGAACTCACAAGTAAATAATTTACAAATGTTCTTACGTATTTTTTTGTGATGATAGCATAAAGCAGTCGAATTACCACGAAAAGTTGGTTAAAATCACAAAAAGACATCTAGAAATTCGCTTCGTATGCTTGCTCAACCTCATTGTACTATCGAAATAGCATTCACAGAGCCACATTCGGAAGAAAAACGCTAATGCATTCATTAAGTAGCATCACATGCTTTCAGTGTAATAATTTTTTTCCTCTTTTGAATAGTATGTTTAGACACAACAAGGCAATAATTTTTTCTTTTAGATAGACAACGAAACCATTGCTTGTTTCAATGACCAGTGTAATATTATCACTATCATTAAATATAAAGAAAAGTTCAATTTTTCCTTTTTTGTTTGGAAAGTTTTCTCCCGTTAGGAGAATTTTTGATTGATAGAGCTCAGCGCCCTTTTGACTCTTTGAACTCGCTGTCATCCCATCTATGTAAAAGAAATCGACAGATTTGGTGGCAGAGAAATCCTGGTGTAGAATGGCATATATAATGTTGGGCAGTCGTACACCATTACACGTCTTCGACACGGGCACGGGTACGGTCAAATGCACATTGCTATAGAGATGATATTCTTGAAACCTATAGGTGAGGTTGTTCTGGGGAGTTTTTGGTTCAGATTTCATACTTATTGACGATGTGAATCCACGCTGAGCCCACTGTTGATGATTTTCTTGAGGAAGAGAATATTTGACGTATTGACTGGCCCTCGAGATCTCCGGATCTCAGTCCTATTGACCATGCTTGGGATGGTCTAGAAAGAGCCGTTCCACAGTGTAACCCGTCCTAATTCCCTCTAAGTGTTGAAAGCAGCGCTTTTAGAAGAATGGGCTTTGTTGCCCCAAGCATTGATTAACACCCTCTAAGAGTTTGAAAGCTCGTTGTGAGGCTTGTATAATAATACACGGTGGTAAGACTCCCTATTAAACACGCTTTCTCGAGATAAATGCTTTATCTCTGATTCATAAATTAACACTTGATAGCAGGGGCGGATCTAGAGGGGGGCCATGGGGGCCATGGCCCCTCCCAAAGCCTTGTGATTGTAGGAATTTTTGTAAGAAAAAAGAAAAAAAAAATATTATGAGAAGATAACAAAATTTAACACATGTGCTATACTGAAAAAGTATAAGCCTTAATTGGGAGATAAATTATGTCCCTACCCTCAAAACAAAACTTATTTCCAAAATTTTTCTCCATCTTTTACATCATTTCTTGATTCCAACTACAGACACTTGGACGATCTCTAAATGCTGCGGTTCTCAGAGTATACCTATTGTTTACAAGACCAAAGAGAGCCTAAATTTTCGTTTTTATGGCTTTAATTTCGAAACTAGGGGGAGAACCCCTTTTCCCATACCCTTTCACAAATGACTTGATATGTAGTAAAAAAAAATGCATTTTAAGTATTTGGCAAAACTGTCAACGGAAACTAGCTTATCCAGCCCTTATCAGTTAACTTGCTTAAAAGCAACTTAAATGAAATTTTTTGGGACTTCAATTACAAACGATCTTTGATAGGACCCCCTCCCTCCCTAGTTTATATCGTGATAATAGCTTTAAAAGAAGGTTTTTGGAGGAGCTCACGAATTTTCCATCTTTTTCTAAAATATGTATAAAAATAGTTAAAAATGGAATTTTTAGAGCCTCAAATGCAAAATATTTCCAGAAATGAAGGATTCTAAGCACCTTCACTCTTCCTGAAATGTAAGCAAACATTACCTAAAGGTGCATTTTTATGATGGATAGCTGAAGAACTAGAAGAGCATCCCTCCTCTTCTAACTTCTCGATGTATAATGACAGAGTATTTTGGTTTCTCAGCTTTATTTTCAAAAAATATTTTGGGGCCAGCACCTGAAAGCCGACCTTTCTCGGTACATCATCAAAAATAGACAAAATGCGTTTTTAGTTTCCTAATTTTCAAAAATTACACGGTAATTTAAATTTTGAAACATTTTCAAGGGAGATTCCGAAATCCACCCCCTCACCTAATGTCCCGATACCCCGAAAATTAAGTTTTTACAACTTCATTTTAATAAAATTTCAGGGGATTTCGGAGTTTGTTCAAAAATTTCGGATGGCCCCTCCCAAAACAATCGGCTGGATCCGCCACTGCTTGATAGAACCTGTTTCTTCATTCCCAATAAAAATCTTTCCCATGTTATGTTTCTATGTTCTTTCTTCTATTCTAATACACCTCGGTGCCAATTCGTGACAACACAGTAAATAGTTTTTCAGTTTTCTGAGATTTTATGTTTGTGACCTTAATTTTGGACATGAGCGTCTGTAGAGATTATACTTACGTCAAGAACCAAAATAAGGAATAGCCAATATCTTGTGCCTCGTATACTCAAACTTGTGCGAGACATACCGAAATAACATTCACGGCTTCTCATTTTTAGATATAATGAAAAATTCAAATTAATTTTTTTTGGTTGAGAATTTTTAGTTCCTCATTGTAGCCTTTTTGATTCTGGCGCCGTCGTGCACCTCACGACCTTGCCCATTGAGAACTGAAAATAACCAACACGCCATCTGGCGGGAGACTCTAAATAGGAAACGATGGCGATTGCCCGTTTGTTCAGTGTGTTAAACTTTTAAGCAAAGGAAAAAAAACTCATTCATATAATTTTGAGTTATTGAACGAAAATGAAAAGCTCTCAAGCTATTATACTTGTAGAAACTCTTGTTTAACCGTTAATCTCTCTGAAAAATCTGAAAAAAGAATCGTAAGAAAACTTGTCTTGTCACTCATACTACTCACAATCATCCTAGTCATCCAAGTGTGACAATGTGAAATACGAAAATATTTTGCAACGTAAACCACTCGGGAACTGACCCTGAGTAGCACACATTTTGCAACTATCTGCTATGATACAAGTATGTTCTAGCTACATTTTTAAAGAAAACTTGGCATTTATCGGCACGAAAACTATAAGGATCAAGCAGTGCAAATAATAATATGCAATCTTTCTGTGTAGAAATGAAGATCAACAGTGTGAAAGGGAAGATAGTAAACAGCAGATCAAAATTAAAGTTATAAATGGAAAAAGGTATGAAATGATTGTAAACAGTAGAGAGAGTCAGAGAATAGACGTGCAAAAAGTACCAATACTACAAATCAAAATATGAAAAGAAAACCAATAAATCTAGTTTGTGAATAATTAATGCATTGAGAATAACAACATACTCACAAATCAAGTACAAAATATGATACAAGTATATACAAGCTGCATTTTTAAAGGAAACTTAAAATATATCGTCACGAAAACAATTAGAGCAATCAGTGCTTCCTCTGTAGAAATAAATACCAACAGCGACAAAGGGAAGGTAGTAGAAAATAGATCAAAGTTAAAATTAGAGATGGAAAAAAATATGAAATGATTGTAAACTGTAAAGCGTTAAAGAATGGACGTACAACAAATACCGATACTACAAATCAAAATAGGAAAAGAAAACCAATAAATCTACAGTTTACGAATAATTGATGCATTTAAAATATCCACATCGACACAAACCAAGCACAAAATATGAAAACAAGGCATAAATATCACTAAAAACAAGTAGAAATGAAATGATTCGTTGCTAACAGAACATTGTAGTAAGACAAGCTGGTTTCGTTTTTGTCCTAATCAGAGCGCCACCTATAGTTACTTTCCGTTCCCAATATCGCCACCGACAACACAGCCCTGAACAGATCATCTAAAAACAGGACTTCAAATATTTCGGTAGAGATGTTGTACTCTTTTCTGGTTTCATTTGAAAGCAAATGAATAATACTGTATACAATTCAGTGCAATGAAGCCGAATATAAAACCTTAAAAATTAGTTGAAAGGAAGTGTCTGCTACTCCTCGATTTTTCTAGCAACCTTTGTAGTAACTTGGCGTGGTTTCAGACGTCCTCGATATTTGGCGATCACGTTCGCGTTGTTTATTCCAGCGAGAAACAACTGCGCCTCGTGCTTTTTCGGCATACTTTCCTATATGGATAGTATTTTAATGATCTAATTATTGTAATTATAGAGGAATGACTATTGAAGTAGGGGCGAAGTTTTCCTCATTTGAAAGCTTACAAGATAAATTACGGAAGAAGAGAATTTTGTGCATTTTGATGTGCAAGATTCTGCTAAATTGACGAGTGATGTTCATATTAGACACATTAAAAACATGGAAATGTCGAATTGGTGTATACACCGAACTGACATATAAGAAATATAATCTAATTTTCTTACAAGTTGCTTCCTCTTTAAAAAATAATACTACGTTCCATGTATTAGCTGTTTTATAAGGTTATAAATAACGCAGTGGTTGCGGCACCGACCGTCGGAGCTGGATTCGGCATCCGACCTAGAAACTTGCGCATGCGCAAATCTGACACTTTCAACGGATTGACACGCCTCCTTCGCTTCGCGTGGCGCGGCGGTTCCAGCTAGCGACGTCAGTAGTTCCAACTACTTCCGACCATGTGCATGCGTGCTCTTGGTTCGTGTAAAAATGGCTAGCATCATGGAACGCGGTGCGAGTTTCAAAGCGTACATTGAATATTCGAAAACTGTTTAAAAAGAGTTCAAAATGAATAGCTCTACGGATTTCCTCCCTAGAATTTCGCGCTCGAGGGCATGAGTCAGAGTTCGGAAAAGAATTCCTGCCGTGTTATACGACCGGCGGTGACACACATCGGTTAGTCGCCGTAAATCTACCTTAATTCTTATTAAATTATCGCTAAATATAGTATTTCACTGGAAATTCATATTAAGTCTCATATTATACATCCGACCTCCATAGAATTTCATAAGGTCTATTTGAATCATGTCCGACCCAAAGCAGCGGCACTCGAGGAGATGGTCGATGTATCGCATCGAATAATTGAATTATGATTAAAGCATAATTACAGATCGTGTATGCCGTTTTAATATCTATATTAATTCCAGAACTATCATTTCGCTCGGCGTATATATCTTAATTTGCGTAGTCGGCCATATATTACTCGTCCGACCGCTTACAATGTCATTGGGAAAGAATCTTAATTTGTGTGGTCGGCCATACATATTTCGTCCGACCGCTCAGCATGGTCATTGGGAAAGTATCTTAATTTGTGGTGGTCTGCCATACAGGGCCTGATTACCGCACAGGCCTACTAGGCCTGGGGCCCCCTCTTCCTAAGGGGCCCCAAATTACTTAAAGAGTTATGCATAGCATTACAACTATACGAAAAATACACACATTATTAAAATAATAGCCTTCAGGGGGCCTCCAAATTACTGTGGGCCTTGGGCCTCACTTTTAGTTAGTCGGGCCCTGCTGCCATACATAATTCGTCCGACCGCTTAGACTCATTGGGAAAGAATCATAATTTGTGTGGTCGGCCATACATATTTCGTCCGACCGCTCAGCATGGTCATTGGGAAAGTATCTTAATTTGTGTGGTCGGCCATACATAATTCGTCCGACCGCATAGAATATCATTGGTCGGCTGTTGAAATTAGATCCCGCCCATCGTAACGCCCCCTTGGTCGGGTTCATAAAACAATCCCGACCCCAAGGCAGTAATTTCTACTCTGCGCATGCGCAGAAGGAGGTCGGTACTTCATTGCATTTCCGGCGGTCGGTGCCGCAACCACTGCCTATAAATAAATACACTGCTCAAAATGTGTCTCAATTCATTAATGACTCTAAGTTTGCCGATGATTGGTTTTATGAACCGTATTTAGTCACCAAAGAAGATAGCTATTGTTTTTGAGACCTCGATTTGGTGTATTTTTCATCAACATTAATGTAGCTTTCTGTTTGATAATATATTTATTGCATTGACTGACATTTTTTATACTAAGAGCTCCTACAGCTCAACAGGCAATTAAAATAGCAATAGGTAATTATTTCATACTTAATGCCAAATTGCTTCATGTAATATCTTTTCAATAGTGTTTTACAGCTCTTTTACTGTGTGTTATTCTTGTTGCACTGTAATGTTTGTATTATATTCCTGGCTTCTTTTTTCTTTTCATGGCAATGCATTACTGGGTCAGTATTTGTGAGGCTACTTTTATCTAAATATGGACAGCATCTTGTCGAGTAGATGTAAATAACAGCTAAATCGTTAGTGATTTTGACCTGGAGTTTATGGCAACTATGACGTTAGGCGACTGTAATGGTTTGACGCGCACGAACGAACGAAAAGTACCCAAGGATAATTTGGTAAGGCAAATTTTAATAATTAAGCTTAATTTATGTTTCACAAAAGAACTAGATAAGTACCCAAAAAAACAGTATTGAAAACTTCAATTCTTAAAGAATCAAAATATTTATTTAAAAATTGATGCACCTAGTTAATCTATTACAAAATTGTTTCGCTCGACCTTGCATGTCGATAATATGATTTGATGCGGGTAAAATGTTACAATGTATTTAATATTTCGCTATTGAGGTGTAAATGATGTTTGGTGCACTTTTGAATCCATTGGGAGACATGGAATCCTATTTTCTCAAGTATTAACCTTGAAGTGGCTACTGCTGAAGCACTGATCACAACTGGTGTGTTTATCTTATATGTCTGTGAGCACTCCAGGTTAAAATGCATTGTGTGCAAACCATTTCCCCGCTTGATATTTGGTATTCTTGATTTTTTTTCTATGCACAGAAGGCAGAAATTCATATTAATTTATTATAATTGTTCTCCTTTTGGATGCTATTTTATATTGTCCATCTGAGTAAGTAGAAACGTGGTGTAATAGACAACAGAAATATAATAATTTGTTTGTGAAAACTCATGCATTGCGTACTATTCCATTGTGATGCATTGTAAAATTGTTGCATTTAAGATTTAAATTAAGTTGTTTTTCCCCCCCATAGTTAAAGAAGTATTTTGGGCGTGCAGCTTCAGAAACTGAATTCCTTACTGAATGGTACATGGTAGAGAGATTTGGCTTCATTTACTGTCAGTCATTTCCTCTGCTTGTACTTTTCAGTTTAGCTTGAACCTGAAGAGTAACAACTGAATCAACAGAAGTATGGATCTGTATGATGTTTCAAGGGTTTTCATCTGTAAGAGGTAATCAAGTAGAAAATCATACAACTTTAGTTGTATGTAGTATTTTTAAAGTAGATAAAGTAGTATTTTTACTTATTATCTTAGTAGTATTTTTAAAAGTTGATAAATGACACAAGCCTACATGAACTTTTTCCCATGTATTCTAACTTGTGATTGTTTATTGATTTGTGTTCAAAAAAAAGTTAAGCAGAGTAAGCTATTAAAAACAGCTTGTTAACCTATTAAAACTATTAAATAAATAATTTAATTAGAAATAGATGAGAAATATAATATAGTTGACTCTATCTAACGACTTTCAGGCAGGGGCGTAGCTAAGGGGGGGGTTTGGGGACAAACCCCCCCCCCCCCGAAAAGTTAGTCTAAAAAAAAAGAGAAAAGGAAGAGAGAAGAGAAAGAAAAAAAAAGAAGAAAAGGGAAAAATTCCAAGTGATTATACATATATATATATATATATATATAAGAAGTAACCCCCCCCCCCCGAAAGTCGGGTCTAGCTACGCCACTGCTTTCAGGGGACCACAAAAAAATCGTACTTAAATAGAATGCTTCTAAAACTGCAGTGGAGTATCTGGGACTATGAAAAGTCATTCAGTAGAATGTCGTTAAACAGAACCAACTGCAATTTGATATTTGAAAAAGGAGAAAAAACTGCATTGTGTATTATTCCAGTATGATTATGATGCATGGCAATATTTGTGCATTTAAGTTTTAAATTAAGTTTTTTTCCCCCTCAGTCCAAGAAGTATTTCGCATGTGCAGATGCAAAAACTGAAAATTCCTGATTAAATGGCACATAGTAGAGAGATTTGGCTTCATTTGCTGTCATTTCCTCTGCTTATGCTTTTCAATTTAGTCGGAGCCTGAAGAGTAATAACTGATTCAACAGAAGTATGAATGTGTGTGATATTTCATGAGTTTTAATCTGTAATAAGTAATCAAGGGGGAAATTATTGAACTTTAAAATCATCAAATAACAAGTGTACATGAATTTTTTTCTTATGTTCTAACTTTTTATTATTGATTGATTTGTGTTATGCAGTTGACTCTAATTCCAATATTTTTTTATCTCATAGATTTCATTGGGTCCCTAACTCTTGAGAAGGGCTGTGGTTGCTTCCCGTAACTCAAAGGTTACAGCCGGTTTTTTCAGGACTTTGAGTACAGTGATTGAGCGTTAACTGTACTATGTAGTATTTTGTCTACACATCTGAGGAGCAAAAGCTAACTGTGTTAGCTTTTGCTAACTGAGCTGTTAGCGAAAGATAACAGCTCAGGCTCATTGATCTCTTGAATTTACAGTGATTGGCATAGCTAACCTAAATTAATTTTTACTGTGTATTTGTTAAGTAATTTTTATACCTTCTGACACCTCTTTACACACCCCTGATGAAAAAGTGTTACGCAATTTTATTCCATATAGAGATGTTTGGAGCTTCTTTAGATCACCTGTTTCTTTCATGTCTTAATATCTCTTACCCCATCTTTGTTAATAGCACCCATAATTTTTGTAAAATAGTTTAAATGAAAATTCAGAAAATAAATTTTTAAGCTCAATGGAAGACTAAGTAGGAGCATATTCTTGAAGATTTAAAGCTTGGATCCTCCTTTTTCTAGATATTTGCCTAGAAGCCTGTTAAGACATCTTTAAAGGCATCCTACGTAGAACATTGAAGGAACAGTGTGAAGCAGGATAATGGTAGAACTAACAAGACATTGGGGCAAAATATTGAAATTATTCTGTGTAATTTGTCTGCTTGTCATCAAAAAAGGGTGGAAGTATCTGAAGACATAACATGCCTCATAACAATTCATTTAAGAGGAATTGGTTAATTTTTAAAAGGTTTTTATCATATTGTTTGGAGGCTTGCTCCATTTCCCTTGATCAAATCCAATTTGTTAAACAGATATATTTCTGTTTCATTCATGAAGAAATAAAGATTTGATCATTTGAATTGGTACCTACTATGTGTATATTTTTGGGAGCTATAAATAAAGTTCTTGTATCAAATTGTGTCTGTATATTTAATGTTTTCTACCAGATTGTTATAAATTTTCTGAAACCTCTCAAATTAGCTACGGTATTTTTTAACAGCTACATCTAGCCATTTCATATAAATCTTAGAAGTGTGGTGGAAAAAAAAACATTTTAATCATTTGAAGTTTGGTTGCTAATATTGCAAATAAGTGTTGGTTCAGTTATGTTAGGACAAATGATGAGTAAAAGAAATTGTCTCAGACATGCACTGCTCATGGATCCTTCAAGTGTGCATATTAGAGAGGATATGCCTTTCTTTTTCAAATTAATATATGATTTATAATTATTTATCTGTTTTTAGCTGATAGCCCTCACACATTTTCACTTGTTTTAGTTTTAACCATGATTTCTTAGATTTCAAAATTTTGTTTCTTTCCTCTCTTTTTCAAGATTCTGTCAATTTTTTTTTCAAGCATTTGCAAAGTTGCACATTCTAGTCAAGACGCCCCACATTAATACAAAGACCACACACAAACTTTGATTTCACAATTTTACTTCAAAACGTATAAATTGTTGTAACTTGAAAAAAAAAAGGCCCTGGCATTCATTTGAATTTTGACGTCTTGATTTCAAATTATGTTTTTCGAAATCACAAATTGCGATAGGGCCCTACTCGTTGAGTTTCTTGTTTCTATGTATAGAATGGAAGTAGAGGACAAATTCACACTCATCATATCATGACCAGTGATTTTCTAGGTTAGGTAAAAGGAGGCATATTCTTAAAAAAAACTAGTAATTAGGATGAGGTAATAAAGATATGACCAAATTGCACTCGTGCACTTTTCATAAAGATTAAACTTACAACGTATAATGTTATACTTTTATCCTTACCAGAATTAAGTATTTTTAGATGTGTTTCCTGAAAATATTTGATTTTACACAAAAAAAAAAAAAAAAAAAAAAAACCTTTATGCAAAAACTATTTGAGATAAGCCTTGAATGCAGACGATTTGTAACCATGACGACGAAAATAAGTCTCGCTAAATAAATATTTAAAACATAAAATTTTTATTCGTTTATAAATATTTTGTTAATTCCCTCATTATTTGGAGTTTGAGTATACATATTTAATCTTTGTTTCCTCCTATTATGGGAAGAAAAAAGGAAAATAAATTTTTTGATTAATTTTGTATTTAATGACTCAAGAATCTCAACGGAATATCAATTTTCCTTGATGTGGAGTTGAGATACGTCCATTAATTAGCATATCGATCACTTAAATTTATTTTACCCATTAATCCGTGAAAAGATTATTCCTGGCGCTTCCCCCCCCCCCCCCTACCCTAACCTAAACTCCAAATTCGACCTACAGAATCTGCTTTTCCCGCTTCTGTAATGCGCTAAGGCAGTTGTTCCTAACTATGACATGAACGGAAAAATCGCACTTTTTTTTCTTTCTAGGAATAAATGGTTTTGAGTTTTTTTTTTTCTTTTTTTGACCAACGTTTCAGGAGAGGTTTTGTCACCAACCCTAATCTATGCTAGACTGGCTGGGAGTTGCGCCCCCCCCCCAAAGGATGAATTAATTTCACTATTTTAGTTATTACTTTTTAATTGACTTTTCTTTTGCATTTTTTACGTAGTTAATTAAAAAGAAAACAAAACACACACAGCATATTTGCTTGCTAAGGAAGTATTACTGGAGTCAGAGGCTCAGAGTTGCAGAATACATTTAACTCACTAGTTTCGAATTCAAGGGACCGTATTATCGCGATTCGTCCACTAATTCTTCTTTGATGGAATCAATAATTATTTTGACTTTTTAAAAATTTTATTTATTTATTTTTTTAAATTTGTAGGCGCACCTAAAAGAGTCATTTTGATCCAGGAACCTATTTGCGATTCTTTTTCAGCTTATAAAAAATGCAAAATGAAAGAAATCATATGGTATTTTCTTGGAAAAACCATGATTTTTAATGGAAACGGCATGTAGTATCAATATGTTATCTCAACTGTATCATGGTTTCAAGAACAAATCAGCAATTGTTTTGAAATTCACACAAAAATAGTTTCTGAATTCTTCAGTAAAACTTATATGTTATGATTTTCTTTATAAATAAATTTAAAAAACTTCAATTGAGGTATGGGTTTATTTAATAACTTTGCCCTTTTGTTATAACCTTAACGGCAATGTTCCTGAGTAAAACTGCTCATTGTCTAGCATCTCGGTGACATTATATTGGGTTTAGTATTTAAATGGCTTGAAACGTTAAAGGTATTTTCGGTTCATGTATTTCACATGTTTTCGGTATACATTAAAAGTATATTAGTGCATAATATTCATGTACTTCGAAGTAGATTCCTCGATCTAAAGGAGAAATAAAAAACATGAACTTTTAAAAATAAAGTCATTAAAGCTTTGTTATGAAACATCAAAGGTGACGTGGGGGGGGGGGGGCTATTCAATTTTCCGTACCCCCTCCAAATGATTTTTCTGTATCCGCCCCTGCTGGCTGGTCGTCGTATTCGTATTAGTTAATCAGCACAAAGTACTTTTTTTTTATCAGGGACAATTGCCACAATAGGCCATATGGTCGTGGGGAGGGAGGTTCAGGCTCGTTATTTGGACAGTTTGGTCTTAAAAAAAGGTAGTCTCCGATTGAAAAAACTATAAGATCTTGAAGGAAAACTCAAGCTCTTGCGGCCCTGTATTGGTAGGCCCAATTTTTTTCTTGAAGGGGCTCTGTTTTTTATTTTACTTTAAACTGAGCAGGACCGGATCTATAAATTTTGTGCCCCAAAATCTGTAGGGCCATTCCCCTAGTAGTATGTTTGTGACGTAATTAAGTCTTTGTGTAGTTTTTTTTTTTATTTATTTTTTTAATTTTTTCCACAATTTCTTCGGACATTGGGCCCCCCGCAACGCGGGGTCTGCAGGTACGCAGATCCAGCCCTGGAACCGAGGACACTCATGCTCCCCTCTCCCATTGTGCATATATACAGTAGGGGATTCATAACTATATCGTCCAAATAAGCTGTGCTGACTGTGTGTAGATCAGAAACACGGTTACAAAGCAAGATTCATGCTTAGGAACATATGACGTTAACGTAATGCTGACGCGCGATATGCATATAAAGTCAGAAACCGAAACAGAGGCAGTGTCGGATTTCTCTCCTGAAGAAATACTAAAAATGATGCTGAACAAAAAAAAGTCAACAGTTTCGGAATAGCATCGACCTTGCCAATGTTCATTAAGATAAAGTATAGTTGACATTAGTCCAAAAATTTTTTTCATAACGGCCCAGTAAGCAAAATATCTTGCCTCAGTATTGCATAAAGGTTGACATGCAAGAAAAATCATCTTGCATTAATGCTGCCTCAATGTTGTTATGTTACTCCCTTTATGCTGTCAGCAGGCTGCCACAATATTGGCTGACAAGGTGTATGCAACATAATATCAGGAAAATATCAAGGTAGGCTGCTTTTGTAATATTGCATACGTATTGATATGACAGGATAATATCAAGATGTTGTCATGACAGCATAAAATCAAGGTCTAGGCAAGATGATCTTGCTTTTGTAATCTTGCATACGTATTGATATGACAGGATAATATCAAGATGTTGTCATGACAGCATGAAATCAAGGTCTAGGCAAGATGATCTTGCTTTTGTAATATTGCATACGTATTGATATGACAGGAAAATGTCAGGATACATTGACATGACAGTATGAAATCAGCACGTTTGCAAGGTGTTTTATCTATTTATTTCTTTGTATTATTTTCACTTGAAACTCGAGAGTTAAATTTCATTCTGTAATTATTTCTGTTATTCTTCAAGATAGTTTTCTAGCCTAAGAATATTTCCTTAAAGCTGACATCTGATCGGAAATTCATATAAAGGTATTAATAGTACTCGCAATTTAATTTAAAAAATGAAAGTTTCTTTGTTTTGCGTAATACTTGACTTATTTTATAAATTCATGCTTCTTATTGTATTATAAAGACATAAAATGCCTAGTTAGGAATAATTGCGGAAGTTTTTATGACACATTTAAGAATAAAGAAAGCAAAATAATAAATAAGTAAATAAATACAATAAAGTACATTTCCAAATGGATGTCAGCATTGAAAATATTCCATGGACAAAACACATGAATTTATCTTAAAGAATAACATAAATAACCATTGAATAAAATTAATCTTACTCATGAGTTTGAAGTGATAATACGAAATTCTGGGCTTCATGTCCTTCGTTTCGAAGTCTAGGGACGAAAAAAGTTATTTTCGGCCATTTCTAACATTGATCGCACATCGTCTGCGATATGACTTGTTTAGTACTATATTAATAAACAAATGCAGTTATCAGTCATTCATAAGTTATTCCTAAAACAATACTATTCCACACTAATAACTAAGCAACCAACTTAACGAAGCCTAAAGAACGCAACGACAACGCCACGTGCAGCTTCTCTGAACCGACTGAAATCGTAGGTCGAAGGAGGAAGATGTGCCAGCAATTCGAGGGACGCTGGGTAGAAAGAACTGTGCGCATGCGCAAGTATCAACGAAGGTCCACCTGTTCTATTGTGTAATAATTACCTTGACGGCGACAGCATGAAATCAATACATCTTGACGGCGTCAATATGTATGCAATGTTGTTATTGTAAGGTAATATCAATATTGATATTTTAAGATGAATGCAATGTTGCATACGTGTTGTTATTGTAATATTGCTTTTTAATCTTTATGCAAGCTTTATGCAGTATGAAACACGTCAATATTGACGCCGTCAGTATAATATCAAGATCTGTCAAGATTGATGCAAGAAATTTTGCTATTAGGGGGGGGGGGGCAGTCGACACCTCCCGATCTCCAAAAGTGACTATCTTGGAATGAAGAAACAATTTAATAGTATCAAAAGAGTGCCTAAATCTTTCTCATGAGCGATGTCCTAACTCCATTTAACCCCTTGATATATCATATTGATCCCGGAAAATGGGAGCCCATATGCAACATTTTGAGAAGAGGGGGACCAGATATTTTCCCCATGGTGTAACAGGATATATTTTCCCCGTGGAAACCGATTTCTGTACAGATTAGAGTTATTAAAATTTGACATTTTTAATAACTTATTCATTAGTAGCTAGAGAAATGTTAATACATTTTTGCGAAGAAAAAATACTAAAATCAAGGAAGTTTTGATTTCCGAGGGTGCCCACCTGGGATGGGGGGGGGGGGTCATGGCGCATACTGCGCCATTAAAATATTTATAGGGAGGGGTATTTTTCTCATTTGGGGGAAGGAGCTCAATATTGAGACGGGTGCGCCCTTGCCCTTAGGATGACGCCTCTGTGATTTCTAAGGGGGAAGGGCTTGAGCCCTCACTTGCCACCCATATGAGCGTCTATGACCGGAGTACTCCCCCCCCATAAAGAGAGTCCCTCTAAAATGAGGATAAACATATCACTTAAAACTACCCCCTTAAAAACCTAATTAAAGCAGCCTGTGCACCATGAACTCTCTCTCTCCGCGTATATTTCTTCGTAATAAATAACGTCAACGGTCCTGTTCAAGCGACGCATCAAATTAAGGACAGTAGTCCCGGAAAAGCTTCATTTGAATGACAGGGGTGCTCATCCCCGATGGGCAAGGGCGCATCTCCTCTCAATATCGCAAAAAACACCCGAGCAAGAGTCCCCCCAATGAAAAAAATACCCCTAAAAGAATCCCCCTAAAAACGCCATGATCCTCCCCCTAGGTGGGTACCCCTGTGAAGGAGGACATTTAATACTCAAGAACTCAAGCTATATTATAAAAAGAAAAACATTCCCCAAAAGTCTCCATTAGAGTATTAAGGCCTTTCCAATACATTCCTCTTAACCATTTCCGCCCTCTAAAAATCTCTGTAGGGACTCGATAATACTAGTTCGAAAACTAATGAGAACTCTAGTACTAGTGCATTCTCCCCCCCCCCCCCCCCCCCCCCCCACCACACACACACACAAAAAAAAAAAGGAAAAAAGCAAATTCAAGGGAAGTCCTCATCGCAATAAGGATCCCTCAAAATTCTCATACACATCAGCATTTCTTAAAGAATAATCAAAAAGGAAACATTTAAATTGCTTTCGCTTACGACAAAGCCTCAAAGCTTTTGTAACATTGATTCTGAGCGTATTTCTCTGCACGCAAGAAAAAAATGGCAACCGACAATATTACTCAACTGTATAATTCGTCATGTAATTTATTTCCTGTAGAATTAGAAGTTTTTCGCCAAAATGAGCGATTATTTTGCCAATAAGTAGTCCCTACTGGAGTAGACTACGTTAGCCAATCATAGCTGCTTATTTTCGAGGAGGAGTAGCAACGTCCTAGTTGAAATGCTGGTAACTTTATTAAGAAAAATGCCAAACTGGCAGCAGTTGTTGAGCACGCGCCATACTTTTGCGAGGCAGGGAAATTAAGTGCCAAAGCACATGGAGTGATGGACACTGCTTTTAAATTTTTGAGGTCTACAAGAAACAATGGAGTCAATGCAAGTGACGTCACGGGTCACGTGATGGACTTGTTTACCTTTAGGATCGTTCGTTTACCAAGTGCAAGAAGGTGATATTCCGTATAGCGAATTCCTTTTTAAATTTTAAAATGGGGAAACATTGTGCTGCTTTTGGATGCAGCAATAACCAATCAAAGCCTGAATGTAAAGGAAAGTCTTTTTTCCGGTTTCCTCTTAAAGATTCCACTCTTTTAAAAGCTTGGGAAAATCAAATCAAGAGGCTTAACTTTGTACCAAATGAAAGTTCCAGATTGTGCATGGACCACTTTGAAACAGATTGTTTTGAGTTTCAACCCTTTACAAATAGGAGGCAATTAAAAAAAGGATCTATTCCGACGATATTCAGCTATGCAATTAAAAAACCTGAACGGAGGCCATTAAAAAGGATTCGTGTGGAACCTGCTGACGATGACCATATTCAAGATCCTGTTACAAATGAGTAAGTGTTTATTCTTTATTACATAAAAATATATGTTTTTTTTTTGTTTGTAAATTTATCTCTGTGGCTCTTTTTTTTGTTTTAAATTATTTTTCAAAAAAAAAAAAAAAAAAAGTGTGACATAAAAATATGGGGCAATGCTATAAACCACACAGCTTTACAGATGTAAACAATAAGTTTTGCAGTTTAAAAAAGCCCTCTTTTCCGCTGCAAACATTAAATTTGTTAGGGAAATTAAATAGTTAAAAATTTTCATCTTACCATCTTAATTCAAAGTTCTTAAATAATTATTACTCAAAGTTAAAAAAAAAAAAAAAAACAAATACTAATCACCCTTGAAAATACTTCTGTTAGTAAAACCATAAAGCCAGCAAAAGTGCGAAATAATTCAGTTTCTTTTATTTGTAAAACATTTATTTGTGTATAACAATATATATATTACATTGTACAAGTGGTGCTTTAATGTTAATTGCAGTTAAAATTGATTCTTTGATATATTCTGAATATTTTTTTTTTCAAAATTTGAAATGATTTATATAACGTCAAGACCTGTATAACGCAAAAGCTCTGGTCCCAGGCATATAATATAATGGATACGACAGAATTTATGAGACGTACATTGTTTTCATTTTTGTTCACCATGGGCACCTATAAAAGGGGGCAGAGGGAGCTTGATCTTCCCTGTAGATATTCGTGCTGTCAATTTTTTCGAATAAAGTTTTAGCATAAACATTTCAAGAACTAACGCACTAGCAGAGCCTAGCCATTAATAAAACTTTCTGAACTAAATTTTTTTTTTAATTTTAATATACATTAGTTTTGTTTTTTGAAGTATTACAAAGTATTTCAGATAAAAATTGCTCATTGCTCTAAAAAAACCTCTACTGTAAAACCCCTCTTGCAGACAATAACAGGACAAAATTTTTGTCTGCAATAGAGGGGTATCCACAGGGCAGGCATGTAATAATTTTATTTGCCTTAGAATCGGGGGGAATTACATATTATCCGCATAGGAGGGGTGTCCTGTCTCTGAAGTCCCATTTGTCGAGGGAACTCTCCAACATCTAAAACAGATAAACCGTCAAATTGGTATGTGCAGAGGACTTCAGGGTTTCATGTCATGTCATAGGGGTGTTTATTAGAAGGAGTTTTACTATATTAGATTTGCTTTAGTGACAATATAAATAATCAACAATTTTTTGAGGTAAACGTTTGGCTAGTGATTGCAATACCGGTATACCAAACATCGGTATTTCGTGCTATTTTGCAATTTGGTAATATTGGTATTAGCTGAGGTAACGGTATTTTCAGTATTAACTGAAAATGATAAAATTGTTTTTAATTTAAAAGTTTCCAATTTAACTCATTTTTTTCCACTATTGATTTTTTATTATGATATTTCTTCATTCATTTTATATTTGTTCACAATACAAAATAAGGAAATGTGGCAATAAAGCAATATGTTTCTAAGCATTAAAAAAAAATTCAAATACCGGTATTAATACCAGTATTCCGGTAACACATTTTAAAAATACCGAATACCAGTATTACATTTTTGGTCCTGTATTGCAATCAGGGTTGGCCGGATTGGACCCAATGGGTTTTTTTGAAAAAACCCATTTAAAAAAACCCATTATTTAGCCCACTTTTGGGTTTTTTAAAATTTTTGTAGAAGTTTTTAAAAAAATTTATTAATTTAAATACTTACACAATTTAAACTTCTTTTTTATTTGTTCTTACCACACACAATGGACATAAAAAATGAATTTTGAACTTTAATAGTATTTCTTAACTCTTAACGGCATTAAAAAAATACTTCAAGATTTTAAATAAATATATTTAACTTTTTTCTTTAACTGGTCAATAAATAACTCAAATTATCTTGACTAAGTCCTGTCACATCTGATTTTCTCAACATTTGTAGATTGTACAGAGGAACAGGGCCGATCCTAGGGTGTCGGCCGCCCGTGTGCAAAGACCTGATGTGCCGCCCTCAAGAGTAATTTGCATATTTTGACTAATCTTTAACGTCTATATAAATCTTTCTTCAAATTTCTGTACTAAGTTCTAATTTAAAAAGAAAGGAAAAAAAACAGAAGAATGATGAACTTATAAAAAGGAAGACAAGTTTTTTAATAAGAAACTCCTTAGGTACAATTTATATCTTCTAAGAAAGTAATAGATACCAAAACTTACTAGTCTTAAAAACGCATTTTACAGTCTGTCTTCGGTGACATCAGAGGAAGGAAGGAGGAGGGGGTAGCGGGGGGGGGGGGGGGGGGGGGGGGGAATTGCTCCGAGAAAATTATAGAAATTGGCGTATGAAAAATAGTTTTAGTTAATCTTTGGTTGTGTTCGGTTGCAAGGACAGAAGAATATATTCAAGGTGAATGGAGAAATTTTCGAAATTGACGTCAAATATCGCAATTTTAGGAACTTTTTCTAGACTTCAGGTGATAGTAATGTTGCAGTTTTCTCCTAAAATTCTTTCAAAATTGAAATCAGTTTGAAGCTATTTTTGTGACCATAGCGTAGGAATTATCGGCGCTCTTCCCAAAAATTTTCCGAAACTGAAGTTTTAAACAAGCAATTTTGGATTACCTTTGTTGACGTTGCTAGAGGGAGGGATATTCAATCGTCCCCCACCGAAAGTTTTCGAAATTGAAGTTCGCAAATTTAGGCTGGCTTTGGTGACAGTATGGGATTTAGCGACTTTCCTCCGGTATTTTCTCGGCACTATTGTTTCAAAAACCCATTTTTGGCTTATATTTGAAAACAATAGGAGAAACTTGAAAGTATTCCGAACCGAAATATTTTTCAGAACTAAAATCCATTATAGGCTATTTTTTAGAAGGAAGGATTTTGTGGCTCCCAGGCGGATGTGTCTAAAAGCGCAATTTTATACTATCTTTGGTGACGTTAACGAAACTGGGAAGCTTCGGCGGATCTTAACGGATGTTTTTCGATATTAATATCAGAAAAACACAACTATAGACCTTTTGTCTACCTTACCTCGATGACTGATGGGTATGCCCTAGCGTGGTAGAAAGTTACATAAGCCAAGCAGTTCTCCTCCGGAATTTTTTAGAAATTGAAGTCCCAAAACCGTATTTTAGGCATTGTTTGATAACGATGGGACTAAGAGCGGGCGGGGCTTCAAGTGTGCCCTCACGAACTGTTTTTTGAAACTGAAGTCAATTTCAGGCTAGTTTAGGCCGGAAGGGTTCTTTGGCTCCACGGAACCGTCTAAAAACGAAGTTTTGTGGTATAGTGATTGCATTGGAGAAAAGGGGAATCCGGGGTCCTTCCTCGAAAGTTCTTGAAACTGGTGTTTGAAAAACTCAACTTTAGTTTGTTTTTCAATAAATTAAGTGAGAGGGGGAGGGATTAGGGGGCCTCTCTAAAGATGCTAATTGGTACTGTCTTTGGTAGTAATCGCAAAAAGTGCATCGCAAAAATTTCGAAAAAAAAATCCGAAAAATGTCATTAAGCAATTTTTGAGGACAGTAGGAAGGGCTTTCCTCTAAAAACACATTTTGAATTTTGGAGCCAACATTTTTAGGCTATGTTTGAATAAGTTAAGGTGGAAGGGGTGAATCAAAGACTTAATAAATAATTTTAATTGTGAATCAGAGACTTAAGATTAGTGGTTCAACCAGCGAAATTTTCCGAAATTTAAGTCCTAGAAACGCAATTTTAAGCCTTCTTTAGTCTCGTTAAGGGGGTCATGACATCCTTTTGGAGCTTCGTTTAAATTTGCTTCCCGGAGCAAGGGCCCTGTCCTCCTACCTGATCTGAAACCGGGCAGTTCATTCGGGATTATAATTAGAAAAAAATTCCGTAAAGGGGGGGGGGGGGAATTACAAAATTTTAGTTCGTCATTCAGATATGTTTGACTCTCAAAGTTGTTGCAATTTTCCACTTTCTTTCCACGCATCCACGATTGTTGAACACAGAATTTGTTGTTTGAAATGCTTGCGAGAGTATCTAATCAGTATAGCTTTTTTTTTTAAATAAATAAAACATGTCTTCATTGTTTAGATCTATAAAAGCTTGGGGGGTAAACATTAGTGGTCGCCCTCGGTGCGTGCTCCTTTTAGAAGACACCCCTTCATGCTTCATGAGGGGGCCATTTCCAAACTCCCCTGTATCCATGCCTGATTACCGGTTCTGTCAAATTTTGCAACCAAATGGAGCATTGTGTGTAAAGAGAAAATATTAATGGATAATGAACCAACACAATGTTCCCAAACATTCTATTTTTCTTAAACTATGCTATATTGTCGGGAAATCGACACTTACTTTGATAATTGAACATTTAAAAGTCAGCATATTTATTCGACTAATTATAAGTTATCTTGTGAGAAATTCTTGAGGAATTTTTCTTGCTTATAAGAACTACATGATGCGGCTTCCGGCCGCCCCTTGCTTTGGCCGCCCTTGTGCAGTGCACACTCTGCACACCTGCTAGGATCGGCCCTGCAGAGGAAAGTACTCTAGCTAAATCTAGAAAGAAAACAGAATAGAATGTACAGTATTTTCATTATCTTACGAAAAAGTTTAATAATTCTTACTCTGTACAAAGAAATAGAAAATTAGGCAGCATAAAATTCAAAGAAATGTGTTGATTAAACTGGAATTCAGTAAAAAGAGATTTAAAATACTTGAGGTTCTACAGTAGTTTTGCATAACAAAATGAAATACAATAAAGTAAAATGCAAAAAAAAAAAAAAATGTTGTAATTAAAAACAAACAAAAGATTTTATCACTCGAGAAGTAACTTTACCTTAACTGTTGGTAATCATGGAAACTAAAAAATCTGAAACTTCACCATTCTTGGGTTTTGTCGTCTTTCATACCTTTCTTAAGAAAACACGGAATTTTCCAGCTTTTTTTTACCTCAAGACAATTTTTGTGCTTTGTTCCTACACTTAGGCTACAATATGCTACAAGTACCCCATATTTTTCCTAAAAAAAGACAAAAAAACCCACATTTCTTTTAAAAAACCCAGCTTTAGTTGGTTTTTTTGAAAAAAAAACCCTGGGTCCAAGGGCTTTTTTAAAAAAAACCCGGGTTTTTGCCAACCCTGATTGCAATCCCTACGTTTGGCCAACTGACTTGGCGGGACTAAATAAGTATACAGATAATTAAGGCTTCAGCTCTTTAATACAACAGTTAAAAATCTCATTACAAAGCTAGTGCGTTAGTTCTTGGAATTCAAAACTGATACATTTGTGAAGTAATATTTTGTAACATGAATATCAGAGTTCAGATAGTCATTTGAGGTAACTTTGATCCATAATTTCTCTCTTTTTAACTGCTTCTCTCATATTTTGATGTTTCACTTTCATAAAAGTGAAAAAAAATTTCTAAAATATTGTACATGTATCCAAAAATATGATATTAGTTGTGAAAAACATTCAAATTAAATTATTGAAATGTCCTGTGGCGTTCTGCCATTAAGGGTAACTTTGAACCATGTAGGAAATGTAATGGAAAACAAAGTAACTCCTTTAAATTACGGTGGTGGCACAAAAATACCCACCAATAGTTATTGTGTGAGTTTAACTTATGATCGATATTACTTCGTCATACAAATTCAGAATCATATTTATTCAGCAGTACACTATACTCTAATCTTTAGTGCTCCTTGTAATTACCACTGCATATGGTTTAAATGGTTAGATCAGTCTCTGATGACTACTCTGGTTTTTGATCCAAACCAAGAGCCAACCAACCTCTGATCCATTACCCCCAGAGACATTTCGATATAAAATTGAAACTTGGACGACTTTGCAATCATGACAAATATAATGTGCACCAGTCACTATTACGAAACACGGAGGCTCTTGGACTAGTTGACATAAAACTCAGAACCCGCACTAATGCAGCATTTAGTTTACTGTTGCACTGGAACTCTATTTTTTAAAAATAGTTTTATTGCCTGGTCAATGTCTATATCTGGTTTATGACACATAAGATGTTTTTTAAAGTTTTTGTGCTGTTAGTTTTTTTTTTGCAAGTCCTAACATTAGGCTTTGTCCTTTCTCTATCCCATATGACATTTTAATTTCTAACTAGTCAGAGTAGACTCCCAACATTTCTAGCATTCCGATCCCAGCGTTGGATTCATTGCCTTTTTTTGCTAGAAAAATCTGCTAGTTTCTTATAGTTGAATAAGATAAGCACTACATGAAACTTAAGCAATATTTTATATTCAGGAGCCATTCCGCTTAAACTTTTTGTTAATGTAGTTTAAAAAACTCAATTGCTTACAATATAAAAGAAAGGTGGTATGGGTACCCTTGCCCGAATATTTTCCGAAATTCAAGCCTTCAAAATGCGATCGTAAGGCCATATTTTGTAATATTAGGCTCTGTAATTTTTGAAATTCAAGCTACAAAAAAGCAATTTTAAGCGATTTTTGATGTTGAGTACTTGGGGGCTTTAAGCTGGAAATATCGCGAAATTAAAGACCTGGAAACGAAATTTCATATGCTCCATAATGCTTTTGGTGTGTGTATGGAGGGTGGCGGGGAGTTCGGAGGAGCAGCATTTGGAATATTTTCTTATTTTTAGACGAAAGTAGGAAACAAGAGAAAAAAGAAAAATAGGACGGGGGTGGGGGAATAGAGTTGGCTGATTAATAAGCTGTAGCTATTGAATAATTTTAATTAGGGCCCCGACAGAATTGGGCCTCGCATTTGCTAAGGTTGGCTTTGTGCAGTCTACCCTGCAGGCACTATTTTGATTACATTTGTGTCTGTTGTATTTAATAAGAGCTTCAATTGAAAACATGGAAATTTCTTAAAACTTCTGAGAATTTTGCGAGGCCCTATCTGTGCGAGGCCGACGCCTAGTGCCACCGCTGCCTTTATATAGGAGGTTAATAAGATCCCATTTGGAGTATGCTGTGCAGTTTTAGTCCCCTTATCTCATGAACCGTTGCTCCGTAACATATCGGTGGGTGCACCAAAATCCTTGGGAGGATGGCAGCTCATGGTCCTTGGTTTTCTGACACACAATTGCTTGAAAAAATTCTTGTGACTCGCATGTTTCATCGTTTGCGACTTATTTAATCCCAAATTCAGAATTTTGGAAGTTTTTTTTGTTATTGCTTGTGTTTCTAACACTTTAAGTACAAATTATTACACTATTTCTGTTCTTTTCCTGCAGTATTTGGTTGAAAAACAAATTGTTACAAGAAATTTCAGCTATATCTTTACACAAAACAATTCTGTAAAACTATACAGCCAAGTTTTAAATAATTTTTAGTAACTGAAAAGTGCAAATGAAGATCCATAAACAATTTGGATTTTCCTTGAGTCCTTGATAAAGTCATTGAAACTCCTTGAAAAGCGAGAGTTTATAGAACCATTAATCATCCGAATAGCCATTCTTGAGTTCATTTTCTAAATCCTGACAGCATTTCTTTAAAAGTACTTTACCATATTTTTTACTATTGATAATTTTATTTTTAATTCAGTGTTGCATTTGTGGGTTGGGAAGAGGATCAAAAACTATATGCCAAAAGATGTGAGCAAGTGATGATACGTTATCTTTTCTTTCCTTGCTCTTTTTATCTGTAGATTAATGTCAACAATTTGTCAAACCACAAGCGATTTTTATTTTAATTTTCAAAAGAATGCATAACTTTTAGAGTTTTTGTTTGCATATTTTTCCCTGATATTTAAGCAGTCCTATTTCCCCTATAAAGCGTCAAAATGTAGAATTTTCTATCCATTTTTGAAAAGTTTCCTGGAGAGGGAAATGGTGTATAAAGAAAACACATGAATTAACTTAATTTTAATAAAAAGAGCTGGTTGTGATAGTCTTTTGGCAGTCATCAATTATATTTCTCTAGTTCTTTATAGAGCATTAATACATCCACCTTCGTGAAAAGGGGGGGGAGGGGCGCGGTACACCTATTGGCTCGAGCCAGAAGGCCGACAGTTAAAATGAATAGTCAAATATCTGTAGGGACGTAGGGGTAAACATTAAGGAGGGGGCCTGTAGAAGTCATTTGTGACTGGTCCAAAAATTTCTGCGGCGTCTGAACACATCTATGATCAGTGATGGATTCCATGATCTGTGTAATGGAGGTAATACAAGTGATCAGACGTAATCTATTTTCACTGACAAATATCAAGCACATTTGCCATTGTCAAGAAATTACTCGATATTTTCGATGTGAAAGTTTTCAGTTATATGTCATTGATGTTGATTTTGTCCTCCTTTGTCATTTCTAAAAGCTCTTCTTCCAGTGAGCTCTGAGTTGTGTGAGTTTAATAACTTGACTTATTGAAAAAAGTTCTGGAACCAATTGGAAAAAATGTCTCCAATTTCCCAGGCCAATGGCGGCTCAAGTCGAATGTAGGTCCTAAGCGATAAAGATTTTGGAGCAAACCTCTCAAATTTAAGTTTGAACTAGAAGTTCAAAGAGCTTATTTCCTCGAAATGTTCAGACTTGAAGTTATAAAAACGCAATTCTATGCCATCTTTGATGAAAGTATGGGGTTCAGAATTCTCCCCCTAAAATTTTTCTATATTGATTTTCCAAAAATGCAATTTTAAACGAATATTGTGATGTTAGGAAGAGGAGAGGTTCTTTGTTTAAAAGACAATCTATCAGTAATTTTCAAAAATGAAATTCCAAAAACGCAGCATTAGACGATCTTTTATGATGTTACAGAGATAAAAATCTTCTGCGGGTCAGCTTTTTGTATTTTTTTCTTTTCCCAGCCGCTGAGCATTTTCAAGTGATCTCGTGATGATTGCATGCATGTGCGTTCTTCCCATCAGGATTATCGCTGACTCAGGTGTTCTTTCTAAGGTAGAAAGAAGAAAAGAACTTCGTTTCATGGGGGGTGGGGGGTTAAGGCTCGAGAATGACGTAGAAAATGTCAGCCCCAGTGGCCGAAAGTTTTGTATCTGTCTGCGACAAGCTTTTAGAACTTCGTAACCTGTCTGCAAAATTTTGAGCGTGGTTTCAATAAAAATAAGTCTTTTTTAAAATAAGGCAGGAGATACCCCATCCCGCCCTCCACCCAGACTGAGACCAAAATCTTTCTCAAATTACTTCTCCCTAAAAGTTTTAAAGGCGCAATCTGATGATCCCCACCCCCTGTCCTTGGTGGCCGCCTGACATTTGCAAACATGCGTTGGCTATTGAACAGGGGTCTGTCCAGGATTTTTCACAGGGTCCAATTTTTTTTTCGTGAAAAATCAATTTTTTTTTGAAAATTCAAATAATTTTGCGTGACGGGGGGGGGGGGGGGGGGTGTAAAACAAAATTTCAAAGTGGGTGTTTTTGTGATATTGGTTCTTTTCTCCGTTAATAATATTAATTTCCGTTCAGAAATTGAAACAAAAAATTAAAATTCAAGCAGTGGTTGAGCAATCTTTGAAACTCTCAAATAAATCTGAAAATTTCGTTTAAAGCTTCTAAATTTCGTGATTTCAATAAAAATAAAAGGAGAATTTACTTGTTTACCTCTTAACAAAGTGTACTAAATATAAAAAAATTAGAAAAATTTAGTTTTCAAAGTGGATGCAAAGAGATCGCAATTCTCAAATTGAAGGCTCCAAAAGTATAAAAACGGATCATAATAGAATTATTTTTTAAAAAATTATTTTAGAATTGCATTTTAAAAGCCTATAATAAACTGATCATTAATATCTATCATTAATATCTATTGACACAGTTGAAGCAGAACTAAAATTAAACCATCTATTCAGCAATTTAGTTTTTGACTCAGAAACGGAATTTCGTTTTAAAATCTTGAAATGATGGTTTTAATAGACTTTTCATTTACTTACCTCCATATAAAGCGAACTTTGGTTGAAAAAAAAAAGAGTAAAAGTTTGATTGTCATATAGGATGCAATCAGATTGCATTTTTCAAAATAAAAGCATTAAAAGTATAAAAACGGTAAATAAAGTTTATTAAAGTAAAATAATTTTAGAATTACCATTTAACAGGTCTGCATGATGAATATTATTAATATCACTGACATATTCGGAGTCGTGACAAAAAAAAAAAAAAGGGATTTGTAAAGGTATCACCAGACACTAAATGGCGATAATTTTAAAGCTGGTAACCCTATTTTTAGTGATCACATTTCAATTCGCTAATACAGTAGAAGACCTTTATAACGCCGACCTGTATAACACAATTCTCTATAAACCGCACTACTTTTCAGAAGTAAACAATAGGTTTTGAAGTTTAAAAAATCCCTCTATTTTGCTTTGCAAAAATAAAAATTGTTAGGCAAATTAAATTTTTAAAGTTTTTCATCTTTCCATCTCATTTCAAAGCTTTTAAATTAAAAATTAGTACTCATAGTAAACATAAAATACCAGATGCTTTAGAAAATGCAGCTGTTATGCAAACCATCAAGCTAGCAGAAGTGCAGGATTTTGATAGTGAAACATATTTATTTGTGAATAACTAATTGTAATATTGGTGCTTTAATACACATTGCAAATAAAACTCATTCTGAAGTGCTAATATATAGATATATTCTGAATATTAGTTTCAAAATTTGTGAAATGATCTATATAACGCAAAAACCTGTATAATTCAAAAGCTCTGGTCCCAAGGTGTGCGTTATAACGGTCTTCTACTGTAAATGCTTTTTTTTAAAGTCATTAGCGGAAAAAAACAAACAAGCAAAATTTTTCACTAGGTTAGTTATTTATCCCTTGCATCACAGAAATATGCTGACTTTTTTTGTACACAGAAATTTTTGATTGTTTTGTTTTGGTTCAAAAGTGCCGCAGGCAGGCCAACAAGAACAATCAAGTACAAATACAAAAGTGACAACCAGCAACAGGCTCTGGGACCAGCTATACTGGTCCTAGTCGATTTACAATCCCCAGTGAAAATCAATGGCCCTCTTAAAACGGTCTACTCCTTTGCTCATTACCACCTCTTCCGGTAAGTTGTTCCAAGGTTCCACTACCTTGCTAAAATAATAATTTTTCCTAATATCCATGTTAGCCTGAGATTTAAATAGCTTAAAACAATGACCCCTTGTCCTGTTTTCAGTGCTAAACTTCAGCCCCGTAACATCTTTCGTTTTAATAAATTTAAACAGCTGAATCATGTCCCCTCGGTCTCTTCTTTGCTCAAGACTACATTTTAAGCCTTCTGACCCTGGAATAATAATCTAAGTGGGAAAGTCCACTTATTAGCCCTGTAGCCCGCCTTTGAACCCTTTCCAATACATGAATGTCTTTTTTAAGATAAGGAGACCAAAACTGAACAGCATACTCCAAATGGGATCTTACCAAACTTCTATATAAAGTCAGAAGAACTTCTTTAGATTTGTTTGAAATAGATCTATTGATAAACCCAAGCATCTTATTGGCTTTGTTGCTAGCAATGTTGCACTGTTGGCTAAACTTTAAATCCTGACTTATTAAGACCTCCAGATCAGTAACTTTGTCTGCCTGACTAATGACTGAACCTTGCAAATAATAACTTGTACACTTATTTCCATGCCCTAAATGTAGCACTTGGCATTTCCCAACATTAACAGCCATACCCCATCTATCAGCCCACTCCGTAATATGATCTAGATCCTCTTGCAGCTGATTTGCTTGTTCTTCATTTTCTATAGTCCCCATAACTTTGACATCATCAGCAAAACAATTCATGTTCCCAGAAATATTTTTGTGAATATCGTTCATAAAGACAATGAACAAAACAGGCCCTAAAACTGATCCTTGAGGAACCCCGCTTAAGACCTCACTCCAATTAGAATAACTTCCCCCTCCTATTCCTATATCAACTAATTTGCTAAGTAGAGCAACATGCGGTACCTTATCGAAAGCTTTTTGAAAATCAATGTAAACAACATCTACAGGCTTCTTATTGTCCAAAGCCATGGTAACTTTGTCATAGAAATGTAATAAATTAGTTGCACAAGATTTTTACCTTTCCTGAAACCGTACTGAAAACTAGTCGATAGATTATTAGTCTCTAGAAAATTTACTATCTTAATTTTCATCAATGTTTCAAAAATTTTGCAAACCACCGAAGTTAGACTCACAGGTCTATAATTTCCCGCACTCCCTTTAGACCCTTTCTTGAAGAGCGGTGTAATGTTAACTAACTTCCAGTCCTCTGGCACTGTCCCCAAATTATAAGAAGCATTGAAAATGTTTGCGATTACATCTGCTAATTCCTCTGCACATTCAACTAAAATTTTTGGATAAATATTATCTGGTCCCGGAGCCATAGTCTCTTTAATTTTTTTCAAATGAAGTAAAACGTCATCCCTGGAAAATACAAAGTCCTCAAGCTGTACTATAGCTTGTATCTTGTTGGTGTCAACTGTTGAACAGGGGGTGCGATTATTCTCTCTCTCCCTGCGTCAGCACATCATGCAAATAAATGTCGGTTGCGGACAGCTTTTTTTTTTTCTCTGCGGACTACCTTTATTTTTTTGCGGACAACTTTTTTTAGCGCGGACAGAGCTGTCCGCGATAGGGTTTCGTTGTCCGTGACATCGTTGCCGTGTTGCGGCGTTTCTGCCACTGGAGCGTCAGCGTTTATGTATTTCAAAATCCAATTGCATCAGTTTCCATAACATTCGCTCATTTTTGTCTACTATGCCATCCTATCACTTAAACCTTTATAACTTTTTGTGGACTATGATTTTCAACCCTTCTTGTATGTATTTAATTTTTTCTGAAGACTTGTATGTTCATTGTTTTGCCACGCCCATTTCACAGCCACATTCTAGCGATCCTTCAAATACCCATCTCCCTTCTGCCCTGGCCTTCCCATCAGGATTCTTGCTGAGGCACACATTCTTTCTTGAGTAGAAAGAAGTAAGGAACTTTTTGCTGTTGGTGAAGAGGGTGAAATAGGAGTGGAGGGGGAAATGCTGGAGAGTAAGGAGCAGACTTCGATAAAATGAAAAGCTTTCTGGGGCGAACACAAATCCTAACTGTTAAATTTTCTGCAAATAACTATTTTGCCTAACTCACCCTTGAATAAAAAATTAAATTTATATTCAAATATGAAAGAGACAAAAAACAAGTGCTTTAAATCATTTATTTATTTTTTTACAATAACATATAGTTTGCTTATTACTTTCTTCTATATCTAATATATAGAAAAAAGTATTAGATTTGTGCAAATTTTTCAAATTTCGAATTTTGACAGATTTGAACGTTTTGAGGTGTGCCGAGTCCATTTCGACGACAATCAAACAGAAGCTTCGTTGAAAATTTTTGTTGTGTTTGAAGTTTGTCCTTTTGTATCCTGTAAATATTTCAATTGTTTTGATAGTTGGAAGTTATTTTGGCCTCTACCACTTTCAGTTAGCTTATTATAGTTCTTATTTAAGAGGTCGCATCAGACAGATTCCCGGTTTTCGAATCCCTATGTTAACCTACGGGGCAGAATGTCTTCTCATTCTTGCGATAGCTCATCGGGAAATTGAGATTTTCAAACTTTTCTTTTTTTGACTTAATCTGTGACGACTATAGAGTGCTTCTATTTTTGCGGTTTTTCATTAAAATAATTCAAAATTTTTTTATACAAACTTGAAGTTGAACTTTGAGAAAAGGTGAATTTTTGACGAACCAGGAGGAGTATTCGGATTTTTAAAAAAATAGAAGCATAGCGTATAATCTCAGCTTTCTAAAGATGTTAAAATATTTTCGATAGCTTTAATAGAACAACAGTAATCAAATAAATGGTGAGCCTATTCCATTTCACAAACTAAAAATTTCCATCCCCCTTTACGAAGGTACGAGATTCGCCTCGACGCAAGTGATTTATGGCCTTTTCGGGGAAACGGTCAGCACCCCACTTGTGGGCGTGTTTCTTCTCCACCTGCTTCTCCACAGATCGACTGTCCTAAAGAGCTGTCTGGAAAGATTTTTTTCCTTCGCTTGAGAATTGCGAGGAAAAAACCTGGCAAAAATGACGCTCTTACATAAATTTAATTTTGCTTATTTTTTAATAAATAATTGCGGGGTTTTTTTTTTTTGTAAAATTATGTATATAAACACAAAATTTAAGCTTTAAAAGTATTTACATCACGATTTAAATGCAGTTGCAAATCTTCGGGGGGGGGGGGGGGGGAGATTGAGAGTTTACGTGCTTCTCTCGAAGGGATAAAATTAATTGAACTCACCCATTAAATAATTTTCAATTAATTTTGTCACAATGTAACTATATATTTTTTTAAATTATTACATTATATAAAAAGGAAAGAATATTTGAATATACCTAGAAGAAAATTACGTGAACTTACCCTTATCACTTTTGTTTGCTTTTCGAGTATTATTGGAATTTAAGGATAGTAAGAAAAAAGATATGTAACTCAATGGTTTTAAACCCAAGGGTTATATATCATCGCGATTTGTCTATTACTTCTTTTTTCATTGAATTAGTAATTAACATTAAAAAAAATACATATATATATGCTTACCTAGAAGAGTTATGGCGGGTTAGAAAGCAAATCATAAGTTTATGATCAGTAGCGGATTTTAGGGGTGCCCCCCCCCCAAAGGAATGAATTAATTTAACTATTTTATTAATTATTTTTAATTGAATTCTTTTTTGCATTTTTTATATAGGTTATTGACACAAAACACACACAGCATATTTCGAATAAAAGCATTCTTGTTTGCTGAAGAAGTAATACTAGAGTCAGAGGTCCAGAGTGGCAGAATACATTTAACTCACTGGTTTCGAATTCTAGGGAATGTTTATCACCATTCATCTACTAATTCTTCTTTTATGGAATCAATAATTAACATTAAAAAAAAAAAAAAATGTGCAGGTTCGCCTAAAAAAGTCATTTTGATCCAGGCAGTTATTTGCCAAATAATAGATTTCATTTTCAGCTCATAAAAAATGCAAAATGATAGAAATCACATGATGGTAGTTTCTTGAAAAAATCATGATTATTAATGGAAACGGCATGTAGAATACAATATGTTATCTCAACTGTGTCATGACTTTAAAAACAATCAGTAACTGCTTTGAAATTCACACAGAAATAGTTTCTGAATTCTTCAATAAAACTTATGTTTTATGAAGTTATGATTTTCTTACTAAAATAATATTTTGTAATTAAAATATAAATTAATTTATAAAACTCAAATGAGAGATGGGTTTATTTAATAACATTTCCCTCAATGTTCCTAATTAAAACCGCTCATTGTATAGCATCTCGGTGATATTAAATTGGGTTTAGTATTTAATTGGCTTGAAACGT
The DNA here is from genome assembly GCF_026930045.1 of Uloborus diversus. Classification (NCBI taxonomy): domain Eukaryota; kingdom Metazoa; phylum Arthropoda; class Arachnida; order Araneae; family Uloboridae; genus Uloborus; species Uloborus diversus. The sequence goes on along the minus strand of NC_072740.1, from coordinate 45,436,454 downwards.
TGAAGATGTTTTCCGTCCACATTCAAAATATATTAGTGCATAATATTCCTATATTTAGAAGTAGATTCATTGACCGCAAAACCATTAAAAATAAAGTCATCAAAACTCTGTTGTTAAACATCGAAAAGGCTCGTTGAGGGGATTCAATTTTCGGGTCTCCTCCAAAAGATTTTTCTGTATCCGCCCCTGTTTATGATGGCATCTTTTTCAGTTTATACGAAACAGCATGGTAAATTAGAGTGGTCCAAAATAAGCCTTTTTATTATTTTTTATTTTATTGGTTTTACTCTCCCACAGGCACGTAGCTAGAACTTTGTTAAGGGGGGGGTCCAAGGTTGCACGAACTTCAAAAGAGGAAGCATGCTAAAGCAGAATTAGTAGGTGATAGTTACACAAGATAAGATAAATCCAATTAAAACAGATTATTAAAATATGATAATTATCTAAAATTAATTAAATAATTGAAATTAATAGAGCCATTAGTTAAAATTAGTTAACAAAAATTTTATATTAAGTGGTAAATTATTGAAAGTTTGTAAATTAACATTAAACTGAAAGTTATCAAATACAAAGTTTCCAAATATGGATGAACCTCTGTCCTCCTGAAAATGAGTGATATATTTTCTATTAATAAAAAGGGCACAATAAAAGAAAAACGGAAAACGAAAACTGTTCTAGGAATTACTTGGAAAATGCATGCGATAATTTAATCAAATATTAAAGTTTTGTAATATATTTCAACAAAACACGTACATTTGTACTTATGCCATTTTATTTGAAAACTATAGAAAGTCACCCGTCAAGGTATGACGGGTGTAAATTGCTTCAACTCTTCTACATTTGAACGAAGCAATTCCCTGTTTGGTGATATTTTGATAGTTGAAATTTTAACTCTAACACCAGTCGATTAACCTTAAACTCCAGTAGATAGCTCTCATTGTTTTCGTTTCTTCATTCCTCTGAGATGACACAGTCTTACCAATAAAACTGTTAAGTTACCGGATCGAGTGCAGCCTTGTCACAATAAAGCCGTTCCCTGCATGTTAAACATTACCAAAACATATTGTCAAAATACATATTATGCCGTGGCGCAAATTCATTGTTGAAACACGCGGGTTACTCGATCATCGGCATTATTTATTATGAGGATAAATAAATCTATATCTATGGAGTCGAATGTATAACTATATGCATGTTATATAAGGTAACCCTGTCCGATTTGAACAACATTTCAGGCAAAATCCCACAACTCTCTCAACGAAAATATTAACAAGGTTTCATTTAGAAAGCTTGAATAAGTTTTATTTATTTACATTTATAATATTCTTTTGATAATACGAAATAGAATGATATTTCCAATCTTATCCGTTTTCTAATTATCATTCCTAATCATCAATTAAAAGCTTGAACAAACTATTAACTCTTTGAGGGACGGAGGCTTCCTTTGATGCAACCATTTTATATATATATATATATATATATATATATATATATATATATATATATATATATATATATATATATATATATATTCTTTCTTCAGCCAACTGACACAGTGATTTCAGTTAGCTGAAAAAAAAAGAGAAGCAAGAAATGAATGGGGTTCTCAAGTGAAGTCACTTTTCCTCAAAGGGTGAAAGCTGTTCGAAAAAACTTTAAATATTGGAAAAGGCGTATTGCCGTTTTTTATCATTATTTTTTTTCTTTCTAATGAGGCTGTGTTAGAAGCTTTGACCTTTTGCGAAACAAGTTTGAACCAACGATATGGCATCCAGTCATTCATATGCCACCATTAAGGCGTGGATGTGAATGTCAGAGAAAAATTTGATGCCCAGTTTCCATCACCAGATAGAGACACCTAAACACTTTTCGAAGTGAAACTGCAAAATGAATTTAATTTTGTCAAGAGTATTCACAGTCAAACGACCTAAGGGATATTTTACATGCCGATTAATGGAATGTATACCTAATGAAATAAATTAAGCATCTGTGTAATTTTATTTTAACAACATGTTGTTAATTTTAACAACAATACATATCAAATTTTACGACGCAGGTAATGATTTTTTTCTTCTTCAATACGATGTTAGCAAAACACTCTATTGCAAGAAATAGTAAATATCTTTAGCTTGAAGAAAATAAGTGTTTAAAAAAAAGGCAATATATAAAAGAAAAGCTCAAAAGCATTTACCTCGTATTCCCCTTTTTTGTTTCTTTGCTTGTAACGCAGTAAATAGCGGTAATTTTCACCTAGTAATTTATAGTTAAATGCACATGCCTGTTTTTTGTTACGTTTAATGCTACCTTCACAATTTACTAAAGATGGATGCATAGATGCTAATTAAATAACTCCTTAGTACAAAGCCAGTGAATAACAACCAGAAAATGTATTCCAATGATGCAAATACAAATATGTTTTATGGAACAACATCGAATAAGATTTTTTTTTCGTCAATTAAAAACTAACTGTTGGGATCATAGAATCACAATTCAGTAAGATTTAAAAGTAATAATTTCTAATAAATTACTTATTACATGCGTTAATATGGCCGAACTTGTAATTTCATAAACTAATCACAGTAAAATACTCAAGTAATTTTCAATTTAATTTTTCTATAAAATTTTGATACCGTAAAAAGTTTGTTACATCAACTTCAAGTTTTATTTATTCATTTATTTTATTTATTTTACCTTCAAACACGAATTTATTTATGGGCATTTAATATGTTCCATGATCATGCTTAAATATTGGGGGGAAAACATCAGTAAAAAATCTACGTAATTTGTTACTCAAAAAGGAGAGAGATGTTAAAAGTAATCTAAAAGTTCAAATAAAATTTTTATCAAAATATGAAATGAATCTGAAATGAACCATGCCAAAAATATAGAGTTAAAATGGAAAAAAAAAAAAATCAATAATTATTTTTCTCATCCTCAAACACACGAAATGTGTAGAATTTCTTTTTTCGCTGCTGGCTTAGAATCTAAAATTAGTTTTTAAATGGAAAAACACATTAACACGTAAAATTGCTTGTATTATCAAGAAAACTTTAAAAGGGAGCACTGCGACTTACCTAGTTTGGGTAAACTTAATTTTCTTTTGCATACAATTTTGTTCAAGATATGTTTCCTATAAGTATGACGTAGATAAAAACTGCGTGTTAAAACAGAAAAGAATCGGAATTCAATTACTGATTCACCAGGAACGCACCTCACTTTGGCTGTCTTTCGTACAACATGCGTCTACGAAATCCACGAAAATCCAAAAAGAAAAGAGAAAGAAATAAAGAAAACCACGCCAATGAGACTGTGGGATACGACGGAAGTGGCAATAAATGCTTGTTTTTACTTTGCCAATGGCAATTTGATGGACCAAGGAGAGGGGCTGAATTTCAAGGTCACAGGACCCAGCTGGTTTGAAAGTCGAAAAGGAATATTTCCCCCGTTTCGGACGGAGAAGGTGACACAGCAAAAAGCAGACGAAAATTGGGAACCTGCAGTTGTTGCACGAGGTTCTCGTGTTCTGAATTGACTCAAGCGCTGAGAAAATTGCCGATTACTGGGAATATTTAAAGGGAGAGAATGCTTTTATAAAATCATTATCTTTCGGAAAAATTTTGTTGATGCGGGATGCAACAACTGAGAAAAAAGGAGAGGGGTCTTTCGGGAAGGGGGGGTCCGGACCCCATGGACCCACCCCTTGGCTGCGTCCTTGTCTCCCATTTGGTTTCACCTATGTAAAAAATAATGATTGTGAAGTTTGAGCACATAATTTTAACATTTAGAGAGAGGTTTCTTAACAGCCTCGAAGTTCTGCGTTTTCCCATCTTATGCTACGAATGTAGGTAGAAATAAAACGGATGCTAGGAAAGGTATGTAATTTCATTTCATGCAAATACACAAAACTTTCCAATCTTTAAAAATCCAAACTTCAGATAAAACGTAATAAACTGGAGTTATAATAAGCGAGCTTGGGCCACAGGGGACATTTTTTTGCAATTGTTTTCAGAAGTGTTTCCAGAAATAAAGTTATTAAACTCATACTTCATACTGAAATAAAAAATATTTTTGATGATTTTTTGATCTCTTATGGCAGTGGTGCCAAACATTTTTCTACTTGAGACCACACCTCATATTAAAATGATTCTAGCGGTTCAGAAAATAACTAAAATTTGAAAATGTTCAACATTTTTTTTAATTACATGTGAAAACGAGAAAAAAGGAATGAAAATTAAAAACCAATGATTGATGTAATCATTACTTGATGCATCTTTTTTTTTAATTGCATCAGTTTATCAGAAACCAATTCTGAATATTTAGCTCAATTTTTGACGTTCTCATTAAACGTGCTTTTCGATTTGTTGAGTTTAAAGAAGACCACGGGCCACACGTATCAACTTCACAGATCGTATGTGTCCCTCGAGCCGCAGGTTGGGTGCCACTGTTCTTATGGTATAACTTTTACACTGTTTCGATTCATTAGTATTCTTTTCGTGAAACATTTAGCGTAAACAAAAAATCTGAAAAGAAAACCTGAAAGTTATTCAAAACTCTTGCTTTTAAAAACATACATAAATCAACTACTACGCACAAATTCGAAAAGAGAAAAAAAGGACATTGAAAAAAAAAGGTAAGTAATGATTCAAGATTGCAATCTTTGATTAAAAAACTTCAGAAACAAATTTGATTTTCTTTTTCGAACGCGTTACTAATTCTAAAATTTACCCTATGAATTAAAACAGTATGTTTCAAGTCTGAAAAATACGTTCCCTGATAATTCGATAAGTGGCGTGTGTGGGGGGGGGGGGGTAAGGATTCTGTCATTCCCATACAGCTTGACAAGTATGGAAATTAATGCGGAAAAATTTTCATAATCATTCTTTTTCCGTTACTTTTATTTCAATTCACGTTTCTACAAATGAATTTATAATTTATCATACCAGTGTGTTTAATTAAATCAGGATAAATTTAATTGATTATTAAATTTACTGACTTCTGGTTAGAAAGTTAACGATGGTGTCGCAGCGGCCAATGAAGTTCTTAAACGTAATTTTCATAATCGACTTTTAAAATGCGAAGCAGAGGCTGAAATAGATCAAATGCTACAGAATATAGATTGCAAAAGATTAAAATAATCTTACTACTATTATATATGCGAAAGTTTGTCTGTATGGATGTATGGATGTTTGTTACTCTTTCACGCAAAAACTACTAAATGGATTTTGATGAAACTTCACAATAATATAGCTTATGCATCAGAATAACACATAGGGTAGTTTTCGTCCCATTATGGGGGGCAAAACCCCCTTTGGGAGGCAATAAAACACAATTTTAGTATAAATTCTCTAATATGGGGATGAAAAAATACTTGCACATATTAACATTATATGTCCATCGAAAGCTCCGATTTTTCTGCTGAAGATGGCACCTTTTCGAAATTTCTAAGTAGAATAAAAAACGAGTTATGAGCTTTTTAGTTCCATGTTCGAAGGCTTTCCTTAACTCAATACAATATTTAGTGTATCATCTCAACTCCCTGTCGATAGCGACTATTGTATTGTTGACTATGTTTGCTTTTCGTGACTGTTCAAGGCTTTTCTCAAGTCAAATCTTGAAGTAAGATTTTTGCACAAGATTGGCAAATAATACATGGATTTGGCTGATTTTTTTTCCCATTTTAATGCAACTTTGAGGCAATTAATGGTTTTTTTTTATTTATTTGTATTGACTGGGTATATTTAATCGATCAGCTGGAATCTAGCCAAACTTTTTTTGTGGAATCATTTCAATAGCTAAGGCATTTGGCATTTTTTTCAACTGTCGCTGTTTTTGAAGCTAAAGACTATGCAGTACTGTTTTCTCGGTTTTCACCATGTAACCGAATATCGCCATTTCTTTAATATTTCTTTAAATTTGTTAACACGTAAAATAATTCGCCAACTAATTCGCAAATTCATAAACAGCGCAAAAACTTCCATTACATTATCTTTGCACACAATTTCATACAATTGCCAAATTTTTACTGTTTATTGGAAACATTTCGGGTAGCATCATTGTTGATCCCATTTTGGGACGATTTCTACAGTAAGAAGTTATACATTATACAATAATTTAGATTGCCGGTGTAGCGCTGGATATTATGCATTTGATGGAGATCGGATTATAAGGGAACTGTTTCACTTTATTTAAGAATAGTTGACCTCACTCGAATAGGTTTTGTTTTGGGAATTACCCATGACTTCTTTGCAACTCCTGAACGTTTTCGTGATTTATTTTTTGTGATTTTTGGGTGTCTTCTCAGTTTTGCCGATATTTCATTTACTCCCCTTCCCCCTAATTTTCAGTTTTAATCATACCTTTTGATACATTTAAGGGGACAGATAATTTGAAATGTCGACGAAACTAGAGACAAACAATTTTTTGGTAACTATTTGACCTCTGCCTGTAATGACCATTAACTTAAATCAATTGAAAAAAACTACATCAACGTGAGCGAAGCCGCGGGTAAGAGCTAGTACTGGAATATAACTGTTTTCAAAAGTAACAGTTTTGCTTTTATTCGAAAATATCATTTCAAGTCTAAGTCGTTTCTTTAAAATTGGGAGGGTGGTGGGGGCCTTGTTTTGGCACATTCCTCAAATTTTGAATAATTGTTTCATTTTGGTGAGTTCAGCCAGACTGCAGGAATTTCGCGCCCATTTGCCTGGTGCTGGCGGTAATGATGCGGTAATATTTGATGAACAAGAGCGCCAAATTCGAATCGCAACGTGATCCATAATTTGTTTTATCAATCCTGCAAATGCTTTTGATTTGCAGATTGATAATGCTGCGTTTCGAAGGAAAACGAAATGTTAATGATCCTACTGCATATCCTTCTTGTGCATAAAAAGTAGCATGTGAAAGCATTTTAATAAATCAAATTTAGAAAACAAATAACGAATATAAAATTAACAAAATTTCGAGTTTCAGTGCATAAGGAAAGGAAATTTAGGCACAAAACACCGATTGTGTAGAAGATTTCGGTCGAAACTAAAATGCGCTAAAAGAGTCAACGCAAAAATTGTATGTGGTCATCCAATACTATACACGGACCCTCTTCCCCTGCCAATAAATTTTGAGCGGTGACAGCATAGAGGGGAAGACGTCCCCCAAAACCTGTCAGCCGCTCCACGTAGAGGGGAAGGAAAACGCTACAGCTTTCTCTCTCTCTCTTCCGAAAGCTAGAAATTTTCTGTCTGACGAGTCCTCTTAAGCAATTATTTTATATTTTAAAGTCTTTTTTTTTTGTTAGAAATTGTTTGTACGTGTTTTATTTTTGAGACAATACTAATTTTTAATCAATACTTTTATTCATTTTCAAAATAAAACATATTTCAGTGGTTACCCCCCCCCCCCCCCCCTTGTATTTGAATTCGATTCCGAGACGGCTAAAGTCTAAGAAGCAGTAAATGCATATTTTACTATAAATTTAGTAAGTTTTTGCATTCAATGTTTTGTATGAAATCAAAATAAATATTAGAGTTGAACATGTTTTTTCTGAAAATATGTTTTAAACAATGCATCTTTAAACAAGAAACTAGTCTTTAAAAAATAAAATGGAACTCCTGCAAAACTCCTTAAAAACTCCTTACTTTTGATTTTCAAAGTTGAGTATGAACCCTGTTGTAGCATGAGTGACCTTTCACTGAAAAAGGTTGTGACGCTAGTATAGTGCTTTATTGACTGCTCATTAATATTCTAGGCTCAATTTTTTCTACATTGAAAAAAGCTAGTATACCCAAAACAGGTGTTCAGAACAGTACAATTAATGTTTAATTTTTGTAGGGGCCACATGACTGCTATGCTGCTTTCCCCTTTTTCCTTTTGTTACAATCTGAAATCATCAGAGGTGGAAGTCAGATCCTCAATCTTTTAGAGGAATTGTTTGTTTTCCTTAACTGAAACCACCTGTGAATTTACGCATGCGTTGGGTCGGTTTTGATTTCATCGAAACAGGGTTGGAAACCCAGAAGTAAGAGGATGTAAAACATGTGATCAACAGTTCTTCCTAAGTAGCATTGAAAAAGACAGAGATATCAAGAGCTAACGGAAAGTGCCCATCCTCAACCTATCGCCCCTTTTTAAAGTGGAATCTTTCCCGAGTGCTAGTCTTTTCTTCCAAGAACGGACAGTACTGCAAGGACTTTGAAACTGCAGCCTTATTCATCTTCCATCAAGTTTCTTTATCACGTTTAAATTTACAGTTGGCTCTCTGTGTAACGACGTTCAAGGGACCACAAATAATCGTCCTTAAGTAGAAAACGTCCTTAAATAGAATACTTTTAACACTACAGTGAACCATCTGAGACCGTGAAAAGCCGTCGTTAAATAGAGAAAGTCGTTAAGTAGAGCGTCGTTAAACAGAGAGCCAACTGTATTTATTCTTTTAATCAGAGAAAAGTGTGATTTGTAAAACAGAAGATAAGTTTAACATTGAGAGGTTTTTTTGACAATTTATTGCTTTGAAAGAAAAGGATACGTATAATTGCAAGTCTTGAGAAAGTAATTTTAAGGAGTCTTTGGTTGCGTCGGAAGGAGGACGGATGGAGGTAGGGGCATTGGTAGAAGTCCTCCGAATTGAAGTTTTAAAAGCTCTTTCAGTCCATCTTTTGTGGCATTAGGAGGAGGAGAAGGCAAGAAGGGGCCTGCCTGGAAGAAAGTTTCAGATTGAAGTCCCGTTTAAGTCATGTTGGGTAGTGATAGAGAAAAGGGGAAGGAGAGAAGTTCCCCCTGAAATTATTTTCAAAACTGATGTCAATTTTTGGCTATCTTGGGATAGAAAGGGTTTGATGACAGCCCTCAGTGGCACATGAAACAGTATGAACCAGCCCTGGTATTTGTATGCTGGTCAGTGTTTGACAGTATTTGGACAATTCTCCTAAAAGGTTTACTTTGCACTACAATTTTGTAACTTTTCACAAGGGATACAGTTAAGGATTTTTTTAGAAAGACAGGATATGCATTTTTGTTCAACTGCAAAAGACTAATATTCCTAAGGCATATTTTGGAAAAAGTGTCATATTTCCGAAATTTTTGGCTCGGCTTGGAACAGGAGTTGTATATGATATCTTAAGGGGATGGCAGGGCCGCCGATAGCCAAAATGGGCCGTTGTCTGTTTGGTTGCTGGGCACCACTCATTCCATAAGACTTATACTACTCCGACTACGACCCAAGCCCTTAGTTTCAGACTAGGCTGACTTATCCTCTTGTCTGCCTGAAGAAAGGATGTGGCTCGGAGGCCAAACTGACTAGAGGCCCTCCTTGGGTCTCAGAAGCCCTGATGTTGGGGTATGCAGCCATTCGTTAGTTTGCTTGTTGTCTGTGATATGAGTGGCCCTTTAGTGAACAAGGTTGTGCTCCCCTACTTTTGACTTATCTTAAGTTCTATATTTTGCAATGTTGTTTTGCTTCTTTGTGTGTTTTTGTTGAGTGTTCTAATTGCATTAGTTAATGGATCTTGATTTTCGGCAAAAATAAAGCCAATTGGAGTTTCAAAAATCTTAACATTTTTCAACTTTTACCTTTTTGTAATTTGTCCTTTTTTAACAATTTTCTTGGCCCTCCTTTCTTCTAACTAATGTAGAGGTGCACTGCCTGATACACTACACATCATTGGTTTAGAGGAAAAACTCTCTCTAAGTGCACTTTGATTTTTTTTCTTCTGGAAATGTGGAAAAATTGTAAACTATGGGGATTTTTGGATGCAATATTTTTTTTTTCTTGATCTACAAATTTTGTTTTAAGCTTACATTATTGTAATTTTGGATTAATCATCTCAGATTTTAGTATCCAAATGTGCTAACACCTCACAACCGACTCAAAATGCACTTAGCGAGTTTTTCCTCTTAACCGACGATATGTTCACAATGTACTTCCAACTGCAGAAACTGAGAATATCTTAGACATGAATGCAATTGATAAATTCGTCACTCTTAAGATTATTTTCAGCATGCTAAAAACATGGTTGAATGGCTGTTTTAGAGACTTCATGCAGTTATGAAGCAATGATTTGAATATAAAAATTAAACTGCCTTTCTGTGTCCAATTTCCATATTTTAATAATGCAAATTTAAATCTTGTTTATGTATATTTTTTATGAGATTTCTAACATCCTTTGTATTAAAAATTTAGGGATGCTTAGAAACTAAAGAATATATTTTGAATGAAGTAACTCGCTGTTTGAATCTTCATCCAAGCAGAATTTGCATTGTCGCTGCTCTTTTAGGAAATCACATTATTACTGATACCGATTTAGCGTCTTTCCATCTTTCTTTATGTCCTGACTCCAAAACAAAGGTAATAAAATTTGAGAGTTTTGTATTTCCACTAATGTTTTCAAAAATCTTCAATAAGTGTATTTATTACATTAAATTGAATTGCGAAGTGTTTTACATCTAACTATTAAGCATTCTTTAATTATTATTAAAATTGTTTCTAATCCTGTTGTAATGGTATTATTGTGAAATAGTTGGAGGAAATTCAGTTTAGAAAGTATTCTTCCTTGCTTTCTGTTTGTAGGTTGTATTTCACGATTAATAGTACAACCATTGCTGTCATTTTGAGCAATGGAGAAGAATATTAGAAATATATTGAAGTTTCAAATAAATATCATTATAAAATTTTAAAAGAAGTCCTTTCAAAGAATTTTAAAATGAAATGTTTTAAGAACATTTTTTCTTTACATAATGAAAATTTAAAAAACCCTTATTTTCAAGCAGTGTTCACATATCTCATTATAGTCAATAATACTAAGTTTGTTACCAAAACTTTTTCTTTGCTCGTGATTCCATGTGTGGGCTTAGGATATGTGTTACAATATTTTTTGGTCCTTGTTTTGATTTTGTTGTAGAACAAACAATTGCAGGCACTATCAATATTTCTCCTGTTTCAGATGAGTTAGGAAAGCATGCATGTTGCACCATGGAGAAACAATATTGTAACCACAAATCATTGGCAAAGTTCAAAATGAATGATCCTTGTGAAAATTAGTATACAGCCACATCCACTGGCATTCAGAAAAGTGAAAGCAACATGTGAATGCAACACTTTTCGAAACAATATGTTCAATATGTTTCTTATTGGTGCACTCTTGATCAAGAATAAATCCTAGATATTTGGGGTGCTTCTTATAAGTGAGATTCTGTCCATCCAGCTTCAGTTGAGGTTGGTAATTTTATAAACGCTTATTGGTTGTGAAGAAGATAGCAATTGATTTACGAGGATTAAAACTGATTTTGCGTTCCTTGGCAAAACTGGACACAGCAGAGAGAGAATTATTAATTCTCGATTCAATATCACGCCCAATCCAAAGTTGCGGGTGTGACATTTACACTAACTAAATTAGTCATCAGCAAAAATATTTTAGAGTATAGGTTTCAATTTTTATATTTTTCAATAAAGATCACTTGCAGGTACATTGATGCCAATTTGCAAGTTGAATTGATATTTTATTTATTTTTTAAAAAATTAATTTCTACCCGTTGCGGGTGTGACATAAAAAGGACATGCATTTTCACCTTGTGATCAAAACATTCAAAACTCTGTGAATTATATCAACTGATCAAACTGGTTTTTTTTTTTATGTTAGACAGTAATACTTAACTAATTATTCCATACAAAAATTTAGATACTCACTCAATTAGTTTCACTGTAAAAAATATTCAAAGTTGCCGTTGCGGGTGTGACACCCCGTTGCGGGTGTGACTTGTGTGGCCAATAAAATAACAACATACACAAATAGTTATCAATCAGACATTTTATGATTAGCATAGTAATAAATAAGAGAAATTACAAATAACTAAGGAAATTTTTTTTACATAAACCTCATTTCCAATCTAGAATTGATGATTTCAGGGGGTGTTAGTTTTCTTATTACAATGTTCTGTTTCTTCCATGATATGTCTGACTGATTGGGCCAGATGTATACATGTTCTGAAGGTTTTTTTTCCAAGTATTCTACTTGTATGTCTTCTCCATCTATTTGCTTGCTTTGACCAATTTTTTTTTTTTTTTTTTTTTTTTTTTTGAGGTAGAAAACAAAACTAATTCTACAAAATCTCCAATAGCATTTATATTACCAAGGGAGATCGTTTCCGACTGAGGCAGCAATGAAACTATCTTCAGTGCACTTTCTGCAGTTAGTACCTGCCACTTGAATTGTACCCATATCGATCGGTACAACATGGTGTACCGATTGTAAGTTTGGTATAGCTTTGTACAAGACAGCAGCGTGCGTGAAGCATTTTTGCAACATCTTTTGTGATATCGCTCTCCGCAGAATAAAGTACTCTGATTTTTTTAAGAGCCTTTTTTGCTCAAATGGCAAAATCCGATGCAGAATTGACTGTTGCTCTACGCTGTAACGGCAAGTGACACCATTTTTTATTTGTTACCGAACCAACACCATCCACAGCTCCTTATCTATGAGTCCTTGCAAAGTATGACCATGCAATTTTAATGTTGTAGTTTTTATGGTTGTATGACATTAACAGAAGATTGTACCTGTCTATGGATTGCATTACCAAAGGTTTGAGCTCTTCAAAAAATTGCCATCGACTCTGCTTCTACAGCTGGAGATGGTGTGGCCCCTTTTGTCGAAGATTTCTTTCTCTCTCTACACTTTCTCTGCCTCTCAATCTGGTTTTGCCTCTACATTTTCTTTTCTTTCATGGCCACAGATGTAATTTTTTAAAGTAGTTTCTTTGTAATTTCTATTCTTGCTTTGTTTCTTTCCCTTTCTTTTAGAAAATATTCAGAGTATTTAGCCGAGTTTTCTTTCATCTTTTTACTATGATTTCGGAATATTTCAGTGCTGTTCATTCTTCTGCAAAAAAAAAAGGGGGGGGGAAAGTGAATAAATATAGCACTACAAGTCCCAAAATATATTGTTGAACATTTTTTTTTTTTTTTGAAGTTCTTTGAATTTTTTAACCCCAATTGAAATTAAAAACATTAAGTTTTGATTCATTTAAAACTTTAACTGACAGAATTATACAAAGTTTTTTTAAATAAATATTTTAATAAAAGTTTCATTACTATTTTTATTATTTCTTTATATTTATTTTGAATTTGAAGTAAAAAATAATCTGTCCCTAATATTACATTATTTGTTTTAAAAAGTAAAGGGGGAAAAAGTCAAATGCTGAAAGCAAAATTATACATTTTTATACATATTTAAAAAGATAAAATATTGTTTTGGTTTTTTAAAGTTTTATTTTAAAAAAAAAACAAATCTTACTGTATTGAATAGTTGCCTTAATTATAAATCAAGAAATACAAAAATGTTTCTTAGGAGAACCAATAATATAGAATACCAAGCTAAATAAATCAACTGCACATGCTCCAAAGATACTAATTTTGAATTAACTGGTGTCTAGACAAATAAGTCAAAGGCCAAAGGTTAAAACATTAGTGCTGTCATCTACATGCATTCCAGAATTACATTTGTGTTTAATTTAAAAAGATGTTGCGGGTGTGACTTAAACTAAATGTCACACCCGCAACAGGAACATGTCACACCCGCAACGCTTAATAACTCCAATTAAAACATTAATTAATTTTTTTTCTGTTTGTTATTCAAAGTACTTTAGTAAACTATTTTAGAATACAAAGTTTCAAAACTTTTAGGCAAATAAATTTTTCTGTAGAAATATAAATGCATTTTTTTGTTGCGGGTGTGACACAATAATTAAGAATAATTAAATATGCTTACCTTTTGTAGTGAAGATTAGTAGACATTTCTCTTCAGGAAAAAACTGTTGCTAATGAATGTCAGATTATGTGTGAAACTTTATAGATTTCTAGAATTATTTGTTCAGCTGTAATAGACCATGCAACATAAGCAGTTTTGGTGCAGTCTAGTTCGCACTGATATAGTTCCACTTTAGTAATTAAAATAAGAATGTTAATGACATAAATGAAATTTTTTTTCAATAAAATATGAAATAGTATACTTTTAACAGTGTGTATGCAAAATTTCAACCATATTGAATGAAATTTGAATTTTCATCCTCATGTCCACTTTTTTTTGGATTGGGCGATCTTTAATATCGTTACCTGAGCTCGAGAGTACAATATCATCTGCAAATAGTCCCACCTTAGCTGTTGTCGAGTTCAGTTTTTCAATTCCAGATATAAACATAGAGAAAAGAGTAGGGATAAGCACTGAACCCTGAGGAACACCTTGGCTAAGCCTAAATGGTCCTGAGAGAGATTTGTTAACCTTCACGTGGATAGATCTGTGTTGTAGAAAGTCTGCAATCCATGTTAGAGCATTGTCTCAGATTTTGAAATAGTTGTGAAGTTTGATAATCACACACACACACAGCTTATCTTTCCAAACTTTATCGAAGGGCTTGGCGAGGTCCAGGAAAGCGGGCACGGTGTGGTGAGTGGATTTAAAATTCTGGGCATCCGTAATGGATTGACAGAAATATAAAATTTGGTCTGTGGTGCTGTGACCTCTTCTAAAGCCGTATTGCTCCCTGGCTCTGGGCAGTAGATTATTATTATCCAGCCAGCATTGTACTCTTATTCTAATCATTTTCTCCATGATTTTGCAAGGCATGTTTGTCAGTGCGATAGGTCCAAAATCTTTGGGAGAACAAGCTTTCTTGCCAGGTTTTTTGATTGGGATGATGATGGCTCTCATTCATTCGGTGAGCAGTCTACCCTTGATCCAAGACTGATTGAATATGTCAAGAATTCTGTTTTTTCCCTTCTGATCTAGATTTTCAAGTTTCTGTCCATGAAGGCCATAAGGGCCAGGAGTTTTACTCAGATCCGGGAATGCGAATGCACGAAGTGATTCCTGTTAAGAAAAAGGTTTGGTCAAAGTCGAGTCACCATGATCAGATGTACGACAGCCAAGAATGATATTTCTAGCTTTAATTAAAGAAGGTCAACAATCTCTTGTAAAATCAAGCCTACTAATCATTTGGTAATGGGTAGCTAAACCATCAGCTTCAGATTTATCATCAGGGAAGGCCTGTCTGAAAGTGTCCTTCACTGAGTTACATTCTTCATACTGCTCCTGCTGTTAATGCCTTAAATAACTCTTCAAAGTTTTGTATTTGAAGTCCTTGCATCTAATGTGTTGCACATTTCCATCCACTTTGATCTTTTCTGGTGGGCATATTTTGACTTTATTTCAGCATTAATTTGATTTATTTCAGTTCTTGCATCATTTCTCCTTTCATTTAGAGTATCTAATAATAATTTTCTCTTTTCAAGGAGGGGTTTAATTTCAGGAGAGTTAGGTGTGAAAAAAGGTGTATAGCATTTTACAGTGCCTCTAGGAATATTTAATTTAGCATTGCTGAGAACAATTTGTTTGAGTTTCCTCCAATAATCATTAAGATCTCCAGTCAAAGGTTCCAAATCCAGACTGCAGTCAATGACTTCCTAAATGAATCCCAATTAGCTTTTCTGAAGTGCCAAAATTTTTCTCTGGAGAAGAAAACTTGCTGTCTTTTCTTAAATTCTGTGAGAATTGGCAAGTGGTCCCTACCAATATTAGCCAGTACAGACCAGTGCATTGAGGGAAAGCTCCAGCACTGGTAATCGCAATATCCAAAACTTCAGATGAATTGTAGCTAAATGAGTTGCATCATTTAGGATTAGAAAATTGTCATCTATCATTTGAAGAATATCTTTGCATCTTGCGTTATTACAAGAACATCCCTAGGCTGAATGTTTGGCGTTAAGATTGCCCAGAACATCGGTCTTTATCCAGAAATTTATATGCATGAAATCCAAAACTAAGCGATTTTGAAAGTTTGTTGGCAGTTAAAGAATTGTTAGCATCAATGTCTCTAATTATTTGCTGAACAATAGTTCTATCTTTCTCTTGTGACATACCTGTGAGAAAGCTCTTGCTCATTGTTTGCTTTCTTATTGGTTCTTTATTGGTTTATTATTTTTTCATTGATATTTATTTATCCACTACTTTTGGTTTTTAAACTGCCTGTTTATCTGGCTCTTAGCTTCTGTCGAATGTCTTTTCATCCATAAGCTCATTTCTTTTGCATTGAAAAAGGCGTTCCTAATTATGCCGCAACACCTGTCTGCAGTAATATGCAATTTGTAATTTTTGACATTTTTTATTTTACTAAAAAGATCTAGTTTTAAACAAGTATTGAATTATTGTGGGTTAAGAAATAATACCATTGATAACAATAAATTTTTATGAGATGAGAAATGCAGGAAACATTTTTTATGCTTGCAATATTAACTTATATATTGAGCCTCTAGTAAAACATACTTATTCATGTAAAAAGAAAATCAGATATTCATTACATTTTTATGATTTGTATATTGCTGCAAATGAGAATATTTGTCTAAAAAGTTTTAACTATGAAATCACCAAAATAGGTATTATTGGGAATAAGCACTGTGGCACATACAAGAATAAAAGTTTTAAAAATGCCAGTGCAGCGCATATAACGTGTGCGGCAAATACAGTGTCTTTTTTTAATTTTCAACTTTTAAAAAAAAATTCTAAGTTTAAAATGCTGCTAATAGATGGCACCACATCGTTTCTTTTCATTTTGCAAAATCTTTAGACATTGGACAACAAACAAAGCAAAGAGGGGTTGAGGGAAGGTGAGAGTCTGCAATTTCACATGTTTCACTGAGGAGAGAAACTCTGATCCACGTGGGCGAGCAAGCCTTATCGTATCTGAGTGAAGGGGTTAGGAAATCCTTTGATCTTGGGCAACAAGTAAAGCAAAAAGGGGGGAGGGAAGGTGAGTCGGTGATTGCACATGTTTCACTGAAGAGAGAAACTGATCCACGTGGACCAACAAGCCTTATCGCGTCGGAACGAAGGGGTCAGGTAGAGGAGACAGCAAAAGTACTATGGGAGGGGGATGGATGTGCAGTTTTGTAAAGGGAATTGGCCACTCCCTCACTAAAGTGGGTTGCTCAATCAAGCAAACTAATTGAAAACTTGTCTCCCAGCTCTAATTTTATTATTCACTAGTGGTACCCACACTGCTTTGCCCGTAGTAGAAGATTAAAAGGTCATTTGGTTCGCCTGTATATTAACAAATAATGGATGATAATTTTCTCAATTTGCTATGTTAAATGGCTCGCCCATGTTATGGTTCCACGTTATAATGATTTCTTGATTTACTATTCCACGTTATTCAAATATACATTCCTGTTTGTGAAAATTGCAACACCACGAAGGACTTATGCGAGTGAGCTGAAAATTGCAGGAAATGTTAAGTAGGGCATGATATGCAATTTGTTAGAATTGCAGACCAGTAGCGCATGCGCAGACTTAGATAAAATGAAAAGCTTTCTGCAAACACAAATCTTAACTGGAAAATTTTCTGCAAATAATTATTTTGCCTAACTCGCCCTTGAGTAAAAAATTAAATTTATATTCAAATAAGAAAGAGACAAAAAAAAGTGCTTTAAATCATTTAATTTTTTTTATAATAACATATAGTTTGCTTATTTTTCACCAACTGAAGAAAACTGCCAAAGCCATTATTTTTTTTACACGTGTGCTTTAAAAGGCTTTTGGAGAAAGGCTTTTACAGAAACAAACTCTGGGATTTTCTTAAAAATTCCCTTTAAAAAAGAATTTTTTTTTTTTTTTAATTAACGTTAGCAATTTGAAAAAAAATTTCTGCAGAGCCAAAAATTTTTCTGCGAACTCCGTTCGCGCGTTCGTCTATATTATGCAAGACTGCGCATGCGTATGCTGAGCAGCGCCCTCTGAACGGCAGATCGACCCGAGTATAAA
Source organism: Uloborus diversus (assembly GCF_026930045.1). Classification (NCBI taxonomy): domain Eukaryota; kingdom Metazoa; phylum Arthropoda; class Arachnida; order Araneae; family Uloboridae; genus Uloborus; species Uloborus diversus. The sequence goes on along the minus strand of NC_072740.1, from coordinate 45,418,659 downwards.
TAGACGACTGTAGCGAGGCGTGTATGATGATCGGTGGTTATATGCTAGAGTAAACGTTAACTGAATCCTTACTATGCCTCTTCGACGAAAGAAAGCGAAATTTGAGCAAATTTCGGAGTTTGAACAAGGCAGAATAGTTGGCCTTCGTGAAGCTGGATTATCTTATTGTGCAGTAGCCGCTCGTGTGCAGCGTAACAGCAGCACAATTGTTGGCATAAGCCTATATTTTTGGTTCTTGGAGCAATTTCGTAAAAAGATAAAATGTATTTTAATTGTTTAAAACTCACCAGTAAATTCGAACTTGTCTGAGAAATTGATTCCCAGTTTTAAAAGATATAATTACCCGGTGTGCGTAAAATCCTGAGCGTGAGAAATCCCCAAGTGACTAAACACCCAACAAGTCGATCACGTGTTTCGCCCATCGGCGGACGTGACGTCAGGCTTCAAGAGTTGAGGATCTTTCTGCTGGTAGCAGTCAAAAAAAAAGATAATTTAAAATAGCAACAGTTAAAAGGATTAACTGTGAGTTGCTTTCAGATGCAACAGATGTAAATTTTGACGACGTCACGTCATTGCTAGGGGGTAACAGAGAAGGTTTAAGTAGAAAGTCATTCAATCAATCAATCTCTTATGATTTGCTTCCGTTCTGCAGACGGTGTGTTTTGATTTGAGCATGTGTGCTCGAATAGATTGATTTATCCACGCAGAGGACTTGGAGGTTTTCAGATATGTTGTAACAAGATTCAATAGCCTGCTAACAGTGCAGGATGTTCTAAAACAGTGCCCTACATGCAACGAAGGAGTTTTTTAAAGAATATAAATTTGAAGAGTTGATGTTTCTTTTAAGTATTAGGCCTAACAGGGCCGGAAGGTTCGTCTGGCATATACTCTATTATGGAGCCGGTCGGACTGGATTGAATCCACTATATGGTGAGGTAGTCTCTGCTAGTGGAAGGTTCCTGTTTTGCTTGAAGCTGGGCAAATAATTTCCTGTGCTGCTGTTTCTGTGGCATGGGTGTGCCTGGGTTTGATTGACCATGGATTCTGGTCTGCCGTCCACCAGTGGACGTTTTCAACTCGTCTGAACATCCGACAGATGGATGTTGCCTTCGTTGTTATGAGTGCCAAGTTTAAAGTATGGACTTCCAGTGATATGATTATTTAAATAGTTTTCTGGACAGCTACCATCGTTGTGGCATGGCGTAGGGTAAATTTTTAAAAATATTAGGAACGTTTTAGAATTGTTGATAATTTTTAAGTAATTGAATCTTGTGATATTTCTCTGTGATATTTGTTTGTTGGGAGGTTTTATTATATTTGAATTGTTAATAGGGGATTTACTTTTTATAAATGTTTGATTGTTTTTACCTATTTACATTTTACACATGTTTTTGAATAAAATGTTATTTAAATTGAAATTCAGTTTCCATTGCTTCATTTCTCCTGAACTTACCATTCCACATCCGTTGGTCTACCTTTAAAAGGCCAACAACAATCATGCGTGTTTGGAAGCAGCGGACGGATGAGGGTCGGACAGCTCGGAAATCTGGGAGTGGACCCGAAATGTGACGTCAGCTCGCGATGACAGACACCTAGTGCGTATGGCACTGATGAACCGCACAGCTTCTTCTAGACAATTGGCAGCACAGTGGTAAACAGCTACAGGTGTTTCATTGTGTGCTTCATCAATTCGTAGACGTCTGCTGCAGCGTGGGCTGCGCGCAAGGATTCCTTTATACAGGATTCCTCTTACATAAAACCATCGCTGCCTGCGGCTACAATGGACCAATGTGCATAGGAGCTGGCATGCTGATTGGCAGCAGGTCGTCTTTCCTGACGAATCCCGCTTCAATTTGTGGCACCATGATGGCCGAATTTCGTGTCAGGCGCTACGCCGGCGAACAGTACATTCCAGAGTGCATTATTGAACGCCACAGTAGAGGAACACCTGAAGTTATGGCTTGGGGTGCCATAGCATATCATGGATGAGCATAATTGCTACGAATTGTGAGCAATTTGAACAGTACCCGATACATAAACGAAGTTTTACAGCCCCAAGCTATTCTTTTCCTGCAACGATTGCCAGTGGCTGTATTCCAGCAGGATAATACCCGTCCACATGTCGCCAGGACTGTCGAATCCTACCAGCAGGTATAGCTTCTTCCTTGGCCCGCATATTCCCTGGATATGTCACCGATTGAACATGTGCGGGATTTCGTTGGGCGGTGTCTTGCTCGTGATCCTCGTCCTGTTGCTTCGAGAGACGAACTTTGGTTGCTCATGCAAACAATATGGAATGCTCTTCCGCAAGCAGATTTTCAAACTTTGTTTCACTCCATGCCGAGTCGTGTAGCAGCTCTTATTGCGGCGCATGGTGGCCACACAAAATACTAATTTCTATCTCTTTTTATTGTTTGTTTGGTTTGAAAATGCAATCATTTATTTGTGTTGGCTATTGAAAAAATTATTGATTCCCATGCAAATTCGTTCTTGCACGTCGGCTGGGTGCGGGCTGACGCGATTGACGTCATCGCCAATCGGCGATAGGCACGTGCCGAGTCGACGTGCATAAGACACGTGCATTGAGATGGAATGAGGTGGTGTTTGGAATGAATGAGGGAGTGAGGGTGACTATCAAGTTGATAGATGGAGATCGTTTTTGTTTTTAAGCGATTCTGTTTTTATTTTATTTTCCTGTAAATAGTTATGATTAAGTGTTCAAATAAACGACGAGTTTTTAAACATTAGTTTTCCTTTCAAAAACAACTGCTACATGGGCTTAGAACGTTGGGAAAGTTCAGGAAAGGAATTTTTTTTATGTCAACAGGTTATGGGCCGTGCCCATGTTGCAATATTTCATTTTGAGAGATATATCGGCTTCGGGGGCCGTAAGGACTGAAAAATCTTATGAGCTTTTTAAAGTCTGAAGATTTTCAAGTTTAAGTTAGAAATTTTGAACATTGCTTTACAGCCATGGCTTTGCTCCCCGAAGGTTTTGAACTGCTCAGCAAAAAGAACTGGGATAGATGGAAAATAGATGTTAAGGTATTACTTCTCGATAAAGGATGTTGGAAATTTATTGAAGGGAAAGTAGTCGCTTTAGATGAAAAGGCAACTAGTCGTGAGCGTAGCGAATTTCTCCTGTTGCAGGATCGCGCTTACACCACACTTTATTATGCTATAAAGCCTGAGTTCAGACCACTTATTCAGGACACTGCAGATGGCAAGAAAGCATGGGAGATTCTACAAGCTCAGTTTGAACCAAAAACGCGAGCGAGAGTTATACAACTTTTGGATGAATTCTTTAACATCCGTTATAAAGATAACGAAGAAATGGGTCTTTTTATAGCTCGAGTTAAATTAGCTGTGAAGAAATTGTATGACGCGGGCCATAGTTTAGATTCGCTTTTTCAAGGTTTCCAAGTTATTAGGCATTTACCGCCGGAATATACCGGTATAATCCAACTAATTTACCGTTGGAGTGATGAAGATTTTGACATCAACAAGATTGCTGAGGAGCTGGTGAAAGAAGAAAGTAGGCTGAAACAGGTAAAAGCCGACAATGAAAAACCTGAGGTGAGTGCTTTCAATATTACTAATAGAAGCAAGAAGACAGGAAAAGTAGTAGAAAACAAAGGAAATGCTAAATTTGTTAAAAATACGAAGGATAGAAAGTTAATAGGACCGTGTCATAGATGTCATCAATACGGACATTTGATCGCGCAATGTAAAAGTAACGTAAATCGTAATAACTTTTCGAACTTCAATGATAAATATTCGATGTTAGTTGAGAGTTACATTTCGACCTCTGAATCAGGAGCAGGTAAAGATTGTAATAGAAATCAGTTTCACTGGATTTTTGATTGTGCGGCAACAACGCATTTTTGTAATAACAGGAACTTAATGAAAAATTTCGAAGAAATTTCCGATGTAAATATGGCTTTGGCAGTGGGAAATGCTAATAGTAAAGTTTTGGGAAGAGGAACTGTGAGATTTGCTGTAAAAATGAACGGGAAAGTTAATTGGATAGAGTTAACAAACGTTTTATACAACCCAAACATGAGAAGAAATTTAATCTCCGGTGCACGTTTAGAAGCAGCCGGTGCACATTTTGTTGGTAGTAAAGGAAAAATTTGCGTGTTCTTCAATAATTGGCGAAAGCTATTTTATGCACGGAGAGAAGAGGGTTTATACTATGTAGAACCGTTTGCGTACGATACTGCAGAAAATAAACAAGTAGAAAGCGGATTCAACGTAAATGCCGGTACTGTTAAACAAACGCAAATTGTAGAAAATAAACAAACGGAAGTCGGATTTAACGTAAATGCTGGAACTGTTAAACAAAATCAACTCTCTAACCTTTGGCATAGGAGATTTTGTCACATAAATTATGATTACATCCGAGATACTAGTAAAAATCAAAGCGTGAATGGTCTTCCAAAAATAGAAAAACCAGACGAAAAATGTGAAGTTTGTATTCTAGCTAAGTCAACTAGGATTTCTTTTAAATCAAATCCTAAGACCTCAAATTCTGCACTACAGTTAGTTTTTATGGACGTTTGTGGTCCTCTACCAACGCCATCAAAAAGTGGGAGTAGATATTTTCTTTCGATAATTGATGATTTTAGTCGTTTCGTGACTGTTTACACTTTAAAACGAAAAGATGAAGTTTTAAGCAAATTTATCCACTATCATAAGAAAATGGAAAGAATAACGGGAAAGAAACTTGTTAGCATTCGTACAGACAACCGGGGCGAATTTTGCAATGAAGAGTTTGAACGGTATTTAAGTTCTTACGGTATTCAAGCCCAAAGAACAAATGCTTATACGCCAGAGGAAAACGGGATTTGCGAACGTTTCAACAAGACAGCTTTAGACGGGATAAAAGCAATGCTAAAAGACGCGAAAATGAACAATGAATGGTGGGCGGAAGCATTATATTGTTTCACTTTCACTTGGAATCGAATTTGTCATAAAACAACCAAAACCCCTTTTGAAATGTTTTTCGGCAGAAAACCCTCGGTAGTATTCCTAAAAGCTTTCGGAAGCAAAGCTTTCGTTAATGTTCCAAAGCAACGGAGAAATAAATTCGAAATGCGTGCAGTGGAGGGAATAATGATAGGATATGCGATAAATACCAGAGGATATAGAATTTGGTTAAATAACGAGCAAAAAGTAATTGAAACTTGTAATGTTAAGTTTAATGAAAATAAGAATGCAGTGGAAGAAGTCCTGGACCCAATAGAAAAACCTAAAAAACTAACTCAATACTCGGAATTCCATTACAAGTTAGATGAGGAAGAAAGCGCGCAAAATCGCGATGAAGGTGGAACATCTAGTGAAGATTCAACTGAGAAAGTTTCTGAAGAAGAAAACGGATCTGAATTTGCGAAAAACGCGTCAGAATTGAATTGGGTTAGAAATGCAGTGCCGAGACCAGACGGAACGCGAAATGACATTTATTATTTCTTAGAGGGAACGAAACAAAGATTTAGATCATGTAATGATATAGAAAAATATTGCAAAAGTAAAAATTTAAAATTCGAAAAACAGCTGTTTGATTTTAGCGGAAAGAATGTTTTTTCGGGAAAGATTAAATTTGCAAATGATACGGAACGCGAAACTGAAAAAAATGAAGCGAACATTGTTGAGGTGAAAATTCCGACAAGTTTCAAGGACGCTATAGAATCAGAAAATGCTCAAGATTGGATCGAATCCATGAACGACGAGTTAAATACGATGAAAGAAAGAAAAGTTTTTGAGTTAGTTGAGAGACCGCCGAACAAAACTATACTAGGAAATAGATGGGTATACAGCGTAAAAAGGGATGTAAATAATCGAATTTCAAGATTCAAATCGAGGTTGGTAATTTTAGGTTGTCAACAAAGGAGAGAAGATTTTGACGCTATTTTTTGCCCAGTAGTCAATTTTTCAATTATTAGACTATTTTTTTGTATTTTGGTTTGTTTTTATAGTTGGAAAAATTGTCAAGTAGACATAAAAAACGCTTATTTATATGCCGAATTAAAGGAAAGTATATATATGCACCAACCCGTAGGTTTTTGTAAAGATAAAAATAAAGTTTGGCTTCTGAAAAAGTCAATCTACGGACTACATCAAAGCGGAAGAAACTGGTATATAGAAATCGAGAAAGCATTAAAAAATATTAATTTCATTAAAGTAGAATGGTGTAATTGCGTTTTTAAAGGACGAAATACCATCCTATTACTCTACGTAGATGATATCGTAATATTCGGAAAGGAAAACCAGTATATAGATGAAGTCATAAAAAGTCTGCGAAAAATTTTCGATCTGAAAGTCCTCGGAGAAACGAGAAAATTGTTAGGGATCGAATTTTGTCAAGATCATAAAAATTTGTATTTGCATGAACAAAGTTACATAGAAGAAATTTGTGAAAAATTTAAAGAATATAAAATCCCGATAACTTCTTTACCCATAGTAAAAGGAACTGTTATTTCAAAATTAGATTGCCCAAGTTCGAAGTGTGAAATAGAAGAAATGGAAAGAATTCCCTATCGAAGTTTGCTCGGTAGTTTAGCATTTTTAGCAAACCGCACTCGCCCCGACATAACCTACGCGGTAAATGTTTTATCGCAAGTGCAGGAAAATCCCGGAATCAAACACTGGGAAATACTACTTAAGGGTGCTCTTCACTGAGAGTCTGAAAGCTTCGGATCCAATGCTAACCTACGGGGAAAGTTAAAGGTTATTTTACAATATTCCTTTGAAGTTTTCGGGTCAATTTTTTTTCTGAGTATTTTTCAAGCCTATGTCTGTGTATATTAGTTTTTACTTTTTTGATACGTCCATTCTTCGATTTTTTAAAATTCGAGAAAAAATGAATTTCTTCGAAAACGAGGTACTGTTGGACCTTTCGCTCTGTAAAAAAGCTGCAAATCGTGCTATCGAAATTTTAAGAACGCCCCAACACGCAAAATATTTCCAGCTCTCTTTTGAGACTAAGTTTGAAATGATGCGACCATTTCTAAAAAAATATCGGAGTTCCAACCATCTGAAATATTTTCGAAAAAGCTCAATTTCTCTACTAAGCCACGCCTTTCACTAATCCCTCCTTTCTTGAGGGGAAAAACCGGGTGAGGTGTATAAGATTTACGATCATTAGCGCAAACGACCGTTTCCATTTACTACTCCCCTCTTTTCCGGAGGCATTTTTCAATGAAGGAATGAATGAGTGCTTTTGAAAGTGAATCCACATGCTTGGAAACATCTTCACGATTTGATTTGTGTTTAGAAAGGATATAGTTTTTAAAGAGTGCTTCTGAGATAAGTCTTGTGAATTCTTGTGCTAAATGACCTCCTGAATCCAAATATGACCACCTTTTCCCATTCACACGTCCCGCTTTTTTGGAAATGTCGCCCGCAATTTTTTTAAGTTTTTGAGTTTCATAGCCATTATTTTTATTTGGAGGGGAAGTTATCGTTATATTATACATTAATACTTTTCTGAGGGGCTAGAGAGGTGCTACGTTTGTACGCAAGAACATATGAAGGAAATTGGTTAACTCATGGGGGTTATTACCACTTATTATATTTTTTAAATCATCAAAATCCATCCTTTTTTCTAGGGGTTTGTTTTACAATTTTTTCCCTTATTTTTTGGCATGAAACCAGAGTATAGGACTCACACCTATAAACCCTATATCCGAAAAAAAAAATTTCACGTTGTAAATTTAAAAAAAAGGAAGTATCGCATTTTGCGTAAAGTTGCATCGCAGACCTTCAGTGAAGAACCTTTTCGTGTTATTCAAATTCATTCACGGATATAATTAAGATTAAAATTATCTTAAGTATGCTTATAATATAGCATTCATGAATATTTCTATTTCTGGGGATGCACTACCCCCATTACTTTTCACAACATCAAGAAGGCATAAACAATGGAGCTGGTGCATCCAAAGAAAGATAAATATGTATATTAATGCTACTTTATAAGCAAATTTAAGGATGCTTTTCACTGAGAGTCTGAAAGCCTACGGATCCAATGTTAACCTGCGGGGAAAGTTGGATGAAGATTTTACAAATTCCTTTGAAGTTTTCATGTAAATTTTTTTCCGAGTATTTTTCAAGCCTCTATCTGTGTCGTGTACTTTTTCCTTTTTTGAAATATCCATTCTTTGATTGTTTAAAATTCGAGAAAAAATGAATTTCGTTGAAAGAGGTGGTAGGTACTGTTTGATATTTTGCTCCATAAAAAATCTGGCAAAATATTTCCAGCACTCTTTTGAGACTTTGTTCGAAATAAAGCGACCATTTCTAAAAAAAAAAACCGAGTCCAAAACCGTATTCTAGATACTTACTAGATATTTGGATTCTATTTTTGTCTATATTATACTATGTTACTACAAATGTAAACGCATAAAATGCTTTCCACAGCTCAACAAACATTTTTGAAAATAATTTCTCGAGCCAAACTCGTAAAAAATTCTTTACAAGGTATGTACACATTGATCATGTAATTCATAATACAGTGAAATCCAGTAACAATGAACTTCAAAATCGGGACTGAAAACTTATTTGGTTGAAACGGGTACTTCGTTATACTGATATACGTTGTAACAGGATTTCACTGAATTTTTCTTTTGAAGACTTTCTAAGGAGAAAAATGATACATACCTGCATTTCTTTAAAGCATGAATGAGTATAAAAAAATTGTTTTAAAGCAGAGTTGGGTTCCCAGGGTCGTGACCCCAAATGGGGTCGTGTAGCGTTTCTTCTTCGGTCGAAACATTATTCCTACCACAGTATAGTTGGGGGTGGATCGAATCTAACATAGCAGTTTTGTAATGTAGGATCTAACGTAGCTTTCACAATGTTGCCAGGTTAGGTCCACACCTTGCGATACTTTACTGACATGTAGGCTACGTGATCACATGTCCTTTACTTAGTCAAAAAAGGGTCGCAACGTGCAAAAGATTGGGAACCACTGGTTTAAATTTACAGATAATTAGAGAACTGATGGGGGAAGGGGGAGAAAACTGACCATTTTGTTTTTAACTGGATGAATACACCATGTTCTAAGAATCTTTCGGTAGTCGTGTTACACTGAAATTTTCATAAGCTCAGACAAATAATTTGTCTGACGTCTAAAACATTTCCCCGAAACCTAAGGTTTTTCAATTTTAGCCGGTCTTTATCAATATATATTTGTGTGTATGCACTGTGCAGTCGCGTCTGTTCATAGTGAAGTCTAAGGAACCGAATAACAATTTCGTATATAGCCTCAATTTCGCTATAAAAAGGTAAACAACAAGAAGGGAACTGAACCATAAATACGATATATACGGCTTGAATATTAGTACGAAAAACCAAATTTCTAGTTGAATTTTAATTCAAAGTGTCAAAGGTCAAAGTTTTTTAATATCCTGGATAAAAAAACAAATATACATAGCCACAAGTTTTCAATCAAGCAATGCATTTTCTACACTTATAATTTACATCTTTTACTTGTGCTTTTAAGACGTTGTTTTTGACTTTTATCTATTTCTTGCACAAAGCTCATGCTTTTTGAAGTGCATATTTTATTTACAATTTACACATTTAAAAATTGAAGCTATTTTGGAACACCCGATTTAAAATGGTGTTAAAGCTTCATTGAAACATTATCATTATTTAATATTATTCATAAATGGGGGAAAAAAATTCAAAAAAAAAAAAAAAAAAATTAATACCAAACAGAAAAGAAAGAAACATTTAGCATCCAGCCCATAGCTTTCATTTGAATTTTGACGTCTTGAATTTAAATTATGTTTTTCACAATCACGAATTGTGGTAGAACCCTACTCGTTGGGTTTCTTATTTCTACAAATGGTTCCTATCAGAATTATATTTGTAAAAGTCATGATTTGAATACAAGACGTCTACATTCAAATGAATTCCAGGGGCTGGATGCTGGACGTTGTTGACTGAATGCTGTTTTTGTCTGAAAAGTATTGTGTAAAATCGAGAGGGTCGGGAATAAGTAAAATCGATGGCGGGGACATGAACTTCACCGCCCAGGAGGAGGGACATGCTCGCGAAGACACGTGGAACAGACGAGTTTGCATTAAAAGAATAGAAAATTAAAGTCGAAAGAACATCAACTACGGACAAGTGAAAACAATAACCAACTGTGGTCGCTCAAAAAAAGAATATATTTGGTCTTGGTCAAGCAATAAGGTATTCGAGGGCGAATGATTGGTATTAGCCTCACGCAACTTTGCGCACATCTCTCAACTTTTGTTGATTTTAAATGTTAACATTTATTGACATAGAAATTACACTATTTTAATGTAAAAACGTGCAAATTAAATTACACTTGTTTCGGGGTTATTAAGAACATCTTTATCAATAGAGATAGATACATGTGTTTCTGTCTTTTACATCATTCAAAAAGTTTTTATTGGGCCTGACAGATTTCTCTTCCACGTTCTGGAGTTATTTGAGTTACCCTAATTTTGCTAACAGTTTAAAATTTCTCCGGGAAGTCGAGAAGAGATCAAAAAAAAAAAAAGAAAAATTAGAAAAATTAGAGCAATAAATGTTAGTACACTCAACAATTTATAAATTATGCTTCATGAATACTTTTATACAAAAAGAGAAAAATTAAATTGAAATATTTTTAAAATTTAAAGGATAGTATACTAATGTGTGTGATTTGCAAATGTGGAATTATATTTTCAATTCTGATATTTTTTTCTGAATATAAATTACGTATGTAAGACATTGTTCACATTCTTACAAGCAAACAATTGACGTAAATAGGGAATATTCCACGTAATTGTTACGATTGTTTGATTGATTGCAATAGTTTGCATCAATGAAAGCTTGATTGAGTGCAGCTATCAAGTTTAGGACTTCGTTTGCACGAAGCTGTCAACATTGTGTGGTAATAAAGAGGTTTCATTTAATTTCGAAATGCGAGCATGAATGAATTTTCTGAAAATTATGCTTTTAGCCGTTGCTTTTCTCACCATAGTATCCGCAGAAAGGAAAGCATTTCTGATTATGTTTATTGTTATTATTACTATTTTGAATCGCAGAAAGCAATGCATAACTAATGTAACCAAAAATTGAAAACCATTAGGAAAAAAAAAGACCTGAGAAGAAAAAAAAAATATCAAAAGTTTTAAAAAGTTATTCTATTCCTCCTAACATTTTGCATTTGAATAAGTCGAAGTACATTGTTCCAAGTGTACTGCAGGTAAACTGCAGCTTGTATTTTTAATTTAAGTACATTATTGCAAGTAATTCCCTGTTGCTCGTGTAATTCCACCCACGAAATGTATTTTCAAATGTTCTCAAACATCATATAACTGCTGCTTCGAAAATACACTTCAATAAAAGACTTACCAACTACTTATTATTATAGCCTGTTGCACTTTTCGTCTAATGCGTAAAATATTATTATTATTATTATTATTATTATTATTGAAAAAGAATTTCAATTTTAAGAAGTATATTAATCATTTAGTCTTGTGTATGCTGCTCTAGTCACCATGCTGATTATCTATGTTTTTGCGGGATGATTTGTTTACTGATAGTAAACAAATGCAGCCCTGCGCATGATGAATCACCGGAAAAATATAAATAAATATCTAAAACAGTAATTGATTAATTAACAAAAATGTCAGTTCAGCGTTGCATATCCTCCATCGAATTGCAGAAGTATTCCTTTTTCGACCATATATATATATACATATATACTAAAAATAGCGGGATCCCCCCCCCCCTCTTTGAAATGTAACCATATCCTAATATGAAATTGTTTTCTGATTACGACATTTCTGCCGTTCTCACAATAATTAAAAATAAAATCAGCATCGTTCCACCTCTTGACTGTAAATATCCGATAACCGATATGTAATCTTCCCTCCTCACCCCTCACCCTTTTTTTCCGGGACTACACCACAGGTTTACACTAAGCTTATACCTCTTGTTTTATATATATATATATATATATATATATATATATATATATATATATATATATATATATATATATATATATATAATCATATCCTAACGCAAAAAATTGCATTCTTTAATTAAACATCAGACAAGAAACTAATTAGCTTTATGAACGAAATAAGATTCGGACGTGGCAATTGAAAACATCGTTTAAAAAAAAAAAAATAAGACAATCGTTTTTCCTGTTCAATTTATGATAAATTTTCTTTTCATTCATAAATTTTTCATGAATATAAAATCTGGGAACGCATATCCAAAAAAAAAAAAACTTTGTTTCAAAAATTACGGCAGACCCTTTGGTACTGACTTTATTTTCTGTTCTGTTCAACCTTCGCATCGGTACTGTTCAAGTGGGGTTTCGGCCGCCAGCTAATTTCCTTGATTGCTCTTCACGACGGGGGTCATTTAGGGGTTTCTTTCCCTCCAGAACAATGACAGCTGTGACAGGTCACGTGTTCCTGCCTTACATCGATTACCGTCCACTCCATTGGCTGTTGAAGTGTCAATCACTTGATTCAGGTTCACGCCCATCGTTCAAGGAAGAAAGTCATTTACACCCTAACTTCAAAGTTTTCCCTCACTGAAGAGCAGCCTTAAGCTTCTAGGTTACGTTAGGTCTACCAAAGAATATACGCTGAACTTGTCCAAAGTGCGAAACATTGAAATGAAAAGTTTTTCAGATGCCGACTACGCTGCAAGTAGGGACGACAGAGTTTCATTGGGAGGAATGATAATTTTTATCGACGAAGTTCCTATTGTGTGGAAAACAACGAAGCAAAAATGTGTGAGTCTGTCCTCGATGGAATCTGAATATATCGCACTAGCTGACGCGGCGATAGAGTGTGTGGCTGAAAAATGTACTAGCGGATAAAAATTTGAACTTCAGTCTTGGAGATTGTACTTTATTTTGCGACAACAAATCGGCAATTGATTTCACGAAATCAAGTGTAGAAAATGCGCGAACGAAACATATAGACGTTAGATACCATTTTATTCGCAATTTAGTAAATGATGAAATTTTTAGTTTGAAATTTGTTTCTGGGAAAGAAAATGTTGCAGATTTGTTTACGAAGCCACCTACTAGATTGGAGTTAAAGAAATTTTGTGATCAAGTATTTGTTTGAATGTGCTTTATTTTGGAAAGAATGACTTTTCCGGACTTTACGTTTTGACCAGCGAGATGCTGTGTGATTTTTTGAGATTCATTGACTTTGAACTTTTTGACTTTATTTCAAAGTGAACTTATTGAGCTTTAGTTATGCTAAACTTTTTACTTATTAGATTTTCTTCAAATTTCAAATTTTTTTGATTTAATACTGGTGATATTTATGTATTGTGTTTTTGAAATGTTAGTTACATTTGCAATTGATGTTTTTGATGTTGTGAAAGTGATAGTATGTTTGAAGAGTGATTTGCACGGGAAGGGGGCCGATGTTGGCTATTGAAAAAATTGATTCCCATGCAAATTCGTTCTTGCACGTCGGCTGGGTGCGGGCTGACGCGATTGACGTCATCGCCAATCGGCGATAGGCACGTGCCGAGTCGACGTGCATAAGACACGTGCATTGAGATGGAATGAGGTGGTGTTTGGAATGAATGAGGGAGTGAGGGTGACTATCAAGTTGATAGATGGAGATCGTTTTTGTTTTTAAGCGATTCTGTTTTTATTTTATTTTCCTGTAAATAGTTATGATTAAGTGTTCAAATAAACGACGAGTTTTTAAACATTAGTTTTCCTTTCAAAAACAACTGCTACATGGGCTTAGAACGTTGGGAAAGTTCAGGAAAGGAATTTTTTTTATGTCAACAATTTGTACTATTACCACTCAACTGTGTATTAAATTTCATTCAACTATGATGCTTCCTTCATGGTGTTGCAATTTTCACAAACAGGAGTGTATACCTTTTGAAGAATTTCAAAACAATTCAAGTCTGAAAATGGTTAAACTCTCATTAAATTTTATAACCCTAACAATGTTGCAAACAAAATGTTTGATGATTTTAACATGATTTTTGTTTCATAAAAATATTTTATTTATTATAACTTTCTCTTGTTCTCAGAAGTCTTTCTCGCACATTATATGTGTACACGCACACTTAAATATATTTTTTCAATGCTGTGTGCTTTTGTGAAGATAATCTTTTAAAAACCATTAAATAGCCTTTTATTATTCATATTGAAATGCTTGATAGTTAATCAATTGATGGCATTTTTGTAACTTTGAGTGTATAAAAATAACTTGTTATATTTTGAAATGTATTTGTTGGTGGTGAACAAATTCAAATGTTTGTGACTAGAGACGTACCGAGTACTCGGTAGCTACTCGGTACTCGTCCTACTCGGCCAGTTTGCCGAGTACTCGGTACTCGGCCAAATTCTGATCAGATACTCGGCCAATACCGAGTAGTTGCAAAAAATTTAATATTGTCCAAGGCAGATACTAAAATTTATAGAAAAAAGAGCAAACATTTACAATTAAAATTTTTAAGTCAAATTTTAAATTTTGAGAATAATGAAGTTTGTAATGCTTCAATGGAATAAATCTTTATTTTAATGTCCCCAAAGTTGATAAAAATTATTTATGTAAAATTATGCAAAAAAAAGTATAAAAAATATGGAATTTTTATGTTAAAAATGGATTTTTGTTACAAACAAAAATTAATTATAAAAAATTATGAAAATACCTTTGCTTAAAAAATAAAAGGAAATAAAACAACGTCAAAAGCGCAGTGCAGGAACACTGCAGACATGTGTTTTGGCATTGCAAGGAATTCCTTTTTCAATGCACCACATGGAAGCTCGTGGATTTAAAGGCATCCGACAAAAGTCAGATTTTTTTGTCGAATGTCTTAACATTCTTTAGGTCACATGTTACGCACTGAAAAAGACGTTCCTTGTAACGGGGGGGGGGGGGGCAGAAACACATGTCTGCAGTGTTCCTGCACAGTTGTTGTATTAAAATTATTTATGTTTTGCGGACTAAAATTATAATTGATTGGTATAAATTTGTTTTAATTCCAACTTGATTAATGATACCTTTTATTTATTTATTTTTAATTTTAAAAATAATTTTTTTGTAAAATTTTTGACACAAACAAAATTGTTTATATAATGCGTAAATTGAATTTTAGCAGGAATTTAGTTTTAAAAACTATTATATGGACAAGGAGTTCTATACTACTATTCCAATAAGTTCAAAATTCATCACATGTGTGTCGGTGGTTCTTCATAAAACATAATTGGTACTTGGTAACTCGGCCGAGTAGTGAAACGCCGAGTACTCGGTAACTCGGTACTCGGCCGAGTAGTAAAAGGCCGAGTACTAGGTACTCGGCGAAAGTGCTACTCGGTACGTCTCTATTTGTGACATTTCACTTTCAAGACTTACCAAAAAGTTACTTTTTTTTTGTGTTTGTGTGTTTGCTTCTTCAGAGATGTTGTTTAAGGGAGACATTGTTTAGTCCTAGCCAAATTTCCCAATCCTTTTCTCAGTTTTTGTCTAAACAGTAGGCAAATACAGGTTGGCACCTTTTGGGAAAGCAGTCTTTTCTAAAGTGCTCTGCGCTGTAATTAATATGAAAAATCTACATGAAATGATACTGAGAGATTTCATGTCCATAGTATGCATCAACTCACACTTGCTGATGAACACTTTCAAAAGAGAGTAATTATTATGAAAATTACTCTAAAACAGGGTGGCGACAGATCAGGGAGATCAGGGAAAAGTCAGGGTACTTTATTAATCAGGTTTTGAAAAAATAACAAAAAATCAGGAAACATTGATTTTATGAAGAATTTTTTCTTTTTTGCTTTACAAAATTAAGTACTTTAATTCCCCACATTTTCCACCAATTATCTGTTCAGAACTAAAGCTAAATTAATGAGGTGCGATCATACACTGCCGCATATTTGTGCATCTTTTTTCTTCAACGTCAAAGTATTGAATCTTACTTATTAACCACAGGATGGACTTCCTAAGGTTGCTTCTGTGTCTGTTAGGTTGTTTATTTTACCTAGCTTGAAATTTCCTTTCATGCTTTGAATGCTACGTAAAATAAACAACCATACAGGCAAAGAGGAAGTCTTCATTTATGCCTTAGCTCCTTTGCCTTTATTCCATGACCTCGAAGTAATTAGCGTACTGTAATCACGATTTCAAGAAGAAATCTTTGGTTTTTGAATCAATAGTATAAAAGCTTAAAAGTTATTACTTCTTCGCGTTTTTAATTCAATTTGCTAAAATTGAACTTTCAATAAAAACTTTTTTTTTTTGCCGTTATACTATTTGTTGTCACCGCAGATTATAAAGGTTTTCTTTTCTTCAGACTTGAGTGATTCTTTAATTTTATAACCAAGTTGTATTCTTTTAAATATTTTGAAATTAATTAATTGCTTTTTTCTTTTTTTCCCTTGCATTTCAAAGTTTTTTGTTACAAAAGCAATTTAAGATTTTTTTTCGTTACATACTGAACTCATATGAAATAGAATTAAATTGTGTTCTTAAGTACAATGCTGTATTCATTCATTAAAAACTATGTACTTGATCAGAGAAAAGCTCCCTATGAATGGGTGTCAAATGGTTTCATCTGTTTTGCATAAATATGTCAATTAGTTATATAAGAGTAACTACATTACTTCTATTCTTTCACTGTTACTTGTTATTCTTGCAACAATTATTATATTGTTTGAAAACTTAGTTCAAAATAATTTCAATTACTTTTTAGTTCTATCATAAATACACATATGTTTTTGAGTAATTTTAATAGTTTCCTAAAATTCTTATGTTAAGTGGTTTTTGGAAGTAAAGTATTTTTTTTTTTTTTTTTTAATTTTCTATAATCTTTCCATACTGTTTTGTAGGGTTTTTTTTTAAAAGAAATTGACTTGATATGTTTTTTTTTTTTTTGACCATTTTATTTAAAAAGTAGTATTTTTTAAAAACATATATTTAGACTTTACACAACTTAAAACGTTTAAAATACTGCATTTTATACAAACATACAATGGATTTCAAGCAGAGCAAGGAAAGAAAACCATTATCATTGGTAACATAAATCAGGGAAATTTGGTGAACTTAATCAGGGAAAAGTCAGGGAACTTTTTTTCACAGTTCCTGTCGCCACCCTGTAAAACTATCTTTCAAATGCAGGGGTCCATAAAATGGGTTGGGGGGGGGGGTTGATGGTTCAAACCGCACCACCATATTTTTAAGAGGTGTTTCTAATTGGTCTTATAGTCTATTTTTGGTGGAGTCTCATTCTTGAGGCTGTGCTACATAGTAGGGGGAAACTGTATAGTTATTGGCTTCTTTAGAAACCCCAGTACTGCATGTTTGAATTAAAAATAAGTTAAACAGTTTTCCTATAAATAAAAACTAAGTTTTATAATAGTATATTAACCTATTATTTATGAATTCATATTGTTTTTAAGCGCTTTTATATATGCATTCTCGAAAAAAGTAAACCCAAAATTATAAACGTCAAATGATATTTATATTTTTGTGTTACAGTACGTGACCGTCTTATTACAGTTTTTGTCTCCCAAGAAGCGCGATAAAACAAAGGTTTCTGTGGATCATAATCGAACAAGTCTCCAAAAAAAATTTTTACTGCACATTTGTATTTTTCCGTCAATTAATAATTTTATTGTTTGTATTTCAGATTTCTCCTAATACGTTGATAAAAGCAGTTGTTGATTATGTTAGAAATCTTCCTTCTGTTGATGATCTTAATGAAGTTGCTTGGCAAGTGTTTGGGTCAGCTACTGATGAAAGATGTGAAAAATTCAAACAATGTGTGCTATATTACTGCCGCGGTAGCAGAAATATTGGTTCTCATGTCTCAAATACATCAGGTTAGCATTCTGTCATAGTAAAAAGTAAATTGTTATGATGTTTTAATGTGAAGAACTTTGTTTAGTGCAAAACAGTATGGAGGAAATGATATATATATATATATATACAGTGGCTCCCAAAAGTGTTCGTACACTTGGAAATTTTTTAGTAAAACCAAAATAACTCAAAGCTGAATTCGAATATAAAGTCCAATATTTTTTCACATCATTCCTATGTCATTCTAAATATAACCCATTGGTTTTTTTCAAAATATTGACGGATCTTCTTTTTGAAATGGGTCAGAAAACGAAGAGACAGAGAAATAACACGCCACAAAAGTCATCGTACACTTAAATATTTTCGAATAAATTCATGATTAAAATGATCATATGCCGTTTTATTAATATTTTTGCATTGTGTTGACCCTTATAAGTCATTTGGCTTTAATTTTTGGTTTATTTATTCCATAATATATTGCTTATTACTGTAAAATGGCTGGTATTCGTAAAAAACCGCAAACGCCACTCAAAATTTGAATTTTTTCCCATAGTAGTGGTAAATTGGTTTAAAATGTCTCTAAATTAGTTAATTTATTTGTTTGTATAGTAAATTGCTTGATAAAATGCTTTAAAGATAGAAATCGGACCGAAAACAAGGTAAGAAAAGGTCAACCGGCAAAGTTGACAAAACGTGATCGTAGATTTAAAGTTAAAAAATTAATGAAAAATACACATTTGAGCACTGTAAAAGTTTCTGCAGAGTTAAATGAAACATTTTACATTTAATTTTCACCTGAAATTGTTCGCCAAGTTCTTTGATTAGCTGGATTAAATGGGACCTCTTCCTGCAGAAATTTTCTTGGTCGTGCGAAAGACAGAAAGCTTACGCTTTTCGGCCCAAAATCAATAATAAATAAGCTAAAAACAGTTTAGAATCATGTCTTACTTACAGAAAAAAATTAATTCAACATTTTTGGTTAAATTGTTGTATAACTGTAAGTAGAAGAAAAAATTTGGAACTTAATCTTAAGAACTTAGTTGGATCAGTTAATCAGGTCGGTGAAGGTGTTTTAGTGTGAGGGTGCATATCAGCAGCAGGACTTGGTAGTTTGTATTTTTTTGATTAAATAATGAATCATGCTGTTCCTTTAAATATTTTAAAAACCAATTTTGAACTCTTAGTCAAAAATTTGGTTATTGGAAACAGCTTTGTTTTTTATCAAGATAACGATAAGAAGCACACGGTTTTCAACGTTTGCGTCTTGTGCCTCGAAAATTGTCCTAAAATTTAGAAAATACCCCCTCAATCTCCAGATTGTAACTTAATGTAACGTATTTAGAGATATCTGGAGGCTAGATTATGAAAATAGGGCTTTAAAACGAAAATAGAGCTAGAAATAGTAGTGGTATAACACTTACTCGGAAATTACGCTAAAAAAAGAAAGAAAAAGAATGAAATCTATTCCCAGATGTTTAAAAGGTGTTATGAATACTGTATGATATTCTACTAATTAATAACTTAATCAAAAGTTAGATTAGTCAATAATATATAGACATTTTATAAAGTGTACGAAGACTTTTGTGAGATAAAATTTCCGGCACTTTTCGGTTTTTGATTTTTAAAAAATTAAGTTTTAATATTTTTTAAAAGCTTTTCATGCAGTTTTGTTAAAAATTGATCATAGATCTTATAATTAAATACCTATTCCGAAATATTAATTCTAACCAATGATTTGGGGCCTAGTTCGTTGAAAGTCGTAGGTGTACGAAGACTTTTGGGAGCCACTGTATATATATATAGAGAGAGAGAGAGCTTGCGATTTTTCCATAGAGTATTCTGATTTTGATTAATTTACAATATTACAGAGGATCACTCATTTTGTACAGCTTTTGAATGTTTCGTGTATTTCATAATAAATAGTTCTCAAGTGTAAAATATAATTTGGTCACCTTTTTATCCTATTTTTGGTAGTTTTAGTTGCTTAAAAAAAAACTACATTACTGATGCATATCCATTCCTGTCAACTTTTACTCATTATGCTCAAAAACTATGCATTTTGACTGCTTTTATGCTGAAGTCTACTTTTTATTCAATCTTTGCTGATAAGTAAACCAGGGCTCAATTACAATCTGATTTTACTTCCATTTATAGAGGTAGTTATAAAAATCATATAAATATCAAAAATTGATGCTTTTACTAAAAATTCAAACGTCTGCATTTTTAAATGGGTATTTATTAATCTATTTGAAGCAAAATTTGGTTGTGAAAAAGGATTTCGAAATAGTTACTAACACTGTATGAGTACAACTTTTTCATAGTGAATTTTTCTCTTTTTTTATATGCACACGGGAAATTGCCTTACCCAATTTCAACCTCACTGGGTGTAATTGTGCAACAAACTTGAAGCATCTGTTTGTTTTGTCCTCCTGATAATGTCCTGAATTGTTTAGGGATGTTCCACAGTTTATTGAGCTACAATTTAAGGGTATTTTTTGTGCCCTTGTTTTATTATTTGTTTCCCTCCCCCGGGAAAAATGTTTTAAAAAAATGATCTCCAAATTTAATGTTTGGGTGTTTTCATTCTCTCAAGAATATATTGAACAAATTTTCAATAAATTGTATAGTTTTTTCAATAAACAGGTTTCTTATAGGTCCGTAAAAGTGCTTTATTTCAATGACCTGTTGCAAAGGACCCTTAAAAGTGCTCAATTTTGAACAAAAAACTCTTAATTATGTTGATAAGGTGCATTATTTTATTTTTTTGAGAAAGTCCTTAAAAAATTAAAAATTGTGTTTTCTCTTCTTTTTTCTCAATCATCTCTATCTCTCTAATTTCAAAGCACATTGATTATCTTTTATTTGAAATTTTACGAGTTGCTACGGAAAGCGCACACTTCCACATTTTGCAGAATTTCTCTGCAGTAGCCGAAACTCAAATAAGTTACTTTGCATGGAATTTCTCACCAAAATGCATTAATTGAGCATTTTCAAGCAATCTCTCAAATACCCCTCTTTTCCAAGGTGGTGTTTTTTTAGGATTTCCCTGGTTCTGTGTAATATTATAGTTTTTTTTAAATAATTTTACGTTTTAGAACTTTAACCAACTTCAAAACTTTTTTACTATATTTTGTTATGTTAACGTTATACAGCAGAATACCTTCAAGCCATTGATCTATAAATTCATTTCTCAAAAAAGCGGGAACCGTAAGTTATTGCTTGCTTAGCTCATAGGTAAATCTGGCCCTGTCTATAGTCGTAATATTTCATTGCATTTAGTGAAACTTTATATTTTTTGTATTTGCCCACTGTTACTGAGATCTCCAGGAAACCAGATTTAAATCTCGCTAATACATTAAACAAGAAAATCTTATGATTTCCCAGGAACCCTATGAAAACATTCTGGGTGGAGAAAAAAATAAGGTGCTTTTTAAAGTGCTTTATTTTGATTTCCTTTCTGGAGTGGGAGCCCTGTATTTATCATTTAAAAGATATCCAGAATAACAAATAATGAGAGTCTGAGAGAATGAGACGGCTGCAGGGTTGCCAACTGCTCCGCATTTTGTGAAGTTGATCTTCAAAAATGGCGAAACTCCTCGGCTCCATAAGGAATTTATTTTGCTCTGTATTACTTTCAGCCCTTCTTATATTTGATTTTTTGCTGAAGACTGCCACTCTCATTCAAAAATATTATCTAGTTTCATCCGAGTTGATTTAAGCCAACACTATTTGTCAACTTTAGTCTTATTTTTTCTTTTCTCAAGAAAATCATTTAAAAAAACTTTTACTCCACATTTTAAAATATTTTCATTAGTTTGCAGTTAAATAAAACATACAGTTCTGCTTTGTTTTTGAAAACTTAGGCACTTAAGCATCTTATCTACTTCAATCTTGAGAAGGACCAAATATGGCGACTATGTTTCTAGTTGAAATGCTGAAGCATCCATCGCCTTTTCAGTCAAAAAATGATCTCCAAACGATCTTTGCCGAGTCGTATTTCTTTTTT
The DNA here is from genome assembly GCF_026930045.1 of Uloborus diversus. Lineage (NCBI taxonomy): Eukaryota > Metazoa > Arthropoda > Arachnida > Araneae > Uloboridae > Uloborus > Uloborus diversus. The sequence goes on along the minus strand of NC_072740.1, from coordinate 45,396,834 downwards.
TTTTCTTTTATTTATAATTTTTTTTTCTTTTTGTTCTGTGGTAAAATTATCTGCAGGCCACTGAAAAATCTGCAACATGCGTCTCGCAGTTTCTTCTACCGGGCTCCTAACACCACTGTTCCAAGTTTGCTTTTTGTTTTGATGTCATATTTTTGTAATCTAACCTCCAGTTCTCTCCAAATGTATTCAATTGGATTTAAATCTGGTGATTGAGGAGATATTTTCAAATCTTGTAGACAATTTAGAGGCTCCTGATACAAACGTTGAAAGCCATCCTTACCTTGATTAAAAAAACGATGATTCCAGTAATCAAATTTTGCTAATAGTTTAAAATTGTCCTTTAAAATATTTAAATTAACATGGTGATTCATTATTTCCTCAACAAATTCCAAATTAAAAATGCCTGGTGCTGATATGTACCTTCACACAGGAATACCTTCACTGCCATAATTGGCTGATCCAGCTAAGTTCTTATGATTAAATTTTTCATTTTATTTTTATCCTTGTAATAACACAACATACAGGAATGAGATTTTTTCCCGACTTTTGCTGGAATTCTGGCTTTTTCTTTTTCCTTTTAAAAGCTTTCCTCCTTTTTTTTTTTTTTTTTTTTTTGCAGTTTTCAGGCCTTATAATGATCCTATTTTTCTTTAAAATCTAAAAACACTCTGATTTTTCTTAATTTTTGGTCTCTCTTTTCCTACTTTTTCTATTTTCCCCCTTTTATCTTCATTCTCCAGGATATCTGCCAAAAACTTATGTTGGGAACAAAGGTAACACCCCCAAAATAGCGCAGCATTCACTACAAATCCTAATTCGGATATAAATCCTACTGAGAACATCAAACCTTTAAACTAACCATCAAAAGGAAGTCAACAGTTTCTAAGTCGGTAAATAACTGCAATGGTCCCGTTCAAAATATCTAAAAAATCAAACTCCCATTAAAATCACCCATTAAGCACAGCAGTTTTTGAAAATGTCCATAAAAATGAAGACAATAATGCATAAAACTTTACATTAGGGAAAGAAAAACATTGCCTAAAATCCCCTTTAGAATAATGGCATCAGCTGTTTCAAATAAAAATAATCTCCCTCAAAACTTTCCATTAGGAATAGTTACAAAAATCTTCACCAGAAAAGTTTCAATAGCATAAATTAAACGCCCTTTAAACTAAGAACAATTGTCACCAATAGACCAAGGACATCAGTCTCACAATATCCTAATTAGCATCATTAATCCTTAAAAACATAAAAAACATTAAAGGTTTCAAAAAATTTAAAATATATCAGCAATGCGCTAAACAGGTTGCTTTGTGAGACTGGAGATAAAAAGTAGACTTGGCCGATTAATGTATTATTTTAAACTTTAATATGGTATTTAATGTTCTTTTTATTGTAATTTATTTTAAATCGCACTGTTTTTTTTTAAACCATTTTAATGCAACTTTTGAAAACGGCTGGGGCACCAAGATTTTCGAATTTTCATCAAAATCTCCTTATCCTAACTCTGTCCACTAAACAAAAAGAATGAGATTTTAGTTTCCTTTTCTATTTTTGCCATTAAATATCATTTAAAGCTGCGTTAAGAAGCAAATTAGTCCTCCAAAACCAGTTATTCGCCAAAGTACCACCTTACCATACATTCACCTAAAACTGGATGTATTTAATAGCTCTCTATGTTTTTGTTACCAGAATACTGTCTGATCATGGATTGTATGGAAAGCCAAACATTCGGTTTACAGGCAGAAATGGATTCAACTATTAGTTTTTAGGGATGTCAGCTTTTGCTGATATATGTTAGCCTCTAAACTAAGCAATTTCTAAGTTAATCTCATCCAAATGAGCCGAACACGCGCATAAAATTTTTTATATTCCTCCTAATTCAGATAGACTTGTCTTAACGGGATGGTTACCAACTACATACAATCCATGATGGAACAGTTTTTTTATATATCGAAAATTTCAAGCTTGAAAAGTTGGATTTTCTTTTGCTTTATAATTTAATCTGAGTAATAAATATTGAGTCTGGTTTCATGTCCTTAAATATTAAATGATATTATATAGTTGTATTTGATAATTATTTTTCTTTATTTTTGCCACAATCTATAAAAGGTGTTTGATTCATCATGCTTCTTTCAGCTACATCATCATCAGGAAGTACAAATCTTTTCTTTGAATCAGATGATCAACATAATATTCAAGCTACCCGGAATGACAAACCTGAAAAAACGCCTCTCCTTCCTACACCTAGTAATGTTCCTGCCCCGAATGGTATGTTTTGCAATTTGATCTCAAAATTGAAAGCTTTGCACCGCTTTTGTTTCCTATAGATCTAAAACGTTTTCATTTCATTTTCAGTCCCAGCTTCCTCATTTCTCCTTCATTCCCCTTCAATCTTTAGCCTCTGCAATTCCTCCCTATATATATAAATAAATATCTATATATATATACACATATTTATTTATTTATTAGCTATAAAATTGAACAAGAAAGAACAAAAATTTGAAAAATCCCAAGATACCCTGGAAGAAAATCCCAAAATTTGCTTGATTTGTGACAGGTCGGGGTACTAGTGCTGCTTTTTTAGGCAATTTCGCCAGCAGCACTTACGATGAAACATCTCATGGTTTTTTCCCTACCCCTGAGGTGGCCCCAGGGTGTTTTAGGATTTTTCAAATTTTGTCCTCTCTTGTTCAATTTTATATCGCTAATAAATTTACTGTCTACCAGCATCAAAGAGCTGCCTGTGGCGCATATTGAACTGAGTTGTGATGTTCAATTTGATTGAATTGTCCAGGTTACTAATACAGTTTATGATAATGTTTCGTGTATGTATATATATATATGTCATAATTATATTAAAAGCACCAAAAGCCCATAGATGCGTAACACAGCAAAACTCAAAAACTAAGTAAATATAAAAAGTATACAAGCCAAGTAACAAATTTTAAATGATTTATACGAAAAATGATGAGAAAAAGGAAGATACAAGCGGTAATTTAACAGAAAAAGACAAAATGTTGAATCCAGAGCTCATCAGCCGTGGAGGATTAAATAAATATGGTCAAAAGACCAAAAAATTTAACTACCAACAACAAAGAGTGTTTAAGCTCCAGTGTATGCAATACAGAGTAACATTGTGCTAAACGCACCAGATGTTAAACTATAAACAAAAAATAAACGAGCTTAAACCTAAAATTAAAAGCAGAGGGTTTCGCCTTGACTAATCAAGAAAAACGCGTTCCAATAATTAGCCTCCCACAGGAATGTACCTGCTTATTACTTAAATTATCTTACCTTAAGATCCGATGCACCAAACCAATCCATTAATCAGCATAACGATATTCAATCCAGTTATCAACATAAAAGTCATTAAATAAAGCAAGTCCATATCTGAAGAAATCAATCCAAAACTGCAAGTTGTCGGTTTCCCACGTGCAAAAGAAACATCCACATCGGCAATCCAATCAAATGGTTTGTCACGGTGGTATCATACATTTACACACTTAAACGGTTTCAAGAGAAGCGAAATGTTCATCTATAAGGCTATACTTGAACAAATGTTTTTAATCAGATTTTTAGGGAAGTTATTATTAAAAAGTATATTTTTGAAAACAGAAATTTCTTCATTAAAAGCAGAAATAGTATTGCAAATTCTTTTTAGACTGATAGCTTGTGAAACAATTATGCCAATAAAAACCTATTTACTTAAGCAGGATGAAAAACCAGCATATGGATATGAGGCAGGATATGAACCAGCGGTTTGTCGACGTAAAAGTGCTGCGGATGCCGACCATAGAAGTGATACTGCAGTTGTTTTCGAGGCAGGTCGTTATAGACAGTCAGCATCAAAAAATTGCCGTAAAAAAGTGCAGAATACATTAAAAAAATACGGGTATTTACTCCTGGTGTGCTCTAGAACATGTGCTGGCCTGTAACTTTTTTTATAAAGCAGTATTGAAGAACATTGGACCGTGTAACGGTGACAGGAGAATGTATTAATAATTGTATGTATATATTTTATGTTATTCATTTATCTATTTTTTGAAATCGTATGTATTTTTATGTTCATTTATATATTTTTTGAAAATTTATGTATATATTCATCTATTCATCTCTATTTTTTGAAATTTTATGTATATATTCATCTATATCTCTATTTTTTTTGAAATTTATGTTATTCATCTATATTTATTCATTTATATTTTATATTATTCATTTATATTGTATGTTATGTATCTATATATTGTATATTATTCATTTATATTGTATGTTATTCATTTATATTTTATATTATTCATTTATATTGTATGTTATGCATATATATATATTGTAATTATTTTTTGAAACAATAAATGATAAAATAAACAAGAGGAGAATATCCTCTCGTTTATTTATTTTTTTTTTAAACTATAGCCATTATTGGACTTGTATGTGATGATAACAACCTACTGTGATCTTTCAAGTTTGAAATGTAACATTTTAACAACTTAGTGTGATCTATCGATTTTTTAAACATAACTTTTTTATAAAAAAAAACATACTGCAATATATTGAGTTTGAAATGTAACATTTTAACAACTTAGTATGATCTATCGATAATAATACTTTTATAAAAGTATGACATAAATAAAAAAATTGACATGATATGATGTTTAATCTAACATTAACCTTATAATGTATGTATAAATATTAGGTTTAGGTGGTCTAAAAAAAATTAATTAATTTTTTTAAACAAAAAAAATTCATTTCATTTTGTGCAGCTGCAATTTTTTTTTTTTTTTTTTTTTTGTTTGTTTTGTGTAAATTTGACCTTCACGCTTGCGCTCTTATCTCGTCACACGCGTAACATCTTCCTTGCACGTGCACTAGTCGTGATCGATTAGATTAAATGCGTTTTGTTTCCTCCTTTTGCGAGTATAAAAGAAGCTCATCTCGTTTCGACTAATTCACTTTTCGTTCCGAGATTGAAAACCGTGACTCCAGAGCCTATATAGAGAGAGAGAGAAAATGTCTTACAAGTGCTATAGAAATTTTATTAGCAGGCATTCTTGTAAAAAAACTGTGTACGCTATGCGAAAGCGTTGTTTCTTTCGGAGATTTTGAAAATCATCATAAATACAAGCATCGTTTGAATCCCTTGCAGAGATGTATGTATTGCAGGAGCTTTTGTTGGAATATCGGAAAAAAGATGCTTCAAGGGGAGCATTTGTTAAAATGCAGTCAACGCTACTTTAGACTGTACGAAAATGATTGGCGAGTCTTGCAGTTGATGGCTATAGACTATCCTTCTTCTTCTACTGCTGCTGCTGCTATTACTGATACTACTACTACTTGTGATGCAGTCGTCGTTAAACCTGCTGCTCCCGTCATGGTATCTGCCGAACATCGTAAAAAAACGTTTCCGAATGAAATCCAAGTCTTGGAACGATCTCCGCCATACGACGAGGAGGAATTTCAAGACAGATTGATCATCGATAGCGATGTATTCTCGGCATCTTCTTCTCCTTCTTTCGAAGAGCGTGGTGTCGTCCCCGGAGTGATTGAATTTCCACCGACGCCATGCAGTGTACAACCGGCAAAAAGTGACATCGAAGTCAACATTGCGCAGATCGAAATACGCGGTGACGAGAAAGAAAAAAGTTTACCAGAAACCTTACCTCCGACTCCTGTGCCACCAGCATCATCACCATCGGATCCGATGGATATTTCGACGCCGGGTGACGTGTTTAATAGCTACACGATGAAAATCAATTCGTCCAATCCGCTGATACCGACATTCTTTAAAAACGGTACGGACGGAACTTTGATGAAAGGAATGAAATTAAAATTGTCTAATGGTTTGAAATTTAATTTTAGTGTAGCTGATGACTATTTATATGTGTTTTACTAATTGTTTTATATGTGTTTTACGAATTGTTTTATATGTGTTTTACGAATTGTTTTATATGTGTATTTTTTAAAGAAAAATGAAATGATTGTATGAATAAAATGAATGAATAAAAATATTTTTTTTTTTAAATAAAGTGTCCAATATTGGTTCTTTAAGTGAATGTATTTCGAAATATCTAGTATAGTTTCAGATTGATAGATGAATTACAGTGAATATGTTCCAAAATATCTAGTATAGTTTCAGATTGATAGATGAATTACAGTGAATATATTTCAGAATATCTAGTATAGTTTGAGTTTAATAGATGAATCACTGTAAATGTATTCCAAACTATTTAGTTTAAATTAGATAACACAATTACAAAAAAAAAAAAAAATATATATATATATATATATATTTTTTTTTTTTTTTGATGTGTTAACGACAAGAATAACGATACGCAACCTCTTTATAAAAATAAATTTCAAATCCTTTATTTTTTCATTTTTGTGTATCGGTAACCATGTCTACATTGATTGCTGAAAAACATCTCGCAACAACAAAAGTAACGGAACATGTTTCAAACTTTCCGAAAAACATAAAAAAATGTCCTCATTTTATCGAAATGGCTCGCGAATGGAAAGCCATTTACGATATCGTCAATACTCAGTTTAATTTTGCCGTCATGAAATTGGAACGTTTTCTGGAAAGCTGGAATGACTCTGCTATCGACGATGATCTACGTAAAAAACAAATCTTTTCGATTCTCGAAGCTTATTTGGATCCGGTTTTCGAAACTGCCGGAAAATATCTGAATATTCTCGTGACTTTTAACCCCATGATTAAAAATGGATATTTTTTTTCTCAAAGAAGCTCAAAATTTACACAAATTCGTCTATTGCTGTGATCCGCAATGTATCGTCACCACGGAAAAGGAAAAAATTAAAGACGACAACGACGTTTGCATTCGCTATAAATCGAGCAAAGATGAATTGAAAGCTCAAAAATACGAATGGCAATTATTGATGGAAAGAATGAAAGCGTTCCGAAAACGAGCGCACGAATGTACCGATATTTCTAACGGCATTTCTATAAACGATTTAAAGGAATGTGCATTTGGATATGGTTTTATGAATACGATTGGCGATTGATTAACACGCTTTTCGGGAAAAAAAATCATGTGAAACAAGCGACACAAATTCGAAACACACACATACAAAAAAAAAATCTATATATATATATATATATATATATATATATATATATATATATATATATATATATATATATTTATGTGTGTGTGTTTCTTATCTCTGTCGGAGTTGTATAAATTGAAAAACATTTTTACACTTTGAATAATCTATTTTTCTAACAAAGACAACGAATTGTAACGAAGAATAATATGGCAGATACCGTCCGCCCCATGTCATCATCGTCGAGGGTCGATATAAATTTGAAATATGTTCTGGAACGTTTATTATTACAAGAATATCGTCATCGACATGATGATGACGATAATAATACTAATAATAATGAAAATAATGAAAATCGAGTCGGAAAAAACGAATATGTTTCTCTCCATACGATTCATTTACGAATTTTGGAAAAAATTGCCCATATTTTAAACGGACCTCATTTTTGGAACGGATTGACAGAGATTTTATTTTGCAACAACAAAATAACGGTCAAAGTTTCATCAAAGTTCATCGGGAATGTCAATTGCGATTGTACGAGATTTATAAATTGAACGCGATACTTTTCACAAATGAGGAAAAGAGTATCATCGAATCGGTGCTGAGTAAAGATTACGTGCCGAAAATCGAATTGACGAAATGCGCGGGTATCATGAATAAAAAATATAAATTCGTCAATCGTTCGGCATTAGAAATTCTTTTCGCTTCGGATCGCCAACAACAAAAACCGGCGAAACAAAAATATCGTCGTGGTCAGAATCAAATCGAAACCAAAAAAGATGAAGAAGCAACAACAACAACAGAAGAGCAAAAAGACGACAAAATAGAAGAAGGAAAAAAAACGGTCGTCGACTTTGGATAATATATTTAAAATTTACGTTATCCTCTGACACCCGACGAATCGTGTGTACACGATCCCATGGCGTGTCAAGTATTTTACGTCAGATATTTACACGAGCAAATACGGGATCCGAATCGCGTTTATAAAATTATCGATCGAGCATTGACGGTAACGAACGAAAGCGATGACAATTGACGAAAAGTCTTGCGTCAAGAAGATCAAGATTGGTCTGAACATTATTTATTTAATATCAGTGCACATCTGGAGTTTATTAAAAAGAAATGGAACGAGAATAACGAACAACCACAACAAAAACAACGCAAGAGACAACACAAAGAAACGCAAAAAAAAAACCCAAAGATGGAAAAAAAATTAAACTCGACGAAGAAAAAAATGAACGAGAAGATGTCGTCGTCGAACCGGAAGAAGAAGAAGAAAATGGCGATGAAAATGTTGATCTTCTTTCGGAACAACAACAACAACAACAAGAAAATGAAGAGGAAGAGATGAATGATAACGATTCCGATTATGAATCTGACACCTAAAAAATTTTCAACGTGTCAAAAAGTTTGACAACTCACAAAACACATCTTGGAAAATAATAATAATAATAATAATAATTTTTTTTTTTTTTTCAAGATGTGTTTTGTGAGTTGTCAAACTTTTTGACACGTTGAATTGTAAAAGCATACTACTAATATTTCAAACGACATACTGCGATCTATTGATTTCGAAATGAAACCTTTTTTCCAAATGACATACTGCGATCTATTGATTTCGAAATGAAACCTTTTTCCCAAACGACATACTGCGATCTATTGATTTCGAATTCGGGCCGCCATTCACGGGCGCTCCATCCATCCGAACGGCGCGGCAACACTCCAAAATCCGCCCGTGAATGCCGAACCCCTCATCCATTTGGATGGCATGGCGCGGCTCGCTGGATATCCACCCGAGCCGAAATCCACCGCACCGCGCCGATTTTCGACCGCTCCATCGCATCGTGAATGTGATAACCCGTTGGAGTGGAGAGTCGAGATAGGAAATAGTGGTCGATGATAATCTCATGTACCTGACGCGACTAACTAATATCAACCAATTAGAGTATTTGGTTTGAGCTCCCTGGGTTTGAGAGAGGGAGAGGGGTGAAAATCGTGATGCAATGTTTGTTTTCGGTAGTGAAATCATGTTTCCTCGCGTAATGGAAGTAATTGTTTTTTTTTGTTTTTTTCCAACTTTTAGCTCTACAATTGGAAAAGAAAGCAAATTGAATAAAAAAAAAATGTTGCCGTTTAAGAAATGCATCATATGTTCTACATGCATATTGTATTTGTTTCGAATAAAACGCATGATGTTTAAAGAAAAATGACAATTTGAGAATCATCGGTTAAGAATGAATCTCTGACAAGGCAAAGATTTTCCAATAATTTACTCACAACAACAACTGAATAATACTTAAGAGAATTTTGAATTTAAATTGCAAAATAAAACAACAGTATTATTTAAACCAATTATTGTTTGTGAAAATGTGTTTCGTTAACAGAGAGGTAGGAGAACAAAAAATTGGAAATGAAAAAGATTAACTGGTGTGACTTCTACTCTCAAATATTAGAGCCTATAAAAAATAAGAAAATAAAGTAATACTTATATTAATAGGTTTTATTTACAGTTGTTAGGTTCAGTAGATTGTACTCAAGGTGTGGGTTTTTTTTATAAGGCTAAAACTTTATTGCGCAGCACATTATTCATACTTGTCAAAAAAAAAAAAAAAAATAATAATAATAATAAAAATTTTGTACGTATCTGTTTATCAACTTTAGTTAGTAATAACTAAACTGACTTTTTTTACAGCATACTTTAAATATATTTTTCATAACTGTAATGTAAGCATTTTTTAGTGCAGCATAATGCAGCACTAAAAACTGCATATTCTGATATGTTTCAGTTTCATTAATTTAAAAAGAAAAAAAATCCTACATGCCTAAATTCTTCAATTCAAAAAAAAAAAAAAAAAAAAGTCAGTCAGTCTAATATTTTGAACCCAAACAAAACAATATGAATTCTTTTTTTCTTAGTGATAGAAAGATTTCATTGAAATTAATAGTAATAGCAAATATTGATGATTCTTAGCGCTCAGCTAAATTTTCCTACAAAGACTTTATTTAACAGGTTCTTGCAATTAAATGAATAATCAAGTGTATATTTTCATGTTAAGAAATACATATGTTATAAATTTTGCACTAGTGCAGATAGAATTTACCTTCTGCGGGCATTTTTTTGGTCCTAACAGTTTAGGATTGACAATATACATTAAAACCATATGTTCCTGTGGGGGGGGGGGAGAAGGGGCACGACTTTCTTTGCATCACTACAGTTATAACAAACCTAACCTGGCAGCATTGTAATAGTAGGATTGAGATTTGCGTAGCCTTTACAATGCTGCCAGGTTAGGTTTGCCCTATTTGTCTTTGATTGATAGTGATGTGGCAGATAGATCCGAAAGAAAAAAGATCTGTATCCGTATCATGATTGGTAGATCTTAAATGGATTTTTAGTCATAAACTCTTATTACATATTTGAAATTCTACATGTGAATAGCTATAAAATAACATACAATCAGTAACGTAACTATGGGGTCTAGCACCCCAGGCGAACTAAAGAAATTGCACTCCCTCCCCCTAGGGTGGCCCACATGGGAAGTCACCGTGACCTCCAAAAGAATTTTTTTTTGGAACATTGATATATTGATTTGACAAGTAGGAGGCAGCATTGTAATTTTTTTTCTTATTTTCTTTTTTAGAATTGTTTTCAATGATTCCCAATATTCATTCTCAGTAGATGTTATGTATGTGTATACCCCTCTAATGCCGATACTAACAGGACAAATATTTTTATCCATAATAGAGGGGTGTCCACAGGACAGGGGTTTAATGTTATTCGCATTGGAATCGGGGGGAATTAAAAAATGTCCGTATAAGAGGGGTGTCCGCACTTGAAGGGTGTTCGTTAGGAGAGGTTTTACTTTATATATATACCCACTCTAGCTCTTGCGAGGTTTTTTTTTTTCATTTTTATTTAGCATTTTTCAAATTCTCTGGTCAAAAAAAAAACCTCTTAATTTTTTTTTTTTAAATAGTTGAAATGCCGCCCCCTGGCAAGAGCCACTCCTGCTTACCCCTAGTTACACCACTACATACAATTAAATTTAAATCAGCTTTACTTTTTTTTTTGAAATTATAAGGTAACATTTAAGCATTTTTTTAAAATATTGATTTAGGAATTGCATTCTTCCTCTTTTCGTCTTTTCCAGGCATTCTTCGAAGAATTGAGGCTAAATTCTCTGATTACCCTTTGTAAAGATGTTCTCGGCTGTGTAATTATGTCAGTAAGGGCAAGCCGAGAGGAATGGAAGAGCGGCATTTATGTGCCGAAATATTATTTCTAGCCAGCAGGTGTAGCAGCTACTACTATAGCGACAGAACAAGCAAGAAATAATTTTTCACATTTTATTTCGGCTTAAATGCAACGTGGTCTCATTCTTATCGGCTCACACCTACCACTCTTGTTAGAAAAAAATTGAAATAAGAAAACATCTCATAACAACAAAATAACTTTATTAGTATAGCATTTATATACATTCAATTTTAAAAGCGAACATTAAGGGCAGGTGGTGTTAACTTGCGCACATCAAATAGAAGACTATATTATTGACAGATAAATAGTGGAATAAATGTAAAATTTTTATTTAGAGTTTATCAATAAGGAATTAAATTTTAAATTCCAAATTTTACTGCAGGCAATTCTTTACTTAGTGAACGCAATAGTTTTATTTACTTATACAACATTTTAAAATCTGAACGGTATAATTTTCTCTCAAATTTTGTAGAATTTTCATGAAATTGAATGTGTAGAAAGCTTCACGTGGTACTTAGGACCTTGGGGGATGGAAAACTAGGGTGTCCTAAAAAAATTAAAGTAGATCTTTTTTGTCGCATTCCCTCTTATTTTCTTTTCTTTGATATCCAAAGAAAAGAAATGTTATGTAATTTGAACAACGACAACCTGTGCCAACTTGCATCCAAAAGCATGAACCAGTATGCCTTATGTACTACACCAACCTTGGGTAAACCTTGCGTACTAAGCCAAATCGAAAAATTTTTTTTTGAAGATTCAAAATTCAAAGTGCATAAAAAGTTACCCTTATAAACCCCGCATGTACTACAAAATCATTAATATCCAAAAAAAAAAAAAAATTTAGGCATCTCGCACAAAGCCTAAAATTGATCATCTTCCTTCAAAACATTATTTCTTCCTATTTTTCTTTTTTTTTAAATCAAACATACTAAAGAAAATATCAAGTTGAAAAATACATTAGCTAACAAACTTGCGAATCAACATTTGCAAATGAATAATAAAAAAACAATGTGTTAAAAATGAAAAAATTAGCTGAAACTTACAGAAATCAATATTTTTGAGCACTATATGGAAGACTTAAATACTGCGTGAGAGCAAAAGTTTCCATTTAACATTAATTATGTAACTGCAAATAGTCAAGATAATCAGTTACTACTCACTGTTTTTTTTTTTTTTTTTTGGGGGGGGGGGGGCAATCACGATTGCTTATTGTTCTCATTTGACTGTCCTTGACGTTACGCTGATTTTATTTTCCTCCTGCCTTCCTCTGCAGCACTCCCACCCACCGTCCTTTGCAGGCGCGGCTCCTCTGGTCCTGAGCACTGTCCTTCAGAATCTGCTTCTTCTGGTTGGTGGCGTCCATGTCTTGCACACACGCACACTCGTACACATACACATACACCTACGTGCATACACATAGGTTTATGCACACACACAACTATACACATGTAACCACCCAGGGGCAGGCTTGGGGGGACAGGAGCCTTTTCTAGAAACAATAACTCCAATGAGTAGGGCCCAAAGGCAACCATATAGTGGGGGGGGATTAAAATTGTACTGAAATCGGTTTCCATGGGGAAAATATTTTGTAAACCATGGGGCAAATTTTTGAGCCCCCCCCCCCCCCCTTAAAATTTTGCATATGAGCACCTTTGGTAGGGTCTTGTCGCAACTCATGATTGTGAAACACATAATTTGAATTCAAAATTTCAGAATTCAAATTAATTTACTTTTTTATTATTGTCTTACACAGGTGTCTCAAAGGAGGTGACTGCTTCGATAATTTCAAAAGTAAAGGGGCATTGCCCTCCACTTTTCTAACTTCAGAAATATCAACTGATCATAAAATAATAGTATAGATCGATTATCATGTTTACTGAAAAAAAATCCGACCTAAATATGTTTAATATTTTTCTCATGTAATTTCATGCAAATTGTGAAATGGAGGGAAGAAGTCTCTACTGCGGCCATCTGCCTCCATTTCTGAGATCATGTCCCAAATGTATGAGGTCATTTAAGTAATTATCACGTTAAAATCCAACGTAGCCTAATTTTTATTAAAAGTTGATGATAGAAGAGTTCCCCCTAACCATCCCTTCCTGTATCTATTTTGGTGCATGAGCTACCTATAAATCCTTAATGGGCCAACTTTTGACTATAGAGCATTAAAAATGTATCATTTAATAAATGAAGTTGATTCCTTTCAAAGGACTAGCAGTGTCGAGTGTTTTCACTTTTATTGATCTTTAAAATAGTCGTACATCTATTGTTTAACATGACCACCTTGCCCAATGTACCACTTCTTAGCGTAAAGTGGTCATAACTACGTATGAAAAAGAAAAAGAATAAAATATTTTTTTTCTTCCAAAAACTTAATGGAATGTGTTCTTAATGCAATGTTTCAAAACAACAAAACATATGTGAAGTTTTTAAAGAAAGTCTTAAATATTTATTATCTACATGAGTTGAAAAGCAGGATTTTATGACAATTCCCCATCCCCTCCTGATCGTAATAAATGAAACAATTTCATAGACAAAAATAATGAAGTACATACACTAAATTAATTTTTTTTAAAAATTAAAACCAAAATTGGCATTGCATAAAAATAGTTTTTGTAAATATCCTATTTTCAATCACAAGTGATCAGAGTCCTGCCACAAACTAAAGGAAACATAAAATTATAAAAGATAATTTTATGTGCAGAAATCATTAAACGAAGAAAAACTGTTTTCCTGGAAATTAAAATTGCATAACTTCAACATTTCAAAACATTAAATATAAAAGTAGTATGAAAGTACATGATAAAAGCAAAGGAATTATTGCAATGCAAAAATTATACAAACCGTTCTTCTTTTTTTTACTTCCACTACTGAGGGATAAATCCTAAAAGCCAACAAAAGCGAAAGCCAAATTTACATTAACAGGCAATCACCCTCGTATGACCATTGGGACGAATTCCCTTTATGTTACTTACTATAAACGTGTTATGTATATTTAAAGTTACATACACACAGAGAACAATATTGTCCTTAAAAACATAATACTGCTGCAGACGGGAAGGCAAAATATCTTTGTTAACTTTAGGCTCTGTTCACATAAATTTGCAACATTTTCATCTCAAGAAATCACCCACGTCGTCATTTCCACAAAAATTTGCAGCTTAGGAAAATAAATCCTTTCACAGTAATGAGAAGAACAAACCCCTGAACTTGAACCGAATTCATTCTTATTCGTGTAGCTGTAAATTAATGAGCGCACACCTGGTTTCATCAAGAAAGCCTGCGTTTTCAGTTTGTTTACAAGAATAAAGCTTTTTAAACAATTTAAATCTTTGCGATTTGTGAAATAAGTTGTCAGAGTTTGAAAGGTTAATCTATCTTTTCGAATTTTTAAAAATACGAAATAAAAATCATAATTACTTAATGAAGTAAAAACTTTTACTTTAGTCGAGTAACTCAATATTAACAACTTATATTTTACAGCATTAAAGCAAATGTGACAAGCTTTTGCTTTTTTGAGTGATTGTAAATATATATGTACATATGTGTCAGGTTTTTCAAATGGATAATAAAAGAAAGAGATGAATTTTTTTATGAAGTTAGCGCACACGATAAGAACTTAGAAAATGCTTCTCACCTAATGATAATTGTTGGTTGTTATAAAACTATGAAATAAATTATCGTAAAATCGGCAATATAAGATTTTTCTACCTTCAAATGACTGTTAAACAAGGCAGTTTTGCATAGCAAGTTTCGAGAAACGTTAACCGTTCTGGCGAACGATTAGCGAATTTCAGTAAAAGGTAATCTAATCTAGGTTTGCAGCGAGCAATCTTAAAATGCAAGTAAACATAAATGCTTCTCCTCATATTAGTGTATTTCTTATTAGTAATTAAAGGACGAATCGGCTTTATAGGAGATAAAAAATCAAGACTCATTCACACAAATAAATGAACAAATTTGTCTGCTAAAGTCAGGAGATAAACGTATACAAACCTATTTGAGGACTAGCTATCATTAAATTGACGTTATTTCACCAATGATATCCAAATAATTACAAAAACAGATGCCCGAATAACGATTTTCAAATTGTAAACAAACATTGGCGCGGTGCGGTCGTGTCGTGAATGCGGTCACAAAATTATCCCATTCCAAATGGATTGACTCCTAATGGCTTGGCTCCATTCGGCTCGCTCGTGAATGGCGGCACTTTGACGCTGCTGTCTAATGATTTACAAAAAAATCGGACGATTGTAACTCGGGAGGTGAAAAAAAAATTGAACGAATTTATAGATTTTGTTAGATCTAATAAATCACTCGTATCCTTGCTCAGTAAGCTAATATGATTACAACATACTGCGATCTATTGATTTCGAAATGAAACCTTTTTTCAAACAGCATAAGCCTCTCCGAATTTCAAGATTGTGATTTGAAATTCGGAGAGGCTTACGTTGATGCTGCTGTCTAACAAGAATCGGACGATTGTAGCTCGGAAGGTGAGAAGTTTAACGAACTTAATATAGATTTTGTTAGATCTGATACACTATCCGATATTGAATCTTCTAATAAATCACTCGTATCCTTGCTCGCTAATATGATAACAACATGAGCAATATTTTTCAAATCACAGTCTTGAAATTCGGAGAGGCTTACGTTATAGGTTTTGTTAGATCTGATACACTATCCGATATTGAATCTTCTAATAAATCACTCGTATCCTTGTTCGCTAATATGATTACAACATAAGCATATATTTTTTCAAATCACAATGACGCTGCTGTCTAACGATTGTAGCTCAGGAGGTGAAAAATTTAACGAACTTATAGATTTTGTTAGATCTGATACACTATCCGATATTGAATCTTCTAATAAATCATTCGTGCTCGCTAATATGATTACAACATTGCTGTAACCGAAGAAGCATTACCAATATTTTTTTCAAAGTCACAATCTTGAAAAAAATTCGGAGAGGCTTACGTTGACGCTTGCTGTCTCACAAGAATCGTACGATTGTTGTAGCTCGGGAGGTGAGAATTGTAACGAACTTGATATAGATTTTGTTAGATCTGATACACTATCCGATATTGAATCTTCTAATAAATTACTCGTATCCTTGTTCAGTAAGCTAATATGATTACAACATTGCTGTAACCGAAGAAGCATTACCAATATTTTTTTCAAAGTCACAATCTTGAAAAAAATTCGGAGAGGCTTACGTTGACGCTTTGCTGTCTCACAAGAATCGTACGATTGTTGTAGCTCGGGAGGTGAGAAATGTAACGAACTTGATATAGATTTTGTTAGATCTGATAAACTATCCGATATTGAATCTTCTAATAAATTACTCGTATCCTTGTTCAGTAAGCTAATATGATTACAACATTGCTGTAACCGAAGAAGCGTTACCTCTAATTCCTTTGCTGGAGTTTTTGAAACTGTTTGTTCACTTTTTCGTTCAATTTCTCATATACCCTTTTTTCTTCAGCGGTATTTATTATACTATAGAATCTCTCCTTGTTGAATTTGTCAAGAATGCATTAAATTGTCAAATTTATCCTAATGATTTATATTGGCATCGTACAACTGATGGAACATTCTTTCTCCACTGTGAGCATAAAAAAATTTAGTACCCGTTAAAACACAAACTAATCTGTTTAATCCATTTAGTCAATTTTTCGATGTGTACAAATTCACCCGAGATACTGGTATTTACTATATTATAGGATCTCTCCTTGTTGAATTAGTCAAGAATGCATTAAATTGTCAAATTTATCCTAATGATTTATAATTCAAAACAAATCAAGCAAAATTTCGTCCCCGTTAAAAAACACAAACTAATCTTTTTTAATCCATTTAGTCAATGTGCAAATTCACCCAGTATTTTCTATACTATAGAATATCTCCCCTTGTCAAAAATTTTTAATCCATTCAGTCAATTTTTTTAATCCATTCAGTCAAATTTTTTTTAGATATGAAAAAAAAAAAAAAAATGTATTTCTAAACAAATGTAACTGCGCATGCGTAAACAAGTAGAAGGAAAAAAAAAAAAAAAAGGAGGGATTGTTTTTTACGATCAAGATTATCGCGCGAGATAGGTTGTTTTCTGATTATAAAAGCGCGGTATTTCGACGTTTTCATTCATTGTAACTCGTGTCTCTCGAGAGATTTGCAAAGAACAACAACAACAACAAAAAAATATATATATATATATATAATGGATTTTATTGAACTCAACCCGACAGACGATGAACGTGACCAATTTTTCGTGGAGCAACAAAATGATGAAAATGATGGACGACAATCTACTAGCACCGAAAAAAGGCGATTTATTGACGGGAAAAAAATTTACAAGAAACGAAAAGTGGAAAAAAAAGTTTGTACACCGAGTCGATCGGTATGCGTTTCCGAAACGGCACAAGAATCTAGAAGAATTTTATTTGCCGACGAATTGAAATCGGAGAAAAAAAATAGACCCATTTCGTTTTTTTCACACGTTCCGGCTATCGTGGCAGCTCATCCTCAAAAAGGATACTCTGTGAGTAACGGAATAGCTTTCCTGAGTCGCGATGGACCGTTCGAAATGAAATATTTAGTGTTTGACTTGGGAAGATTGCATTGTTCCGAAATGTTATTTGCCGCGAATGGTCCGACTTATAATTTATTAAAGAAATACGCGATGGAAAATGGTATACCCATGACTCAAATGTATATGGAAGGTATGATTGAAAAGAGAAGTGAATACTATCGCGATAATGCATGTCCCAGTTGCTTTGATCCGGATTAGAGTCCCTATATGAAAACGTAGTTTTCAGAGTTGCGACAACGCGGCATCATTTTCCTATTGGTCGAAGACCGCCTGAGGCAGTGTTTCTTCTTCTCCCGTAGGATTAACATGGAGCGTATGATAGTGCTGTGGAAAAACCCAGAATCTGGAAAATTAAAGGTGAGTCCAAGATTTTAATGCTCATATTACTGTTCTACAATGTTCAAATTATACGTGTGTAGCTTTACTTGAGTGAGTCCATTCCTATTTCTTTAACTATCGCGTAATTATATCAAGAACATGTGTTCCGGTGTGCTAAAATTCCCTTCTGACACTTTATTTGGGTCTTTTATAGTTAGTTTTCCTGTTAAATCGATTATTCCAATCACAACGTTATTGAAAAACAACACTTTAAGACAAGGCAAAAGTTTAAACTGTGTAAATTAAATTTTTTTAACGATAGATCTCTGTATTCGGTTTGGCGCGATCAATTTCGTGCTTGGCGACGAGTGGAAGTAAACAAAACATACACTTGTGATGTACGTGAGGATGTCTTATCTTGTGATTTGTATTATAAATGCTGTATGTTGCAGAATTTTTTTTTTTTTCTAATAAATGTGACTTGATATTAAAACCCATTTTAACTTATGTTTTAATGTTAGGGTTTTTATTTTTCCTGATCATTGACAAAAATTGACTTATGTATCGTTTTTAATATTCCTTTAAGCTGTAAAACTCCAAGTTAAATCTTCTCTTTATGCAACGTAAGTATTTACAGTGTCAAATTTTTGTTTTTTGAAAGGAGATGCAGAGGAAATAAAATGCTTATAAATTATAGAACTTTCAATGCTTGCTGGCAGTATCTTTTAATAGCGTTTAGATTTAAGGAAAAACGATTTGTTATGATTTTCTGCCAAATATTTATTAGTTAAAAATTGTAAAAAAAAATGTCAATTCAATTATGAAATTAATGTCACCACATGAATTTGCCAAAGCGTTTGAAGTGGATATGAAGTAGAACACTTGCTTGACACACGGCAGTTTTTATCGATTTTTTGATTTTTTAGGTTGAGCGAGCCAATTTAAAATGTACTATTTTATTAAAAATTTAATGAATTGTAAGCAGTTTCGGTTATTTTGGTAATTTACTCTTTTTTATTCAACAAGCATGTCACTCGCTGTGTGTTCCATCATAAACAGAAAACTGAGATGTTCTATGTTCTTAGTTAGTTTCAAGTAGTGTGTTGGTACTTTTTATTATGCTCTAATTAGGGTTTACTAATTTTTAGGTTGCCTAGTTATTTCCTTTACATGCTACTCTTTCTTTATCATCTGAAGAATAAAGTGCATGCTATCACCCCGCTTCAGGTTAGTAAAAATTTCTATTTTTATTGAGAAAATGATTTTTAAATAATTATGGCCATGATTGATACATAATTAAGTTTTAACAAGTG
This sequence comes from Uloborus diversus, assembly GCF_026930045.1. Lineage (NCBI taxonomy): Eukaryota > Metazoa > Arthropoda > Arachnida > Araneae > Uloboridae > Uloborus > Uloborus diversus. The sequence continues at coordinate 45,377,297 of NC_072740.1, read as the reverse complement.
TTGAATTACCTTTGAGATCAGGACCGTTATCATGGGCTTTTGAGATTGTAAAGGTCCACCCAGCCACAGCTCTTGTTTGTCAGAAATTAGGTACATTTAAAGTTTTGCGGGTTGAAATATCAATACTTTTATGATAAAGTGCTGAATCAAAGATTTTTTAAGTGAAACTTTTTATGCAAGGGCTTTGAAGTTATGATCCAACCATTTTGTGTGACGAAAAGTGGTGGGGATAAGCAATGTCGGTTAGAAGGAAAGCAGTGGTTTGCTTGCCTTCAGGTATTGGAGAAAAGTGAGACATGACTCTTCTCGTTTCCTTTCTCATTTTGTATGGTTGCATGTACTGCGTTCAGGCAGCGCGGAGATCAATATGTACATTTGTAATTACTTACTTTAGTTATCGTAAACAGATCATTTCTCTTCTTAAGAAGGAAGAAAATGATCATTATCAGTGGACACATGTATATAATTTTATGTAAAAATATGAATAAGAAACACAATCTGTTCAAAAGTGTTTGATGAATAGTTCAAATGTTTCACGTCCATCGTGTGTCATTATGACACAACCTGTTTCTTGGAATCAAACTTTAGAAGAATTCTACTCTTCTAGATCAGCAGAAAAATAAAGTACATGAAGCTCTCACCCCACATCAAGTTCATAAAAATTTCAATATTTGGTGGGAAAATGATTTTTAAGTAATCCTATCTCGATTAATGTGGAGTTAAATTTTAACTAGTGTGGAATTGCATTTTAAAATAAAGGCTCATCGTGGGGCTTTGAGATTATTTATAAAGATCAGGGTTCGAAAATATCCGATATTTTGATATACAGTCGAGTCCCGACTTACGTGAGGGATGCGTTCCAAGACCCCTCGCGTAAGTCGAAATTTCGTGTTGTGGAAAAAGGTATGTGTAAAAACTTTTATAAACATAACCAATCATTTTAGACACATTTAAACACAACCTTAAACAGTTAAAAACCTTTTCTTAACCATACCTTACTGTTTCTTACATAAAGAACTGAATTTTTATTTGTATTTAAAAAAAAGTCGTTTTATTCAACATAAAATACTGCTATGATGCACAAAAACAATGATCAATGGGAAAGAAAGACATAAAATAAACTGGTACTGTACGTACGGGTATGTAATAAGGAGAACAAATGCCCTATAGTTGTACTGTACAGTTGATTCAGTAATGATATTTGTAACTTTAAAAAAGTGAAAATGATGATTTATGCTGCAGTTATTCTAATATATTTTTAAATACATAATTATATTCATTGGTTCTTTTATAAAGTTTCCATCTATGGCATTACCCCTTTTCCTGGTTTCTTTAATTTACAATAAAAAACAGCTTCCATTTTCCTAATTTGTATACTATTACTCGGTGAACTTTTATGGATTTCCTTTTCTTGACTTTTAATTGTACGTATGGAAGATTCACTCATACCGTCATACCTAATTGTTGTACTAGCCTTCGAAGCATTTTTTGGTTCAGCTTCAGCTTTTCAAGAAGCTTTACGTTTTCTTTAATTGTCAGAAACGTTCTCTTTTTCTTTCTATCTTCACCAACTTGAGATAAAGCAGCGCTCCTAGGTGTCGTTATATTTCGTTAACTTTCGCATTTAGAATGAAAAAAAAAATAATGAAAGACTAGTACAGTGTGGGTACTTCTGCTCTCAGTGATTCTAAAGGGATGAAGGTCCATTCACAAAAACAACTTACTCACCGGGGTTCCTTTCCGAAAATTTTCATGTTGCGGGTTAGGAATTCGTGCTAGCTCAAAAATTTTTACTGTTGAAAAAATCGCATTATAGCCATTTCGCGTAAGTCGGATCGCTTTGTAGCGGGAGTCGACTGTATATTGGATATTTTGATATTTATCCGATGTTTTCAACCAATGCAAAATAAAGTGTTTAGTAACTGCTTCCTTAAAACAGAGTTATTTATTTTTCTTATATTATTATTATAATGCATCAACTTTAAATGTAATTTTTCTTTCATTATTTATATTCATTTATTACATGTTCATGATTTTGCCTCACCCACTCAAAAAGTAATTCAATTGCATCCGAGTTCATTTCAACCACTCATAAAAATAAATATATAAATAAATAAATATTCAATTTATCAGAGCTTATCTTAATTTGTTGAAGTCTTTAGAAAATCAATACTTTTGTCAGGAAATAGAACATTGAAATAAAGGGGAATTCAAATGCTCTAAAACAGTGGTGCCCAACATAAGGCTTTCAAAACTGATTCATGTGGCCAGCTGAAATGTCAGGTATAGATAAATGAATTTACTAAAACATGTGGCTTTATTTTAAAGAATTTAAATTCAAGCATCAGTATATTGCATTCTCTACATTTTTACTTCACTTAAATTTATATATTAAAAACAAACAAAAACAGTTTATAATTAATTTCTTTAGTATGCACTCACATTTTTCAATCACAATCACAAGTAAGCGCTTTGATGAGGTAGTGGCATTCACGTAAAAGTTTAATACAGGAGTTCAATTTTTTTCCGCAATCTTGACTAAAACCATTAAAAAAATTAATTTTCATAGTTTTCTGAAAAGTACTCAGGACTGCTGAAATAACGCTTTCTGGAATAAAATTTGTTCAATATAACTGTACCATGTGATTTCATTATAGGATTTGTAGGACCATAAGAGCTATTTGTTGGTCAAAAAATAAATAAAAAATATTAATATTATTCAAATAATTGGAACCCGTACAACATGCCCCACTGTCCAACGTGCCCCACCTCCCCCTACAATTTTGTTGTCTATATTCCTAAGTGAGGTGCAGAAAAAACATACAAGTTTTCTCACGGTTCCTAAAAAATTTAGAAGCACGAACGTTCATTACTTATTTTAGTCATCATAAACTGATTATTTCTCTTCTTGATGATGCACAGTAACAAATATGTACATAATTTTATGTACATAATTAAATGAAAAACAATCTATGCTAGTCAAAAGAGATTGATGAACTAGGTAAAATATTCCCCTGTAATACGTGTTTTACTTTTTCAAGTGTTTTTAAAAGACACCCTGTTATTTGAAATTAAATTTTACAACACACTTTATGCAAAGTAGTTGAAATACAGCTCTATTTCAATTAAAGTGTGTTTATTTATTTTCCATTTATAATTTTATGAACTAGTTAATAAAAAAACATTCCTGCCAATTGTGTTCAGCCGTATTGATGATTTAGCACATTTGAAGAGTTTTTCCTCTGCTTTTAAATTTATTTACCCTTAATGTTTTTTAAGTGTCTTCCAGGTATTCTGCAACTTGAAGAAAGCTCAACTACTAGCTGAATTATAGCGCTGATGCAGATGTTCTAGAAAACTCATGATAGTATTGTACTGTTCGCTTAAAGAATTGTATAATAGAATGATCTCCAATATTTAGTTTACAAGGATGTCCAGAAATCATTTTCCAAGTTTTCTTAGCTTGACAGCTTTATAAAAACTAATGAAGTTGTTAAAAAAAATAATAAACTTCCATACATAATATGCCATTCATGTTTGTTATGCTTCTTATTATGCTGATGACTTCAGGAAACTTGTTGCCGAAATGGTCTTTGGACTTTCAACAATGACATACAAACCAACAAAAATTCTGTGTTTAAATGCTAAATAGTGTAATTAAATGAAATTTTGATCTTCTTCATAAAAACATTGCTGTATTTCTGATTTGTCACGCTTATTATCATATTTATTATCATTCATTTGTATAATAATATTGAAATGTAAAGAGGTAAAACAAACAATAATTTTGCAACAGAAATTGAGAAATAGCTGGAATTCTGTTTTGATTCTCTAAATTTAGAGTTTTGAATTTGTTTTGTAAAACAAATGCTTTAAGGTTTATGCTTGTTTGTCATGTAAAAATATTGTTTTCAATTTAGATTTTTAATAAATTTTTTGGTATTCAATGCAAGGCTAAAAAATTATGAAAGATATATTTAGGTTTGTTTAATTCAGCATTAAATGAACAGTTCATTGATGCTTATTCTCTTTGTGTAATTATCCAGAAATCCCCCCCCCCCTCTCAAGAAGAGATTTTTCTCCCCATTTAAACTACAGGACAGGATTTGAATAACTGCAAATAACTCCAATTTTGGAAGGGATAGGTAGCAACTGTTATCTTAGTCCACTTCTGACTGTCAATGCACCTTCTCTGTTTCTGACTAAATTCTGGAAGCATTTTTCAGGATGTTGGAATATAGGTCATGTTCATCCATCCATGGTACAGGGTAATGAATGGAATTGCAATCTATATGAAAAAATCTGAACAAATAATTCAATTTATTTCAATCAAGGGTTTTTTTTTTTTTTTCACAAGCATTCACTTCACAAATAGTATAAAAGAAAATAAATTATAAGCATCAGTATATTTTGCCCTGTCTAATCGAAACTCCCTAATTGAGTAGATGGGAGTAAAGCCTATAACAAAATTTATTTTCTTTATGCTTATAAGTGACTGAAATTTTTGATTAAACTTGTGTTTTGTCCATAGTTATTAGTTTTAGGAAATGATACTTTGGAGTAAAGAATTTTTAAAAATTTGATAATAATAACCACGTTTTGAACATGTGAATATTTTAAAGTTACATTGCATTTCAGAAAACACAAAGATTAATCTTTGCTTATTTTGTTACTTAAGCAGTTATTGACAATAATAGTTTGTCCCAAAATCTATAAAAACTACAAATTCTGTTTTAGTACCCTGAATTTGATTTTAATTGCCTCATTGAGAAAAATGTCTTTGTTTTCTCTTTTTTTTTTTTTTTTTTTGGTGTAAAAATGTTAGAAATTCTATGTTTGAAATAAAGTTTACAGATGTAACAGCACCAAAAAATAAATTGAACATTAGAGACTTTTGTTGTAATCTTTATGTGGTAATGACCTGAACTGTTAGTATGGAATGAATGAGTTTTCTTCATGCTAAGTTGTATTTAAAATCTCTGTCAAAATTAAATGTAAACATTGCTTTTTCACGAACATTGAAAATAAGTACAAGTCCTCTACTGGTGCTGGGAATGATTTTTTTCTTTGTTTCATTAAGAAAATGTCTACTTTCTTTTCTTTATAATATTGTTTTGATTTGAAAATATTGTTCAAAATGTAAGTAATAGATGCATGATGTGATGCAGAGAAATAAATAAATAACAATAGATACATTTGTTTCTTATTCATATGAGTTGAAAATAAGTAATGTTTCAAATTACACCCCCTCAACTCCTCAATTTTTTTCTGAATATTTCTATCTACATCAAATTAAAGTAATAATTTTCAACTTTATTTAAATTAATATTTTAACCAAGAGTGCCTACTGAACCACTAAAATATTTAGAGGTTCTTGGTATTCTTTCTTTCTTTTTTTTGGGGGGGGGGGGAGGGGTTACCTCGTTTTGACCATCTACCTATTTCTAGTATTGAACTTTCAAATTTTCCTTTGCATATTTATCTTTCAAATTTTTAATTTAATGTTTAACTTAATCACATTTAAATCAGAAAATTGTACAAGGTAAACTTGAACATGCAATTTTAATTAGCATTTTTTTTAATAGCAAACCATTTTAATTTGTGCTATTGCTTTTTAGATGGTTACAAGAAATATTTTTAGATTTAAAACTCTTTACAACGCTTGCCTTTCCGAAACAAAAACAAGCAATTTCTAATGTGCATTATCTGTCGTTCATTTAATTTATTTTCATTTTCTTACCTTTTTTTACCTCTTATTTTGAATCAATTAAATTCTAACACATGGAGGTGAGAATTCACATGCTGCGAACCAAAAAAAAAAAATAATAATAATAAAAATAAAATAAATAAATAAATAAAAATTATTACAAAAATAAATAAATAAATAAATAAAACTGTCGTCAGATTTAAATGGATATATTTTTGTTGAAATTAAAAAATAATAAATTATTCCTTAGTTTTAACTGTAAAAGGCATGTGACAGCAAAGTTGCACTTTTTGAAGATGAGCCCATTAGTGACTGAAGTTTTTAATTAAACTAATGTTTGCTTTTTCGGATGAAAATGCTGAAAATTTTGTGTTTTAAATAAAGTTTATAGATACAATAACACCAAAAAGTAAATTGAACAACAGAGATCTATGTTGTTTACAACAACAACTAGATTACAACAATAGGATCATGGTATTCATCTGAAAACTTAGCATGAAATAAATGAGTTTGCCTCATGCTAAATTGTTTTTATTTAGTTTTTGCTCTGTCATAAAAATTCAAAATAAGTACAAGTCCTTTTTTGGTGCTCTGAATTGTTTTAATTTTGTTTCATTAAAAAAATGTCTACTATCTAACTACTTTTCATTCTAGTATTGTTTTGGTATAAAAATGTTGTTGAAAATTTTAAATAATAGATAGTGGACTTTCAAGAAATAAATATAAAATAATGGAGACATCTGTTTCTTATGCATATAAGAATGTTGAAAAGATATAATGTGTCAAAATACACCCCCCCCCCCTCCCCTCCTTAACTTCCCAATTTATTTCTGAATATTTCTATCTGCATCTTGTTTCAAATAAAAATGACCTCTGATTAATATAATTTCAGTTTTCAACTTTATACAAATTAATCTATTAACTAGGTGTGCCCACTAAATCATTAAAATATTCAGAGGTTCTTAATCTCTTTTTTTTGGGGGGGGGGGAAGTGGGTTGGGGCAAGATAGGATCCCCGCAGTGTGGGGTGCCCCACGTCTTAAGGGGTCCAACGGCCTCTAAAATTAAAGAAAAAAAATTGAAAATACCTTAGCACTAAGACTTATTTAACGTTACAAATTTACACTGATATGGCCTCTGGGGAGGGGCTATACAGATTTTGTTGCAGGGAGGCCTAAAATGTATAGATCCTGGCCTGGATAGGATACCTTGTTTTAAGCTTCTACATATTTCTAGTATTACTCTTTCAAACTTTCCATTGCATATACATGGGTGCCACACCCCTAACAGCACCCCCCCCCCCCGTAGGTGGGCATCCCAGGCATATATTTCCTTTCGGAATTTTTAAGCTAATGCTAAGCATTAAAATGCCATTTAAATCATAAAATTGTATATTTTTCCTTTTATAGAAAAAAAAAGTAAGTAATGCTTTTGATATCAATATAAGAAATATTTCTATGTTCAAAAATCTTTATAAAGCTTAATTTAATGCAGCAAAAACAAGCAATTTTTTATGTTCGTTATTTGTTGCTTATTTATTTATTTTCATTTTCTTAATCAGTCTTTATTCTTTCATTCATTTTGAATCAATTAAAATTATAATTTAATTTTCGTTGTCTCGGAATCTTTTGATTAATTTAAAATTGATCGTATTAAAGAGAATAAGGTTTAAGAAAAAAAAATCTGCTCTTTGTTCTGCTAACACAGGACTATTTTGTCTTTTTTTTAATGTTTGAATCAAAATCGAGCGTTTCACTTATTGAACAGCATGCAATTTCGAATCCGCGTGCTTACATCCTTCAGAACCCGTTTCAGCCACTCTTTCCGCTCCCGTTTGCGGCTATTTTTTTAAATGAAACTCGAAAGAGAACAGGGAGCCAATCTTGCAGCTCGGCGGCAACCCTATCTTCCCCCTGTAACCGGTTGCGCTTTCCGAGCGTAGCTGTTGTCGCAACTCTGAAAACTACGTTTTCATATAGGGACTCTAATCCGGATTGCCATCGTTTCGAAATGATGTTGGCATCACGACTCTTGGTGGATGTTGGTTTTTGCCGATTGAAGGAATGCCTGAGGGGCTGCCGTTCTTTCCCCCGTTCCTCCCCCCCCCTCCTGCTCGTTATCTGAGCGCTATAGCAACCTTTAGCTTACGGAAGAAGGAAGAAGCCAATGTTAACTTTTTCGCCAAGTTTGCACGTGTTATTGATATAGTGTGGATTATACCGATAGGTTAGGCCTATTTGGATGGTGACGAAGGGTGGAATTTTGCAGTTGTTTTTGTGAATAATTAAACAGGATTATAGTTTTAAGTTTTTAATAGTTAAATTTCTTGTATGAATTATGTTGTTTTTTTGAGTTTTCTTCGAAACATTTCATCAGATTGAGGTGGGATGCCGTGGAGATATTTACGCCGTGTAAGTAAAATTTTGGATTTTAGCTGTTAATTTGTGATAACATGATTAGTAAGTAATATGTTCAATGAATTTGTTTGCAAGATAATTATTTGCTGACATTTAATTTGTTTGCAAGATTTTATATGTGACTTAATAAATCGTTCAATGCTGTTCCAGATTTAAACTTTTTCAGGGAATAATTTTATTTCGTTCCGCATAGATGTGTAGTCTATCGGATAACAAGAATTAAATTTAAGTAATTTATACTAAGTGTGTAGTTTTAAGTAATACGTGCAGGTAGATTGCTAAGTTTTTGTTATTAGTGCCTTTCCTTTTGCATAATACAAACGCTTTTAACTGAGATCTGCATTTTCTATGAAAATAACACAGGTTGTAGGTCCAAACTAAGTATTATTTATTCTAAAAGTAATGTGATGAGCAATTATTTGTACAGTTGAGCTTATTTAGCGCTCTCTTTTTCTGCATTTCTCTTTTAGTTTTTTATTGTTAATACGAATCCATTTAGGAATTTTTATAAAAATGCTCCTAGTTAGTTCAAAATTTTTTTATCATGTTTCATTTAAGTCCACTGCATAAATTGACTGATTAAAGCTTCTGATTGTTTGTTATGGTGCAAGTGAAACCTGTATAGAAATTTTTTTTTATCTTGCATTGCTTATATTTGTATCCTGTGTTTTTATTAAATTTTAATGTCGTAGAACCAGAGTTTCCTGAAAAATGGCTATTTCCCTGAATTTTTCATCAATTTCCCTAATACAGTCAAACCTTAATATATCGAAATCCCAGCAAATTTCCATGTCTATTACATGGAAAGTTAGTTTCTATACATCGAAAAAGTCTCTATGTAGTATCCAAAAAAAACTGAGATATTCGTAGATTTTTTTTCCAGTTCCGACTGTTTGTCTTATGAAAAATGAAGGATGGTGGAAAGAATTATGTTCACTATAAGTTCATACGCAACTCAGAAAGAATTTGGGGTTCAGGGATTGTGTAGATAGGTCGTTGTTCCATTATCTTAAATTCCCTCAAGTTCATCTTAAATCTTAGTTGCAACCAGTAATACAGTATACTCAGTTTTAAGTCGCCCCTTTTGTCTGTTAATTATCATTCCTAGTCCTTTTAGCTTCGGTGAAAATCATTCAAGTTAAGTAAATTGATTTTTTCTTCCATTACATTGTCATAACGAAAGTCCCTTGATGTTGCGCATCAAGTTGAATTACCGAAGAATTAGGATGTATGAAGAGGCCGAAATGTCATTCTTAGAAAATTTAGTATTTCCACAAGCAGAGGGCCTGCTATTATGAAAATTCGGAAAGCCGTAATAATGACTTTAAAGTTACTTTTTAGAAACTATGCAGTAAGGTACTCAGTAGATAATGAATTTTTTTTTTGATTATCAACTTTCATTTAATCGAATGCTTGTATCAATTAGAAATTGAGCTTCACACAACAATTAGCTTTATTTTTAATGCTTTAGGAGATTTTTATGATAAACTAAGATTGTTTCGATATATTGAATTTCCCCTGGCAATTTGCTACTTCAATATATGTCTGACCGACTGTAGTATCTTGCTACACATAAAACTAAATTTCCTTGCCATAGCTGCCAACACTACGGATTTGCTGGGGAGATTCCTGGAGTTTGATACCCAGACTTAGATAAAATGAAAAGCTTTCTGCGAACACAAATCTTAACTGGAAAAATTTCTGCAAATAATTATTTTGCCTGACTCACCCTTAAATAAAAAATTAAATTTATATTCAGATATGAAAGAGACAAAAAAAAGTGGTTTAAATCATTTAATTTTTTTTACAATAACATATAGTTTGCTTATTTTTCACCAACTGAAGAAAACTGCCAAAACCAATTTTTTTTTATACATGTGCTTTAAAAGCTTTTGGAGAAAGGCTTTAACATAAATAAACTGGGATTTTCTTAAAAATTCCCTTTAAAAAAAAGAATTTTTTTAAATCAATGTTAGCAGTCTGAAAAAATAATTTCTGCAGAGACAAAAATTTTCTGCGAACGCCGTTCGCGCGTTCGTCTATATTATGCAAGACTGTTGATACCTTCTCCCAACTTTCTAATATAACAAATATCTCTCAAATTTTCATCAAAACAACGAAATTCCCTGAACATGGGATTGTAGTATTTATTAGAGCTTTTTCATTTGGTTCTAAAATAATTTAATGTTTTCAATACAAAGTTCTACATATCTCGAATGTACTCCTTTTAAGTCAAAGATTGTTTTGCCTTGAACTTATTGCTTTGCGTATCGATTTGTATGAAAGGGTTTATTTACAATATTTCATGCGCACAGTGTAGTTCGATTGCTGGAAAAGTAGCCAAAAGTCGCCTTTTTGTTGTGTGTGACGACAAAGTTTGGCTAATCATTAAGAGGCATCTTTGTTGATGAGGACTGGGCAGACATGAAAGTTTGCTTGAATATCGAGAAAGAAGTAAATAGGTGTGAGTCCTTGTTCTGCAGAGCGATTATGGAAGCTTTTCTTTGAGAGTCTATTTGTGCAGATTCTAACGAAGATGATGTTGAGAAATCTGTACCACCTCCAACTAATCGGCAAGTATCAGATTTTCTAATATTTTACTGCTGTAAATTGAAAATTCCAAAAGGGTGGAAAAGTCGAATTGTGTTTACAAGCTCAAGGACTTTTTAAGATACAATGTTTTTTAGTAAGCAGTCAAAAATAACTTTTTGCTTCGAAGTTTTTTTTTTTTTAATTTTCTGTGACGATATTTTTTGAGGTACTAAAACTTGATTTTGTCCAAACGATAGGTGTTATAGTCTATTGTGCACTATATTCCCGGAAAAAACTGATATGGGGGGGGGGGGGACAAATTTCAATAACTCAAACTGCCAAATCTTATTAAGTAACTTTAAACAATTTGCCTTTTGTTCCTTTCCCCTGCACTTTAAGATTATTAAGGGCCAACTGTATTTACGTTTATTGTTATTCTTTTTACTGGAAGTATATCTTAATAATAATAAACATAAAGAGTAAAATTTGGTCAGGTCACCAGAAGGTGAATACATTTTTTCCAAACCTTCAATGCGAGCCACAATTTCCCAAACCGAGTTTACGGCTCCTATTTTTAGATTTGAAATGCATGAGACAGTTTTTTTTTTTTAAGAAAAAATCAGATCAAAAGACTATATCTATTCAGATTTTAATCCATTTCATTAAAAAAAGGTATCGTTAGAATGGGGAAAATCTCGAGTTTCACAGAGTTGCTGACAGGTAGCGCTAACTCTTCCTTCGCCCACCATTTTAGTGTTTCAAAAGGGCGACTGCATCCCAAAAATCATAGTGTCTACATTTCACGAAATGCGAGCCCGTAACAACTGTTCAGTTTGATTTTCGTCAAAAATACCCTGGTGTTGAATCTCCTCCCCCAACAAGCATTAGAAGATGGTATGGGTTGTTGTGTAAGCAGTCGATGCAAACATGCTTGCAAAAGAACGCCCTGTACAGTTAAAATTAGTCAGCCTTGACATCTAGCATATGAAGATAAATTCCCCAATGCATATATTTTTTATTAGTTAGGATTATAATTATTTTAACTCCAGCATCCCAAAATGTAGGGAAAAATATCCCTTTGATCTAGTTAGGGGCTTTCAAAAAATATATTTTGCACCCTGAAACACACAATAGAGCAGCGACAATTTCGATTTTAGTCATCTTTACAAGTGCATAACAAATATTAGCTTTATTTATCTTAATGTTTGATTTATAAAAATTTCTATGTTGTGTGACTTGCAGTCAAGCTTTCCTGCGGTAAATTTGTGTCCAAGCAAATCTCTCAATATACAAGCATCTTTGTTCTAGGCTCAATAAGCTTTATCCCAATTGCTGCTCTATGAACACTCAAAATTTTTAATACACTGAAAAACCCTTGAAGTCCTAAACTACTCACGTATGCAACATTTAAAATAATTAAATGATTGTTCTAATCATTAAGGTTCAATGACTTCAAAATTCATCTTTAGAAAAATTGTTTAAATGATGATTAAAATGTTTCTTTGTATTGATCCTATCTAAATAAAATGAGCCAAAAAAAAAAAAAGAAAAGAAAACACACACACACACACACAGCTTGAAAGATTTTGTGTGAAAAAACTAAAAATAGAATGGAAATTTGCTTTAGTTATCCAATAATTCAACCAACCTGAGTTATAACTAGAAAAAATCGCTGCATTAAGAAATTGACTTACCTCTTTCCAATCCTTCGGCCAGGCTTTAATTGAAGTGTGTTGTACATCCAGCAGAAGTAATTCGGGGTTTATGTGTTTTAGGAAAAAATGTTTTAAATTTTATTTTGTGTTTGATTTAATACATTGGTAGCTGTAATGTAAATTTTATTCTGATAGGTAAGTTTGTATAATAATGGGTGGAAAAGATTTAGACGTTGCTTGTACTAGTGTTGCTGTATTTCTGTGTATTAATATATTTTTTAAAAAGTAAATTAAAATTATATATTGCTTTCAATTCTGGATAAGCTAGGGCCTTTCCAGTTTTTTGTATCCTACCATGTGGCCTGTGTAGCAGTTAACAGTTAAAATTGTTTATAGTTAATTTCAACTGCTATTTGAATCTTAAATAAAATGTATTTCTTTAAAAAAATACCCAAAAGCTCAGAATTAGTTTATAAATTATAATAAAACTAGGTGTTTAGTGTAAAATGCATTTACACTTACATATGCAATTATAAAATAATTACTTTGGAGCTATGCGTTCTGTTAATTCTAACTTAACTGTGACCATGAGCTAAATATATTCTAAACAAATTTTAAAATATTCATATCTATAAATATATATTTTCATGATCAAACATGTGGCAGATAAATTGTCTATTTAATTTGTGCTATAATTTCATGCAAAAAAAAAAAAAAAAAAAAATTACTTTTGAAAACTAACATAAATAAAATGTAAACAAAGCTTGATATTACTCAAAAACTCAACATTAAATTTTCCACACATTGGCTAATTATGCAAAATATGTTTCCTAATACATTTCTGATGTTTTTTATTTTGTTTAAATCCTTAAATTTAAGATAGTACATTTTTTGAGTTTTACATATTATGTAGCACAAAAACAGCATTTACCTCTTTACATACTTATTAAAACTTTTCTGGTTATTTTTGATATTTAAATGAGTTGATGACAATGAGGTTAATGTATTATGTAAGGTAATGAAGTTATACTTTGAATGCTGGATAATCTTTGCCCTTTTTTTTTTTTTCAATTTTCTGTACCCTAGCATGTGGCTAACCTGTGTAGCAGTTAACAGCTAAAATTGTTTACAGTTAAGTTCAACTGAAATTAAAATATTAAATGAAATGTATTTCTTAAAACAATCTACCTAAAATCTCTGAATTGTTTATAAATGATAATAAAACAAGGTTTTTAGTGTAAAATGCATTTACACATATGTAATTAGAAAATAATTACTTATTAGCTATGTGCTCTGTTAATTCTAACTGAAATGTGACCATGAGCTAAATTTTGTAAAAGCATTTAAAAATATGCATATCTATAAATATATATTCATAATTGAACATGTGGCAGATAAATTGTCTATTTATTTGTGCAATAATTTCATGCAAAAAATGTTATTTACTTAAAAAGAATAACCTAAATGAAATGTAAACAAAGCATGATATTACTCAAAAACACAACATTAAATTTTCGACAAGTTAGCTAATCATGCAGAATATGTTTTCTAATGCATTTCTGATGTTTTTTATTTTGTTTAAATTAACATTATTTGAGTTTTACATGGTAGTTAACTTGTGCCATACTATGTAGCACATAAACACCATTTACCTCTTTATATGTTTATAAACACTTTTCTGGTAATTTTTAATATTTAAATGAGTTGGTGATAATGAAGTTCATGTATTGTGTAAGGTAATGAATTTATTACTTTGAATGCTGGATAATTTCAGGCTTCTTTTCCCCCCCTAGTTTTCTACATGTGGTTAACCTGTGAAGCAGTTCACAGTTAAAATTATTTCTAGTTAAGTTCAACTGCAATTTAAATCTTAAATAAAATGCAATTCTTTCAATAATACCTAAAAGCTCGGAACTAGTTTGAAGATTATATTAAAACTAGGTTTTTAGTGGAAAATGCTTTTGTATATACATATGCAATTATAAAACAATTACTTTTGAGCAATGCTCTTTGTTAATTCTAATTTAACTGTGACCATGAGCTAAATAATGTTGAAGTATTTAAAAATATATATTTTCATGATTAAATATTTGCAGATATTTTTTTCTTTTCATTTGTGCTTGCTATAACTTCATGAATTATAATATATTATATTTACTGTTTACTCGAGGGGGAAAAAAAGGCAGGGTACCAGTTTTTGAAAGGCCACTGTTTCTAAACGGCTAATGATCTGCAAATTTGAGCAGATTTATTTGATATTCTAGCTTTGTTAAGTATTTAACTGTTATTTATGTAATTTATTGACCTGCTGATCATAACTTTTTCAGGTTTACAAATGGTCTACGAAAAAATGGTGCAGAGGGACACATCTAAAATTCTTCACTATCTTGACTGAATGGTGTGCCACTATTGTTATGACTTTTGTCTAACATGAGCATTACGTAGTGGCATTCTTTTCAGTTCTCAGTGTTTGTTTTACTGCTACAACAGGATTTTGAAGTTGGATAATCCAGGGCTATTAACTTGAACCTGCAAACCTTAGTTCCAGATTCTATGTGCCTGCTTAGAATTGTCTCACCTGAAAATGAATACAGTAAGTCTTAGAACAAGTCTTATTTAGTTATTTATTTTTAATTTTTCTTTTACCCTCTTATATAGGTCTGTAAATAAAATTAATTTATCAGCACTATATGTTGAGTTGACTGTAATCATGCAAAATGTTTTCTCGTGCATTTCCGATATTTTTTCTTTTGTTTCAATCCGTAAATTTGGGGTAGATAGTTTGTAAGACATTATTTGAGTTTAACATGATAGTCTACTCTTACCATATTGAGGTTCAAATATGGCATCTACCTGACTTTACATGTTTATGAACTTTATTTTGAACACTATGATTTTGTTTCATGTTTTAGTGAGTTAGTGATAGTAAGGTTCATGTATTGTGCCGTAAAATAAAATAAAAATTGAGAAAAAAATTTTTTAATTCAATATCTGCGTGTTTTTTCTGACCTCAAAATTATTTTGAATGTCATGATACTAGTAAGTGTTCATTTTATACTATAATAGTCTACTACAACTTTCATTCATTGTATAAAATGATGTGTTGCGCAATTGTAGAATATTTAAATATATTCACTTGGTTGCTGTTCAAAATTTATTAGGGTTTTTTTCTCCCCAATATAAAAATACATTATTTCTTCTACATTATTAAACTTCTTTTATAGGGAATTCAAAACGAATATTAAGTCCTTTCCCTGTTCATGTGTAGAACATAGAGCATGACTAAGAGTATTATTATGTTGGTAGAAATAGTAAATGTGTAGCCAACCTGTATTCAACATTAATTTTATGTCTTGTATTTCGAATGATTGCATGTTATTTTCAGGGTTTGTAAATATCTGATACTTTTAATCAGCACAAACTAAAAATTAGTTACTACATTTTTAAGAACTTCACTGTTTTTTATTTTCTTATAAAGTAGACTTTTTCATGGAAAAATTTAAGTACTTTAAATTATATGATTATATAAATGATGATTACAATCATACATGGAATATGGTAATTTAATGTTTCAAAAATAAATGTAACATAACTAATATTAATATTGACTGTATATTAATATTAGTTATGTTATTATGTACCTATATTACTATTCTAATCATATGAATGCTCTATAAAACTGGATTATATGTATGTGCCCGGTAAAAACCACACGAAGATCACTCTATTATATACAAAAAAGATATATTGAATTAAAACCTGAAAAAGTTATTTGAAACCATATGTTATGTTTATTGATTGTTGTAATATGTACTGTTAGAATATTTTACTTTAAATTTTTATTTATTTTACTTGACATACTTAACCATTAACTGCTTTACTTATTTTCTTTAGTTAGCTGTATTTAAATTTATATAATTCAAAAATAAAATAGGTTTGTGCTCAGTCATAAAACATTTTCGTTTTTTTCTGATCAACTTAACAGGATATTTATTTTAAAGCTATGTTACATAATTAGTATTTTTATAAATATAAAATTTAAAAAATGTATATTGTATGACTGCGTATTACTGATATAGTAATATAAATATAGTACATTCTTTTTTTTTTTTTTTTTTGGTTAAATAATAAAACAATAAATGTGCAGACCCGGTAAAGGGTTGCTGCCGTTTTAATCTCTAATTTTTTCACTCTAATGTTAATTAGAAGTGTATCAATCCAATCTGGTTTAACAATGAAGGTGCAACGAGTTACTTTCATTTCTATCAAAACATGTAAGAATTGCACATATGTTCTTAGTTATAGACGAAAGATATGCCAATGTACTAGTAAGTTTATCATATAAGTCACTTGCAAGAAAAAAAATTTACAGAGCAAAATAGCAACAAAAAATGCATCATGTATTTTGGTGTTGTAAAAAGTAGAGTTCCTAGTATAGATGTCACACAGGGCGGTAACTCTCCCCCCCCCCCCAAAAAAAAAAAAAAACTTTATAAATGTTTTATGCAAATATGAAACATTTTAATTTTTAGAAACAACTTGGTTCTATTTTTGTGGCATAACAAAAGTTTGGGAGACAAATAAAAACTGTGAATCCATTTTTTGCAAAATTTATCCTAGATATATGTAACCTCCATTTTCCCCTGCAATATTAGGCACTCTATTTTTGTTAAATTTGTTAGTTAAAATATAGTTTAAGATATATTGGTGGAAATTTTCAGAATTAAAGTATATTTTTTTTAAATATAAACTATGAAATCCTCTTTGAGTCACGCGGTGTGGCCCCCCTCTCCCGCTACTGATTTCAAGGAATCTTTTTTTAATGCAAGAGTATGGGAGCTTTTGAATGGAATGCATGACTTTGCATCCATTTACTTACATCTTTTTGCATTGAAAAGATACGCTCATTGTAATCTCAAAAGTTGTCTTCCATATTTTTCACTAACTTTTAACGATTTGGTTCTGCTTTATAATATAATGAATTTATTTCTGGTGCTGAAATTTGTTAATTTGTACCTGGCATGATATATAACTTTTATACCTTGTATATATTTTGTAAAACTTATTGGCAGGCACTATCCACAATTAAGTGGGTTTTTTTTTTTTTCAGCTGACCTGTATTGGCCAAGTACATAGACAAAATTTGGTTTGAGTACTTCATAAAGCAATATTGCATTACAGTTGACAAAATTCAGATTTCACCCGATTTTGATGTAAATCAGAAATTTAAAATTTAAATAAAGAATACACTATTAATTGTTATTGTAATATAAGTAGTCTAATAGTCTGCAATTTAGGACATAGTTCTGTTATTTTCTATTTTTGTTAAATATTTTACTATCAATTATGTAATTTATTCTTTTACTAGACAATAACTTTTTTAGGTCTGCCATTTCTATCTACTAAGAGATGCTGCTTAATAGACGGACGGAGTTAGGATTTCTTTGCTAAGTTTACTGAATGGTGTGCCATTATTGTTTTGACTTTGCCTAACCCAAGCATTACAGAGGGGCATACTTTTCGGTTGTTTGATTGCTACAACACAATTTTGAAGTTAATTGTTTATGCTACAAACTTGAAATTTACCTTTATTCCAGATTCTATGCTTACCTACATCCTGCTGTATAAATGGTATTTTAGTCTTGCCTGGAAAGTATGCAGTATATCGTGGCCAAAGTCTGCTTTATTTTTTTTTTTTTAATATTCATCTTTATCCTCTTGTACAGGTCTATAAAGAAAATTAATGTATCATATCAGCACTGTTTGTGTTTCTTCACATTTTTTGCTAATTTCCAACAATATTTCTTGTGAATTATGACTATGAAATTTTAATCTGCATTTTAGAAGTTAACTACTTTGCAAATTTAGTAAGTGTATATTGTTACGAAGTAAAAACAAGAAAGCAAAGCACTAGTTTTAAGTATGAAGAATATTAAATTTCCAAAATATTTGTACTTGAAAATATTATATGTATTACATTTCTTGTTGTAATCACATTGCTGAGAACACACTCTTGTTATTTCATTGTTGCCTCATTATTTTAAAGTAGAGAAATACTGTATATCTGACATTGTTTAAACTGTAATATTTATTTTTTGTTAATGCCAATTTAGAATGGATGTCTTTTGTGAAATGTAAATGCAAATAATTATTACTTTAAATAAGGTTGCTTCAAAAGCAAATTAATATAGTAAATGATTCTGAAATTATGCATAAATTGAAATTTAGTTTATTTTTGACACATGATTCGATATAAATGATTATTATGGTAGCATGTAATAAAGAAATAATTTTGTACAATGCCTAATACTCCTGCAGCATAACTTGCGATTATCATTTTGATTATAATGTTTAAAAGCACTTATTTTCATGCAGCTTAAATTTTCGCTGTCCCATTGTATTCACAGAGATCAAGCTTCGCGAAACAGAAGGGTTTATGTATTGTGTCATTACTTTGCATTTTTAATATTAGTTGCAGTATGATACTATACTATAACTTTCATTACTTGTATTATTGTATATAAAAATATGTTTACCTATTTTCAACATTTAAATCAACTTTCAATTGCCAAAACTTATCGAAAACCGGGAACCCGGATTTTCAGCTCATGCAGCTACCGAAACTAAATGCCGAAGCTGTCTAGCTGCTGATCCTAATATTCGACTCCAGCCATCAAGAATTGCCCAAATATGTTAAAATTGTGTCAGTTGAAACAACCTCACTTTTCTCCTTAATTTGATATTCAATTTTTGAATTTTAATGGTTTTGTTACTTATTGATTTCTGTCTGTTTAACTTGATGTTTACTCCAGAATCAAATTAAAGTTAAGCATTGTAAACTACGTATCTTTTTGAGTTTTATGTTCATTATTTATTTATATTGTGATCTTTTGTGATATTTAAATATTCATTATATGTAGGCTGTGTCAATGTCAATCTCTGCAATTCTAAAATCCTCCACTAAAGATATTTGCTGTAGTATGTATTTTTTTAATGTTTGATTTCTTGTGGTGCCTAATGTACCAGTTTCTGTGCACTGAATGCTTTCCTACAGGGAAATTAAGTGCTTATAAAATATCCTATTTTCTTTTGTAGTTTTTAGAAATTGAATTATTTTATTAAGCTAAGGGAAATTGGATGTTACTTTGTTTCAAGTTTGAGAAAAATGTAATAATTTTCTAAAGAAATTGATAATAACGGAACTACAATGTGTCTTTGTGTTTTCTGTAATCATTTTTAGCATTGCAAATGAGCCAATTAAAAAAGTTTTTAAAAATTAATGTATGGTTCAAATTAAATTATTCTTAATCATCAAAACTTTGAAGAACCAAATATGTAAATAAAGATACCTTTGAAAAACATTATTAGTAGTTACAATGCAAGTATTATTAATTCAATAAAAATATGGGGAAAAAATGTTAATCTAAGCTCACAAACAATAAATGACGAAACAAAATGTAGTACACATGTAAAAATTTAAAAACATCATTACTTGTTTTTTTTTAAATACTATAATTGATTGTTACAAGTACTAATTGTATTCCATCACTTATAAGGTTTGAAAAACAATGAACATTAAAAGTTACCTTACTAGTGCCATTTTTGTCTGAACTGGAATATATTCATGCTCTTGTATGGGGGGAGGGGACTAAGAATGGAAAGACCTCTTAACACGACCTGCTAACCCATGTATCCTGATCATTTTATTATATAATCATATTGTTGCACACCATCCGGAAGGTGTGGCGGATGTTATATAGTGGAGCTTCAACATGACGGGGGAACTAAAAATATGTACTTTTACTCTTACACATGAAAACGTGACTATCCCTATCGTTGTCAGTATACTGTAAAGATTATTTTATTGTAAATATTATTGAAGATCTCTAAATTTTGACTATCTTTAAACTGATTTTTGATGATGCAATTTCTTATATTTTGTTATTGATTCAGGGAACTCCACCCCTGCCTGTACGAATAGAATATTAAAAGTAGACCAAATATTATTTTTGATTTCACATTAATAATTGAAATATAGAAAAAAAATGAATTCGAAAAATGTTCCAAAATTTTGAATAGTTTTATAACAAAGATTGAATTCTGGAAATTGGTTTGCTACGAAATTTTACTCTAACGGAATTGGGTGCAAATGATGCACAAGGCATTATACTATACATGCTAAATAATACATTAAATATTCCTGAATGTATTTGCTGTGTTAAAACTTTTCTTAATGTGTTCTGGTACCATGGTAAATGAGTGCTCTTTTCAGCAAATAAAAATTGCCAAATAAGTACTGTCAGTGAAACATGTGTGCTGAAATCTTAAATGCATTTTATATATTAAGCACAAAAAACTTAATTTTCTGAAGTAGTAAATGCTTTACATCAAAAACAAAATCCTATATTAAATAAACATGCCTTAGTTAATGTTTTTGTAAATTTTATAACTTTTGAAATAATACAGGGCCCTAAATTTTTTCTTGCACCTTTGCGCTTTATAGAGAAGGTCGACTCAATCACTTTTATGCTACTGTATTTGTTACTTCTAACTAACTAGCAATAAAATTATCAATTCGGTCATGCAGAACTGAAATAAAACATTTTAGCTGCAATAGTCAGTTATCTCACAGACGGTAATTTCTGAATATTAGTTCTTATGGCATGGTAATTTTTTGTCCAAAAAGATAAAAGCACTTGTACATATCCGGTGAGGAAACTTAAACAACTCTAGGTAAGTATTGTTGAAAATTCCCTCTTTCCTACCTAACATGAAACCATGGTTGTTTGGTTTTTTGCCCCAATTTGTTCTCATAAATTTTGCATATTATTGCAAAAAGTAAAATCTAATTAATGCAAAGTAACTAGCAAAGCTTTATAAATAAATCTCAGATTTAATAAATTTAGAAACTTATATTTTTTAAGATAATTACTAAATAGTTTTTATTATTATTTTTTTTTCTTCTTTTAAATCTATGCAGCTTTTCTATTAGGTACATAAATATACAAGGCAGACCAACTAAGTTTTTCTAAAATTACATGGAAAAAAATCCGAATAACTCTTTTATAATTTTTTAATTATTATTATTATTCTGTCTTTTGCATTTCAAAATAGTCCAAAAAGCATATTTCAACCAAAACTTCATATACTACCTAATTTGCTTGATTACTTAAGATTTATGGAGATAGATTATGTATCATTAAAGCGATGCATAGTGTAAAAATATCTTAACACTAGAATATTTAAATGACAAGAAAAAAAACTTAGCAGGCATAGAATTGCATTTATACATGCACGCTTTTTGCATCCCCGATAGACAATGCAGTCAAGACAAGGAAAGAAGATGTATAAAATTATGAAAACAGAAAATATCCATGTAACTCTGTGCTCTTATAAAAATAAAAGAAATTAAATGCTACATTTTTACTTTTTAAAGATCTTTTTTGATCCCAATATTATGAAAGCCTCATTTGTGAATGGTGGATGAATCAATAAACATTAATTTTTATGACAGTCTTCATTATTAAAATATGTTAAAAGAGCATTTTCATTTAAGTTTGTACTAAGACATTTAATTAAAAGGAATTTTTTTCTTTGCCAAAAAAATTGTATTCATAAATGCATTGCTGAGGAGTACCCTGACTGCAATGGGAAGCATAATAATTTTTTCAAAACCTACTTGTCCTGTTTCTATAATTGTTGTCATTGATACATTAAATAAATAAATTACATGATTTGTTATCTTTTTTAAATCTTTAAACAAAATATATGTTGATCTTTTGATTTTTAAAGTTGTATTAAGTATAGATACATGAAAATACTTTCCATGTTTAAGAGTGTGTGATTTTACTTTAAGGGGTTACAGTACCTCAAAAATGATGAAACGAGCAAAAAAATTTTTATTGTTTATTTCAAAACAAAAAACTATTCTGAACACAGGGGAAAAGTTTCAATGCTTTAGTTCAAATATTTAAAAAGTTATGAGTGGTTTTAGGCCATGCTCCCTATGTGTTCTTATGCAAAAGAAAAACTTCAAATTGCTTTTTCTCGATGATGGTTTTTTTGTGTTTTCATGTCATTAGAATCCCTAAGGATTTTTTTCTGTTGAAGATACAGCTTTAAAGTGATACTTTTTGCAATTGGGATAACATATTTGACAAAACTGTGCATTGGATAAGCATTTTATAAATTACTCTAATGTTTAGAGCATGTTAAACCTTTAAAAACCAAAAAAAAAAAAAAAAACTTTGATTTTTTACATAATTAATCACAGAAAATTTTCTAATGAACTCATAGGCAAATGAATGCACAGATTTTTAGAGATGATTATAGTGATCGTTTTGCAAAAAACGTTTTTTAAATTAGTGCAAAAATAAAAAAACCTTAGGGATTTTAAAAAGTTGAAATTTTCCTCAATTTTTTAAATTTTCAAAAAATGTAGGCAATATTTTTTAATTTTGAAAATAAATTATTGATTACAAATTAAGTATGCATGTTATGGTTTCAAAGAAATATAAAATTTATATAAATTAAAAGAAATGGTTTGAAAGGTACTGTGACCCATTAACTTTTTTATTTATAGTAGATGGCTATGATTAAGAGGAAATTAATTTGCAAAAATTCATTAATGGTTATTTGTAATTAATGTCTGAACTATCACAGTAAATTATTTCTTTAATTATTTATATTAAAACCCATTTATGTATCGTATTTTTTATAACAGTTAAAAAAAAATCAAACAATATTCTCCTATAGAAATCTCTAAGTATGAAGAAATGAAATTACAAGATTTTACTCTTAATTGTTTAATTAACTACAAAGAAATTAGTTACAAATATGAATATTAAACAGTCCTTAACAATCAATGTATAAAACCTTCCTGATTTTCCTGAAGTAAAATTGCTTTTCTTACGAATAGTAATAAAAACCAAATAAACCCGGTTTAAACCAAAAAAATCTGGTTTAAACAACAACAAAAAAAAAAGTTTTTCTTTTGGTTTTATCAAAAAAACCGGTTTTTATACCAACCCTGCACAAAACTCATTTTAGACATAAAGAGGCCTCATAAATGTATGCCATGCAAAAACTAAAGGTGGCGACTAATATTCAGTAATGTGATAAAAGCTGACAGAACATAAATTCAAATCGTACCATTTCTATAGCAATATAGTATGTTCATTATTGTTAAACAGAAGAGAGGGAGCTATAGTTATAGGTTCATTTAAGAAACCATTATTTATTTTAGATTTCATGCTGATCATATAATGGAATTTTTTCAATCATTTATAAAATAAAAATTCAAACTCATAATTTAATTTACTTTACTTATTTGTGGCAGTTATAAACAATATAGGCAGAATTATTTATACTGCGAGATTATATAGTCGATTATTTAAAAAAGGAGAGGGGGGGTCCTTTTTGGTCTTTGGCAAGGGCGCCCATATGCAAAATTTTAAGGGGGCTCAAAATGTTCCCCATGGTTTAGCAGAATATTTTCCCCATGGAAACTGATTTCTGTACAGATTAGAGACATTAAAATGTGAAATTTTTAATAATTTATTTCATTTATGATTGGAAAAGAAATTTTTATTACATTTTTGCAAAGAAAAAAACACTAAAAGCAAGGAAATTCTCATTTCTAGGGGAGGGGGGCTTGAGCCCCCCTTACCCCTTATATGGGCGCCCTTGGGTAGAATGAATTACAACAGCAATTTAAGGTTTCGCTTTCAGTTATGAATTAGGATAGGAAGACTTTTTGATAGCTTTTTTGTTTAATTCAAATAATAATAATTTATAGCAGTAGATGGTTTTATTGTTTCTTATAAATCGAAATAGTTGACTTCTAGTTTAAAACTTCTTTCTTTCTTTATTTATTTGTTTGAGTATTAAATTTTCATTTTAGGTATATATAGAGAAACCCCAGAAAATATTATTCGCACCCCGACACCCCCATGATGATGGTCTAGATTTAAAAATGTCCTCACATTTTCTGGCATTTCTAGATTCCTTCAATTCAATGCAGTTACGAAAGTTCGGGGGGGGGGGGGGAATTGGCTTATTTTTAAAATGTAAAGTTTCTTTAAATTGGAAAGCATTTCGGGTTTCCGTGGCGGGGGGGGGGGGGGGCTAGGCGCTGGCTAATTGACCACAAGGGTAATTCTATGAACATAATTTGTCCGAAATATGTGATTTTAAAGAAAAATTTGGAATTACCCCCTCCCTCCCCCTTCATTTCGAAAACATCAAAATTGACAAGTGCACCAATTATCAGGGGATCCCAAAAATTTTCGATTCATAGTACCCGTCAGTGACGCTCGACTGTAAGCGCCTAAATTTTTAAGAAAGAGACAAGGGAGAGAGGTGGGCATGTTGCATTGCAAATTGCGTTTTCTATAATCATGGCTTATTATTCCTCTGAATCTGGCTGTATTATGTTCAAACCCACACCATTGTTCTTTGTTTTTATTAAAATTATGGGAAAAAACTTGTTCCTTCTTTTTTTCTTTGAGGGAAGGGGGGTTGACTTCCCTATCACAACTAATTTACATAAAGAAATGCACGCCTAGAAGTGGTGTCTCTGCTAAACATTTAGACACAGTTATTGTTGTGTTCGAAAGGAAATAACGGTTTACCAGGGGGGGTTGATTTCATTAAATGCGGTGAGTGTTTGTAGAATGTTTTCATATATGATCGCTGATAATCAGTAACTCTATAGAACTAAATTCTCAGGGGTGCTCACTCCCTAGGAGCAAGGGCGCACCCCCTAATTATCACGAAGCCCCCCGAAAAAAGTAAAAAAAAAAACCCTTAAAACAAGCCCCCTAAAAATTGCAGTGGCGCAGTCAGCCCTATCACCCCCCCCCCCTCCCCTGAAATTCTGTATATAAGAAAGGGATGCTATATAGAACGTATCTGGATAGTCCTCAGTGAGCTAGTGTTAATTGGCTGCTCTATTCGAACACGACCTTAGAAGTTAAAACTTTCAAATGTGAAGGAAACTCAAAAAAAGTTCAATGATTTAATTCATTAAAAATTAATTCACATACTTTGCACTGAAAATACTTTCCTTCAGTTAAAATGCATCGATTTTGTTCAAGATATACACAATTTTTTAAACATGCTAAGATATTCCAATTAAAATAAGTAGTTAACAGTGAAAATTTCATCTAAACCGTTTAATTTTAATATTTCAGCAGTACTTTTGAAAGTTCATTGCTGATTTAAATTAAAAAGAACTATCTTTTGAGTTATCTGTTATACGTAGCTGAGCCCTGCATTAACTGCGTCATTAACTATATTGAACTCTTCGTGTATTTTAACTTCAACCCATGCTTTAACTGTATTAAAAACTAGATTTATTCAAATCGCCAGCTAAGCGAGAATACGCCAAATAATGCAACCCCAAAACTTACTTGCGCAGCAGGGGGTGCTAATTAACTCCATGGGTGGTCCTAGCCTTCGGCGCAATCCCCCTCCGGCATTCCTTTTATCAAGCTCGCTCGTGGATGTTTGGAGAATGCCGATTGTTCATTGATTTTTTGTCGTAGCCTCGATGCCAATCGATAACATTTTTTTGGAAACACTCTCTTTTTTATTTTCGTCAAAACTTACATAACGTGTCGACGTCATCAATTGATAACGTTTGGAGGTCATCGCTGCTGCTGTATATAAAAGCTCGTTCTCTAGAGCAAAAAACTCATTCTACCACCGTAAAAGGTAGACATGGAAAAAAAAATTGGATGTGTTTCCCGACGTATCTGTCGTGGACAATGTTTTGGACTTGAACGAATTGGATCTCGAGATGCTATGTAAAAAGACGCATCCATCTGAATTTATTCAACGGTTTCGCTCGCTATCGATTCCGTTCATTTTTTACATAGAAATGGATTCGCACACAGTTCGATTTGCGAGGATAGACAAAAAGACTGCTCTGATCGAAGAAAATTTCCAGCGGAGTTTATTCGAGGGATTGTCGTCCAACGAATTGCGTGCGTTGGAATGGTTCAAAGTAAACAGAAAATTAAAAAGACCTCTTTTCGATGACTGCTGCGAACAACAACAACAAAAAAAGACTACTACAAAAATCAAAAAACAAAACACGGATCGGCGGTTGAGTTTTTTGTACAGAAACATTTTTCTGGTGAAATATGGTTTTACGTTTGGATACAGGAGCGTGGCGGCGGAAGAACATCACGTGATCCAAACGAAAAACGTGCCGATATTCTATTACGAATTAAAAAGAACCTATTCGGTGCGAGAACGAAATTTCTCGGACGTGGATTTTGGTCATTTTAGGGGTTACGTGTTGCGTCCGGACAGAATTTTTGCGATAGCTCCGGAAACGACGTATGTGATCGTGACCCCTCAAAAATGTTTGTTTTCCTTTTTTAGAATTAAATCGTCGAGTTTATCCGATTTGAAACTGAAATTTAAAATTGCAAGATTCAACGATGAAAGAAAATGTTCCGTGAAAAGTCTTTATCATCGTGCCACATATTGTCCTCAGCAGCAGCAGCAACAACAACAACAACAACAACAAATGATATTCGTCGAATTTGTCGTACAGCCACCACCAGAACAAGGAGAGCAAATCGAATCTTTGAGTGCTACCAATGACGTTCCTTCATCATCATCATCATCTTTCACCATGTACGATCAGATATCTCCTGTCACGAATGACGTTCCTTCATCAACATCGGTCACCATGTACGAACCGATATCTCCTGCTAACATCACGGAGGACGTTCCTTCAACATCATCTTCGATCTCCATGTACGAACCGATATCACCTGCTAATAATACCCCCGGAATACGGATCAAGTCTAGAATTTCAACCCAAAACACCACTAATAGATTTGTCTATATTTTCGGAAGACTGGTTGAATGGTGATGACCTCGATTTTAACAATCTTGATATTACTAATTTTTGAATGTACAAATTGAATGTTTTTATCTTTGTATTGTATGATATGTAAATAAATATGATTTGTTTTTTAAAAAAAATATATGTGTTGTGTATCTTTTGTGTTTATCATTTTTGTTGTTTTTTTTTAAAAAAAAAATATTTTAAAACCAATATTGGATAAGGATATCTGTTAAAAAAAATGAATTTGGAAATGGAAACCTTGAAAAAAGATTTACATGTCAAACCTTGAACAAGATTATCTAAAAAAAAAAAATTAGAAACATTGAGGTAATCTTAGGAAGAAAATGAAAGTTAAATATATCTAAATGATGATTAATTGTAAAATAATAGCTGTTTTATATTAACAAGATTACATGTTTTGCGCAAGTCAATTATTATAATTGGTATTCTGTTGAACGCAGTCCTAATTGGAAAATAATAGCTGTTTTCGCAATGGGTTACAAGTTTCGCGCAAGTCAATTAATATAATTGGTAGCTGTTATCAGGTTGAGGTAATGGATTATCTTGAGAACTTGAGGAAAATAAAAAAATGAAAGTTAAATGTATCTAAATGATGATTAATTGGATAATAAAAGCTGTCATTTGTTTTATAATAACAGGATTACATGCTTCGCGCAAGTCAATTATTATAATTTGTATTCTGTTGAACTCAGCAGTTTGTCTTAATTGGAAAATAATAGCTGTTTTCGCTACGGGTTTTATGTTTTACACATGTCAAACCTTGAACAAGATTATCTAAAAAAAAAATTAGAAACCTTGAGGTAATGGATGATCTTGTGAACTTGAGGAAAATGAAAGTTAAATATATCTAAATGATGATTAATTGGAAAATAATAGCTGATATTTGTTTTATATTAACAAGATTACATGTTTCGCGCAAGTAAATTATTATAATTGGTATTCTGGAGACTGCTATCAAGTTGAGGTAATGGATTATCTGGGGAACTTGAGGAAAATGAAAGTTAAATATATCTAAATGATGATCAATTGTAAAATAAAAGCTGATATTTGTTTTATATTAACAAGATTACACGTTTTGCGCGAGTCAATTATTATAATTTGTAATCTGTTGAACGCAGTCCTAATTGGAAAATAATAGCTGTTTTCACTGGGTGACATGTTTCGTACAATTCAATTATTGTAATTGGTAGCTGTTATCAGGTTGAGGTAATGGATGATCTTGAGAACTTGAGGAAAATGAAAGTTAAATACATTTAAATGATGATTAATTGTAAAATAATAGCTGATATTTGTTTTATATTAACAAGATTACATGTTTTGCGCAAGTCAATTATTATAATTGGTATTCTGTTGAACGCAACTGCTATCAAGTTGAGGTAATGGATGATCTTGTGAACTTGAGGAAAATGAAAGTTAAATATATCTAAATGATGATTAATAGGAAAATAATAGCTGTTTTATATCAACAAGATTACATGTTTTGCGCGAGTCAATTATTATAATTGGTATTCTGTTGAACGCTGTCTTAATTGGAAAATAATAGCTGTTTTCGCTACGGGTTACATGTTTTACACACGTCAATTATTATAATTGGTAGCTGTTATCAGGTTGTTCTCACTAAATCGTACGTGACCCGTTTCTGAAAATAGTTTTTGATTTATTTTATATGTTTTTTTTTGCCTTTTACAATCCAATATTGGCTCGAAATATAAGGAAAAAAAATTATTTTTATAAATTGGATGATCAAATAATTGCAAATCCAATATTTAATCATCAAATTTATAAAAAATAATTTTTTTCCTTATATTTCCAGCCAATATTGGCTTTTCAACTGCTTCATCATCGATACCCTAAAAAATCGATACCGTATAGTGTAAATCGATGAAAATTTAATTTTAACCATCATCCACACGAATCCATTATCGATTTTTTCTCTGGGGTCCCGTCGCTCTAAAAATTTTTTGAGCGACTGTACAAGTATGTTCTAGCTACATTTTTAAAGAAAACTTGGCATTTATCGGCACGAAAACTATAAGGATCAAGCAGTGCAAATAATAATATGCAATCTTTCTGTGTAGAAATGAAGATCAACAGTGTGAAAGGGAAGATAGTAAACAGCAGATCAAAATTAAAGTTAGAAATGGAAAAAGGTATGAAATGATTGTAAACAGTAGAGAGAGTCAGAGAATAGACGTGCAACAAGTACCACCCACTCAGCATAATGTCGTCGCCCAGGTGTCACTGGAACGTCATCTGCTGACGATAGAGGCGTCCTGGCAACGTCACTCCCCGGCGTCCTAAGTCTGCCCCCATGTCCGGGTTCAATAACGGTCTGCAGACGTCCCCAGAAGGGCACCGTCTGCCGTCCGGGAGACGAACTGCGACTATTAAGGGACGACGCAGAGACATTTCAGGATCGCCTTAGGGCGGACTAACCCACATTAAAGCGACGGTCCCACGGCGCCCTTGGGTCGTCCACAGACACACCCTTCGGCGTCGGGTGACCGTTTATAGTGCTTTATATTGTGTAGAGTGAGCTTTATTTGACTAATTTATTTTTTTTTTCAACTTATTATTTTTTTAAAATTCAGTTTACTTCATTTTGTAGCTCATTTAGTTACGAAAATTTTTATTATTACAATTATTTTTTTTCCCTTAAAAATTTATCAGGTTTGCAGCTCCAATGTTACTTGACAAAATGAAGCAAACTAATTTTTAAAAAATATAAATTAAATTAAAAAATAAAAAAGCCAATTAAAGCAATTTTAGTTTAGTATATTTATCATCACTATAAAATACATATATTGAACGCCTTTCAGTTTTTTTTTTTTTTTTTTTTTTTCAGATCAATTTCACTCTCAGATAATTAAAAAAGTTGTCATTCATTGTTTTGGTGCATTGTATTCAATTATTTCTTCCAAGCTCTTTGGAGAATGGAAAGTCCAACAATCTTTTCCTAAAGCAGCTTGAAAAACACAAAAATAGTTTAGGCATATTGCATTCCTTGAATGAAAATTTTTATTATCATTTTATGTACCTTCTTACTTGTCTATTTATGTTTATGACTTTCGATTTTTTTAAAAAATTATTAATATAAGAATTTAATATTATTAATTATTATTATAAGAATTTAAAATGCAAAATTTTAGTTCACTGTGATAAAACTTTAAAGAGGTAGCCCTTTCATTAAACATATAATTGGAGATTTTCAAGTTTTAAGCAACAGCTTTGATTTTTCTTATAGCAAGTGGCTTGAAAAAATCCTCTTAGTAATGCAATTTAAAACTACTTGAACTAGCTGTTAATAAAATATCTTGCCTACAATGGAGCAGCCCCTGCACTGCTTATACATTTTCACATGTATTTTATTTATTCCTTTTAATAACTTTCCAAAACCTGAATATACATAGTACAACTTCTAACCCAGTACATAATATTAAGATTGCAATCAAATTTTGTTTCCAGTTGAAAAACAATCCAAAATTCTTATTCGCGATATAAAAAGTGGTCCAAATGAACATTCACATTTAAACAAGTTATTCTCAATTTATTCCCTGCATGTAAGCAATCAATATTAAACTGAAATACAGTCCCCCCCCCCCCCCCAAGTTGATAAAACTAGTGCACAATTGGTTCTTATCAATACACAATGAAATTCTAACTGAAAATAATTAAATACATTAAGCCAGGACTTAGTTTTGCAAAAGAAAAAAAAGAAGTACAAGTAGCACAACATTCTTATATAATTTACCTGAATTTCATTTAATGGATTCCATGAAGTTTGATACAAAGAGCAGTACTAAAATAATACAATGAAACACCTTTATTAACAAATTTTATACAATAGATTTTTTTAATTGTTGGCTGTTTCCCTTATCAGCTAGTCTGCTGAATGCTTCAGCCAGGATTTCATTTTCCCTTGGTCATCTGCTACCTTCATGTTTTTTCCAATACCATCTGAAAAAGAATTAATGAAGAGAAAAAATAAGAATATTTTCAAAAACCACAAAAAAGGACAGCACAATATTAATGGGTTGGGGGGGGGGGGGAAAGAGAAAGAAAAACATTACTTGCTCAATGGTTCATACCGATTCTTGCCTACGCTCCTTATCTAGAACCTGTCACCGTGAACGGCAGGGGATCGAGGGGTAATAGCTAACAATAGAGACCGGGAAATAGGGTTGACAACTGATGGGTTCTCTCTGGACATAGGGAAAAAGTTTTGCATGGATGGGGTAATTTCTGTGATAGGGATATTTGGAGGGGTTTTTTCTT
Source organism: Uloborus diversus (assembly GCF_026930045.1). Taxonomy (NCBI): domain Eukaryota; kingdom Metazoa; phylum Arthropoda; class Arachnida; order Araneae; family Uloboridae; genus Uloborus; species Uloborus diversus. The sequence goes on along the minus strand of NC_072740.1, from coordinate 45,345,824 downwards.
TCCACTAGATTGGGACGAATCGAAATAAGTGGAATGTTATCGTTTGGCACAGCTGTTTTCAGCGCCTCGTGTGCTACATCGTTTTTTTCCCCCTTCTTTCTTAAATTTATTTTTTAAACCTGAGAATTTGAAACATTTATTTTAAAAACAAAATTTATTTTATGTACAATTTTAACTTTATAAAGGAAACTTATCCTTTATATCAACCAAAAAAATTTTGAAAACATGAATGCTTACACCCTACTAGCAAAATTTCTTGCATCAACCTTGACAGATCTTGATATTATACTGACGGCGTCAATATTGACGTGTTTCATACTGCATAAAGCTTGCATAAAGATTAAAAAGCAATATTACAATAACAACACGTATGCAACATTGCATTCATCTTAAAATATCAATATTGATATTACCTTACAATAACAACATTGCATACATGTTGTCGCCGTCAAGATGATATTGATTTCATGCTGTCGCCGTCAAGGTAATTAGTACACAATAGAACAGGTGGACCTTCATTGCTACTTGCGCATGCGCACAGTTCTTTCTACCCAGCATCCCTCGTATTGCTGGCACATTCTTCCTGCTTCGACCTTAATCGGTTCAGAGGTGCTGCACGTGGCGTTGCATTCTTTTAGGCTTCGTTAAGTTGGTTGCTTAGTTATTAGTCTGGAATAGTATTGTTTTAGGAAAAACTTATGGATGACTGATAACTGTATTTGTTTATTAATATAGTACTAAACAAGTCATATCGCAGACGATGTGCGATCAATGTTAGAAATGGCGAAAATAACTTTTTTCGTCCCTAGACTTTGAAACAAAGGACATGAAGCTCAGAATTTCGTATTATCACTTCAATCTCACGTAAGATTAATTTTATTCAATGGTATTTATGTTATTCTTTAAGATAAAACTAAGCATTTTATGTCTTTATAATACAATTAGAAGCATGAATTTAAAAAATAAGTCAAATATTACGCAAAACGAAGAAACTTTCATTTTTTAAATTAAATCGCGAGTACTATTAATATCTTTATATGAATTTCAGATCAGATGTCAGCTTTAAGAAAATATTCTCAGGCTAGAAAACTATCTTGAAGAATAACAGAAATAATTAAAGAATGAAATTTAATTCTCGAGTTTGAAGTGAAAATAATACAAATAAATAAATGGATAAAACACCTTGCAAACGTGCTGATTTCATACTGTCATGTCAATGTATCCTGACATTTTCCTGTCATATCAATACGTATGCAATATTACAAAAGCAAGATCATCTTGCCTAGACCTTGATTTCATGCTGTCATGACAACATCTTGATATTATCCTGTCATATCAATTCGTATGCAAGATTACAAAAGCAAGATCATCTTGCCTAGACCTTGATTTCATGCTGTCATGACAACATCTTGATATTATCCTGTCATATCAATACGTATGCAATGTTACAAAAGCAGCCTACCTTGATATTTTCCTGATATTATGCTGCATACACCTTGTCAGTCAATATTGTGGCAGCCTGCTGACAGCATAAAGGGAGTAACATAACAACATTGAGGCAGTATTAATGCAAGATGATTTTTCTTGCATGTCAACCTTTATGCAATACTGAGGCAAGATATTTTGCTTACTGGGCAGTTCAATTTCTGCTAAAGCATTTGATAGATTTGAGACCTGATATTCAATTTGAAAATTGCTGTAATTATCCAATTAATGAAATAAATAAGAATGCGCTTTAATAAAAATAACAAATAATAAACATAAAACAGAGAGTAAAATTTGTAGTAATTCTGATTAAAAAAAAAACTACCTTGCGTCCATACAGCTTTCGTGCTTTTAGTTTTTTTTAGATGTATTGATATTTTGTGCTTTTTACTGCTTGAAGTACAAAATATTGCATCGGAATTAACAAGTGGATTAATGTTGAAAAGAACTGCAAGTATTCGGGGGCATTGTAGAAAATGATTGTTCATACCGCTCATAAATTATATATTGTGGGCTTGATTTATTTTTATATGCCTTTACCGCGTTCGTGTGTGCAGAATCTAAGAACTTCTAAAAAGCAGTGCCGAATTTCCAAACGAGGTTGATACATTTTTAGGGGACACAAAATTTTACTACGATCATTTTTTTACTATATTGTTGAAAATAAAATTTCATTATTTTTTATTTTCCATACTGAGTCATTTTCTTATTATTAAATTTTATCACCTTTTCCAAGAAGTGATAAACAATGGGGACTGACTATACATCCCCAGAAATATTAGTTAATGCTTAATTATAGACATACTTAATTTCATTTGTTTTTACTTATATCTGTGAATGTAATTTCAATAAATAAAAATTATTTGGGAAATTTCGTTTCTGAAGATCTGCGATGCTATTCGCATGCAAAAAATCCAAGATTTTGTCCTGTTTTTTTTTTTTTTTTTTTTTTTCCTACCGCGAAATTTTTCTCGGACATTTGGCTCATAGAAGTGAGACCGATACATTAGTTTCAAGCCGAAAAGTAAGTGAAAAATTGTAAAACAAATCCCTAGGGAAAAAAATATTGGTTTTGATTATTTTTTAAATATTTTTGAAAAAAAAAATTTACCTCATGAGTCTTGCAGCTCGGTCCAAAGAAACTTGATTTTTAAAAAAATTACCTCTCTAAACCCGTCAGAAGAATGTTAATTTAATGATTGATATAATGTTCTTATCCCCTAAAAAAAGGAATATATACTAACTATGAAATTATTGAAAAGTGAATTTTGAAATTACTATTTAAAAAGGTTTCAGTCGAGACATTCAAGAAAAGTTGCATTTTATCTTTTGATTGGGGGGGGGGAGAGAATGATTACAAATCTGCCTAGGAGGTGAATAAAACTAACTAAGCTAACAACAAAATATTTTTTTCATATTTTATAGGTACATAGTTGTTAAGGACAAAGGCATAACATATTATGTAACAGAGCAACAAATTTTTAAAGTAAAATATGAAAGAGATATGGCTGTTTTGATTTTGGATATGTGCTGTTTTGTTTAAAAAACGAGTCGATTTGCCCTTTTAATCGAAAACCTGAATGATGAGAGAGAAATGCACCAAAGTTCTACTACATCACTACCTCATATATCTCTGTACTTGAACTTAAAATGTGTTGGATCAAATGTTAATGAGCCTCTTGGAACATTTGAAGTTTTAACAATCATAAATTCATAAGATCCATATTTTGATAAAACAAAGTGAGAATATTTCCTAGATTTGACTGTGAAGAATAATGATTGTACTTTTTCACAAACTGTAAGCTGTTAGAATGGAATGAAGCTTAAAGGTAATAAAAATCAAAGCTAAATTAAAATTCAATTTTTGAAAACACTGCAAAGTAATAAAGACAGACACGATTTGTTAAGAAAAAAATGGTTTAAATCCTAAAAACCGCTTGCTGCTCAAACTAAACACGAATTTCAATTTCGTCTTCATCGAAGACAGTCACATTTTCCATCGAGTTCATGATGCTCATTTTTTATCCGTTTTGCCGAAGTCAATAAATGTACTCTAACGGTAGCAGGACATGTCTGACGTATTTTTTAGAATTACTACGTTTTTATTTAATTTCATTGATTGACATGTCCTATATTGCGTTGTAATGATACAGAATTCGTTGTTCGTGAATTATGGATTGAAAAACATTGTTGACAGCATATAACTTAGTTACCAGTCCCTAAAAGTACATTATTCCCAAAGCTGTCCCCCCTCCACCTCCCATCCCTAAGAGTCCCTTTTTTTTCCGAATCTCGTCAATTTCTTCCCCAAACATCCCGTTTTTTCTTTCTTTAAAATTTGGTAAGTTTTTTCCCCGAAACGTCCCTTTTATTTAAAAAAATATTCCACTACTTGTTTCGTGTAGAGTCCCTATATGAAAACGTAGTTTCCTAGGACTCATTTTAATAATGAATAATTACTAGACGAAAAGACCGAAGAAAAAAATGGCTGAATCTCAGCTGCTAACACGTTTTACATTTAAGAGGAGATCGTAGGGAAAAATTAGAAATCCCTACCCAACCCCTTCTCTAAAACCGGAAATCGTCCCCTCCATGTGATTGACGTTAATCCTCTCCGGAGGGCGTGATCCACTCGTCAAAAATGCTCTCGTTATCAGCGTAGGCGAAAATCGGTAGACACCTGCTCAATACAGGAAAAAGTCATGCGATTTTATAAGCTATTGTACTAAGAAAATTCTTATTCCTGGCTTGTCAAAATATTGTCCTATTCCTTTAGTCCCCACTGTAAAATGAGTAATCAAAAGATTCATCCCCCTTCTCACAGGGGCGGATCCAGAAATTGTTGTAAAGGGAGTCATGTTTCAATGTCGAACGTTGTACCACCTACGTAAAAAAGTATCAGTTAAGTCCATCCCCCAAGGATGATGGCGCACCCCCTCACATGCTACAAGGCACCCTCCCCCCTAACCCAATGAGATCAAAATCCTTTCAATTATGCCCTACCAACGCCCTATTTTTTTCAATGTCGCTACCTGCACCATAGATCATATTTTTTCAAATTTTCATCATAAAAGTCATATTTCTTTTGGCAGATAGGCTGATCATGCTACCACAAGCTTTGAATATATGGCATTAAATTTATAAAATATCGGAAAAGCATAGACACACATGTGGTTTGAGGTGGAAGAGTGCTCTGAAAAAACCGTTGAACTCATTAGTCATGATTTGTTATTTTGAAAATGAACAATTAGAAAACTCAAAATAGCAATAACCCCAGTAAACGAACCCAGTCACTCCTTTGAATTATGAGGCCCTGAGAAGAAATACCTTACAGAACGGGGACACACACACGTTAATATTCATTCCATGTACTATTTTTCACATCGAAAAAAATGAAGTAATAATAATCACAACAAATTACTGTCACAGGGACCCTCTCCTGAATCTGCCCTCCCCCTCCCACGCCATTAACATTGCAAAAACCTAACAGGCACCATCATCAATGTTAAACTCAAAATCAAATCAAGAATGTCTTCCAGTTTAAAGCAAAGGCAATACTTACTACTACGGGGGGGGGAGGGAGAACAACGCTTAGAAATTTCTAGCTTAATAGACACTACACTTTAGAAATAAATCCGCACCAAAAATTTTCAAAACTACTTCTATAAAAGATGTTTTTATACACTTTTCTTGTTGAAAACATTTCTATTACTATTTTATTTTTAATTCTTTTATTTATTTCGCAATTTCATTTGAAAAATGAAATTATTATTATTGAATAAGAATGTAAATAAGGTGTTTTATCTGCAGTATTTATTTTTATTGCATTTATTGTAAACATTTCTACAGAACAATGCAACATTTTCCTTTGAATTTTGAATACCAAACAAAAATACCAAAATTCTTTAAATTTGAAAGTACCAAACTCTTTTTACACATTTTATAAATGTCATAAAATAGAAATTTTAGAAATATTACTTCATATGTGCTTCAGTGGCGTGACGAAGGGGGAGAGGGGCTGAAAACAACCCTCAGAAGCATTGGTTTTAATGAAAATGCAAATTATAATACAGTAGTTTATGCATATGAAAAGGCTGTTTTGATGGGGCAAAAAACCCCTTCAGAAGGTATTTTTGATCAAAAAAACCCTCCAGAAGGTATTTCTGGCTGCGCTAGTCATCTGCTTAGATGCCCCAGCAGCACAGCAGTATCGGCCAATGTCATAACCACGGTGTTTGGTAGATTGGCCAATATCGGGTAAAGCTGGGTCGGCCAGCGTAAAACGGCTAACTTTTTTACAATATTGGGCAATACTCGTTGCCAGTATTGGCCAATACTGGCAAATCAAAATTGGCTAATGTTGGCCGGTAATTTTCCCCCAGTATTGGCAGATACTCGGAGCGAGTTTTGGCCAATATCGGTTAAAGTTGGGTTGGCCAGCGTCGAACGCTCGACTTTTTAACAATATTGGGCAATACTTGATGCCAGCATTGGCCAGTACCGGCAGAACTAAATTGGCCAATACCGGGTAGCAATCTCTTTTGCAGCATTGGCCGATACTCGAGCCAATACTGGCCAATGAGGCCAGGTGACACTGGCCGATTATATATAGCTATTAGCCAGTGTTGGGCAATACTGCTAAAAGAGAATTCAGTCTTAAAAAAAAATCGGCATACAGCCTTCCATCCATCAGTTTTAGGGTTTTGTTTTACCTCTTTTAATTGAAGGAAGGAAATCTGTGTGACTTTTTTTTTTTTTTTTCAAATAACGGAATTTGTCTTTACTGAGAAGTGGCATAAAACTGCGTTTGTGTTTTATTCCTAGCGCACTGGTCAAAGGTCCCTCGACCTTTCTGTCTTAAAACGACATAATTTACGGCTACAATAACTAGACTAGAGGAAAATTGACGGTTTATCATTTATTTTATAATTAGATTACTGACAGTAATATCTTTCACTTTTTATCATTTTTAATGAGCAGCAAATTACTTTTTTTATGCCAAATGTTAAGATTGTGGGAAATTAAGATTCATTATTGTTAAGAGTAAGGATCAGATTTAAGCATGATAGTTCTTCCCACTGACAGTATTTCCATCATAAATGTTTTTGTTCGCTCATTCGTTCATATAAATGATATAATCAAAATCTTTATTTTTTTCTTAAAGGAACAATTTATATATTTACAAGTTCATTGGGGAAAAAATTTTTATTCATTTTTTTTACATATTATCAGCTAGGTAATATGTAAAAAACATACATATTATTTATAACAAATATGTTTCATTAAAACATACATATATATTGTGTTTACATATCAACTTTTTTGTCTTCGTTTCGACCATTCAGTGTCCTTTATTTGATACTGTGAGACCGATGATCCCAGTCTACAGCTCCAGCAAGTATCTGCCGATTCTGCGGCTGATAGCATTTGTATTCGCAGCATCCCACTTAATTTTTACACTTGCTAAAGAGAGAGAGAAAAAAAGCAGTCACTTAAAATATAATTACACTTTTTTTAAAACTCTGCAATGTGCAAAGCAAACACATAGTAAGGATTACTACTTATAACCAACATGTAAATTGTAAACTACATACAATCAGGGGCGGCTCGTCACTATGGGCCGGGTGGGCTTGGCCCCCCCCAGAAAAATTGTGCACCGAAAAATAAATTATTCATAAATAACGTTTTGTATCTCAGTTAAAAAAACAACAGAAAACAAAGAATTGGGGGCGTGAAACAGATTTTAAATCTCTAAAACATTTTTCATATCGCTAATAAAATATTAGAAGTTTTCCATCTGTTAGCGTTCGTGCTCGCAAGCTTGGGGCTTCGACTGGTTTGCCCCAGCCACACCTCCGCTCCTAACCAATCACGACGACTCTACCAGACAAACCAAAACCGCAAGACGCACCACCCCAATTAATCCTCCGTGGGCAAGAATTCTCTAGCCCATGGACGGGCAGCAGAAGGTGGGGGGAAGGATTTTAAGTACGTCACTTGTACGAAAAAAAAGCTCGGAGGGCAGAAAAAAGGGAGCCCACGTGAATGAAAAAAAGGTTTCTTTTCCTCCGTCCCTCTTTTGTCTTGAATCCGGAAAGGGATTTACAATTTTATGGATTTATCGCATCTAATGCAGATTTTTATTAATTTATTTTTCTGCTTGGAACTAATATGAGCTGAATTTCTGAATGGGCAGTTTATTTTCGAGTAGCACAGATCGGTTTTAAGTGAGGTACTAATTAAAAGCTCTGAATTTGTCCGAAAGTTTTACAAAAATCCTTCAATTCGGTGAGATCTATTCAATTTTCTGATTTGTTCTGATAATTGGCTAAAGTTAATAAGTACTAATCGTAAAATAGCCTCTATTAATTTATTTTCTATGTTAAAGTAGTCTATCGCGGAACAAACTTGACTTTTTTCTGTTAGACTCGGTACATCGCTTTCAGTCCTTAAAAGACATAGCGGCTACATTACCTCAAAAATGACTGAACTATTGAGTTTTGTTTATTTGAAAACTTCATATTGTTTCAGAAATCATGGGAATTTCAACGCACTAGCTTAATTATTTTTTAAAAATATTGGCTTTAAGTCACTCACGCTAGGTGTGCGTTTTCTCGATGAACTTCTTTTTGGGCAATCACAAATTGCTTATTGTTTTCACTTGACCGTTGGATTACATCCGTCGTTTGATTTTATTTTTCTATGCTTATAGGGTAGGTGTCCATGTGCTTCGGAATCAAATTATTTATAAACGACCCTTCTCGAAATCACACAATCCTTTTTACATGAAAAAAGTAGCCAGCATACAACATCCAGCCCCTGACATTCATTTGAATTTTGACGTCTTGAACTCAAATTACGGTTGCGATAAAAGCTATTAGTAGAAACAAGAAACCGAACGAGCATTAGGGTCTTATCGCAATTTGCGATTGCGAAAAGCATAATTTAAATTCAAGCTCTCAAAGTTCAAACTTTTTTTTTTTGTGCGTTTCCATGTTATTGAAATAGTTAAGGTTTTTTTTATATTGAAGATACAGCTTCAAAGTAATACGTTTTGCTGTCAGTACAATATACTATTTAACAAAATTGTGCATTGGATAAGCACTTTATAAATTACTAAAATGTTGAGAGTTTTTTTTATCCTTGTAAACAAAATTTACTATGGAAGTTTTATGATTTTTTACATAATTAACGACAGAATATTTTTAATAGGATAAGCAAACGAATGCACAGCTTTTAAGAAATGATTATTATGATCATTTAGCAAAAACGATTTCTGAAATATCTGCAAAAACAAAAAACAAAAAAAAAGCCTTATAATTTTTTATAAAATTGAAATATTCTTAAGTGTTTTGAATTTTTTAATGGCATTAAAAAAAATTATTGATTAATCAGTAAGCGCGTGCAAAGATTTCAAAAAATTACACATTTTATTTAAATGCAAAAAAAAAAAAAGAATTGAACTATGAATGTGATGTGGCCCCTAGGTATTGTAATGTGGTTTCACACAATAAAAATTCAAGGATTTTTATAATCAAGAAGAATAAATTGTCAATTAAGGAAACTGTTTCTAGATAAAATATTGTTGCCGATTTCGTAATTTGGTTTAAGGGAGCATAGCTAAATCGAAATTAATACTACTGCGCGATCAACTTGATTGTTATTGGTATAAAGACAGTAATAGTAATTTGATTAATGCTGTGTGTTGTTTATTACTAGTTACATGGGTTGGTTGTCTTTAAATTTAGGTTGTTTACCTTGAAATTGAAAAAAAAAATATTAATCAAGTGAATTATTTAGTAAAACACCAATTTCAAACTTTGACGCTTGAAGAGAAGCTCGAAATGAAGAAACTGCACAAGGATCATATTTTGTTGCTCAGCATTACTTCATTGTTACTCAACATTAGCTCTCTTCATTTTATCTGTATAAATATTATTATGAAAGCTTTACAGAGCAGGCCCACCCGCCAAATTAAGGCACGAGCCGCCACTGCATACAATGGACTCTCGTTTTTTGCAGGGGTTACATTCCACAGAAACGCTGTGTAAATGAAGACTTAACAATAATGTTAAAATAGGTTAGGTTATGTTCCATTGATAAAAAATATGGACTAATTCCAATACAAATACACAATGGATATGAAGAAAATATGAATTAACTTAGGGAATATGAATAAGAGCTGTTTATGATATTCCTTTGGCAGTCATTTTTCTATGCAGGGCTTTTCCTTTGTGGGGCATGAGCACATCCATGGTCACTTGCATCATTTCCATGATGGGATCTTCCTTTATAAACACAAATCAGAAAGATCCACTGTCAAAATATGGCTCAAAATTTAAATGTGGAAGCTTTCGGTCGAGTATCATCAATGTTGGTATTGTTGTTGATTTTGTTCTTATTTGTCACTTCTAAAAGCTTTTTTTCAAGTGAGCTATGAATTGTGTGAGTTTAATAACATTACTTCTGAAAAGAGCTCTAAAAATGTCTCCAATGGCTCAAGCTCCCTTATAAGCATGCCGAATCATTTGCTATCTACAATCTTAGAAGTTTGAAATATGAAAATTTTGAAAAACTTGATGCATTTTAATGCTGCATCTGCATAAATCAAAACTCATCCATATAAAATAAAATAACGGTGTCAGATCTTAAACTGTGTGTAATGAAATCAGTGTAAAATGAGGGTATTGCAAATTAATTGGTAGTTAATCTGACATAAGTAGTGGTGCAACAAGAATGGTTTCAAGGTCAAACTCTCCCCAGAGTTCTTGGCTTCAACATATACTGCTAATTTTATTACTGTAGAAACGGTAGAGTTAGCAATTTGCTACCAATTAGATAAAATCAAACACATCAAGACTATAGACCTCCCCTCCCATTCAGGTTAAAATTCTTGCTGCTCCAGTGGAGATGATTAAAGACATCTAATTATTTCACTGCTGATTATAGCAGTAACTAAACATTTTCCAAATCATGTCTTACTCTTTGATAAGACTCTTTACTTTGGCAAATTTATATTTTCAAAAAAATTCTCGCAGATTCCTACATTTTTTTTCTTTTGGCTTGGGGGGAGGGAAAAGTTCTCAACTTATACCCTTTCCCCAAACTGATAAATGACACCACATACAATGGAGATATTTTTTTTACAACAATTATGTGTGATGAAATCATATGATTCCAAAAGTTTTCTTTGATAAATTTAATTTCAGCTACAAAAATGATGCTGTTCACCATCAACTAAAATGTTTGCAGATCACATGAAGATTGCTCGTGGACCACTGTGGGCTTTTAGTGGTAGCCCCCATTTACCCTTGCAATTATTAGACACTGTAAAATAACTCATATACAAACACATTATCCCTCGTATTATTTTAGCAAGTATTTTTAAATTACAAAATGAAAAAATTACGCATAACTTGATTTGCGGATATACATGATTTTCTTTGAATGGTTGTGTACTTCTGTTGTTGTAAACAGAAAGAGAGAAGACTTATAGGTTCAATATCAAACAAATTTATGTAGTACAATCCTAAGGTGGTAAGTAATTACAGCAGAATATTTACAGGTGATAGAAATTCAATACAGATTAAATGTATAAGAAAATCACTTTGAAGAAATTTTTATTTTAGATTTAGCTTACCACCATTAAATTTAGATTGAATTAAATAGAAAAAATCTATTTTATCATTAAATACTTTATTCTGCATAAATTGTTAATTTTATTACTTTCAAAAATGATCTATCAAACTACTGTTCAGAGTATGGATTTTTGAGGATCAATACATTTCTTAAATTAAGATCAGATTCCATAAAACTTCTCATTTTTGCTCACAATTCTAATTGTTGTATTTTGCAAGCAAAAAGGAAAAGAAATCCTAGAGGCTTTAGATGCTAATTCTTCTAATTTTTGAAAATAATTGTATTATTATTTTATAGAAATATTTTTTTATATTCTAAATAATATTTAGAATAGAAAGATATATTTCTAGGCTTGAATAAGTTCAAAATACAATGAGTATTAAAGCAAGTCATCTATTTTCTTTATCATTCAAATAAAGATACTTCACAATCAAAAGTTCTTAATCGTGCACTATTGTTGAATTTACTAAGACAATCTGGTACTAGTTTTACAATAAACACTATTTTTCATGAAAACAAAATCTCCTTCAGCTATTAAAATAATTGCTTCTAGTAGTCTATGATATAAAAGCCTTCAAAATAGTTGCCAGATGCAGAAATAAATCGATGCGGAAAATAAGTTTTGAAAAAGTCATCAGATGTAGAAAATAATTTCGAAATGGAAAACAAATTTAAATGTTCAATAATCGATAAACAAACATACTTTTTTAAATACATTGAAAGTTATAATTTGTACACAGTACAAAATTAATTCAGACTGTCAAAGTAATTTTAATGTAAAGGAAAATATTCAGATGTTAAATTTAAAACTTGTTGATTTTAATTCATAATTCTTGTGACCATATGCATCAGCCTTACGATTACAAACTTGTTTAAAATTGACAATAACCAGGGGAAAAAAATCAATATGAACTAGAAATGAATATATATATACATATATAAAGTCAATTCATTACTAATTAACATTAAATATAAAATATGCAGATTTGAAAAAAGGAAAATACTTGGCACTCTGCAACAAAGAGAGGGCAAATTTACTAAAAATCTCATTGTTGTAGGATAAGCAGGTCTTTAAGAAAGTAACATTAAGGTAAAAACCTGTTTCTTATTTTAAACACTACACCCTTCTTGAAATTAAAAAAAAAAAAAACTAGTGCTCTTTTTCATTAAAAATATTTTCCAAGTACCAAAACTGAACTTATATAATGATAACTCCAAAAGAGATAAAAATTCTTACAACAGAAATCTAAATAGAATTTAAGAGAAGAAAAATGTGCATTTTAGTCCTCCTTTGTTTTGTTTATCTATCTGTGATAAAATTTGGTTGTAACCAAAGAAACATTTGCAATTTCTTAACTTAATTATATTAAACAGACATATTTTTCATATAATTTAAAATACTGCATATTCTTTCAACCTAAATATGTTTTTTCTTTTAAAATTTAACTACATAGCAAGCTTAGAAACAATTAAGTCCCCTATGTTACTTTGTTGTCTCCTGTGTTACCAACATCCAGGTAACACAGGGGACAAAATGGTATTAAAAATTCCCCTTGTATTAATGGAAATACTGCAAAAGTATATGATTTTTTTTCCTTTAAACTCAACCTGAAAGTTTTAACATGGGTTAAACAATAAAATAATTAAACCTTTCTATAATTTAATAGTAACACAGGGGACACATAAAAAAGACACCTATGTCTAAAGTTCTTTTTTCCTCACCTGGAACTCTTCAAAATAGCACATGTGAAAAAAATGGCTACTTTACATTAATAGCTTGTAGAAGTACATAGCTATCGTTGACAATATTTAAGTAACACATTCTTATTATAATAATTAAAGAAGTAAGGAGGCAGTATCACAGGAGACAAATATCAGAAGACAAGATTTTCTACCATAAAATAAAAATAAATTTGAAATTTTATTTTAAAAACATGTTAGTATAATATGTTAATAATGAGTTGAAAAGAAAAAGAAACATATTTAAAAAAAATTAATAGCATGAAAAAAAATAAGGTTTAAAAATAAAGTGCTGTTGGGACATGGTTTTTTTATAGGACACAATTTCAATAACCCCATTCAAAAAGTAAAAAATGTACTTAATTTTAGTAATGTATCAATGAAAAATATGTCAGACCTAACATTTTTAATGTTTACATTTAACTTTGGTTTAAAATTTGGGAAAAGGTTATAGGGCAGTTCTCAAAAGGTGGGAGCAAACACAGACCTCAACTTTGAAACTTCAACATAAAACAACTTTCATTTTAATTGACTCAAAAATTTTTGAGTTAAATAATAATACTGTATAGAGGCAAGAATTATGGAAAAATAAAATTATGGAATGTTAATGATAAATGGAAATAATTGTTAAATATATTAAAAATTATGGAAAAAATGCTCTTCAAATACCCTTAAAAATATATTTTCTTTGCTAAAAGGCACAATTTTGGACTTTCAAAACGTTAACTGAGCAAATGTACCATCAAAAATTTTTTTTAAAAATTATTTCCAACCATTTCAAAACAAAATTAAGGGTATAAATCTCAAACTGAATATTTTTTTGATAATATTTCCTACAAATTGAAAAATTAAAGACAGATTATTTATTGTGTAAAAAATTTTAAAAAAAGAAGGAAGTTGGAAGTTTCATGTATGTCCAAAAGTTACAATTTTGACAATGCTATTATTTGAGTACTAAATATATGATTTATATGTTTTAAAGATATTTTTCAATCCTCAAAATCAATTGTTAATCATTTTAAAGTGTTTTCATATGTTTTTATGCAGTAACTTTGAAGCAAAATCATTTTTCTTAAACATATATGTGAGATGTCCAAATTGCGTTACGATCTAGACGCCGATAATTCTGTCCATATATTCAATATTATAATATGATCTTCTGTCTTGTAACCTTACTAACTAAAGGCTATTATAATGTTAATTTCTTTAATACATTGCTATTTTGCACAATTAATACGTTATGCATTAAACATTACTTAAATAACAGTAGAAACTCAAGTTATGAAGTAACGAATAGTAAACAAAGGCAGCAAAAATTGCCAAGCAAACCCCAATTGGCGACAACTCACAGTGTACGATATGCAAAGGGTTACCAGAGAGGTATTCAGGTTTTCGCCAACAGCGCCGGTTTTGGCGACTTGATCACCTGCGCTGGCAAAATGGATGGGGTTTTTTTTTTTCGGATTCTACAAAACCATAACAAAATTTTATTATTTTAAGACCAGCATATAAGGTCACTCATGTACTTCATAAATCCTCTATTTTTCATTGCAGAATTTAAAAATAGATAAAAATCTGTTACCTACCAGACAACTGTATGTCCAAAATCTGTTACCTACAGACCGATCATTAAATTTGCTATTTATTAAATTGCATAAATACCTGCTGTCTTTTTTTGTTTGTGTATGATGTTCTAGGTATACATGCCACGCAATAAAAGCAAAATTGATTTCAAATTCTAAAATTTTAAAAATGGCTCAAAAGCAAAGTTTTTGTTCCCACCTTTTGAGAAACTACCCTACAACTTAAAAGTCTTCGACATTAAATGTTGCATTAACTTTGGAATGACCCAAATACAAGATTCTTGATCTATGATTGATCACCTATCAAATCATGTATCAGGAAAGAAATTATCAATTTAGATGATTTGTTTCAGCTTAATAATTTTTCTAAACATAGATAAATTTACTATGTTACATGAAAATGCTTTAACATTTCCAAAAACAGATAAATGTTTTCTATTTTAAAAAACTAGAAAGCTATTTTAATTTATTATTGCCAACCAAGAAGTAAATTTGCAAAAAATGTTAGGACAGATTCTGCTATAAGTGAAATTGTATCCAAAAACCAAAAAAAAAAAAAAACATTTTTCTCAATATTGGACAAGAGTCTATTTTTTAACAATATGTGTACATTTTAGCCATTGCTCTAATTTTATGTTTTCCCAATTGGAAGGTTTTTATCACTGCTCCGACAGAAAATTAAAAAAATCGCGGTACAAAAACTTTTTATAATTGACTTTATTACTGAGCAAACTTACCAAATCATAAATCAGTGAAGTGGACAAAAGGGTTGCGGGTTCAAAGCCAGACGGTCGAAGATCCTCTGTTGTGTGGACAAACAGGTATCATTCATCTCTAGAGCCTGATGAGAGAGGATTCCTTGCTGAAAAGATCAAGAGGTCATAAGGGCGGCACAACTTGAACCTCTGGCACGGAAAATCACATAGATATTAAAAAAGGCAGTAATTAAACAAACCTAAATAATAAACATTACTATTATGTTTCAAGGATGCATTTTATTTTTTACCAAATTACAGTGCATTCTATCCTAGTTCCAAAAATAAATATGAAAAATATCATATATAGATATACCTATATCAGCGAACCATGGCAACATACAACTGAAAGTCTTGTACAACTATTTAAACTTTTATTAAAGTTAAGTTCCTAACCTTGAACTATAATTCTTGAGACAAAATTAAAAATTATGTAATCGAAAGAGTCAAATTTTTTAACAGATGCAAACAAATTAAATTACTGAAAGATATTAATGAGAAGTTCACATTAAACTCATATTTGCCATAATATCAAAATACTCTTCATAATTATAAATTATCTTTTTCACATTTAGATATAAAATAGCAAATATTAAAACATTTCAAATTTTGTTTTTGAAAATAAGAAAATATAATAACAACATATACTATAATATGCTATTATAGAGATTTTGTTAGTTGAAGAGATTTCTTTTTTTCCTCAAATCTTATGTAGTTAGATGAGCATTTTTCTATGCATCAAAATCTTGAAGGCATATATGCTTTTTATTTAAAATACTAACAAGCAATTACTATTCAGTAAGTTACCGCCTCCAGCTCAGTTTGTCCTATGCCGGGCTGATGTGTGCTAATAAGCACGAAACTGCAGTCCTCGGCTGGAATTGACTGAGCTGGCGGTTTATTTCAAGCAATTACTACTCCAGCAAATAGGATGATGTAATAAGTAACCTTTTAGATTATGTAATCTTTCGTGGTTATTAAAGACGTACCGAGTAGCACTTTGGCCGAGTAGCCGAGTACCGAGTACTCGGCCTTTCACTACTCGGCCGAGTACCGAGTTACCGAGTACTCGGCATTTCACTACTCGGCCGAGTTAAAAAGTACCAAATATGTTTTAAGAAGAACTACTGACACACACGTGACCAATTTTGAACTTATTGGAATAGTATTATAGACCTCTTTGTCTATATAAAAGTTTTTAAAACTAAACTCCGGATGAAATTTAATTTCGCATTATTTAAAAAATTTTGTTTATGTCAAAAATTTTACAAAAAAATTCTTCTTAAAATTAAAAAGAAATAAATAAAAGGTATGATTAATCAAGTTGGAATTAAGACAAACTATACCAATCTATTTTAGTTCTAGTCCGCCAAACATAAATAATTTTTAAAAGCAAATAAAGCAAATGTGCAGGAACACTTCACACACCTGTTTCTGCGTTACAAGGAACGTCTTTATCAGTGCATAAAATGTGAGCTAAAGAATGTTAAGACATTCGGGAAAAAAATCCGACTTTTGTCAGATGCCTTTAAATTTACAAGCTCATATTTTGTGCATTGAAAAAGGAATTCCCTGTAATGCCAAAACACGTGTCTGCAGTGTTCCTGCACTATGCTTTTAACGTTGTTTTATTTCCCTTTTTTTTAAGCAAAGGAATTTTCATATTTCTTATAACTAATTTTTGTTTGTAGCAAAAATCTATTTTTAATGTAAAAATTCCATATTTTCTATACTTACCTTTTTTTGCACGATTTTTAATAAATAAGTTTTATTAACTTTGGGGACATTAAAATAAAGATTTATTCCATTAAAGCATTAAAAACTTCATTATTCTCAAAATTTAAAATTGACTTGTAAATGATTGCAGAATATTAAATATGCTTGTGCTTTTTTATAAATTTTAATATCTGTCTTGGACAATATTCAATTTTTTGCAACTACTCGGTATTGGCCGAGTATCTGATCAAAATTTAGCCGAGTACCGAGTACTCGGTAAATTGGCCGAGTATGCCGAGTACCGAGTAGTTACCGAGTACTCGGTACGTCTCTAGTGGTTATAATTTTTACAGATACAATTTTAAGCAATTATTATAGAATTAAATATCTTTTCACTTCCAGCCATTATATTGCAATTATTTCAAATAACTTGGATAAGCGCGAATCACAAATATATCTAATTGCAAATAAATATTTAATATTACATACAACTTTGAACAATTTAGTATACAACCGCTGGAATCGCAATAGAGAAAATACACAGCACAACAGAGATAAAGATACTATTTATGCTTACTTTAATAACTCAATACCTTTACTTTCTTAAACTGATATCAAGTGCCAACTACTGTTAAGTGCACCAGAAAAAAAAAACAGCGTCAGAGAGCATAAACTTACTACAACCCTCTTTTGCCACGGTACCTATCCATTTCCTGAGTTTGGATTTCCCTGAAAAAAAATATGTTATATGCACTTGAACTATTGAAAATATTTGTGAATTCATGAAATTATTTTCATCAAAACATCACTGTTTAAAAAAAAAATGTTTGTAAAGAATCAAAGTTTCCATCTTTTTTCCTCGCAGCCTCAAAATGTTCAGAAATTGTACATATCTGATTCAAAACTGAATTGTTAAATATATTAACTGGTTGTTGACATAAATTAAATACTTATATTGCCTACCAAAAAAGCGTTATACTTGACAGTAAATGACAATTATTCTAACTATATTCTAACTTATTTCTTCAAGAGCACGGGAAGAATTTTCAAGGGAAAAAAAGAATATTTTATATGTTTTTATCTTGCTCGATACCTGAAAACAGCTAAAATGCAATTTCCCTGTACTATATATGAATTCTCTGCAAGATAAGAAAATATAAAACGAAGCAAAACTTCGGGCGTCCTTTTTTTTTTCTAAGTGTTAGCGATAACGTTAATATATAGCTCGATTCTCAAAACGTGAAAAGGAACGACTTGTAATAAAAGATAGCACATGCTAAAAAGTTTTAATTGAAATGCCTCCCCCCCCCCACGCTATTGACATCATAAAACAAACACAGCACAAGCAAATTTGGAAGGTTTTTCGGGTATTCAGAACACTATGTGTATTGAACAAAGAGTGAATGCAAAAAGTATAACACATTTCAAATTCTACTTTAAAGAAATTTGCAATTGTATTCAATATACAAAACGATTTCAAACTTACCCACAGAACGAGTTAACTAAGCAAATACAGCGATGGCGTCCTTCGACGGAGCGGAGCGAGAGAACTCCCGGCTCTGCGCATGCGTCATCAGAGAGCGCTGGCTGTACAGCACAATATCGAATGGAATTGGCTAATGTCGGCAAAAGCGAAACTCCATACATTTCTTTATCGGGGGACAATAGATTCCTAAATTATTTCAGAATAATTTTTATCAATTTTATCCGCTTATTAGAAGCAGCAAACATCCAATAGGAAAACTATTTTGAATTTAATTCTCTAATTCAGAATACCAATACAGTACAGTATCGGATGCGATCGGCTAATGTCGGCAGAAGATAAAAACGCCGAACATTTCAGTATCGTGTATTATAAATCCATAAATTATTGTAAAATGACTTTTTTTTATCGTACCTACGTATTAAAATTCAAAATGTCTTGCAAAAAGTATGTTTTAAAAGTAATTTTCTAATTCAGAATGTCAATACAGCATAGTATTGGATGCGATCGGCCAATGTCGACAGAAGTGAACGCCGTACATTGTATCGTGGATTATATAAGTCGATAAATTATTGTAAAATGAGTTTTTTTGATTGAACCTACACATTAAAATTCAAAATGCCTTTCAACAAATATGTTTTAAAAGTAATTTTCTAATTCAGACTGTCAATACAGCACAGTATCGGATGCGATCGGCTAATGTCGGAAGAAGATAAACGCTGTACATTTCGGTATCGTGTATTATAGATCGATAAATTATTGTAAAATGACTTTTTTTCTATGTACCTATGTATAAAAATTTATAATGTCTTGCAAAAAATAAGTTTTAAAAGTAATTTTCTAATTCAGAATACCAATACAGCGCAGCATCGGATGCGATCGGCCAATGTCGGCAGAAGATAAACGCTGTACATTTCGGTATCGTGTATTATAGATCAATAAATTATTGTAAAATGACTTTCTTTCATTGTACCTACGTATAAAAATTTATAATGTCTTGCAAAAAATAAGTTTTAAAAGTAATTTTCTAATTCAGAATACCAATACAGCGCAGCATCGGATGCGATCGGCCTATGTCGGCAGAACCGAACCTCCGTACGTTTCGTTTTTGTGGATAATAGATTCCCAAATTATTTCAGTATAATTTTTCCCAGTATTATCAACACATTACAGAACAAAATATTCACTAAAAAAACTATTTTAAAAGTAATATTTTAATTCAGAATGCCAATACTGCATAGAATCGGATAAGATCGGCAAATGTTGGATGAAACGAAAACCGTAGATTACTTTATCGTGGATGATAGGTTCCGAAGTTATTGGAAAATAACTTCTCCCAATTGTACCCACACATTAAATTTCAAAATGCTTTGCAAGAAAACTGTTTTGAATGCACTTTAATAATTGAGGTGGCCAATGTTGCTGAGTATCGGACAGCATTGGACATTAGACAGGGAGCGTAAATTTTCAAACATATTTTTGCAGTGCTAAATTTCGTCAAAATGTCTGTTATTCATGTTATTCTTTTGGGAGGAAATTACGAAATGTTCTGAAAAGTAACCGTTGATTAAGTTTTTCTGATTTGACCAGTATCAATTGGCCAAGCCTATACAGTATTGGACTAGATTGGCCAATAGCGAGATCTGACAGTTTCTTTAATCAGGGGTTTCAAATACCAAATCTACTGGAAAAAGTCTTAGAACAGTTCCACCTTTATGTTAAACACAAAATTTCCTTTTAAAAAACGTTTTATAAAGAATTTTCACTTTTTCAGTATCGGGATGCCAATACTGCCCAGTATTGGCCAAAATCGGGTAAAATCGTCCGACATACGGCGACGCACGCCAGGTTTGGCCAATACTCGACCGATATTGGCCAAAATTGTTGTGCTACTGGGGTGAGTAAAGAGTAAATACATCTATCCTTTTGAGTGATTAGAAAACTTAGATCAGATTTTTTTTTCTTTCATTAAAAGAAATACATTGTATTTTCACTTTTCATGTTAATGCTCTTTAAGTATCTATTGTAACAAAAAGCAACAGAACACAAAATATGAAATCAAATTTCATTGATCATATTGAATTTTCACAAGAAAATTGTTTGGTAAAATTCTCCTTGAAACAAAAGTTTGGGTACAGCCCTAGCACATAGTGTACAACACGCAAATGATTTCTTATTTAAAAGACGATTTTTATGGTTACAAAAAATATATATATACATAAAAATAAGCAATCGAAGTCAGATGAAATGTCAATGTCTAAATAAAAAATAATCCATAAATAACCAATAATAAATAAATAACATTTACACAAATAAATGCAAAATTAAGTTACGAATATTGTAGTGGGAAAAAAGAAAAAACAATCACTATTTCAAAAAATTAGTTATTGGAGGGGGGAGGCGAGTGGGCGGTTAGGGGTTTTGACAACTTTTTGCAGGGAAGTAACAATTTCAACACATGGCGATTGAAGAAATTGGTAAAAATAAAAAAAAGGCGAGAAAAGTAGTACAGAAAGCAAGTACAACTCAACAACACTCTGTTCAATCAAACATATACATCTTGAAAAAAATAATTGGTGTAAACTGTAGAAAAATTCTTTAATGCAGGGAAGGGGGTCCTGACCGAATGGGAATGGTATTATTGAAACTGAAACAAACTACATCTTTGAATGCTTTTTTTTGGGGGGGGGGGACTCGCAGCTTAGGAGGCAATGCACCATTTCCCTTAAGGGATGGTCACCCCTTGAATATTCACTCAGTTTTATATAATAACTGTTTTCTGAGTGTAAGCTATTCAGAGTGAATGATATGGAATGCATTCTTGTCAGTTTGTTCACCAAACCCCAGCCCTCTCATACTTTCCAACTAAGTCGACAGACTCGTCAGCCCTTCATTTAAGCCTGAGAACCCTCCTCCCCCAACAGTAAGATCTCTTGTAATTCCTCAGAGTTTATTCATTGAAACCAAGCTTAACACAGACATGAGCATGCACTTGATTGACAACATAGTTGCTTTTGTGAGAGCATTAATTCAAAGTCATGGAAAAATATAAGTAGCAGATTTGCTACACTCACAATTATGTGCTAATAAATATAAAAAAATACAGTATAACCCCGATTGAATAATTGTCAAAGGACTGGAGAAAGTTTTCGTTAAATAAGGATATCTTCATATCAAGGAGCTTATACATTCAATGCAGTTAAATTCGGACCAGTGAAATGTATCGCTAAATTCAGGAAATCATTAAATCGGGTATCGTTAAAATCAAAGTTACACTGTATTTAAAATGATTTTTAAATATTCATTTTGGAACATTTTATACAGATACTTATGACTAAAAAACAGCTCTAAACCGAACTATAGGAAACTTAAAAAATAATAAAACAATCAAAGGACTTAATTAAAAATTCAGTTGCATGAAAAGGGAGAGATATGGGGGGGAGGGGGAGCAAAATTAGAACTGTAACTCCCTTAGTTAAAATTTCAGTATGCATACATTAAAACATTTGTCACAATTTGATCTTCAAGAAACCTAGCTCAACACATAAGCAAAACATAAGTCAATCGATGGAAATAAAAGGTGAAAAGTGAGGTTAGATTTATATAATCTGACAAATAAAAACAAATATTATTTGCATTTGAAAGAAAGAAAAAGCATGAAAATTCAATACAAAAAGATATTACCTTTTAGACTTTAAAGTTAAAGTAGAAGGATTTCCAATTCTGCTCCTCGATCCCTTTAAGTTTTCTTCCTTAAAAAAGGGAAGAAAATTATATGTAATGACAAAAAGTATAATAGTATGTTAATATGTATTTGGTACTTCATTATAGTACCCCTTGAATCTTCTATATATGCTGCGTTGATATTACAATGTAGACAATTTTACATAGTTTATGAAAACTGAAAACAGGCCATCACTCATGCAGTGCTACCTACTGCTTACATATGGGTTAGAAAAATAATTCACTGGTTCAAGGGACCAGTAGGCAGGGCTTTATTTGGTTTAAACCACTGTAAAAAGCCGGCTTTTTAAAGAAAAATAATTTTTATGGTACTTTATTGTAATTTAATTAAAATGAAAATTATCTTTGTATCTTTAATGCAGTTACGACTGTATTATATCAAGTTCCATTAAACACTAATAAAATATTTGGTAGTTGTTAAATAAAGTCGTTCACAAAAACAAAACCTCGCTCTAATATTAAGAATATAGTCTAGTTCAATGGAATTTAAACATTTATAAATAAATTTTAGTAAAATTCAAAAAATCACATGACACTGCTGCTGTCATACCAATCATTTGGTTCAGACTTTAAATAACAATGCATTACAATTTTGTAATAAAAAGGAGAAGAAAAAGTTTAATTTCATACACTATATCATGCACGTGAATGCAAGGGCCACCGAGACCCAAAGGCCTTGTTAGCTTGGGACAGGCATCCCCATAAAAATCGTAACATGACTCTGATTTCGAACCATGCCCAGTCAACCAGTTTTCGATTAGGGTGGCATGGAATCTTGTCAGCGCTGGTCAAGTCCATAAGAACGATGGCAAGCCTCCCTCTTCTCCTAAAAAGAGCAGACTAAGACTCCTAAAATTTCAATGGCTCTTGGTGACCTCGCAGACAAACTTTATGTAAATACTACTGAAGAAATTCTCCAGAAAAGAGCATGATCATTGCATTAGTAAATTAAAAACTATACATGATTTTTTTTTTTTTTTTTTTTTTGCGAATGACAAAAATAAAAAGGAAGTAAATCATCCTGAAAAATTTAAAACAGTTGAATGCAATAAAGTAATAAAACGATGCATAACAGCAAAATCTTTTCAGGTTTATTTACTCTTAAAAATTTGGTGTAATACTTTAAGGGAGTAAAATTACAGAATCATGACATAAACATCTTTAAGGAGAAAACCAAGCATGAGATAAAGAAAAATAATTTTCAACTTTGAAAAACAATAAAATCATTATTTTTATACATCATCTGCTTGCATTATAATACAGAGTATACGAATTTGCTTGCAATAAAACACATTATATTAATGTTAATCACAACTGTCTAATTTCATACCATAAAAAAAAATATCGTTGCTAAATTTAGTATTAACAGAATCTGCAACAGTCGAAGTATCGGCATGATTGTGTATTTACATTACGTAACGAGCACCTTTTTTTTTTTTCACATGCTGCAGGGACACGCAGAAAACAAAACAAAAAAACATAATGCTTTTCAATACTTCAAGAACGTATTCCTGTAAACATTTACACTAAACTGCCACAAACACAACGGACAAACAATGGAACACATCATATAGTTAACACTACATTTTAAGTAAAAACGCACACGAATATACATTAAAAGTTTGCTTTTTTTCTTTCGGTGACGTTAAGGATTACTCTTAAACAAATATCTTTAAGAAAAGATGCACACAACGTTCTTATTGCATTTCTATACGTAATAAACAAAAAAATATTTTTACTTACCTTTCATACTTGCAAAAACATGGCCGAACGGCGAGCGGGAGCTCAGAGAGACAACGCTGGTTTAGAATGCCGCTCATGAATATCTCAAAATAGAATCAAAAATAAAATTACCGTTGGAAGCTTAAATTTTTTCTTTATTTCATCCATGTTTCTTCGTTACAATGTGTTTCGAAACAAAAAGACGCGATTTTAAACCTTTCAATAATTTATTTATTTATTTCTTGCTAAGGAGTATATTTTTACGCGGAATATCTTGATGAAGTGTAAGTGTAAAAAGGTTCGGCGTCGCATAGACGACATGAAGTCCGTCGCCAGGACGACCCAGGGACCAGGGTAGAGGGCTGGAACCCGGGTTGAGTAAAAGGGTCCTCAAATGGTCACTGTTATGTCGTCCCAGGGACTGACTAAACTGACGCTATAAGACCAAACTGGAAATACACGGTTTTAATTAGTAATTAAACTTTTTTGAAGTAAAATATACGTTTTTCATCTATTTTCGACAATTTTATCATCTTTTGACTCATTTTCTGCGCTAAATTTTACTAAAAATAAAATTAGAGGCGTCCTGTGGACATCATATTGAAGCGCCCTCCAGACGTCAAACATACGACCAGTATGGGACGTCTCGCCGACCAGTTCTGCTTAGTGGGCAATACTACAAATCAAAATATGAAAAGAAAACCAATAAATCTAGTTTGTGAATAATTAATGCATTGAGAATAACGACATACTCACAAATCAAGTACAAAATATGATAACAAGGCAGGAATATCACTAAAAACAATTCGAAAAGTAATGATTCATTGCTAGCTTAATACCGTAGCAGAACATTATGCTGGTTTCGTTTTTATCCGATTTCATCCAAGTGTGACAATGTGAGATATGAAAATATTTTGCAACGTAAACCACTCGAGATACTGACCCTGAGTAGTATATATTGCTAAATTACTAGGAACTGCTATGATACAAGTATATACAAGCTGCATTTTTAAAGGAAACTTAAAATATATCGTCACGAAAACAATTAGATCAATCAATGCTTCCTCTGTAGAAATAAATACCAACAGTGACAAAGGGAAGGTAAAAAAAATAGATTAAAGTTAAAATTAGAGATGGAAAAAAATATGAAATGATTGTAAACTGTAAAGCGTTAAAGAATAGACGTACAACAAATACCAATACTACAAATCAAAATAGGAAAAGAAAACCAATAAATCTACAGTTTACGAATAATTGATGCATTTAAAATATCCACATCGGCACAAACCAAGCACAAAATATGAAAACAAGGCATGAATATCACTAAAAACAAGTAGAAATGAAATGATTCGTTGCTAACAGAACATTGTAGTAAGACAAGCTGGTTTCGTTTTTGTCCTAATCAGAGCGCCACCTATAGTTACTTTCCGTTCCCAATATCGCCACCGACAACACAGCCCTGAACAGATCATCTAAAAACAGGACTTCAAATATTTCGGTAGAGATGTTGTACTCTTTTCTGGTTTCATTTGAAAGCAAATGAATAATACTGTATACAATTCAGTGCAATGAAGCCGAATATAAAACCTTAAAAATTAGTTGAAATGCTGGTAACTTTATTAAGAAAAATGCCAAACTGGCAGCAGTTGTTGAGCACGCGCCATACTTTTGCGAGGCAGGGAAATTAAGTGCCAAAGCACATGGAGTGATGGACACTGCTTTTAAATTTTTGAGGTCTACAAGAAACAATTGTACGACACTTTCGTTGTAAACTTACAAAAACACGAGCTTTCATTTCCGGTCTTTTATCCTCTGAGAAACAATGACCATCGAATCCTTTCAAAGATTTGTTGAGACCTTTTGCCCAAGTGCCTGTGTGCCGGTAGATTTGGTGAAAATAGCTAGAAATGTGTTATTGTCAAATATGGGTCCCCGAGTTGATCATGATTTCAGATATCAACCACCCGAAATTATTCCCAGCCCTTTGTGTCTTGTCATGGATGGTGAATGCTGTTTAGACAGACTTTATGGTGGTTTTTTCGGTGACTGGGTGTGCGGTGGACAGTGGAATCGGATGGTCGATTTTCTCAGGACATTTTTCCAAGTAGTAAACAAACGCAATATTGAAATAACCGTGTTCTTTAATGGCGCGTTAGAGCCTCATAGGATGAATAGTTGGATAGAGAAACAGAAAACTGAGAAAGAAAAAATATCGCAAGTTCTAAGACATGCAGTTTGTAAAGGTACTCCACCTCCTAAAGTTTGGTGGGTTGCTCCCAGCGCGTTACGCACCTGTCTTAGAATTCTTTTGCGTCATTTAAAAGTAAATGTTGTTTTGACAACAACTGATCATCATCAAGAAGTTATGTCATATTTAAAGAAGTACAACTACCATGGTTTATTGGCAGACGATCCAGAATACATTATTTTTGATCCACCAAGATATTTTTCAGCTGTTCAGCTCAAACTGACATTTAAGGTATTACATTTTTCTCTTCCGTATGTAGCCTTTATCTTAAACAATATTATTGCATTATATTTACTGGAGATAGCTTTGGAGTTTGCCAACGTCGGGTGGTCTTTATTTACAGATCTTAAAAATTGATTTCATGATACTTCATATTCCATTTCTAAATCAAACCATTTCCCATCGATGAGAATATTTCTGGAAACATGAATTGTTTTGCTGATGATGTAAAAGTTATGGGGAACGTAGAAAATGAACAGGGAAAACCGCTTCAAGAGGATTTAGATTATATTACTAAGTGGGGTATGGCAGTTAATGTAGGGAAATGTCAAGTGCTACACTTAGGTCATGGAAATAAACGTATGAGTTATCGTTTACAGGGTTCAATCATTAGTCAGGCAGAAAATGTTATTGATATGGGTATTTTAATTAATCAGAACTTCAAGTTTAGTCAACAGTGCAGCATTGCAAGTAAAAAAAGCTAACAAAATGCTTGGGTTTATCATAGATCTATTTCAAAAAAATCTAAAAAGATTCTTCTGCTTTATACAGTGGCGGCGCGAAAACAAAAATAGACGTCGGCGATGCAGTTTTGTGAGGCCCTTTTAATCATAAAATATTCTCAGAGAAAAATTTTGAAATTTGTAGTTTAAAAACGCCGTTTTAAGCTTTCTTTGCTGATGTTAGGTGAAAAAAGGTACAGAAGTCTCGGTGAAAATTTCTAGAAATTGAAGCATTAAAAACGCAATTATAGGCCATATTTATTGACTTTAGGTTCAGAGACTGTCTGAGATCGATTCTTCAAAAAAAAAAAGTCAAAATAAATCCCCTGCAAGTTTAAGAAATTGAAGTTCCAAAAATAGAATTTTAGACAGGGAAGAGAGCTCTTCCCTCGAAAAATTTTGAAAATTATGGTCCTAAAAACTTAAGCAATATTTTATATTCAGGAGCCATTCCGCTTAAACTTTTTGTTAATGTAGTTTAAAAAACTCAATTGCTTACAATATAAAAGAAAGGTGGTATGGGTACCCTTGCCCGAATATTTTCCGAAATTCAAGCCTTCAAAATGCGATCGTAAGGCCATATTTTGTAATATTAGGCTCTGTAATTTTTGAAATTCAAGCTACAAAAAAGCAATTTTAAGCGATTTTTGATGTTGAGTACTTGGGGGCTTTAAGCTGGAAATATCGCGAAATTAAAGACCTGGAAACGAAATTTCATATGCTCCATAATGCTTTTGGTGTGTGTATGGAGGGTGGCGGGGAGTTCGGAGGAGCAGCATTTGGAATATTTTCTTATTTTTAGACGAACGTAGGAAACAAGAGAAAAAAGAAAAATAGGATGGGGGTGGGGGAATAGAGTTGGCTGATTAATAAGCTGTAGCTATTGAATAATTTTAATTAGGGCCCCGACAGAATTGGGCCTCGCATTTGCTAAGGTTGGCTTTGTGCAGTCTACCCTGCAGGCACTATTTTGATTACAATTGTGTCTGTTGTATTTAATTGTATTTAATAAGAGCTTCAATTGAAAACATGGAAATTTCTTAAAACTTCTGAGAATTCTGAAAAACAAAATTTCAAAGTGGGTGTTTTTGTGATATTGGTTCTTTTCTCCGTTAATAATATTAATTTCCGTTCAGAAATTGAAACAAAAAATTAAAATTCAAGCAGTGGTTGAGCAATCTTTGAAACTCTCAAATTAATCTGAAAATTTCGTTTAAAGCTTCTAAATTTCGTGATTTCAATAAAAATAAAAGGAGAATTTACTTGTTTACCTCTTAACAAAGTGTACTAAATATAAAAAAATTTAGTTTTCAAAGTGGATGCAAAGAGATCGCAATTCTCAAAGTGAAGGCTCCAAAAGTATAAAAACGGATCATAATAGAATTATTTTTTAAAAAATTATTTTAGAATTGCATTTTAAAAGCCTATAATAAACTGATCATTAATATCTATCATTAATATCTATTGACACAGTTGAAGCAGAACTAAAATTAAACCATCTATTCAGCAATTTAGTTTTTGACTCAGAAACGGAATTTCGTTTTAAAATCTTGAAATGATGGTTTTAATAGACTTTTCATTTAGTTACCTCCATTTAAAGCGAACTTTGGTTGAAAAAAAAAAGAGTAAAAGTTTGATTGTCATATAGGATGCAATCAGATTGCATTTTTCAAAATAAAAGCATTAAAAGTATAAAAACGGTAAATAAAGTTTATTAAAGTAAAATAATTTTAGAATTACCATTTAACAGGTCTGCATGATGAATATTATTAATATCACTGACATATTCGGAGTCGTGACAAAAAAAAAAGGGATTTGTAAAGGTATCACCAGACACTAAATGGCGATAATTTTAAAGCTGGTAACCCTATTTTTAGTGATCACATTTCAATTCGCTAATACAGTAGAAGACCTTTATAACGCCGACCTGTATAACACAATTCTCTATAAACCGCACTACTTTTCAGAAGTAAACAATAGGTTTTGAAGTTTAAAAAATCCCTCTATTTTGCTTTGCAAAAATAAAAATTGTTAGGCAAATTAAATTTTTAAAGTTTTTCATCTTTCCATCTCATTTCAAAGCTTTTAAATTAAAAATTAGTACTCATAGTAAACATAAAATACCAGATGCTTTAGAAAATGCAGCTGTTATGCAAACCATCAAGCTAGCAGAAGTGCAGGATTTTGATAGTGAAACATATTTATTTGTGAATAACTAATTGTAATATTGGTGCTTTAATACACATTGCAAATAAAACTCATTCTGAAGTGCTAATATATAGATATATTCTGAATATTAGTTTCAAAATTTGTGAAATGATCTATATAACGCAAAAACCTGTATAATGCAAAAGCTCTGGTCCCAAGGTGTGCGTTATAACGGTCTTCTACTGTAAATGCTTTTTTTTAAAGTCATTAGCGGAAAAAAACAAACAAGCAAAATTTTTCACTAGGTTAGTTATTTATCCCTTGCATCACAGAAATATGCTGACTTTTTTTGTACACAGAAATTTTTGATTGTTTTGTTTTGGTTCAAAAGTGCCGCAGGCAGGCCAACAAGAACAATCAAATACAAATACAAAAGTGACAACCAGCAACAGGCTCTGGGACCAGCTATACTGGTCCTAGTCGATTTACAATCCCCAGTGAAAATCAATGGCCCTCTTAAAACGGTCTACTCCTTTGCTCATTACCACCTCTTCCGGTAAGTTGTTCCAAGGTTCCACTACCTTGCTAAAATAATAATTTTTCCTAATATCCATGTTAGCCTGAGATTTAAATAGCTTAAAACAATGACCCCTTGTCCTGTTTTCAGTGCTAAACTTCAGCCCCGTAACATCTTTCGTTTTAATAAATTTAAACAGCTGAATCATGTCCCCTCGGTCTCTTCTTTGCTCAAGACTACATTTTAAGCCTTCTGACCCTGGAATAATAATCTAAGTGGGAAAGTCCACTTATTAGCCCTGTAGCCCGCCTTTGAACCCTTTCCAATACATGAATGTCTTTTTTAAGATAAGGAGACCAAAACTGAACAGCATACTCCAAATGGGATCTTACCAAACTTCTATATAAAGTCAGAAGAACTTCTTTAGATTTGTTTGAAATAGATCTATTGATAAACCCAAGCATCTTATTGGCTTTGTTGCTAGCAATGTTGCACTGTTGGCTAAACTTTAAATCCTGACTTATTAAGACCTCCAGATCAGTAACTTTGTCTGCCTGACTAATGACTGAACCTTGCAAATAATAACTTGTACACTTATTTCCATGCCCTAAATGTAGCACTTGGCATTTCCCAACATTAACAGCCATACCCCATCTATCAACCCACTCCGTAATATGATCTAGATCCTCTTGCAGCTGATTTGCTTGTTCTTCATTTTCTATAGTCCCCATAACTTTGACATCATCAGCAAAACAATTCATGTTCCCAGAAATATTTTTGTGAATATCGTTCATAAAGACAATGAACAAAACAGGCCCTAAAACTGATCCTTGAGGAACCCCGCTTAAGACCTCACTCCAATTAGAATAACTTCCCCCTCCTATTCCTATATCAACTAATTTGCTAAGTAGAGCAACATGCGGTACCTTATCGAAAGCTTTTTGAAAATCAATGTAAACAACATCTACAGGCTTCTTATTGTCCAAAGCCATGGTAACTTTGTCATAGAAATGTAATAAATTAGTTGCACAAGATTTTTACCTTTCCTGAAACCGTACTGAAAACTAGTCGATAGATTATTAGTCTCTAGAAAATTTACTATCTTAATTTTCATCAATGTTTCAAAAATTTTGCAAACCACCGAAGTTAGACTCACAGGTCTATAATTTCCCGCACTCCCTTTAGACCCTTTCTTGAAGAGCGGTGTAATGTTAACTAACTTCCAGTCCTCTGGCACTGTCCCCAAATTATAAGAAGCATTGAAAATGTTTGCGATTACATCTGCTAATTCCTCTGCACATTCAACTAAAATTTTTGGATAAATATTATCTGGTCCCGGAGCCATAGTCTCTTTAATTTTTTTCAAATGAAGTAAAACGTCATCCCTGGAAAATACAAAGTCCTCAAGCTGTACTATAGCTTGTATCTTGTTGGTGTCAACTGTTGATCAGGGGGTGCGATTATTCTCTCTCTCCCTGCGTCAGCACATCATGCAAATAAATGTCGGTTGCGGACAGCTTTTTTTTTTCTCTGCGGACTACCTTTATTTTTTTGCGGACAACTTTTTTTAGCGCGGACAGAGCTGTCCGCGATAGGGTTTCGTTGTCCGTGACATCGTTGCCGTGTTGCGGCGTTTCTGCCACTGGAGCGTCAGCGTTTATGTATTTCAAAATCCAATTGCATCAGTTTCCATAACATTCGCTCATTTTTGTCTACTATGCCATCCTATCACTTAAACCTTTATAACTTTTTGTGGACTATGATTTTCAACCCTTCTTGTATGTATTTAATTTTTTCTGAAGACTTGTATGTTCATTGTTTTGCCACGCCCATTTCACAGCCACATTCTAGCGATCCTTCAAATACCCATCTCCCTTCTGCCCTGGCCTTCCCATCAGGATTCTTGCTGAGGCACACATTCTTTCTTGAGTAGAAAGAAGTAAGGAACTTTTTGCTGTTGGTGAAGAGGGTGAAATAGGAGTGGAGGGGGAAATGCTGGAGAGTAAGGAGCAGACTTCGATAAAATGAAAAGCTTTCTGGGGCGAACACAAATCCTAACTGTTAAATTTTCTGCAAATAACTATTTTGCCTAACTCACCCTTGAATAAAAAATTAAATTTATATTCAAATATGAAAGAGACAAAAAACAAGTGCTTTAAATCATTTATTTATTTTTTTACAATAACATATAGTTTGCTTATTACTTTCTTCTATATCTAATATATAGAAAAAAGTATTAGATTTGTGCAAATTTTTCAAATTTCGAATTTTGACAGATTTGAACGTTTTGAGGTGTGCCGAGTCCATTTCGACGACAATCAAACAGAAGCTTCGTTGAAAATTTTTTGTTGTGTTTGAAGTTTGTCCTTTTGTATCCTGTAAATATTTCAATTGTTTTGATAGTTGGAAGTTATTTTGGCCTCTACCACTTTCAGTTAGCTTATTATAGTTCTTATTTAAGCAATTATTTTATATTTTAAAGTCTTTTTTTTTTGTTAGAAATTGTTTGTACGTGTTTTATTTTTGAGACAATACTAATTTTTAATCAATACTTTTATTCATTTTCAAAATAAAACATATTTCAGTGGTTACCCCCCCCCCCCCCCCCCCTTGTATTTGAATTCGATTCCGAGACGGCTAAAGTCTAAGAAGCAGTAAATGCATATTTTACTTTAAATTTAGTAAGTTTTTGCATTCAATGTTTTGTATGAAATCAAAATAAATATTAGAATTGAACATGTTTTTTCTGAAATATGTTTTAAACAATGCATCTTTAAACAAGAAACTAGTCTTTAAAAAATAAAATGAAACTCCTGCAAAACTCCTTAAAAACTCCTTACTTTTGATTTTCAAAGTTGAGTATGAACCCTGTTGTAGCATGAGTGACCTTTCACTGAAAAAGGTTGTGACGCTAGTATAGTGCTTTATTGACTGCTCATTAATATTCTAGGCTCAATTTTTTCTACATTGAAAAAAGCTAGTATACCCAAAACAGGTGTTCAGAACAGTAGCAATTAATGTTTAATTTTTGTAGGGGCCACATGACTGCTATGCTGCTTTCCCCTTTTTCCTTTTGTTACAATCTGAAATCATCAGAGGTGGAAGTCGGATCCTCAATCTTTTAGAGGAATTGTTTGTTTTCCTTAACTGAAACCACCTGTGAATTTACGCATGCGTTGGGTCGGTTTTGATTTCATCGAAACAGGGTTGGAAACCCAGAAGTAAGAGGATGTAAAACATGTGATCAACAGTTCTTCCTAAGTAGCATTGAAAAAGACAGAGATATCAAGAGCTAACGGAAAGTGCCCATCCTCAACCTATCGCCCCTTTTTAAAGTGGAATCTTTCCCGAGTGCTAGTCTTTTCTTCCAAGAACGGACAGTACTGCAAGGACTTTGAAACTGCAGCCTTATTCATCTTCCATCAAGTTTCTTTATCACGTTTAAATTTACAGTTGGCTCTCTGTGTAACGACGTTCAAGGGACCACAAATAATCGTCCTTAAGTAGAAAACGTCCTTAAATAGAACACTTTTAACACTACAGTGAACCATCTGAGACCGTGAAAAGCCGCCGTTAAATAGAGAAAGTCGTTAAGTAGAGCGTCGTTAAACAGAGAGCCAACTGTATTTATTCTTTTAATCAGAGAAAAGTGTGATTTGTAAAACAGAAGATAAGTTTAACATTGAGAGGTTTTTTTGACAATTTATTGCTTTGAAAGAAAAGGATACGTATAATTGCAAGTCTTGAGAAAGTAATTTTAAGGAGTCTTTGGTTGCGTCGGAAGGAGGACGGATGGAGGTAGGGGCATTGGTAGAAGTCCTCCGAATTGAAGTTTTAAAAGCTCTTTCAGTCCATCTTTTGTGGCATTAGGAGGAGGAGGAGGCAAGAAGGGGCCTGCCTGGAAGAAAGTTTCAGATTGAAGTCCCGTTTAAGTCATGTTGGGTAGTGATAGAGAAAAGGGGAAGGAGAGAAGTTCCCCCTGAAATTATTTTCAAAACTGATGTCAATTTTTGGCTATCTTGGGATAGAAAGGGTTTGATGACAGCCCTCAGTGGCACATGAAACAGTATGAACCAGCCCTGGTATTTGTATGCTGGTCAGTGTTTGACAGTATTTGGACAATTCTCCTAAAAGGTTTACTTTGCACTACAATTTTGTAACTTTTCACAAGGGATGCAGTTAAGGATTTTTTTAGAAAGACAGGATATGCATTTTTGTTCAACTGCAGAAGACTAATATTCCTAAGGCATATTTTGGAAAAAGTGTCATATTTCCGAAATTTTTGGCTCGGCTTGGAACAAGAGTTGTATATGATATCTTAAGGGGATGGCAGGGCCGCCGATAGCCAAAATGGGTTGTTGTCTGTTTGGTTGCTGGGCACCACTCATTCCATAAGACTTATACTACTCCGACTACGACCCAAGCCCTTAGTTTCAGACTAGGCTGACTTATCCTCTTGTCTGCCTGAAGAAAGGATGTGGCTCGGAGGCCAAACTGACTAGAGGCCCTCCTTGGGTCTCAGAAGCCCTGATGTTGGGGTATGCAGCCATTCGTTAGTTTGCTTGTTGTCTGTGGTATGAGTGGCCCTTTAGTGAACAGGGTTGTGCTCCCCTACTTTTGACTTATCTTAAGTTCTATATTTTGCAATGTTGTTTTGCTTCTTTGTGTGTTTTTGTTGAGTGTTCTAATTGCATTAGTTAATGGATCTTGATTTTCGGCAAAAATAAAGCCAATTGGAGTTTCAAAAATCTTAACATTTTTCAACTTTTACCTTTTTGTAATTTGTCCTTTTTTAACAATTTTCTTGGCCCTCCTTTCTTCTAACTAATGTAGAGGTGCACTGCCTGATACACTACACATCATTGGTTTAGAGGAAAAACTCTCTCTAAGTGCACTTTGATTTTTTTTCTTCTGGAAATGTGGAAAAATTGTAAACTATGGGGATTTTCGGATGCAATATTTTTTTTTTCTTGATCTACAAATTTTGTTTTAAGCTTACATTATTGTAATTTTGGATTAATCATCTCAGATTTTAGTAACCAAATGTGCTAACACCTCACAACCGACTCAAAATGCACTTAGTGAGTTTTTCCTCTTAACCGACGATATGTTCACAATGTACTTCCAACTGCAGAAACTGAGAATATCTTAGACATGAATGCAATTGATAAATTCGTCACTCTTAAGATTATTTTCAGCATGCTAAAAACATGGTTGAATGGCTGTTTTAGAGACTTCATGCAGTTATGAAGCAATGATTTGAATATAAAAATTAAACTGCCTTTCTGTGTCCAATTTCCATATTTTAATAATGCAAATTTAAATCTTGTTTATGTATATTTTTTATGAGATTTCTAACATCCTTTGTATTAAAAATTTAGGGATGCTTAGAAACTAAAGAATATATTTTGAATGAAGTAACTCGGTGTTTGAATCTTCATCCAAGCAGAATTTGCATTGTCGCTGCTCTTCTAGGAAATCACATTATTACTGATACCGATTTAGCGTCTTTCCATCTTTCTTTATGTCCTGACTCCAAAACAAAGGTAATAAAATTTGAGAGTTTTGTATTTCCATTAATGTTTTCAAAAATCTTCTATAAGTGTATTTATTACATTAAATTGAATTGCGAAGTGTTTTACATCTAACTACTAAGCATTCTTTAATTATTATTAAAATTGTTTCTAATCCTGTTGTAATGGTATTATTGTGAAATAGTTGGAGGAAATTCAGTTTAGAAAGTATTCTTCCTTGCTTTCTGTTTGTAGGTTGTATTTCACGATTAATAGTACAACCATTGCTGTCATTTTGAGCAATGGAGAAGAATATTAGAAATATATTGAAGTTTCAAATAAATATCATTATAAAATTTTAAAAGAAGTCCTTTCAAAGAATTTTAAAATGAAATGTTTTAAGAACATTTTTTCTTTACATAATGAAAATTTAAAAAACCCTTATTTTCAAGCAGTGTTCACATATCTCATTATAGTCAATAATACTAAGTTTGTAACCAAAACTTTTTCTTTGCTCGTGATTCCATGTGTGGGCTTAGGATATGTGTTACAATATTTTTTGATCCTTGTTTTGATTTTGTTGTAGAACAAACAATTGCAGGCACTATCAATATTTCTGCTGTTTCAGATGAGCTAGGAAAGCATGCATATTGCACCATGGAGAAACAATATTGTAACCACAAATCATTGGCTAAGTTCAAAATGAATGATCCTTGTGAAAATTAGTATACAGCCACATCCACTGGCATTCAGAAAAGTGAAAGCAACATGTGAATGCAACACTTTTCGAAACAATATGTTCAATATGTTTCTTATTGGTGCACTCTTGATCAAGAATAAATCCTAGATATTTGGGGTGCTTCTTATAAGTGAGATTCTGTCCATCCAGCTTCAGTTGAGGTTGGTAATTTTATAAACGCTTATTGGTTGTGAAGAAGATAGCAATTGATTTACGAGGATTAAAACTGATTTTGCGTTCCTTGGCAAAACTGGACACAGCAGAGAGAGAATTATTAATTCTCGATTCAATATCTTTAATATCGTTACCTGAGCTCGAGAGTACAATATCATCTGCAAATAGTCCCACCTTAGCTGTTGTCGAGTTCAGTTTTTCAATTCCAGATATAAACATAGAGAAAAGAGTAGGGATAAGCACTGAACCCTGAGGAACACCTTGGCTAAGCCTAAATGGTCCTGAGAGAGATTTGTTAACCTTCACGTGGATAGATCTGTGTTGTAGAAAGTCTGCAATCCATGTTAGAGCATTGTCTCAGATTTTGAAATAGTTGTGAAGTTTGATAATCACACACACACACAGCTTATCTTTCCAAACTTTATCGAAGGGCTTGGCGAGGTCCAGGAAAGCGGGCACGGTGTGGTGAGTGGATTTAAAATTCTGGGCATCCCTAATGGATTGACAGAAATATAAAATTTGGTCTGTGGTGCTGTGACCTCTTCTAAAGCCGTATTGCTCCCTGGCTCTGGGCAGTAGATTATTATTATCCAGCCAGCATTGTACTCTTATTCTAATCATTTTCTCCATGATTTTGCAAGGCATGTTTGTCAGTGCGATAGGTCCAAAATCTTTGGGAGAACAAGCTTTCTTGCCAGGTTTTTTGATTGGGATGATGGTGGCTCTCATTCATTCGGTGAGCAGTCTACCCTTGATCCAAGACTGATTGAATATGTCAAAAATTCTGTTTTTTCCCTTCTGATCTAGATTTTCAAGTTTCTGTCCATGAAGGCCATAAGGGCCAGGAGTTTTACTCAGATCCAGGAATGCGAATGCACGAAGTGATTCCTGTTAAGAAAAGGGTTTGGTCAAAGTCGAGTCACCACGATCAGATGTACGACAGCCAAGAATGATATTTCTAGCTTTAATTAAAGAAGGTCAACAATCTCTTGTAAAATCAAGCCTACTAATCATTTGGTAATGGGTAGCTAAACCATCAGCTTCAGATTTATCATCAGGGAAGGCCTGTCTGAAAGTGTCCTTCACTGAGTTACATTCTTCATACTGCTCCTGCTGTTCATGCCTTAAATAACTCTTCAAAGTTTTGTATTTGAAGTCCTTGCATCTAATGTGTTGCACATTTCCATCCACTTTGATCTTTTCTGGTGGGCATATGACTTTATTTCAGCATTAATTTGATTTATTTCAGTTCTTGCATCATTTCTCCTTTCATTTACAGTATCTAATAATAATTTTCTCTTTTCAAGGAGGGGTTTAATTTCAGGAGAGTTAGGTGTGAAAAAAGGTGTATAGCATTTTACAGTGCCTCTAGGAATATTTAATTTAGCATTGCTCAGAACAATTTGTTTGAGTTTCCTCCAATAATCATTAAGATCTCCAGTCAAAGGTTCCAAATCCAGACTGCAGTCAATGACTTCCTAAATGAATCCCAATTAGCTTTTCTGAAGTGCCAAAATTTTTCTCTGGAGAAGAAAACTTGCTGTCTTTTCTTAAATTCTGTGAGAATTGGCAAGTGGTCCCTACCAATATTAGCCAGTACAGACCAGTGCATTGAGGGAAAGCTCCAGCACTGGTAATCGCGATATCCAAAACTTCAGATGAATTGTAGCTAAATGAGTTGCATCATTTAGGATTAGAAAATTGTCATCCATCATTTGAAGAATATCTTTGCATCTTGCGTTATTACAAGAACATCCCTAGGCTGAATGTTTGGCGTTAAGATTGCCCAGAACATCGGTCTTTATCCAGAAATTTATATGCATGAAATCCAAAACTAAGCGATTTTGAAAGTTTGTTGGCAGTTAAAGAATTGTTAGCATCAATGTCTCTAATTATTTGCTGAACAATAGTTCTATCTTTCTCTTGTGACATACCTGTGAGAAAGCTCTTGCTCATTGTTTGCTTTCTTATTGGTTCTTTATTGGTTTATTATTTTTTCATTGATATTTATTTATCCACTACTTTTGGTTTTTAAACTGCCTGTTTATCTGGCTCTTAGCTTCTGTCGAATGTCTTTTCATCCATAAGCTCATTTCTTTTGCATTGAAAAAGGCGTTCCTAATTACGCCGCAACACCTGTCTGCAGTAATATGCAATTTGTAATTTTTGACATTTTTTATTTTACTAAAAAGATCTAGTTTTAAACAAGTATTGAATTATTGTGGGTTAAGAAATAATACCATTGATAACAATAAATTTTTATGAGATGAGAAATGCAGGAAACATTTTTTATGCTTGCAATAATAACTTATATATTGAGCCTCTAGTAAAACATACTTATTCATGTAAAAAGAAAATCAGATATTCATTACATTTTTATGATTTGTATATTGCTGCAAATGAGAATATTTGTCTAAAAAGTTTTAACTATGAAATCACCAAAATAGGTATTATCGGGAATAAGCACTGTGGCACATACAAGAATAAAAGTTTTAAAAATGCCAGTGCAGCGCATATAACGTGTGCGGCGAATACAGTGTCTTTTTTTAATTTTCAACTTTTAAAAAAAAATTCTAAGTTTAAAATGCTGCTAATAGATGGCACACCATCGTTTCTTTTCATTTAGCAAAAAATTTAGACTTTGGACAACAAACAAAGCAAAGAGGGGTTGAGGGAAGGTGAGAGTCTGCAATTTCACATGTTTCACTGAGGAGAGAAACTCTGATCCACGTGGGCGAGCAAGCCTTATCGTATCTGAGTGAAGGGGTTAGGAAATCCTTTGATCTTGGGCAACAAGTAAAGCAAAAAGGGGGGAGGGAAGGTGAGTCGGTGATTGCACATGTTTCACTGAGGAGAGAAACTGATCCACGTGGACCAACAAGCCTTATCGCGTCGGAACGAAGGGGTCAGGTAGAGGAGACAGCAAAAGTACTATGGGAGGGGGATAGATGTGCAGTTTTGTAAAGGGAATTGGCCACTCCCTCACTAAAGTGGGTTGCTCAATCAAGCAAACTAATTGAAAACTTGTCTCCCAGTTCTAATTTTATTATTCACTAGTGGTACCCACACTGCTTTGCCCGTAGTAGAAGATTAAAAGGTCATTTGGTTCGCCTGTATATTAACAAATAATGGATGATAATTTTCTCAATTTGCTATGTGAAATGGCTCGCCCATGTTATGGTTCCACGTTATAATGATTTCTTGATTTACTATTCCACGTTATTCAAATATACATTCCTGTTTGTGAAAATTGCAACACCACGAAGGACTTATGCGAGTGAGCTGAAAATTGCAGGAAATGTTAAGTAGGGCATGATATGCAATTGATTAGAATTGCAGACCAGTAGCGCATACGTATGCTGAGCAGCGCCCTCTGAACGGCAGATCGACCCGAGTATAAATAGACGACTGTAGCGAGGCGTGTATGATGATCGGTGGTTATATGCTAGAGTAAACGTTAACTGAATCCTTACTATGCCTCTTCGACGAAAGAAAGCGAAATTTGAGCAAATTTCGGAGTTTGAACAAGGCAGAATAGTCGGCCTTCGTGAACCTGGATTATCTTATTGTGCAGTAGCCGCTCGTGTGCAGCGTAACAGCAGCACAATTGTTGGCATAAGCCTATATTTTTGGTTCTTGGAGCAATTTCGTAAAAAGATAAAATGTATTTTAATTGTTTAAAACTCACCAGTAAATTCGAACTTGTCTGAGAAATTGATTCCCAGTTTTAAAAGATATAATTACCCGGTGTGCGTAAAATCCTGAGCGTGAGAAATCCCCAAGTGACTAAACACCCAACAAGTCGATCACGTGTTTCGCCCATCGGCGGACGTGACGTCAGGCCTCAAGAGTTGAGGATCTTTCTGCTGGTAGCAGTCAAAAAAAAAAAAAAAAAAGATAATTTAAAATAACAACAGTTAAAAGGATTAACTGTGAGTTGCTTTCAGATGCAACAGATGTAAATTTTGACGACGTTACGTCATTGCTAGGGGGTAACAGAGAAGGTTTAAGTAGAAAGTCAATCAATCAATCAATCTCTTATGATTTGCTTCCGTTCTGCAGACGGTGTGTTTTGATTTGAGCATGTGTGCTCGAATAGATTGATTTATCCACGCAGAGGACTTGGAGGTTTTCAGATATGTTGTAACAAGATTCAATAGCCTGCTAACAGTGCAGGATGTTCTAAAACAGTGCCCTACATGCAACGAAGGAGTTTTTTAAGGAATATAAATTTGAAGAGTTGATGTTTCTTTTAAGTATCAGGCCTAACAGGGCCGGAAGGTTCGTCTGGCATATACTCTATTATGGAGCCGGTCGGACTGGATTGAATCCACTATATGGTGAGGTAGTCTCTGCTAGTGGAAGGTTCCTGTTTTGCTTGAAGCTGGGCAAATAATTTCCTGTGCTGCTGTTTCTGTGGCATGGGTGTGCCTGGGTTTGATTGACCATGGATTCTGGTCTGCCGTCCACGAGTGGACGTTTTCAACTCGTCTGAACATCCGACAGATGGATGTTGCCTTCGTTGTTATGCGTGCCAAGTTTAAAGTATGGACTTCCAGTGATATGATTATTTAAATAGTTTTCTGGACAGCTACCATCGTTGTGGCATGGCGTAGGGTAAATTTTTAAAAATATTAGGAACGTTTTAGAACTGTTGATAATTTTTAAGTAATTGAATCTTGTGATATTTCTCTGTGATATTTGTTTGTTGGGGGGTTTTATTATATTTGAATTGTTAATAGGGGATTTACTTTTTATAAATGTTTGATTGTGCCTATTTACATTTTACACATGTTTTCGAATAAAATGTTATTTAAATTGAAATTCAGTTTCCATTGCTTCATTTCTCCTGAACTTACCATTCCACATCCGTTGGTCTACCTTTAAAAGGCCAACAACAATCATGCATGTTTGGAAGCAGCGGACGGATGAGGGTCGGACAGCTCGGAAATCTGGGAGTGGACCCGAAATGTGACGTCAGCTCGCGATGACAGACACCTAGTGCGTATGGCACTGATGAACCGCACAGCTTCTTCTAGACAATTGGCAGCACAGTGGTAAACAGCTACAGGTGTTTCATTGTGTGCTTCATCAATTCGTAGACGTCTGCTGCAGCGTGGGCTGCGCGCAAGGATTCCTTTATACAGGATTCCTCTCACATAAAACCATCGCTGCCTGCGGCTACAATGGACCAATGTGCATAGGAGCTGGCATGCTGATTGGCAGCAGGTCGTCTTTCCTGACGAATCCCGCTTCAATTTGTGTCACCATGATGGCCGAATTTCGTGTCGGGCGCTACGCCGGCGAACAGCATATTCCAGAGTGCATTATTGAACGCCACAGTAGACGAACACCTGAAGTTATGGCTTGGGGTGCCATAGCATATCATGGATGAGCATAATTGCTACGAATTGTGAGCAATTTGAACAGTACCCGATACATAAACGAAGTTTTACAGCCCCAAGCTATTCTTTTCCTGCAACGATTGCCAGGGGCTGTATTCCAGCAGGATAATACCCGTCCACATGTCGCCAGGACTGTCGAATCCTACCAGCAGGTATAGCTTCTTCCTTGGCCCGCATATTCCCTGGATATGTCACCGATTGAACATGTGCGGGATTTCGTTGGGCGGTGTCTTGCTCGTGATCCTCGTCCTGTTGCTTCGAGAGACGAACTTTGGTTGCTCATGCAAACAATATGGAATGCTCTTCCGCAAGCAGATTTTCAAACTTTGTTTCACTCCATGCCGAGTCGTGTAGCAGCTCTTATTGCGGCGCATGGTGGCCACACAAAATACTAATTTCTATCTCTTTTTATTGTTTGTTTGGTTTGAAAATGTAATCATTTATTTGTACTATTACCACTCAACTGTGTATTAAATTTCATTCAACTATGATGCTTCCTTCATGGTGTTGCAATTTTCACAAACAGGAGTGTATATTAGGGTGGGGCGAAAAATAAAGTTTTTCCAATCAACTAGTAATAGTTGCCAAACGTTGTCTTTGGTGATAGTTAGCAAAAGTGCAAAATTTGAAGATCGGATAATATCTTCAGGGGGCGCTGTGGTCACAAAGTTTTATTATAGATTTTTTCCCGGATTTCATGGTTAAAATACGAAAAATAATGCTGTTAACTTATATCATTGCATTTTTTTACTCATAAGATTTATTTATGCACTGAAAGCATATGAAATAACCCATAAAAGTTCTTTTATGTTATTTATTTATATTTCCAGCATCTTAAAAAGAAGCAAAAAAGTAAAAAATAGTGACTTTTAGGACAATACTAAGTAAAAACTGATGAATTTTACAAAATGTGACACAAAAATTATGAAAATGCAAATATATTAGACAAATAAAATTAAACAGCCCTATTGAAACAATAATAAACAATTTTAAAAATCTGTAAAAATTTACACTACATACGTGATACAAATTTATGTGTCACAGTTAGAGCTTTTACGAAAATAGTCTTTTTTACTTTCAAAGAAAGGCAGTGCCTTTCGAGCCTCTAAACGTGCACGAATGAAACCATCCCTGGCTTCTATTCCACTTACGGCCAGAGATGCATCCGTCACCAACTTTACGCAGCGCTCCACAGACTGAGTATGACAAGGAAATTTGCACATGTTTTGAAGAAAATGAGGAACATCTCCGGTTTTCACTAAGTCATGTAGCTCGTCCTCAGTTAGTATATTTGTTATAGGAGGTTTTGTTATAAGCACTTCTTCACACTGCCAATTGATCAAGTCGGCATAGTCGGAAGAAGAAAAGTTAAGCTCAGGGATGGTAAAAGTACGGATATCATTGTTCACAGAATTAGTGTCTCGTACTCTCAAAATCCGACGAGCAGCTAACTGCCGTACATGCCTTCGATCATCATTTAACATCGCCAGCAAGATGTTTTCAGGATGTGCAAAAAAGGCGTTCCGCTGAATGACTGGATCGATGACATGTAACAGGTCGTCTGGCAAATAACGCGACAGATGAATAACGTGCCACAAGTTTCGTGCACCATCCTTGCATGCTGAGTTGCACTTAATTAGAAACCAGCAAGGTGTATAAACTTTAATAACGAATGAAACAAGCATTTTTAAATTTGCTGTTGGATATTCTGTGCCGATGTACAAACGCAAAATCCGACTGGCTGTCGTGAGCCATCTAGAATGACTCAAGGAACCAGGTACTCTTTCAGAAAGGTGTACGGAGCAGTTGCCACTAATAACGGCTTCAAATATTTCCAGTAGATATTTCTGGTCAGTACTTAGGTCCCCTCGGTCGATAGTTGGCATGTTTTGAATATTGCACTCAACGGCTTTATATTTCACTATCGGTAGTGATTCGCAGCCTATCAACATTTTGCCAATAGGACCGCTGAATCCTCGGGGATTAGTACTTGGTCCATCCAAGTATTCTACTAAATGGCGAAGCAGCAATTCGTTGACATGAAGCTGGCATATTAACCACTGCAATGGTCTGTGAAAGAATGTTTCAAGGCGTAAAATCACGCCACTTTTTCTTCCGGTATTTACTGCAGTACCGTTACATCCGACGGCGCACAACTGAGTAATATCAATTTTGTTTTCGACAATGAAATCCAGTATGCCGTTTGCAATTCCTTCTGCGTTTGATCGATTTGGCGAAATATGTCCTAAGTATTTATTATCTGGCAGCATAACCAGTGTTACATGTTCTTCAATAATTATTTTTCGATGATAACTGCCGGACACAGATTGTTCCAAGAACAATGTACTATCCTTTCGGCCATCAAAGTACAGACCTTGTACATCAGCACATTTTGGCCCTTGGTGATGAGCTTGCAGATTTTTTCTCACTTTTTTACGCTCTCGTTTCACTTTGCTTGGATCGATTATATTTGAAGATGTTTCAGGAGAAATTAAGGCGACGTCTTCTAATATGGATGATGCCAACGCGGCCGCTGATCTATTCGAAACACCGTATCGGTCACACGTTTTAGAAAATTTGTTCAAACTGACTCTTGCTTGCGAAGTGCTTGCTTTATAATTTATAACTATAAATT
This sequence comes from Uloborus diversus, assembly GCF_026930045.1. NCBI lineage: Eukaryota > Metazoa > Arthropoda > Arachnida > Araneae > Uloboridae > Uloborus > Uloborus diversus. Next base: position 45,301,856 of record NC_072740.1, on the reverse strand, counting down.
CAGGATCCTTTTCGTCCGTACCTTCTATTGAATATTCTTTATCAATTTCTGTTTCTTCAGAACCTTCTTCACGGGTATTAACTATGCTTTCCCTCTTCGCTCTTGATTCTTCTTTCTTTTTTCGTTCAAAACTCAGTTTTAATTTTCTTGTGGTTTGAATATCAATGTTTCCAATAAACATTTTTCTATCACCACGCTGATCAAAAAGAAAAAGTTGTTCTTTGGAAGGAACTTTGCGAGTCTTGTCGCAGTTACACGCACTGAAACGGCATTTACAACAAGCGATGTCGAAAAGTTTTTCTCGAGCTTCGGATGAAAATAACTGCATCTTTGCGTTAAACGCATTTGTTTTAACAGATTTTTTGTTCATAGTTTTCTTCAGGTTTTTATATTTGCTGTGAAAATGTCGAATCATTTGAACGATTCGTTTATGTGAAACTATAGGAATAGAGGAACGATGCCATATCTCTTCTAACTTCGTGGCTACGTCTTCTGCTATCTCAGTCACTGTGGGCTCCTTGGAAGAACTAAACTGTTTCTTTTCGTGTGCAAGAAATAAATAATACTTAAATACATCTTCATACGTAGGTTACACAGAATCAGACAAATTTTTTGGTGTTCCGAAAATGGAATCTTTTAACATTTTCCTTGTTTTTACTTTCGATCCAGCACAATAATCCTTCAAATGTTTTCCGCTCATTATGGTGTTAGAGATGGCGTTTCAATACACTGAAAATATAACATACACTGTGCTGTAGAAATGCGTCTGGAACTTTTCTCGGTTAGAGTTCAAGGTTGTATGACGTATTTAAATGGCATTTCACATGATTCTAAGAGTTTTTACAACAAAACCATGCATTGCTTTCTTTTAATGCTAACGTTTAGTGACCAAATTTCTTTTGGAAGCTATTCTATATGTTCTTAATACATACATGTCCTTTAGAATTAAAAAAGGTGAAATTAAAGTTAGAAAAAAGCATGATTTTTACATTGAAACCATGATATTATAGGAAAAAAACAATGTTAAAACTTTGCGATCGCAGCGCCCCCTGAAGATATTAACCGATTTTCGTCAAATTTTGCACGTTAGCTAACTATCACATAAGACAACTTTTGGCAACTATTACTAGTTGATCGGAAAAACTTTTCATTTTTCGCCCCACCCTAGTGTATATCTTTTGAAGAATTTCAAAACAATTCAAGTCTGAAAATGGTTAAACATGTCTCTCATTAAATTTTATAACCCTAGCAATGTTGCAAACAAAATGTTTGATGATTTTAACATGATTTTTGTTTCATAAAAATATTTTATTTATTATAACTTTCTCTTGTTCTCAGAAGTCTTTCTCGCACATTATATGTGTACACGCACACTTATATATATATTTTCAATGCTGTGTGCTTTTGTGAAGATGATCTTTTAAAAACCATTAAATAGCCTTTTATTATTCATATTAAAATGCTTGATAGTTAATCAATTGATGGCATTTTTGTAACTTTGGAGTGTATAAAAATAACTTGTTATATTTTGAAATGTATTTGTTGGTGGTGAACAAATTCAAATGTTTGTAACATTTCACTTTCAAGACTTACCAAAAAGTTACTTTTTTTTGTGTTTGTGTGTTTGCTTCTTCAGAGATGTTGTTTAAGGGAGACATTGTTTAGTCCTAGCCAAATTTCCCAATCCTTTTCTCAGTTTTTGTCTAAACAGTAGGCAAATACAGGTTGGCACCTTTTGGGAAAGCAGTCTTTTCTAAAGTGCTCTGCGCTGTAATTAATATGAAAAATCTACATGAAATGATACTGAGAGATTTCATGTCCATAGTATGCATCAACTCACACTTGCTGATGAACACTTTCAAAAGAGAGTATTTATTATGAAAATTACTCTAAAACAGGGTGGCGACAGATCAGGGAGATCAGGGAAAAGTCAGGGTACTTTATTAATCAGGGAAAAGTCAGGAAAATATCAGGGAATTTTGAAAAAATAACAAAAAATCAGGGAAAATTGATTTTATGAAGAATTTTTTTTTTTTGCTTTACAAAATTAAGTACTTTAATTCCCCACATTTTCCGCCAATTATCTGTTCAAAACTAAAGCTAAATTAATGAGGTGCGATCATACACTGCCGCATATTTGTGCATCTTTTTTCTTCAACGTCAAAGTATTGAATCTTACTTATTAACCACAGGATGGACTTCCTAAGGTTGCTTCTGTGTCTGTTAGGTTGTTTATTTTACCTAGCTTGAAATTTCCTTTCATGCTTTGAATGCTACGTAAAATAAACAACCATACAGGCAAAGAGGAAGTCTTCATTTATGCCTTAGCTCATTTGCCTTTATTCCATGACCTCGAAGTAATTAGCATACTGTAATCACGATTTCAAGAAGAAATCTTTGGTTTTTGAATCAATAGTATAAAAGCTTAAAAGTTATTACTTCTTCGCGTTTTTAATTCAATTTGCTAAAATTGAACTTTCAATAAAAACTTTTTTTTTTTGCCGTTATACTATTTGTTGTCACCGCAGATTATAAAGGTTTTCTTTTCTTCAGACTTGAGTGATTCTTTAATTTTATAACCAAGTTGTATTCTTTTAAATATTTTGAAATTAATTAATTGCTTTTTTTTCTTTTTTTCCCTTGCATTTCAAAGTTTTTTGTTACAAAAGCAATTTAAGATTTTTTTCGTTACATACTGAACTCATATGAAATAGAATTAAATTGTGTTCTTAAGTACAATGCTGTATTCATTCATTAAAAACTATGTTCTTGATCAGAGAAAAGCTCCCTATGAATGGGTGTCAAATGGTTTCATCTGTTTTGCATAAATATGTCAATTAGTTATATAAGAATAACTACATTACTTCTATTCTTTCACTGTTACTTGTTATTCTTGCAACAATTATTATATTGTTTGAAAACTTAGTTCAAAATAATTTCAATTACTTTTTAGTTCTATCATAAATACACATATGTTTTTAAGAGTAATTTTAATAGTTTCCTAAAATTCTTATGTTAAGTGGTTTTTGGAAGTAAAGTATTTTTTTTTTTTTAAATTTTCTATAATCTTTCCATACTGTTTTGTAGGGTTTTTTTTTTCAAATGAAATTGACTTGATATGTTTTTTTTTTCTGACCATTTTATTTAAAAAGTAGTATTTTTTAAAAGCATATATTTAGACTTTACACAACTTAAAACGTTTAAAATACTGCATTTTATACAAACATACAATGGATTTCAAGTAGAGCAAGGAAAGAAAACCATTATCATTGGTAACATAAATCAGGGAAATTTGGTGAACTTAATCAGGGAAAAGTCAGGGAACTTTTTTTCACAGTTCCTGTCGCCACCCTGTAAAACTATCTTTCAAATGCAGGGGTCCATAAAATGGGTTGGGGGGGGGGGGGTTGATGGTTCAAACCGCACCACCATATTTTTAAGAGGTGTTTCTAATTGGTCTTATAGTCTATTTTTGGTGGAGTCTCATTCTTGAGGCTGTGCTACATAGTAGGGGGAAACTGTATAGTTATTGGCTTCTTTAGAAACCCCAGTACTGCATGTTTGAATTAAAAATAAGTTAAACAGTTTTCCTATAAATAAAAACTAAGTTTTATAATAGTATATTAACCTATTACTTATGAATTCATATTGTTTTTAAGCGCTTTTATATATGCATTCTCGAAAAAAGTAAACCCAAAATTATAAACGTCAAATGATATTTATATTTTTGTGTTACAGTACGTGACCGTCTTATTACAGTTTTTGTCTCCCAACAAGCGCGATAAAACAAAGGTTTCTGTGGATCATAATCGAACAAGTCTCCAAAAAAAATTTTTACTGCACATTTGTATTTTTCCGTCAATTAATAATTTTATTGTTTGTATTTCAGATTTCTCCTAATACGTTGATAAAAGCAGTTGTTGATTATGTTAGAAATCTTCCTTCTGTTGATGATCTTAATGAAGTTGCTTGGCAAGTGTTTGGGTCAGCTACTGATGAAAGATGTGAAAAATTTAAACAATGTGTGCTATATTACTGCCGCGGTAGCAGAAATATTGGTTCTCATCTCTCAAATACATCAGGTTAGCATTCTGTCATAGTAAAAAGTAAATTGTTATGATGTTTTAATGTGAAGAACTTTGTTTAGTGCAAAACAGTATGGAGGAAATGATATATATATATACAGTGGCTCCCAAAAGTTTTCGTACACTTGGAAATTTTTTAGTAAAACCAAAATAACTCAAAGCTGAATTCAAATATAAAGTCTAATATTTTTTCACATCATTCCTATGTCATTCTAAATATAACCCATTGGTTTTTTTCAAAATATTGACGGATCTTCTTTTTGAAATGGGTCAGAAAACGAAGAGACGGAGAAATAACACGCCACAAAAGTCATCGTACACTTAAATATTTTCGAATAAATTCATGATTAAAATTATCATATGCCGTTTTATTAATATTTTTGCATTGTGTTGACCCTTATAAGTCATTTGGCTTTAATTTTTGGTTTATTTATTCCATAATATATTGCTTATTACTGTAAAATGGCTGGTATTTGTAAAAAACCGCAAACGCCACTCAAAATTTGAATTTTTTCCCATAGTAGTGGTAAATTGGTTTAAAATGTCTCTAAATTAGTTAATTTATTTGTTTGTATAGTAAATTGCTTGATAAAATGCTTTAAAGATAGAAATCGGACCGAAAACAAGGTAAGAAAAGGTCAACCGGCAAAGTTGACAAAACGTGATCGTAGATTTAAAGTTAAAAAATTAATGAAAAATACACATTTGAGCACTGTAAAAGTTTCTGCAGAGTTAAATGAAACATTTTACATTTAATTTTCACCTGAAATTGTTCGCCAAGTTCTTTGATTAGCTGGATTAAATGGGACCTCTTCCTGCAGAAATTTTCTTGGTCGTGCGAAAGACAGAAAGCTTACGCTTTTCGGCCAAAAATCAATAATAAATAAGCTAAAAACAGTTTAGAATCATGTCTTACTTACAGAAAAAAATTAATTCAACATTTTTGGTTAAATTGTTGTATAACTGTAAGTAGAAGAAAAAATTTGGAACTTAATCTTAAGAACTTAGTTGGATCAGTTAATCAGGTCGGTGAAGGTGTTTTAGTGTGAGGGTGCATATCAGCAGCAGGACTTGGTAGTTTGTATTTTTTTGATGAAATAATGAATCATGCTGTTCCTTTAAATATTTTAAAAACCAATTTTGAACTCTTAGTCAAAAATTTGGTTATTGGAAACAGCTTTGTTTTTTATCAAGATAACGATAAGAAGCACACGGTTTTCAACGTTTGCGTCTAGTGCCTCGAAAATTGTCCTAAAATTTAGAAAATACCCCCTCAATCTCCAGATTGTAACTTAATGTAACGTATTTAGAGATATCTGGAGGCTAGATTATGAAAATAGGGCTTTAAAACGAAAATAGAGCTAGAAATAGTAGTGGTATAACACTTACTCAGAAATTACGCTAAAAAAAGAAAGAAAAAGAATGAAATCTATTCCCAGATGTTTAAAAGGTGTTATGAATACTGTATGATATTCTACTAATTAATAACTTAATCAAAAGTTAGATTAGTCAATAATATATAGACATTTTATAAAGTGTACGAAGACTTTTGTGAGATAAAATTTCCGGCACTTTTCGGTTTTTGATTTTTAAAAAATTAAGTTTTAATATTTTTTAAAAACTTTTCATGCAGTTTTGTTAAAAATTGATCATAGATCTTATAATTAAATACCTATTCCGAAATATTAATTCTAACCAATGATTTGGGGCCTATTTCGTTGAAAGTCGTAGGTGTACGAAGACTTTTGGGAGCCACTGTATATATATATATATATATATAGAGAGAGAGAGAGCTTGCGATTTTTCCATAGAGTATTCTGATTTTGATTAATTTACAATATTACAGAGGATCACTCATTTTGTACAGCTTTTGAATGTTTCGTGTATTTCATAATAAATAGTTCTCAAGTGTAAAATATAATTTGGTCACCTTTTTATCCTATTTTTGGTAGTTTTAGTTGCTTAAAAAAAAAACTACATTACTGATGCATATCCATTCCTGTCAACTTTTACTCATTATGCTCAAAAACTATGCATTTTGACTGCTTTTATGCTGAAGTCTACTTTTTATTCAATCTTTGCTGATAAGTAAACCAGGGCTCAATTACAATCTGATTTTACTTCCATTTATAGAGGTAGTTATAAAAATCATATAAATATCAAAAATTGATGCTTTTACTAAAAATTCAAACGTCTGCATTTTTAAATGGGTATTTATTAATCTATTTGAAGCAAAATTTGGTTGTGAAAAAGGATTTCAAAATAGTTACTAACACTGTATGAGTACAACTTTTTCATAGTGAATTTTTCTCTTTTTTTATATGCACACGGGAAATTGCCTTACCCAATTTCAACCTCACTGGGTGTAATTGTGCAACAAACTTGAAGCATCTGTTTGTTTTGTCCTCCTGATAATGTCCTGAATTGTTTAGGGATGTTCCACAGTTTATTGAGCTACAATTTAAGGGTATTTTTTGTGCCCTTGTTTTATTATTTGTTTCCCTCCCCCGGGAAAAATGTTTTAAAAAAATGATCTCCAAATTTAATGTTTGGGTGTTTTAATTCTCTCAAGAATATATTGAACAAATTTTCAATAAATTGTATAGTTTTTTCAATAAACAGGTTTCTTATAGGTCCGTAAAAGTGCTTTATTTCAATGACCTGTTGCAAAGGACCCTTAAAAGTGCTCAATTTTGAACAAAAAACTCTTAATTATGTTGATAAGGTGCGTTATTTTATTTTTTTGAGAAAGTCCTTAAAAAATTAAAAATTGTGTTTTCTCTTCTTTTTTCTCAATCATCTCTATCTCTCTAATTTCAAAGCACATTGATTATCTTTTATTTGAAATTTTACGAGTTGCTACGGAAAGCGCACACTTCCACATTTTGCAGAATTTCTCTGCAGTAGCCGAAACTCAAATAAGTTACTTTGCATCGAATTTCTCACCAAAATGCATTAATTGAGCATTTTCAAGCAATCTCTCAAATACCCCTCTTTTCCAAGGTGGTGTTTTTTTAGGATTTCCCTGGTTCTGTGTAATATTATAGTTTTTTTTAAATAATTTTACGTTTTAGAACTTTAACCAACTTCAAAACTTTTTTACTATATTTTGTTATGTTAACGTTATACAGCAGAATACCTTCAAGCCATTGATCTATAAATTCATTTCTCAAAAAAGCGGGAACCGTAAGTTATTGCTTGCTTAGCTCATAGGTAAATCTGGCCCTGTCTATAGTCGTAATATTTCATTGCATTTAGTGAAACTTTATATTTTTTGTATTTGCCCACTGTTACTGAGATCTCCAGGAAACCAGATTTAAATCTCGCTAATACATTAAACAAGAAAATCTTATGATTTCCCAGGAACCCTATGAAAACATTCTGGGTGGAGAAAAAAATAAGGTGCTTTTTAAAGTGCTTTATTTTGATTTCCTTTCTGGAGTGGGAGCCCTGTATTTATCATTTAAAAGATATCCAGAATAACAAATAATGAGAGTCTGAGAGAATGAGACGGCTGCAGGGTTGCCAACTGCTCCGCATTTTGTGAAGTTGATCTTCAAAAATGGCGAAACTCCTCGGCTCCATAAGGAATTTATTTTGCTCTGTATTACTTTCAGCCCTTCTTATATTTGATTTTTTGCTGAAGACTGCCACTCTCATTCAAAAATATTATCTAGTTTCATCCGAGTTGATTTAAGCCAACACTATTTGTCAACTTTAGTCTTATTTTTTCTTTTCTCAAGAAAATCATTTAAAAAAACTTTTACTCCACATTTTAAAATATTTTCATCAGTTTGCAGTTAAATAAAACATACAGTTCTGCTTTGTTTTTGAAAACTTAGGCACTTAAGCATCTTATCTACTTCAATCTTGAGAAGGACCAAATATGGCGACTATGTTTCTAGTTGAAATGCTGAAGCATCCATCGCCTTTTCAGTCAAAAAATGATCTCCAAACGATCTTTGCCGAGTCGTATTTCTTTTTTTTTCTTTTATTTATAATTTTTTTTTCTTTTTGTTCTGTGGTAAAATTATCTGCAGGCCACTGAAAAATCTGCAACATGCGTCTCGCAGTTTCTTCTACCGGGCTCCTAACACCACTGTTCCAAGTTTGCTTTTTGTTTTGATGTCATATTTTTGTAATCTAACCTCCAGTTCTCTCCAAATGTATTCAATTGGATTTAAATCTGGTGATTGAGGAGATATTTTCAAATCTTGTAGACAATTTAGAGGCTCCTGATACAAACGTTGAAAGCCATCCTTACCTTGATTAAAAAAACGATGATTCCAGTAATCAAATTTTGCTAATAGTTTAAAATTGTCCTTTAAAATATTTAAATTAACATGGTGATTCATTATTTCCTCAACAAATTCCAAATTAAAAATGCCTGGTGCTGATATGTACCTTCACACAGGAATACCTTCACTGCCATAATTGGCTGATCCAGCTAAGTTCTTATGATTAAATTTTTCATTTTATTTTTATCCTTGTAATAACACAACATACAGGAATGAGATTTTTTCCCGACTTTTGCTGGAATTCTGGCTTTTTCTTTTTCCTTTTAAAAGCTTTCCTCCTTTTTTTTTTTTTTTTTTTTTTGCAGTTTTCAGGCCTTATAATGATCCTATTTTTCTTTAAAATCTAAAAACACTCTGATTTTTCTTAATTTTTGGTCTCTCTTTTCCTACTTTTTCTATTTTCCCCCTTTTATCTTCATTCTCCAGGATATCTGCCAAAAACTTATGTTGGGAACAAAGGTAACACCCCCAAAATAGCGCAGCATTCACTACAAATCCTAATTCGGATATAAATCCTACTGAGAACATCAAACCTTTAAACTAACCATCAAAAGGAAGTCAACAGTTTCTAAGTCGGTAAATAACTGCAATGGTCCCGTTCAAAATATCTAAAAAATCAAACTCCCATTAAAATCACCCATTAAGCACAGCAGTTTTTGAAAATGTCCATAAAAATAAAGACAATAATGCATAAAACTTTACATTAGGGAAAGAAAAACATTGCCTAAAATCCCCTTTAGAATAATGGCATCAGCTGTTTCAAATAAAAATAATCTCCCTCAAAACTTTCCATTAGGAATAGTTACAAAAATCTTCACCAGAAAAGTTTCAATAGCATAAATTAAACGCCCTTTAAACTAAGAACAATTGTCACCAATAGACCAAGGACATCAGTCTCACAATATCCTAATTAGCATCATTAATCCTTAAAAACATAAAAAACATTAAAGGTTTCAAAAAATTTAAAATATATCAGCAATGCGCTAAACAGGTTGCTTTGTGAGACTGGAGATAAAAAGTAGACTTGGCCGATTAATGTATTATTTTAAACTTTAATATGGTATTTAATGTTCTTTTTATTGTAATTTATTTTAAATCGCACTGTTTTTTTTTAAACCATTTTAATGCAACTTTTGAAAACGGCTGGGGCACCAAGATTTTCGAATTTTCATCAAAATCTCCTTATCCTAACTCTGTCCACTAAACAAAAAGAATGAGATTTTAGTTTCCTTTTCTATTTTTGCCATTAAATATCATTTAAAGCTGCGTTAAGAAGCAAATTAGTCCTCCAAAACCAGTTATTCGCCAAAGTACCACCTTACCATACATTCACCTAAAACTGGATGTATTTAATAGCTCTCTATGTTTTTGTTACCAGAATACTGTCTGATCATGGATTGTATGGAAAGCCAAACATTCGGTTTACAGGCAGAAATGGATTCAACTATTAGTTTTTAGGGATGTCAGCTTTTGCTGATATATGTTAGCCTCTAAACTAAGCAATTTCTAAGTTAATCTCATCCAAATGAGCCGAACACGCGCATAAAATTTTTTATATTCCTCCTAATTCAGATAGACTTGTCTTAACGGGATGGTTACCAACTACATACAATCCATGATGGAACAGTTTTTTTATATATCGAAAATTTCAAGCTTGAAAAGTTTGATTTTCTGTTGCTTTATAATTTAATCCGAGTAATAAATATTGAGTCTGGTTTCATGTACTTAAATATTAAATGATATTATATAGTTGTATTTGATAATTATTTTTCTTTATTTTTGCCACAATCTATAAAAGGTGTTTGATTCATCATGCTTCTTTCAGCTACATCATCATCAGGAAGTACAAATCTTTTCTTTGAATCAGATGATCAACATAATATTCAAGCTACCCGGAATGACAAACCTGAAAAAACGCCTCTCCTTCCTACACCTAGTAATGTTCCTGCCCCTAATGGTATGTTTTGCAATTTGATCTCAAAATTGAAAGCTTTGCACCGCTTTTGTTTCCTATAGATCTAAAACGTTTTCATTTCATTTTCAGTCCCAGCTTCCTCATTTCTCCTTCATTCCCCTTCAATCTTTAGCCTCTGCAATTCCTCCCTATATATATAAATAAATATCTATATATATATATATACACATATTTATTTATTTATTAGCTATAAAATTGAACAAGAAAGAACAAAAATTTGAAAAATCCCAAGATACCCTGGAAGAAAATCCCAAAATTTGCTTGATTTGTGACAGGTCGGGGTACTAGTGCTGCTTTTTTAGGCAATTTCGCCAGCAGCACTTACGATGAAACATCTCATGGTTTTTTCCCTACCCCTGAGGTGGCCCCAGGGTGTTTTAGGATTTTTCAAATTTTGTCCTCTCGTTCAATTTTATATCGCTAATAAATTTACTGTCTACCAGCATCAAAGAGCTGCCTGTGGCGCATATTGAACTGAGTTGTGATGTTCAATTTTATTGAATTGTCCAGGTTACTAATACAGTTTATGATAATGTTTCGTGTATATATATATATATATGTCATTATATTAAAAGCACCAAAAGCCCATAGATGCATAACGCAGCAAAACTCAAAAACTAAGTAAATATAAAAAGTATACAAGCCAAGTAACAAATTTTAAATGATTTATACGGAAAATGATGAGAAAAAGGAAGATACAAACGGTAATTTAACAGAAAAAGACAAAATGTTGAATCCAGAGCTCATCAGCCGTGGAGGATTAAATAAATATGGTCAAAAGACCAAAAAATTTAACTACCAACAACAAAGAGTGTTTAAGCTCCAGTGTATGCAATACAGAGTAACATTGTGCTAAACGCACCAGATGTTAAACTATAAACAAAAAATAAAGAGCTTAAACCTAAAATTAAAAGCAGTGGGTTTCGCCTTGACTAATCAAGAAAAACGCGTTCCAATAATTATCCCACAGGACAGTACCTGCTTATTACTTAAATTATCTTACCTTAAGATCCGATGCACCAAACCAATCCATTAATCAGCATAACGATATTCAATCCAGTTATCAACATAAAAGTCATTAAATAAAGCAAGTCCATATCTGAAGAAATCAATCCAAAAACTGCAAGTTGTCGGTTTCCCACGTGCAAAAGAAACATCCACATCTGCAATCCAATCAAATGGTTTGTCACGGTGGTATCATACATTTACACACTTAAACGGTTTCAAGAGAAGCGAAATGTTCATCTATAAGGCTATACTTGAACAAATGTTTTTAATCAGATTTTTAGGGAAGTTATTATTAAAAAGTATATTTTTGAAAACAGAAATTTCTTCATTAAAAGCAGAAATAGTATTGCAAATTCTTTTTAGACTGATAGCTTGTGAAACAATTATGCCAATAAAAACCTATTTACTTAAGCAGGATGAAAAATCTTGTAGGCTGGTAACTTTGAAATTAAATTCACGCCTTTTATCATAGATTGTAGTGTGACAATTTGAATCAATTTATGTTAATATCCAGGAAATTGAAGTTATTTTGAGTAAAACTTGTTTTTTTGAGTGTTAATGAATTATGATAAATAGTTTTACTAAGTTCAGAAAAATTTGGAAAATTGATACATAATAGGTCATCAATGTATCTACAACAGAGAGGTGCAGAAGAAGGATTTTCGATTGAAAATTTCCTATAAGCTATCGGAATAAAACGAATTTGCAATACTATTTCTGCTTTTAATGAAGAAATTTCTGTTCTCAAAATATACCTTTTAATAATAACTTAACCTGAAAATCTGATTAAAAAACATTTGCTGAAATATAGTCTTCGATGAACATTTCGCTTCTCTTGAAACAGCTTAAATGTACAAATGTATGATACAACCGTGACAAACCATTTGATTGGATCGCAGATGTGGATGTTTCTTTTGCATGTGGGAAACGGGCGACTTGCATGGTTTTTGGATTGATTTCTTTGGATACGGACTTGTTTTATTTAATTTGACTTTTATGTTGATAACTGGATTGAATATCGTTATGCTGATTAATGGATTGGTTTTGGTGCATCAGATCTTAGGGTAAGATAATTTTAAGTTATTGGCAGGTACTGTCCTGTGGGAGGCTAATTATTGGAACTTGTTTTTCCTAATTAGTCGAGGCAAAACCTCCTGCTTTTAATTTTAGGTTTAAGTTCTTGTTTATTGTTTACTAGCCGCCTGCGGCGACCAGCTGGTCCGCCTTTTTACGCCATTCGCTTTTTTACGCCAGGGGTGCCACCTTCGGCGGCTGCTTAAACAATTTAGCGACGACATTAATCAATGTTTTTCTCTATAAATTAGTATTATCATTCGTTTTTTTACGCCAATGTTGCCGCCTTCGGCGGCTGCTTAAATAAATTTCGTGGCGGTGTCAATCAATCTATATCTATCTATATCATTAATAATTTGAATAAAATATTTTCTAGATCTGTCTCCAGTTTCGTCGTTTGGAATATTTTTAAAGGAGGGGGGGGGGGGAGACACAAACGACGTACTCTTCATGCAAATTTTGTCGAAAAATAACAAAAAGCACTTCCACTTTTATGTGAAAGCATTGTTTTTTCAAAGTCATGGTGTATGAGGGGGAGGGAGGGGGGCATTGACACCCAATGTGCAAGCAGCCACCTACGGCGGCTGTTTGGCTAACTTGTCATTTACCTTTTTACTTCAAGTTTGCCGCCTTTGGCGGTTGTTTAAATAAATTTGGCAGCAGTATTAATCAATCCATCTCTTATCTTTTTTTTTTTTGTGCCATTCACATTTTTACGCCAAGATTGCCGCCTTCGGCGGCTATCTACCTTTACAATCTATCTTTACATTTTCTTATCCATCTCTATTTATTTTGACCTCCTCACCCATTTCCTAATAAAAACAAAGAACACTCAAAAAACCGCTTTTTTTTTTATTTAAGTAGAGCAAAAAAAAAAAAGCTCAAATTCCCCGTAGTGTGCAAAAAGTAGCGTTTAACAAAGATAAAAAAAATCTCGCTGTTTTTATTGAATTAATGCGCACAACTATGAAATGTAACGTAATATAGATACAGCGAAAGGTCCAGCTTGGGGGGGGGGGGGATGGAAAAAGAAATAAATGCAATCCCTAAATAAAACAAAAAAAAGGAAAGAAAAAAAGCAAGCGCTGCCGAAAAAACACGTGGTCATCACGTCAGAAAATGTAGAAGTAAGCTATATAGTAAAAAAAAAGATTAACATTGCTTGCGATTAAGATTCCATCGTAAATATCGAATCGAAACCCAAGTAGTGACGTCACAGGCATAAAAGATTGAAGAACGCTTTTTTCGACTGATGCGTGAAAGGACATGATGTTTTCAGCATTAAAAAAATTGTAAAAAAAAACTATTGCGTATTTTTAAGAACTTTTTTCTTCTGAAGAGAGCGAAATGTTTTACTATTACCAACTTAAATTTCAGAAATGAGGCTTTGATACTTCTCGCGGGATGATATTAGAAAAAAATAAAACCCAGGAAAACATGCAAATTAAAGGTTTTTTCAAAAATTCATAAAAAATACAAAAATTGCTCTATCAAAATTTTTTTGTTCATCATATTTAAAATAAAATTTCCGACACTATAGTACCGAAAATATTTGTCTGGCGCGATTGGTTCGGGGTCTGTGAGGTTAAAAGTACTAAAAAGTGCTAAAAATCACATAAAACATTAAATAACTTTTTTTCTAATTAAAATATCAAAAATCGAAGCCCGAGGTGCACAACTTCAGCAAAAACTACACCTGTATAAGAAATTTCATCTTTCTAGGCCTTACCGATTTCCCGGCCACTGAGCGTTATCAAGCGATCGATCATGATTGCATTCTTCCGGTCAGTTTTTTTTGCTGACTCGCGTGTTCTTTCTAAGGTAGAAAGAAGAAAGGAACTTTGTTTCGTGGGTGGGGAGGGGAAAAGGCTCGAGAATGACAGAGAAAGCGTCAGCGTTTATGCATTTCGAAATCTGATGGCATCTGCTTCCATAACACTCAACATACAATTAAAAAGAAAAAGATTTTTTTTTTAACTTTGAGTTTCAGTTTTGACAATGTAAATGTTTGAAATTTAGTTTCAAGGTATATTTCAAACTATTTTTTCATATCCAAATACTGGTACAGCCTTTAAAGTTTAAATGATCATTTTTAACACACTAAATCGGCATATCTCATCAGAGCCAGGACTTCCTTTTTTCTGAGTTGGGGCTCAGATTTGAAACTGCCTCCCTTGCCCCCCCCCCCCCCCCCCCCACCATCACGCAAAAGTGACTGAACAAAACAGCATGAGCTTTATTAATGTCTTGAGCAATTTTGGAGGTAATTTACTCCACAAATCCGACAGGGCAATACACAAATTCTTACTAGTGTGAAGTTGGTGATCTTTCCTGAGCAGCACATTGAAACGCATTGCAGATATGCTCAATAACGGTCATGTCAGGATTTAGTCGGCCATTGGAAATGTATAAAGTTGGAATATTACTTCTGCAAATTGTCTGCAACAATTCCTGCCTCATAGGGTGATGCATTCTCCAGCTAGAATTGTCCATCTCCATTGAAATTGTTGGCTAAAACCTTTACTTTTGTTCTTAACTACCCTTCCAAAACAGCGGATCCTCTTCATTCGGCAGTTGCTATTATGGGGTCAAATAGTCCGCATTAATACAATAAGCTTGCTGAAATAATATTTAAAAACAATACCTGATTTAAAATTTTCTTTCCTTTTTTGTATTTTCCCATGCTATCTGAAGAATTTAAGTATATTTAACTTTTACATGTGTTCCGGCATACAAGATTCATCTTAATATGAGAACTCTCTGGTCAGGGGCACAGATTTTGAGGTGCTGTGGTGCTCGAGCCCCCTTCCCTAAATATTTATGGGGGTGCTGAACATCCCTATTTGCAAGGAGGCAGATGAAAAGAGAAAAAAATAATAGACCAAAAAAACTTGATTTTTCTCCCAACTTTTTCTAATAATTAAAGAAATTTTATCATTGATCCCTGAGAAAGGCTATAAAATTTTGATTTTAGAGATGACAATACCAAAAAACAGTAGCAGAAGCAGTGTTACTGATTTCACAGCAAATACGACAGTGCATTTTCAGATTTACAAGCAAAACTAAGGGCAATGGAACTGCTTGTTGTAGTTCCACTGTTTTGTCCAATCTTTGAACCTTGTAGTCCAAGAAGTGGCAATGCAAAAGACATTATTTTGGAAACTTGATTAATTTTGTGCACGGATTCCCCAATCATCTCCCATTATTTCAATCATTGCAAGTTGCCCCACTGTTTTGCTCTATGGCCTGACATATTTATTTGTTGTCTGACATGCCTGATGTTTTTGATATAGATTAATTTTACAAGATAATATGATGCAAGATATTTCTGAATCAAAAAATTATATTGTTTAATCTACATAAGATTTACTAACTTAAACTCAATTGAACATGACATGAAAGTGATTCCACTGGTAGTTAAATTGATAACTATCTCTTTAACTATATCCGTTTCTATATGTACAACAGAGCTTCTGTTTTACGCTTTAAGAAGATTGAAAACTTACTTTCACACCTCTTTGAAAACTGAATGACAGTGCCGTCTATCATGTCCACAAAGTAGGGCTGGACGATATCTGGATTTGCATATCGCGATATATCAGAAAGCAAACATCATGATATATCGATATATCGGTATTATCAGCTGTATACATATAGAGTAGGACTTATCATGGCATCCCTCCTCCACACCTTTATGAAATACATATCAAAATCAGGCTCTCATTTTTTACAGGATCATACTAATTACTTTTTTCAATTCGAAACGAGTTTTGAAGAATTTCCCAACCTTTATAGGTACAGTACAAGAGCGTTACAACACACACCTTGGGATCATTTGCATCAAAGATTTTGGCATTATATAGACAATTTCTAAAATTTAAAAAATACTATTCAGATACCAATCAGCCAATCACATCAGAATACAAGGGTGCCATTCCCCCCCCCCCTTTTTCTCAACCCTCTTCCTTTTTATTTTTTAGATCTCCTTTTTATTTCATTTATTTTTTTAAATATTTTTATATACATTATTGGTTTATTATTATTATTTTATTAGAAAAGTTCTGTGTGCTATGCCAATGACACCCACCCACAAACTAAATAAATAAATGAAATAAAATGTAAACAGAACAAAATTAATAATTTTTTGATTAAAAATAAATCAAAAAAAATAAATAAATAAAAAAATTATCTCCCCCTCCCCCGGTCCAAAAATGTTTTTTGATGGCGCAAGTCGTGCTATACCCCCCTCCCCTCCCTGTGAGTACCCCTCTCAGAATAAGTTTTAACTATATATAACTCATAGTAATATAAATTGCATCAAACGGTCTAAGAGCATAAACTAAGAAGAAAGTTAAAAAAAGAACAATAGGAACAATAAACAACAATAATTATTTTAAAATATGTAGCAATAACGATAACAACGAAGTAAGGAGAACAGAGAAAAGAAAATGAATAAAGCGCCAGAAAACCAAATGAACGGTTCCGAATAAAAGCTTATTAGTGATAAATTCGGTGAAGCTCGCGAGTGAAAAAACCGGTTTCAGCAGCTTCGACAAATTTGAATCTTCGAATATCCTCCGAAATTTGAAACGACGAAGCTTGCTACCAAATACCGGTATCGTTATTAGGCATGTCCCCTCCCACCCTCCATCCACCCTCGAAGCAGCGCAAGCGTGGTCCATGCCAGATGCACCGATGACGTGACACTCCTCCGTTCGCGCTTTGCGGTGGGAAGCGATCGTGCGGTGGAGAGGGGGGTGGGAGAGTAGTCTTCGAATCAGCAGGTCTCGGAGGGGAATCGCCGATCTTCAGGCGAGTCGAACCGAACGTCTGTCGGAGAGATCGCAATTCAACCGGTTTCGTGCAGCCGATTCCAGCGTCAGTGAATTCGAAATTCGAAGACATCGGTTTCGTTTACGATGTATCGCCGGCTGTGATATATCATGGGTTCGGTTTTGAAAAAACCGGTTTTTATGATATGGCTATGAAACCGGTGTTCAGCGGTATATCTATATATCGTCCAGCACTACCACAAAGAAGAGTCAAAAGAAAAACCGAACTTCGAAACTGTGGCCAATAATTTCATCACATGATTGATTTTTTGTTAACTTTTTTGAGTGAAAGCTTTAAAAGTATTAAACCAAGATTTCGCCCCACAAATCTATTAAACTTTGCTTGAGATTCAAGGCCTTCTTTTACAATTTAAAACAATAGTAAATTTGTGACAGTTCATGTTCTGTTTTTTCTACCTGTGAATGTAACCTATACCAATAACCCAAAGTACAAGTTGATATTTTCCATCAAATGTTTGTTTTTCAAAAAATTTAAAGCTCATTTCCATGAAGTTAAAATTTCGCCTTCATTCGGATGACCCCCCTTCCACCCCTCTTTGAACTCCCTTTTTGAGCACCCCCTCTGATTTTCAAATCCCGGCGCCACTGCCTCCAGTCAAAAACGGTTGAACACCACTCCATTTGGGGAAAGGGGGAGGTTCTCTTTATAAATTTGTATTAAATTGTTTTTATTGAGTTTTAGAATTCTGTTATGTATAAAATTTAAACATGATTTTTGTAGCTATTTCCCATTTCCAAGCAAGTGAACAATGTTTGAAACCAC
Source organism: Uloborus diversus (assembly GCF_026930045.1). Classification (NCBI taxonomy): domain Eukaryota; kingdom Metazoa; phylum Arthropoda; class Arachnida; order Araneae; family Uloboridae; genus Uloborus; species Uloborus diversus. The sequence continues at coordinate 45,283,800 of NC_072740.1, read as the reverse complement.
CTCTTCTTGGTAATTCAAATGCTGATTGTTCCAAATTTGCATCAGAGACAGATGAAAATGAGGTAAGTTTTTAACCATTATGGAGACACGAGACATGGCTAAAAGTTACTTTATTTATACATGTGTATATATACAGAGTGCAGCAGCTATTTGAGGACATGCAATACACAAGCCGTTTTTATGTGTTTCATAGTAACATAGATTTTTTCATTGTAGATAGACATGGCAGGCTCTATTCTTACTCAGGAAATGAAGAGGCATGCCATTATTGTCTCCTTAGCTGCAGGGCACACCTATTCAGAAATTGCTGCATTCTTGAAGGTCATTTGTTTGCAAAGTTTAGAGAGAATTGGGAGCTGCAAAAGGGGATATGGTCGCAGTTTTGCAAAGGAAATGATATTGTTGACGTTCTGACAGTCTCTAGATACCAGAATTTGTCAGTCGTATTTAAGCTGCTATCCATGAAGACCCTGAGAAATCAATGAGGGCACTCGCTAATGAGCAACAGGTTGATGAGGCCACTAGCCGACGTGTGGTTCATGAGGACCTCCTATACAAATCAAACTTGATGCAGAGAGGACAATTCATGTCTGACGGGGCCAAGGTTAACTGCTTGACTAGCCAAAACCTTTTGAACAATCTCACATCCCATTGAGCCAGGACTGCTCTGCTTTTTCTCAGATGAGAAGAATTTCATTCAGAACCAAAGGGTGAATCGCAAAAAATGACCGTTGGCTGTGTAAAAGCCCTGATGAGGTACTAACGGTTATGCAAACCAAATTTACAGCATCAGGGATGGTTCTTTATGTAGTGAAGGACATGTGATGCCTCCTCCTTTTTTGGTCGAGGTGCCAGAGTTAATGCCGTTGCATGCACCGAGTTGTCTAAATTCTGGATCACTATTGTAGCACATGGGATGCCATATGTGTTCCAACAAGACTTGGTACCATGCCATACAGCCAGAACAAGGCAAGATAGGTTATGAAAAAGTTTTCACGATTTTGTCATGGGGGGGCCTATCATTTGACCCCCCCCCCCTCCCTCAAGTTTCCCAGATCTCAATCCAATTGACTGCTATTTGTGGGGTGTAGTCGAGAGGGACTTCTATAGTCATTCCCACAATCCTGTTGCAACTGTCAGAGCTGTTATTGTGGAAACAATGGCAGAAATTCCGAAGACTCATCTCATTATTGCCTGCAGTTGGTTTCGATAGCATATAGAAGCTGTCATTGCTGCTGATGGTGGGTTTTTTGAATGATGACGTCCTTTATGTATCTGTCCACCTTTATAAAAACTCTATTATGTAATAAATATTCATTTTCCTCAGTTTGTTCCCTTTTTTCTATGGTTCTCAAATACCTGCTGCACTCTAGTCCTTTGGCTGCTACTGAAACCAGTTACACAAGCATTCCTTTACTTCATTGTCCAAATGTAATTGTTGTCCTCGAAGTGCTTTCTTGAGTTCCCCAAAGATGATGTGAAAATCACATGGGGATAAATCTGGACTATAAGGAGGGTGGTTCAAGACTTCCCACTTTTCTGAAAAAGTTTTGCTTAAGAGCATCACTACGCTTGTCATCTGAAAGCAACTTGGGTCCCTCTCCAAATTGCCTATGCCACTCCTGAACTCTTGTGTGACCGTGACATCCAGTGTTCCTTATAAACTCTTTCCATTGGCCAATGAATTTTACATCCTCCTACACCTTCTGCTATCAAAAAATTCACAACACCCTGTTGCTGTTCTTTCAGTGCCTGCATTACGTTTTGCTTTCCAAAGTGGTATGACTGGACACGTCCGCTGCTCAGTCATTACTTTGTCTCTTCCCTTCTAAACAATAAACGTCCTCTATAGGATGAAATGTGTGCAAATTATGTTTTCCATATCAGAAAATATATTTTTCAGGTCCCCCTCCATTTTCCCCAATATCACAGTTTAGGTGTAATGTCCTCTGCCTCCATATTTATTGACTGACCATCATATATATATATACACACACGCACTAAATACTTAGATACATACAAAGTAACAAAAGAAATCAAATCCGAAGCTTAAAGATGCGCAAAAGCAGCCAACAGTTAAGCCATGTGAATAGCTTATAAAAGAGTTTAAGGTTTAAATAAAATACATTACAATAGCATGAAAAATTAAAAGGAAAACAAAAAAATTATAAATGGAGCCAGTACTCATCAGTGGAAACTCCATCTGTGGTTGAAAAATCAAAAATATTTTTAAATAAACTAAGAGAAGAGTGTATAAGCTCCGAATATTTACCGAGCATCACAGCACTGGGCTACACACACCACCTGCTACAATACTTACAAATAAACGGTAGCTTATACTTAAAATTAAGCTGGGGGTTTCGTCTATACCATTAGAAGCCAGATGGCTACAGTAATGGTAGTCCACTGGACCCAATACCAGCGCATGCAAAAAATAAACATTATCTTGCCTAATTTTCCGAGTAGACGAATCAAATCCAGGCCCACATAAAAAATGTCCATTCCAATTGTCAAAAAATAACATAAACACCAAAGAAAGAAAAAAAATCAATTATTCCATATCGAAATCAAGTCCCAGTAAATACGTCATCCGAAAAAATTGTTCAAGTGTTTCATCAATAAATGTGACCCACCTGCATGGTTTCTAGTCTTGAGCATTAAGACTTACTGTGATGCGTAGTGTTGATTAAAGGCGATATTTGAAAAAATATTTGTGATTAGATTAATGGGAAAATTATCAATAAGCTTATTTCTACGCAAAGAGATTTCTTGTTTGAATGCAGGGATTGTGTTACAGATTCTTTTAATTCTAACTGCTTGTGCTTATTCCAGTAAAAACTTTTTTACTTAGGCGTGAAGAAAAATCTTGTGGGCAGTTAACTTTAAACCTAAATTCTTGTCTCTTATAAATCGTATCACATGAGGAGCCAATTGTAATATTCAGATCCAAAAAAATCAGAGAAACATAGATTATAACTAGTTTTTTTGAGTGTTGAGGAGTTGTGATATTTTTTTGGCTGAACTCGGCAAAAAAATATCACCCGTTGGAAGTTCCTTAAATACTGGCCTATCTATCTATACCATCTATGCATATCTACCTCTGATGGTAATTAACAAACTTTTTCTGTGTAAAAGATCCTGCAAAAAACTGCACGCTTTACTTTATTAAAATAGCACCCAAAAAAAAAAAAAACTGCTCACCGTAGTGTGAAAACGATTAAAAAAACTGATTGCTTCTATTGAATTAAATGCACACAAATATGTAACGTTAAATAACAACTAAACGTTTTGGGGGGGGGGAGAGAAATGAATAAAATTCCGAAATGAATAAAAAAAAATGCGAGCACTGTAGTTGGATCATGTGGCCATAATCTGTTGCTATGACGTGATGACCATCGTAAATTGTAAAGTGCTAAAATTTCAGATATGCTTGGAAGTCGTGCTGTACTTTGCATTAAAAAATCTTGAAAAGAAAAAGCTATTGCATACTTCTGAAAACTTAGTTTTTTTCTGAAGAAGGTGAAAAGTTTTTAACATTACGTAGTTAAATTTTAGAAAAGAGGCCTTTGTACCAGGGTTCGTACGGGTAATGCAAACCCTGGAAAGTCATGGGAAAAGAAAAACAAATTTCAGACCTGGAAAAGTCATGGAAAATTAACATTTTCATTAAAAATCATGGAAAAATATCTTTGCAAGTAAGAAAGTTACAATAGCTAAATGAGCACTAGAAATGTTGAGTGATTTAGTAATGTTGTATATAAATTTAACAATCCCAAAAGCAAATCAGAGTTTGGAATCCAATTTCATCCACTTCTGTAACATCTGCTTGCCTTTTTTTTTGCAATGTGATGTTTCTACTGGGGCATCACTAATTTTGAATTCACCATTATTTTCGACACTTCTTACATTTTATATTCTGTAGTAGTAGACTTGCACGTTCTTGATTTTCTCAATTCGATTGCACCCGAGTTCGTTTCAACTTCTTGTAAAAAATTCATTATGAAATTTATCAGTTTATCTTAATATGTTGATGGCATTAAAAAAGGAAGACATTAGTCAGGCAATAGAACATAGAAATAGGGGAATTTTAATAAGTGTCACCCAACATAGAGCTCTCAAAACTGGTCCTTGTGGCCAGATGAAATATTTGGTTTAGAAAAATGAATTTACTGAAAAACGTGGCTTTACTTTAAAAAACGAATACTGTCAAGTTACATGGGTGATTAGATGCACTATTGACACCAAAGGGCAATGTTTTTATGAAGTAAATTTATTATTGGAAACTTAATGACTCATTCAAGTTTTGTCCCATTCATTACTATTCTGCCTTATTTATTAGACATTTAGACATTATATTTTTACAGCATACAGTGAAACAGCATTCACTATATTTTTACTTTACTTGAATTTATATGATAAATACGAATAAAAATAATTTATCAGTTTCTGCATTGCATGCACTGATATGTTTTCAGTCACAAATAAGTGCTCCAATGAGGTAAGGCACTCTTTTAAAAGGTTTTCTAATGCCCATTTCCAAAAATTGGCAAGTTTGACATTAAATAGTACTATTCTCTTCGTGAAACAAGGTCATGAAAAATTTTATGAAGTCATGAAAAAGTCATGGAAATTTTTTATTCAAATTGAGCATGAACCCTGTTGTACTTCTTGCGAAATGAGTTTAGAAAAAATTAAACCCAGGAAAAAATTTAAAATAAAGGTTTTTTCAAAAATTCATAAAAAATACAAAAATTGCTCTATCTGCAAAAAAAAATTTTTTATTATTAAAATTAAATTTCCTACATTTTAGTTCAAAAAATGTTTGTTTTTTCGGTGCAATTGGTTCCGGGTCTGTGAGAGTAAAAAGTACTAAAAACTGCTAAAAAATAACAAAAAACATTGAATGACTTTTTTCTAATTAAAATAACATGTAAATTATACTCTTTCCTCAATAAATGGGGGCTATTCAGCTCAAAAGGAATTTTTCAATTTGAACCTGTAGTTCTGGAGATTAGCACGTTCAAACAAACAAGCTCTTTAGCTTTACATTATTAGTATAGATACATTAATTTAAAAATATTACTTCTCTTTTGTTTTGACTTTTTCTTTAAAAGTACTTGAAGGAAATATCTCATAGCAGTTTATGCTATTAGGCATAAAATCAAAGCTGCCAACTGCTACGAAAAAATCGTAGTTTCTACAAACTACCGCCTTGACCTATAACACTACAAAAGCATGCCCAAAACATAAGATTTTCTCTTTTTGATAAATCCTAAGAAACATTTCAATAATTTGAAATAATATCTGTATTATTCAATCATTTAGATAATGTTGTTTTTGTGCTTGGTAATGTTCTGAATACTTCTTTAAAAATAAAAAAGGAATTTATTGTAACAAATGATAAAATAAGAAATTAGTGCCCAAATTGTAAGATTTTCTCTTTTTTTCTTTTATAAATCCTAAGAAACATTTCAATCATTTCAGATAATATCAAATTATTTAATCATTTTGATAATATTATTTTTGTGCTTGGTTATGTTCTAAATACTTCTTTAAAAATAAACAAAAGGAATTTGTTATAATAAATAATAATATAAGAAATTAAATATTATATCATCTAAAATGTCCCATCTTTCTCTCCCCCCCCCTTCCAGACATACACAAACTCTCTGCTACTTTCAGTAAGTTATTGCCCTATAGCCAGGGCTAAGGCAGAAATACACTGCTAGCTCAGTCATTTCAGCCGAGGACTGCAGTTTCATTCTTATTAGCAATCAACAGTCAGTTTGTTTGTCACTCTTGGCTTCTTTAAGAGGTTTTACATCTCCAGCTCAGTCACTTCCTATGCTAAGCTGATGAGTGCTAATAAGCACAAAACTGCAGTCCTCAGCTGAAATGACTGAGCTTTCACTGTATTTCATGAACCTCTGCTACTAATTCAGATTTTCAAAAACTAACAACTCTGTAAAATGTATTTTCAGTTTGGTTATGTAACGAACTATGATCAGACTACCTGTTTGTAGTCGAACAAAATCTTGAATACCCCTAAAATTTTGCCAAAATTAAATCCCCCTAAATTTTTATGTATATATGTGTGTGTGTGTGTGTATATATGTGTGTATGTATGTGTATATATATATATATATGTAATACTTCCTTATACGAAGAAGGAAGTATTGCATTCGCGAAAAAATTTTCACTCAAAAGTCGACCTTAATTTCCGTTTTGCTCAACTCTGAAGGAATAGTGAGGTTTTTTGACCCACCACACGTGCATATATAACTAAGAATGTATAGACGCCCGAAATATCTATTTTGATGATTCCCGTGTTAATTACAACGAGTTTTCTCGTGACGTCTGTTTGTATGTGCGTATGTATGTCGCATAAGTCAAGAACGGTATGCCCTAGAAAGTTGAAATTTGTTATGTAGACTCCTAGTGGGGTCTAGTTGTGCACCTCTCCTTTTGGTTGCATTCGGGTGTTTCTAAAGGAGTCTTTTGCACCTTTTTGTTGGGAAATAATTGTAAATTTCGATGCAAACTCAAGTGGTGTTATAATTCGGCGGACACTTGGTGATATATCACCAGTCTTTTGGTCGGCAAAAAGTTTTTCAATTTGGCCACTGTTGGTGACATTTAGACAGTTAATTAATGAATCGCATTAAAATTGCAAATAATGGGGAAATAAACATTCAATAGGTGTAAAAGGAAGTCATGGGATGCACACATCAGTTCTTTTTTTTCCAAAAGCCCCTATTACAAGTCTGACCATTATCACTAAGGTATGGAAGAGGTGGAAAAAGAGTAAGAAATTTTTAGTTTCACTTTCTATAATACTCGAATTCTTAAATCTGTAATCATTAAAAAAGTTTCATGCATTCTAGTCTGTTTCATTTAGATTTTTTATGCAGCCCCCACCCCTCCCCTTCTGATGGCAGAGGGCTGTGAAAAAATGTTTTTGATATTTCATATTACAGGGAAACTAACAGCACAACTGGAAAAGATAAAACTGTTTAGGAGTTGAAATTCAGGGAGAATTGGTGCAGGGCTTGTAGTATAGTCCCAAAATCTTTAAAACTCTCCAAATTTTTTGAAAGGTGTCCTCAAACAAAGCCCCCATGCCTCAAAGCATATAGTCGAGATAATATCTTAAATCATCAACATTTTCATTCTTTTTAAAAGATGCAAACCACTTGTATAAAATTTGACCGATTATGGTATTCAAAAGTTGATGTTGAGTGCTTACTTGTGTTAATCATTTTAGATGTCTAGTCTACAATCCATACGACAAGTTTTAGGAAAAACTAAACGTGGAGCTTATTATCATCTGCTTTCTAATGAAGATGATTCAGAATTTGAAGATTACAAATCTGCAGGTAATGTATCCACTATTTTCTACTCCTAATAATCTATGTACGTAGGTGTTTTAAAAATTAAGATAACAAAAGTTTGGATGGGTGTGCAGATTCTCAGTATGAAAAAAAATTGTCCTGAAGATAACAAAGATGATCAGAGTTTTAAAATAGTTTCAGTAGATGGAACTAGATGTCCACTAAGAGGACGACAGGGTTTGTACCAGGTTTTAAGCTGAATTCAAAAATTCTTTAGCAAAAAAGCTAAAATTGGGGAAAAGTCTTTAGCAAAATGCTAAAATTCAGCCTTGCCATCTTTGAAAAAGTAAATGAACAATAAGTAATATTTATAAAAATTTAAAATGAAAAATTCAGAATTGTTCTTAGTATTGAAAGAGCACACTTAAAACAAAAACAAAAACAAAAAAAAAAAAAAAATGCATTTATTGGGGGATATGCCATTAAGATGAAATATTGTTGAACTGAATTGAGTTTATACATGTTATAAGATTTATAAATAAGATTAAGGTCAATATCACCGTGCCTTATCTCTTTCTCTGATGGTGCATCTACTTTCCTCCTTCCTTTTCTTATTATATTGGAGCAAAAAAACAAAAATGCCTTGTCCCATTTTTGCAATGTGGGTAGTATTTTCACATTTTGCGAAAAATGGAACTGTAGCGGAAACTCTGATTTGTACACATCCTTACCAAGGGTGCCCATATGCAAAATTTTAAGGGGGAGGCTCAGATATTTTATTTCCCCATGGTTTAGCTGGATGTTTTCCCCATAGAAACCAATTTCAGTACAGATTAAGAGTTATTAAAATTTGACATTTTTGATAACTTATTTATTAATTGCTAGAGAAGAAATGTTTTTATATTTTTGCAAAGAAAAACTTACTAAAAGCACAGAAGTTCTCATTTCAAAGGGGGCTTGAGCCCTCATTTGCCCCTCCCCCATATATGGGCCCTTGATCCTTACAAGTCCATTACTTTTACATTTGAAGGGATCAGTGGATAAAGGTGTTAACTGACATTTAAAAACGAGTTTTGTTGATGGATGAAAGTTTTAAATGATTATGCTTCATATAAGCTAGCATTAAAAGTCCTATTCTGTGTATTTCCAGAGATTCTAGACGATAAAGGTGTTATCTAACATAAAACCGTAAATTTTCTAGTGGTTAAAAGTGTTTACGTATGTTAACACCTTCATCCACTAGAGGGCACCGTTTTTCATAGAGTTAGCACCGTTTTTGATTCGGACGTTGGCAGCAAACAGCTGTTGAGTTGATTCCTCCTGACTGATCTGTTTGTTTACAGTACTTTCTGAACGTGATTTAGCTATTTTCTTGTAATAACCTTTTGCGCTTTATTGTGATAACTAACATAAGATACATTTTGTCAAGAGAAATAATGTCAAGGGCAAAGTTATTAGTTAAAATTGCCAAAAGCATACTTCACAAGAATGAAGAGAATGATGAAAATATTGCGTAACATGCTAGCATGTAATGGAGCAGGGGTGCACACAGGGGGGGGATTTTTTTTCCAGATTTTTTTTTTCTTTAGAACTTGAAATTTTGGGACGAAAAAATATTTAAAACTTATTCAACAAGAAATAGATGCGTTAATAATACTTCTTTCATGTACTCTTCAGGGCCGTCGCCAAGAGGGGGGGTGCTACACCCCCCAGTTTTTCAGAAGTGGAGCCGCCAATTTCATTTTAGTGATAACGAACGAAGAGAAAGGGAAACTCTTCATTGTTTTAAAAAATTAAAATAGCAATTATAAATGAACAATTGAAATAATAGTGACAAAAAGTATTTTTCTGTAAAATTTGAATAGAAAATGTAAGTTTAAAATACAATTTAGGAACATCCATGAATCTCTTTTGTTAAGAGTATCGGAAATGTACGCTTCAAACATTTTTATTAATGCAAAAAAAAAAAGTATTCAGTACAGTACACTCTTCACTACGCCGCAGAATGGGTATGTTTGCCTAGTCAGAAACTATGAGCTCGGCTCAAATTAAAGTATTGTGCATAGAGTAAAATTAGCATAATGAGAGGGAGCAAAGGTGACAAAACTAACATGGTGCACGCCTTGTCTCTCGGTGGCCCTGGTTATACAAAACTATGCTTCATGGTTCTTCAGTTAAAAAGAAAAAAACATAAATAAATAGGACAGCTTCATTGGAACAACCCATAGGATAGGGTTCGCCGAAACAATTCTCATATATTTTTTTTTTTTTGATGAAAAATATTGTCCTGAAAATCATTGCTAAGTGGAGAAAAATGTATGGGTTGCCGAAATAAATTTGAAATAGAGAGAGAAAAAAATAATAACAGTTAAAAAATGCAAAGAGAGATTCAAAGTATTGTAATGAATACTCACACTAAAAGTTTTAAATTTTTGAAAGTAAAAATCGTAAGTAAATCATAGCTTGATCAAAAGATGCAGATAGAATATTTAAAATAAAATGAAGTGGAAGTGGAGACCTAAGGTATCGTAGAAAATTACCACATCCGTTCAAAATGTTATAAGTCCTTTTTCCAAGCCCGCAAACGCTTGTATTGCAAGAAAGCAAAAATATTAGGGGGAAAATTGAAAGTTTTGTTATGGAAAATCTAAGCAAATAATCTTGTTTGGAAAAGGAAAATTAGAAGAAAATATTACCACAATACGTTTATCAGTAATTAAAATTGACAATGAAGATAGGAGGGAAGTAACCAAACTGAAACGAAGAGTGGGGAACTCCAAACCCTTCTTTTTACATCCCCAAAGCTGGCCTGGAAGTGAGTTTTTAAAATTTAGGTTTTGAAAAAAATCCTGGAAAAATGTTCTCAAACCCCAAAGGGGAAAGATCTCCAAAACCTTCTACCCCTCTAACAGTATTAATAAATCATCTACGATTAATTTAATTGAATTTCAATTTTGAAAATTTGCCAATCTCTCCACCCATTAACATTAACAAAAATCGTCAAAAATTGTGGCTTCTACGGATCGAAATTTTTTTCGATAGAATGTCTCTCTCTCTCACCAACATCATCGAAAAATGTCTTAAATCTCGCTTTTAGAGCTTCAATTATGAAACATTTCTGGTCACGAGCCCCTTCAAACCCCCCCCCCCCTTTCATCGAAGGTTGGCTTAAATTAAGTTTTCGGAGCTTTGATTTCAAAAAACTGGCGGTGCACTAAATTTTAATAAAAAGTCTACAATAGCGAAGACTTCGAAATTTCAAAAAATTTCGGGGGGGGGGGGGAGGCTGCATCTCTCCTCCTCCTAATATCACCATAGATCGTCTAAAACTGCATTTTTCGAACTACAATTTTCAAATTTTTCCCGGGGGAGAGCTCCCGGATCCCCCTTTATGTGCCACAATCACAAATAATTCACAATTGGGAATGCATGCTTAAAGTTTGCATTTTGAAAAGTTATAGAACGATGACCCTGAGTCTCTTCCTCCCTTAACATCACCATAGATCGTCTAAAACTGTGTTTCTCAAATAGCAGTCTTGAAAATTCCCTAGGGAGAGCCCATGGATCCCCTCTTCTGAACATAATTAAATATAACGTATGATTGTGTTGGGAACTGAAATTTGGAAAAATTATCGGGAGAGGCTATCCTGGAAGTCCTCCCCCCTCCCCAAAAACTTAAAATATAGTTTAAAACTGCGTTTTTATGTCTTCAAATTGCGAAATAATGCAAGAAGGTAGCACTCCGACACCCCCTAATTCTGATTGAATATTATAATTAGGATTATTTATATTGCTAGCATTAAGGTCTAGTAATATGACTATCCCTGCTAAACCAGAAGCCAAATCTTATCTCTCTCTGCATATTGGAGGATGCATTTGAAAAAGTGAAGGGGCCGCCAAAAGCTCACTCCCCCCCCCCAGTGTTTTGAAATAGCGACGGCCCTGGTACTCTTTTCAAAATTTAATGACCGTGTCTCTTTTTCAATTAAAGGAGCATCACGGACGGCATGGAGTTGGTGTTCGTTTCAAAGCTGGATCAGACGATTTGATTTCTTTTCAATATCCTTTAAATTTTCTGGGAGTAGCACAATTCTGCATACTGAATACGTGTGACAGTGATGAGAGGGAGGGAGGTCAAAAATGTTTTATTGATTGATATAATTCTGACCAGTATGCTCCAGTCTTTCATTGATTCATTTGCACCTTGACAATCGTTAAGAACTAGTTTTGAAGTTTGCGAATTACATATTTTTTATCCCTCCAATCGACAATTTATATATTTTCTTCATTAACTAGCGTAAACTTATGAAGAATTTTTCACTTCACTTTACTCCCATCTTCTCTACCATTTTTAAACTGATTGTTTCAATTTATCATTAGATGATTTTTATTAAAACTTTCAGTGATGTTGGTTTTTGCTGATGGAAGTAGAACAGTCTGTTCTTAAGATGTTTAAATTATTTTTCGTAAATCATATTTACTTTCTTCACTATCTGATATGTATAGAAAGATATTTGATTCGTTAAAATTTCGAGTTCTGATTTTCGATGTTTGCAGAATAGCTGTATCCATTTTTGAGGATTTCCGAAAATATCTGTCATGGTGTGTGTGATCCATCTTTTTTGGCTATGCGACTTCAATTTTGGAAAACTTCCAGGGGAGCGCCCCCACTGTAACGCCAGAATAATACCCTCTTTATCATCAAGAGTCATCTAAAACCGCGTTTCTAGTAATGCAATTTTGAAAAATTTATAGGAGAGAGCCCTGATTCTCCCCTCTTTCCTTAACACGATCAAGGACAAGCCTAAAATTGCGTTTTTGGAGTATCAGTTTCAAAAAATTGTCGGGGGAATGGCACCGAAATTCACCTTTCATTAACATTATCAAGATATATCAAAACTAAGTTTCTAAAGCTACAAATTCGAAAATTTAGGAGAAGCGCCCCTTTCCCTCCTCCCCACTCTTATCAACATTATTAAAAAGTCGTCTTAAATTTGGTTTTTAGGGCTTCAATATTGAGAAAATTCCGGGAAAGCTTCCGAAAACTCTTTCTTAACGTCACAAAGGTCGGCTACGAGTACGATTTTAGAACTTCAGTTTCAGAAAACTGCTTGTCCCCCAACCATAGATAGCGTTTTTAAGACTTTAATTTTGAAAATTTTCCAGGGCAGAGCCCTAGGATCTCTTCTTTCCTTAACATAACCACAGATAGTCTTAAACTGCATTTTTAGAACTACAATTTTGGAAACAAAAGAAAGCCATTGTTAACACAACGATAGACTATTTACAATTGCGCTTTTAAAGTTTCAATATTGAAAAATTACCGGGAAGGGTTCCACCAAACCTTTTATTCCCCTAACATCACCAGAGATCGTGTAAAATTGTGGTTTAAAATTACAATTTCGAAAATTTTCCGTGGGAGAAACTCCCCGGACCCCCTATCTAAGTGACAATAAATTTCCGTTTCACGGTTCATATTGTATACATCTAGTAATGGCTCCATCCCAAGCCAGAAAGTTGTCCCTGTAATTATTCATACGTTTGAAAAAAAAAAAAATAAGGTGTAGCAAAATTCAGGGGTACCCAAAACTTGTTTACTCAAGGTCCACGTTTTAAAATTAGGGAAGGCAAGGCAGGTCAACAATCCAACAAAATTTCAGTTCAAATGGTATTTGTTAGCGCTGCCCCCCCCTCGTGAATTTGACTGGAAATTATATACAATAAAAACTGTTATGTTTAATCCAATTCGAAAGCGAGAAATTTTTTTTTTTGGGGGGGGGGGATTTGCGCCATTGAGCTTGGGGGGATGGGCACCCCTGTAATGGAGCATATAAAGTTTCCCAACAGAAAGTTCACATTATTCCAGGTGCAGCTATCCTCACAGAAAATACCTTTCCCCTCTTCTTAGTATCTCAAAAATGTATGCTTTATATATTGAACGATGTAAGAAAACTCACCTACGAGAAACCTTTTTTGTTAAAGAGTAGACATACAAAAGTATATTTAATAGCGAATTTAACTTGTCCTTTTCACAACCAAGAAGCGATACATGTAGCACATGTGATTCCGGGAATATAGCCCAGTCAATGAAGGTAAAAAAATAGGCTTTGTCGCAACTAATTTAGGGAAAGCTGAATTTTTGCAGGATGTTGGCAAATAAAGTATACACTAAAAAAATACAAAGTCCCGACCCCCACCCCTCTTGCTTTCTCCCCCACCCCCTCCGAAACATTGCAAGAGCAATGCTATGATTATACGTTTTTCGTGTCGCAACTAATTAGGGGAAAGTTGAATTTTGGCAGGATGTTAATACATAAAGTATACACTAAAAAGCCACGAAGTTCTGACCCCCTCTTGCTTTCCCCCCACCCCATCCGAAACATTGCAATAGCAGTACTATGATTATACGTTTTTTGTGTCGCAACTAATTAGGGGAAAGCTGAATTTTGGCAGGATGTTTGTACATAAGGTACACACTAAAAAGCCACAAAGTCCCCACACCTACCCCTCTTGCTTCCCCCCCCTCTTCGAAACACTTAGACCATCAAGAGCAGTAGTATGATTATTCTCTTTTCTTTTCGCAGCTAATTAAGAGAAAGCTGAATTTTTGCACGATGTTAGTACATAAAGTGTACACTAAAACCTAGGCAGTCTCGACCCCAACCCCTCTTGCTGCTCCCCCACCCCCTCCTTTCGAAACATTGCACACTGATCAGTTCAGTACTATGATTATACGCGTACAGCTTGAAAATTTATGATGTTACCGGGGTGTTCCTTTTTGTATTTCACTCCTAACAATATGATAAACCAATGGTGCCCAACCTAAGGCCCAGCTGCCGTATCCGACCCGCGAAGCTGATCTGTGTTGCCCGTTGTTTTGTGAAATGTTACAACTGGAAGAGCACGATTAATGACAATGTTACAAATTTTTAGCCAAATATTTGGAAATTGGTTTCTGAAAACATTGTTGGGACCACTGTTATACACAAATTATGAAACATACACTTTTTTTGTAGATTGCTCAGTTTCACCATTTTACCAACTTAATCATATGCAGAAATCTCACAGCAAAAACCAAAAAGTAACTTCGACAAATTAATAGCTTTTTATCATTACATCTTAGAAAGAAATGTTTGAACAAAATTTATAGATAATAATATGATAATAGTCATTTTCTTGAAATGAATCAACAATGTAATGATGTTCACTAAAAGTTTTTACTACCATAATGGAATTATTTGTTACAAAAGTTTATAATTCGTTTGTGTCAGCGATAGTCTACAATATAATGTTAATGCTTGGCTAACTATTTAAGCTTTAAATAAATCAGGAATAGTATATTTGAACTGATTATTTTCTCGCAACGGATATTATAAACGTTTAATATTACTTTTGGTTTTTATTTTTAAATCTTATATAAGAGGCCATCTTCTAATATTTTGTTGGTTTGGTCCGAAATATTGTTACAGTGCATTCCACTACACTGTCCACACATGGACGTGCAATCGAACCTAGCTTTACGACAGATACAGTTTGAAACACATAATCTTTTCAATTGCAAGAAACTAATTGGAGAAGTTCACTTGAAGCAGATGTAATCTTCATGAACTTAGGAATCAGTTTGTTGCATGAAGTATAATGCCAACCCCACTCTTCTGGGGGAAGTTTAAAACCTAACCAAGTTTGAATCTGGTGTTGACCCTAAAAACTCTGGTGGAAACCTTAAAAAGATGTTGAGGAGTGACATCTGAAGTTGGTGGAAGTTTTGATAAATCAAAAGTGGACTTTAGGGACATTTTTGTGATTACTTGCTTTTTACAAACCTTTATTCAAACTTAGTTAGGTTTTAAACTTCCAGCAGAAGAATGGGTTTGGAAATATATTTCAAGCAACAGACTGATTCCTAAGATCATGACAATAACCTCTCTGTTCCAAATGAAATTCTCCTACTAATATCTTGCAATTGTAAAACATTGTGTTACAAAGTGCAGCTGTAGTAAAACTGGGTTCGATTGTAATCTATGTGTGGACACTGGTGTGGAATGCATTGTAACAATATTTCAGACCAAGCCAACAAACTGTTAAATGACCCCTTATAAAAGAAATATTGTAGTTATAATAACTTGATGCTTTTTTTTTGAATGCAACCTGTTTTTCAGAAACCAGTTGCTGTATAGTCCTCGAGTTGTAACATTTTGCAAAACAACGGTTCACACTGATCACTTTCATGGGCCGGATGTGACCCGTGGGACGTAGGTTGGGGGTACGATCACTTTCATAGGCCGTGGTCCCGTAGGACGTTATAGCACCACTGGCTTATAATATTGTAAGAAGTCAAAAAAAAAGGAATACTTCGGTATCATCATTAGTTTTCGAGCTGTAAGCGTATAGTCATAATACTGCTAGTGTAAGGTTTCGGACGGGGTGGGGGGGGGGGGAGCAATAGCGGTAGGGACTTTATGTTTTTTTTAGTGTATACGTAGTATATCAACATCTTGAAAAAAAAACAGCTTTCCCCTATTTAGTTGAGACACGAAAAGCGTATAATCATAGTACTGCTCTTGCAATGTTTCGGAAGGGGGGGAGAAAGAGGAATGGGGGTCGGGACTTTGTCTTATTTTAGTGTATACTTTTTGTACTAACATCTTGAAAAACATCCGCTTTCTCCAAATTAGTTGCGACACGAAAAGCGCATAATCATAGTACTGCTCTTGCAATGTTTTGGAGGGGGTGAGAGAGGGGGGAAGAGTGGTGGGGGTTGGGACTTTGTACTTTTTAAAGAATACATTATGTACTAACATCCTGCCAAAATTCAGCTTTCCCCTAATTAGTTGCGACACAAAAAGCGTATAATCATAGTACTGCTATTGCAGTGTTTTGGAAGGGGTGGGGGGAAAGCAGGAGGGGTGGGGGTCAGGACTTTGTGGCTTTTTAGTGTGTACTTTATGTACTAACATCCTGCCAAAATTCAGCTTTCCCCTAATTAGTTGCGAGACGAAAAACGTATAATCATAGTACTGCTCTTGCAATGTTTTGGAGGGGGTGGGGAAGAAAGCAAGAAAGGTGGGGGTCGGGACTTTGAATTTTTTTAGTGTATACTTTATGTATTAACAACCTGCAAAAATTTAGCTTTCCCTAAATTAGTTGCGACACAAAACCTTTATTGACTAGGCTAATAATGATGAACATGAAAAGAATTTCAAAGCTCATTTCGAGTCAATCAAATTTGATAGGAAATATGCAAAAAGTAATAATGGTACTGCTTTCATTACCGTTGACCTACAACTGACTATGCCATTGCCAAAATTAACATCAAAATCCTTTTACTTGCGTCAGATGTGGTTCTACAATCTAGGAATACATATAATGTATAAAAATGTAGCCAAAGCCGTATTTTGTACATAAACTGAAGACGTTGCCCATCGAGGAAGCTCAGAAGTCTGTAGTTCAATTTTAACGGCAATAGAAACAGATGATGAGCTGAAAACAAAAGACGGTTTAATAATATGGAGTGACTCTTGTGCTGGTCAGAACAAAAATTTCGCAATGATCTGCCTCTATCAATTCCTTATATTGAAAGGTTATTTCAAACCAATGGACCACAAATTTCTAGAAGTGGGACATACATATCAAGATTCAGATTGGGGTTTTGGAAGAACTGAGAAGGTTCTTAGAAAACACGGAAGGATATATAACCAGACCAGTATCGGAATATCATCCGAAGTGTATCTCGAAAAAACAAAGTGATTGATATAACAAACCATTTCCGCCATACTGAAATGCTTGCAACAATGTTAAATTTGACAAACAAGAAGAAAAATTGTCTACAAGAGAAAGTTAGGTTTAAGGGATGATATCAGATGGATTCGGGTTGAAGAATATGGATCTTATCTTTATAAGGAAAGTTATGATCAATCTTTGCCATTTAAAAGAGTAGCTTTACTACGAAACAAGAAAATAGCAGGTGCACTAAATACTAGTATTCGTCTTCCTAGAAAAATGGGTAAAACAGGAACTATAACAAAGGAAAAAGCTCAAAATCTTAAAGAGCAACAGAAGTTTGTTCCAGAGGAACATCAATGGTTTTACAGCACTGTTATAAATGGAAATGTTACGTAAATGACAGTAAAGCTTATAAAAAAGTTTGTTTACTTTATTTGGTTATTAAATCAAGAATATTGCGTTTTTTTTTCTTAAATTTATAATTCAAAAAATGATTCAGATAGATGTTAGTGTATTTTATTACTATCATCCATTGACATGGTTGAAAAGTTTGATCCAAAATTTAGTGGATAAAGGTGTTAACTAACAGAGTTGGGCTATAAAATTCAATAAAATACTAAAATTTTTCATTTTCCCAGAAAACAATTGTCTGTTTTGGAAAAAGATTATGAATTAAGCCAGCATGCTGAAGATAATAAAGATTCTGATGGTTTGAATCAAAGTTTTAATCTTAAGAACAATGACACTGATAAAATATTAAATGTTTCAAAACAAAAATTGGGAAAATCCCCAATTAAAGAAAATTGGAAAGTTCAGATCAAATAATATCAAAAAAATATCTTCTGAAAGTAAGACTGAAACAACTGGTGAAACACTTTTTAAGATTCAAAAAGTTTAGTTTCCTAATTTTGAACTCCGAATGTTAAAAAAATAATGATACTGACCAGCTAGCCCGACTTGTGAGGCATGAAAAATTGTGATATTTTAAAGCTCCTATTTACGTGATAAGGAAATTGAAAAAAAAAAAAAATTGTACAAGATAAAGGCATCCTTGCAAGGTAACTGACCAAAACACTGTGAAAAGTTTTCAAACTGATAATGCTGAAAACATAAAGGCCTTTTTTGAATGGGATGAAATAAACAGAATGCTAGCATAAATAAAAGATTGTATATCCAGACAGAGAATAGGAAGAAAGTCAAAACATCTTGAAAGGTTGATTCTCTGCAATTTTAGGGTTTTATATAAAATAAACAGCACGTAATTCCTATTTAAATGCAAATTTCATTAAATTTGTTGAACTTAGGCCAATTCTTTGCATACTGGCAGGTCAGAGTGGAACTCGTATGGTTTTTTGTAGTAAGTTAAGTTATTTTAAGTATTTTAAGTATTCTCGTATGGTTTGTTATGCTCCTTCCCCTAAAATATGAAAATAGCGATCAAGATCTATCTTATACCAATAACATAAAAATTTAGAGCAATTCTACTTTCAAACTTCCCCCCACATTTATCAGTACTAAACAACACATTAAGAAATATGAAATTTTGAGAAAGAAAAAAATAATTAAATGAAATAACTCCCTACTTCCCCCCCCCTGTTCACAAACATACATAAGAGCTCCAAACAAGAAAACGCTCTTGTAATCAGTTACTTGACATTAACCAAATCAATTGTGGCAGAAGCGATGTAAGTAGCAAAATAAAAAATTTGGAGATAACCAGTAGACAAATGGTAGGTGAAACTCTCCTCTGTCTTGGGGCGAGAGATCATACTAGTAAACCTGGTAGGTGCTGCTGTACAGCATGATTTGTAAAAAAAATCAATGAAAGAATACCTAGGAAGTTATCTTTATGCGTATTTTACTCAAAGCTTGAAAATGTCCACTTACATCCCCTTGCTTCTCACTGCCTCAAATAGAATATATTTCATGCCTTGGATATTTCATTTACTTAAAACAAGCTGTATTATGTGGTGATAATATTTTAGATCCTACTATACCATGGTCAATGAAATATTTCTTTGTGAACTTATTGTGAGCCCATCTTGAAACTTCTGCTGACATTTCAGTAATATATGAACATTTTTCACAAAAAAAAGAGAAAATGAGGCGGTGCGTTTTGAAATTTAAAACTTAAAATTTAATATGCTGTTAACTTTTTTAAGAAATTTCAAACTTGTTATGCTGCCTGTTATTGAAACGGCCATTAAAAAGGCTGTCAAATAACACTTGTTTACGCTCTCTTTTTTAGTTAGAAATTATTCTAAGTTATTTTGAAACTTTGATCATTCATGTGTCTTGCACTTTTCGGTACTTTTACAGCTCTGTATCTTTAAAACTGTTATGTGTTTTTCAAAACAAATTTCCAATTTTTGTATGTTTGTATAAACACATACCAAATTTCATCAAAATCAGATCAGCTTTGCTTTGCATTTTATTGACCCAAAACTATATTTGTTATACATATTTCTATTCATTAACTCTTTAATATATCAATAATACTTATTTTTTTATTTACTTTTCCACTAGACGAATTTGATTCAATATCCAATCACAAGGATCATTCCTTTAAAGTTGAGGACAGCACAGGACTTGAATCTTCTTTTCATGCATTATCAATGGTATGTTTTTATTACTACTTATTTGAAATAATGGGTTACTTTTTTCTGTGATAATTACTGTAAGTTAAGAGTTCCATATGTGTAACAGTGATTGAAACTACTTAAACCTCAAGATTTGCAAATGATTACATACCTATGTTCAGGGTTACAGGACACATCCTTTTCAAGAATATTCTTTGGACCTTCATTTCCTCTCTCACTAATTTCTTTCTTCCTTCACAATTTTCCATTCTTCTACTTTGTTTGACAATATAATCTTAACTATAGAATAATTTCTTATGGTACAGTTTGCCACTTTATTAAAAATTTTACTGCCTTTATTTTAAAATAACACTCAAACAAATCAATTATTTCTTAGTCAAGGGTTTAGTAAGAGCAATGAAAATAATTCTTTGCTGGACACAGCTCAAATTTTGCCAAACCACTAACATACACATGATACTTTAACAGCGCCAACTGCTACGAAAAAATTTTATTTTTTACGAACAAAAACTTAAGTTATGAGTCTTTTCGTCCATAAGCTCACTTATTTTGCATTGAAAAGGGGGTTCTTGTATCCTCAAAACATGTGAATGCGGTTATCTGCAATTTTAGGTTGTTATTTATATTTTTTCTAATTTAGATTTTCGAATGCTGGTAGCTCTGCATTTACAATAGCTTAGCTTATAGTGAAAAAAATTATCAATGTGTTTTTCCCAAACTTAAGATGCCTCTTGACAACATAGGAGTCGAAAGTAAACCAATACCTACAGGCTTTAAGATTTTTAAAACCTGGTTCAAGGTACCTTTGGGATCACTAGTCACATTGATCCTATTTACATTTTTAAAATGTTCGATAAAATGTTGAGTGTATGTTGTATGAATATTGAGGGAAAATTGTTTTATTATTTTCTTACTGGTAAACAGGAACTTGAAGGGTAAAAAGGGAAATCTGTCATAAGTACCCCTTCTTCCCCCACATTGATTTTTTTTTTTGTTAAAATGCTTTTTCTTTTTAAAAATGGCTTCATGAATGTATGAACTAAAGAAAAAAGTAGAATTTGTTTTATTTTTATTCTTCCAGGGACAAAATAACAGTAAAGTTAAAACTATTAGTTCAAAACCTGTTGTAGATGTTCCTCCTTTACCAAAAGTGTCAGCTGAAGTCCTTCGTATGGCTCGAGAAAGACATCAAAAGGGTCTTATGCATCCATACATTTTCCAGATATTATCACAGGTAAGGCTTTAAACAGGACTTTCTATCACATTGAGCCATTGTTTTAAAATTTGTCCATGTATATCATTGCTTGACAATTACTTTTGAAATAACTATCTATAAATTTAATAAATAAAGTATGAATGGAAATAAATATAGAGTGAGTTAAAACTATACAAAATTAGCATTTTGTAAAAGATGACTTGGGAGGACTTTTTGATATTCTTATGAATTCATTTTACTTGAAATGAATGGATCTGAGCTCACATCAGTGCAAGCAAAGCACCCCCCAATTCATGACAGAGCCTAAAATTAAATCAAAAAAATTATTTAAAACAATATGTTATTAGTATGTAATTGTTTTTTGTAGTACCTTATATTTATATGTATTTTAGAATTATTATTTTTCTTTAAACTTTTATGAAAGCATTAGCTTCATTACTTATTTTTCTTTTATTAGCATTATTAACTTTTTGTGAACTTATTTTTTGTAAGTATATAATTCAGAAGTGAAAATACTCATTAATCTGTGTACCAGCCGTAAGTCACTTTCCTTTTTTCGGACCAATTTTAACTAGGCATTTTTGAGCTATATTAAATTTGTGACATTACTAAAAAAATTATGAATATAAAATAAAAAAACTAGATTATTATATTATATATAGTAGACCATCATTTTACGCGAGGGATACGTTCCATGGAAATGCCGTGTAATTCGAAATCACGTAAATGGAGACAATACTAGTGTTAAAATAGGGGTTTGGTTCCGTAGATAACAAAATACTTTATTCTAGTGATGGCTAATTGTATAATAAGTTTAATGTGTACTTATATCGACTTTTGTGCACAACATGCGTTAAGAAAACATAAATTAATTTAGTGTTCTGTTTATAAAGAGGAGCTGACTATGATAGTCTTGGCAGTTATTAAGAATTTTTCCCTGTAATTCTTTGCAGAGCATTAACGCATCCATGATCACTTGCGTCATTTCCAGGAGAGAATCTTCCTTCACTAACAAATTAGATCATTTCTATTGTCTAGGAATGGCTCAAAATTTTCAATGTCAATGTTTTTGGTTGTGCATCACCGACGTCGGTATCCTCGTTGGTTTTGGCCTCCTTTGTCGCTCCTAAAAGCTCTTCTTCCAGTGAGTTCTGAACTGTGTGAGTTTAATAACTTTACTTCTGGAAAGAGCTGTGGAACCAATCGCATAAAATGTCTCCAGTGGCCCAAGCTTGATTATTAGCATGCCAAAATGCAGTTGATTACACATAATCTGCAACTTTTAGAAGTTTGGATTTTGAAAGAGGGAAAATTTTATCTGTTTGCATTGCCGCATCGGCGTAAAACTGAAACTCATCCGCGTAAAATAAAATCAAGGTGACAAATCTTAAACAGCGTGTAATCAAAACCGCATAAAACGAGAGTAAACTGTAAAAAATAACATGAATATAGCACACTTTTTCGGCTACTGTTAATAATAAGTGAATCCTATTCCTATGATTAATACATGCAATTTTTATATTGCCTATATCCTAGTTGGAAATCAAAAATATCAAAACATGATAATTTCAAAATAAACATTGGATATACAGTTGACTCTCTGTTTAACGACGCTCTATTTAACGACTTTTTCTACTTAACAACAGCTTTCACGGTCCCAGATGGTGCACTATAGTGTTAAAACCATTCTATTTAAGGACGCTTTCTATTTAACAACGATTTTTTGTGGTCCCTTGAAAGTCGTTAAACAGAGAGCCAACTGTATATCAGTGAACCCGATATGGACATACTATTGTCGATGGTTTGGGGGGTGGAGATGATCCCCATGACCCTTTCCTTGCATCCGCCCCTGGTCTTGCATCAATAATGGTTATAAATTAAGCAATTACTTCATTAATAAAACTTTTTAATTGTTAAATGTCCCTTCTGCGGACAGAAAATTTTCTCTTTTGGCTATTTACCCAACTGCTCGAGGCGAAAGATGGTAATGTGTTTATCAGTCTATGTATGTCTGTTCCTATGTGGGGTTCTACAGGCTAAACGCCTTGGCCAATTTTGGTAATTCTTACGTCAATCGATTTGTGACTTTGGGAGTGTCACTAAACACATGACAGTAATCAAAAGTACCATTTCAAAAACCAGTTGCCATTTTGTCAGTTCAGGATCGGTGCACGTTGGGTGTTGCACCTGCGTGCGACAAATGCAGGTAGTTTTCGCTGCCTGAATTTTTTCGTTTACTAAGTCTACTAATTGGGGTCTCAATGGCCGAGTGGTTTAAGCGATTGCTCTCAAAATCTAAAATTTCTTTTAACATTAATATATTGATGAAGCAAAAATAAAAACTAACATAAGCAAGTTACAAGAGTTTGACTTTGGATGTCCCGCATATGACGCATACAAGTATATTAAATTTAAAATAATAAATTTGTTTAATAAAAATATAACTCTGTCTGGAGTATCTTTGTATCAAATGTAAAGATTAAAAAATTTGCCCACCCCTGTTTAATTAAAATATTAAATGATGTGACAAAATGTTAATGAAATTTAAGTATCTTTTTGTCCTACAAGTGATGGTAGAATGGCCCTCTAGCATTATCAAAAAATAAAATAATCAGTGCATGTCTAATATTTGTTTCTGTTGATTGAAAAAGATTGGCAGCTGTTATGATTTATATAATGTGATCTTATGGACCATGATATTTTCAAACTTGCCGTTGGTGGCAGTACAATTGTTCAAATTTTTTCACTAAATCTTGTTGAAGTTGAGTATGAAATAAATCCATACTGATCTGATCGTCTGGGAAAAGAAGTGTTGACTTTTTTCCATCTTTCAATTAAAGAACTTGTGTAAGAAGCAACGAGTTTGACACATAAGATTTTAGAATAGAGGCTGTAACCGAATTATTAGTAACTTCCTGTGCGTGTTTGTACGAGGACGTTCCAGGGATCTGGCCAGAGGAAATTAACGGACCCTTCACAAAAATCTGATCAACCAAAACGGACCTTTCACGAAATCCTGATCAACTAAAATGGACCCTTCACAAAATTCTGGTAAACAAAAATGGATCTTTCACAAATTGTTTATTGGAAGAGCAAATCCAAATAACGCAGAATATTTCCATGTATAAAAACAATGTTTGGATCCTTTTTTAAAGTTAAATTAGAGGGATCAACTTATACAAAATCAGCTAATTTTGCAAAAGAAAAGAAAAAACAGCACTCTTATGATGCTCCTGCAAGCAATAACTACTAAAGCTAAATTAATATAGTGCTTGTTTTTTTTTTCTTTGAAAGAAATTAACAGCTGAAAGTCAGTTTGATTTATAACTTTGCTTGTTTGTTTTATGCAGCAGTGTTGTTGTAAGCTTCTCCGAAAAAGCGTCAACCTTCAATGAGTCTTAAGCACTTTTCTCCCCACTCATGATTTAATAAACAATAATATACAGCGAAATAAACTTAGAACTGCAAAGGATAGTAGGGGTGGGGGAAAATGTGATCGCTTCAGATAGGGTTACCAAATTTAATTTTATTGCCACTTAGCGTCTGGTGGGTGCAATGTTTAACTGTTTATCGCCACTTAGTGTCTGGTGGGGCGATGTTTACTTGTTATTTTGGGAGAAAGTTATATGGGTTTGATTTTTCGATGCTAAAAAGGATAATTAATTTTAAATAAACTTTTATTTATCGATTTTTTCATTAGATGCCTACATTTTGAAAAGCACAATCTTTTTACATTCGGTATGAGAATCATAATTTATTCTTTTTTCAAGTTAACTTCACTTGATTAGGATGCAAATAAATGAAAAGTCTCTTTATTTTTGTAACAACGCTTATTTTAAGTTTTTAAAGCGGAATTCCATTTTATGAGTCAAAAACTTAAATGCTGAATCGATGGTTCATTTTTTATTTTATTTACTTGATTTAACTGTTCAAAAATTAATATGTTTATCATAGGACTCTAAAAAGCAATTCAAAAATAATTTTATCAAAAATATTTATTTTACAAGTCGTTTTTATACTTTTGATGTTTTCCTTTTGAGGATTGCAATCTCTTTGCATCCGCTATGGGAATCGGATTTTTCGAATTTTCGATGTTTAGTACGCTTTGTTAAGAGGTAAACAAATAAAATATTTTTTATTTTTGTAAAAATCACGGAGTTTATAAATTTTAAATGAAATTCTGTGCTCTTTAACAATGTCTTGGTTCAAAGAGTTAAATGCTGAACCCCTGCCTGAATTTCTTTGTTACAATCATTTTAAATACTATACATATAACATTTCTAGGATAATTTAACATGATGTAGAATGGTAAATAAATATTGATACTTGAGGGGTGCCCATCTCCCCGAGAGCGATGCCACCCTCGCGTACCCCAATACTCGAAAAACACTCAAGAATGATATTCTCAACAGAAAAGAGGGAAAACACTCAACTTTAAGTGTCAATGATGCAGTTTGCGTCATCTCGAAATTCAAAAATTTTGTTTTTACCATTTTTTTTTATTTTTCACAAAAATAATTGATTTTTCACAAAAAATGGACCCTGTAAAAAATCCTGGACAGACCCCTGCGTGCAGCAGCAGATATTTTGGAAGTTTTAGTTACAAAATTGTGTATGGTAAAAGCAATATCTTCACAACACTTTGTTAAAATTTGTCCTTTTACAAACTTTTATTCTTAAAAACAATATTTCATAACTTTAAAGCTCAAGCAATTTACCTGAAAATATATATTAGTTAAAAAAAAAAAAAAAAGATTCAACTTCCAAGATGTTCCCAGTGTAGCCGTGTAGGCCAAAGCTATTTCAGGTGAGAACTGTATTAGCAGAAAATGTTCTTTAAAAGAAACTTTTGAAATTTGCACTTGATAAGGTACGAGTTAACGAATGGTTAACCCTATGCTTTGATGGACCACCTGTTGACCAAAATACCTTGAAGAAATTGACAAAAAAAAAGTCTTCTTACTCCAGTACATTCTTGTAACTTGTATATTGTGCACTCTTATTTAAAGCATAGCAATGACTCATGCAGCAAACCACTGGAACATTAAAAATTCAGTGTCCTAATTTTTACCAGGTGTCCAAATCAAAGTTTGAGACTGTTGAAGAAACAATGAGATTTTTAAATAAGTGGCTGAAACTGATAGGGGAGGGTGGGGCAAGATGAGATACTTAACCAAAAAACAGTTGTGGTGGCAAACATAAGTCAAAAATAAATTCGAAAACAATGTTTTAATTATATCTCCAGTATTACAAATGAATAAACATTGACTTTAATATTTTATTTCCAACAGAAAATTTTAGGCGCATGTTTAAACTCATTGTGCTAAAATCTCATCTTACCCCACTAGGTGGGGTAAGATGAGATTCAGTGTTTACATGAGCCAGTACAGTTATTTAAGTACAGTTTTTGGTTTTGATTTTAGTCTTCACTCTTTTGCCTTTATCTTTTGACAGGCCAACTTTTGTTGCTGTACTAGTTGATGAGGTCCATGAAAATATTTCTTCCAAATTTCGTTTTTTCTTTTGCTCCTCGATCTTTTCCTGCTTAGATTTTTCTATTTTCTTCTCTCTCTGCTTAGATGTTCCTATTTTCGTCTCTTCTTTTTGCTTAGATTTTTCAATTTTCTTCGGCTCCTCCTGCGTAGATATTTCCAATTTCTTATCTCTCTTAGATTTTTCTGTTTTTTTTCTCTTCACTGTTTAGATTGTCCCATTTTTTTTCTCCTCTTTTTGCTTAGATTTCTCCATATTCTTCTCCTTTCTTTGCTTAGACTTTTCTATTTTCTTCCTTTCCTTTTCAGCCTTCATAATTATATCATTTTGTAGCTCATTTTTGTATGGTGATTCCGTGATAACCGCAGTTTTTCCATGTTTGCGAGACTTTTTCTCATTTTTGAATGAACTGCAGCTTGGTACTGGCGAAATATCCTCTGGAGAATATACAATCTTCGACAATACCTCAATTGTACGAGGAGTTGAGGGTGTACAAATGAGTGAGCCTTGGCTACCCGCATGTTTAGGATTTTGAAAGCCTTGACATTGGTTATTAGAAGTAGAATTTTGAACACAAACAGCATCAGCACCGTCGCCCGTCGGTTCTGTAGCTTCATTAGTTACAGGTTCGGGACATCGGGCCACCGTAGGCTGAAGTTCTCTGTTTGTAGCTTCAGCCGGTGCAAAATGGTGTTCGTCAAATACTGTTGGATTGAGTGGATAGATACCAGTCTTACGAAAACCATTTACTGCAGTTGTCATAGTTGCTGCTCTTACGAAGGCATTTCCATAAAGTTTTGCTATCTGAAACTGTGTAACCACACGACCAGGGTTTGTTCGAAGCCAATTAGCCACCTCTTGATCATAAAATACACTTAGTGGTTTCATGAAACTCACATCAAGTGGTTGTAAACGGTGTGTACAGTGTGGTGGGAAGCATAAGATAATAACACCTTTCTCTATCACATAATCAATCACAGCCATATTTTTTGTGTGTGTACAGTGACCCTTAAGAAGGAGTAAAACTGGTGCATCTTTACTTGCTCGACTCCATGTGACGAATTTCTTAAACCAAGAGAAAAATATTCCTGACTGCATCCAGCCACTTGCATGGTATTCAGCCCAAGCCCCTGGTGAACAATCATTCATGAGCTGATCATTTGGACGGAGGCTAGGAAATACAAAAAGGGGAGGCATGTATTCTCCAGCAGCACTAAAACAAACTTCGATGTTGACAGTGCTGCCTCTCTCAGCGGACGTCAGGCAACCAACTTGCTTCCTACCTTTTAAAGCAAGAATTTTTGATCTATGCTTTGGTACTATTGACACCCCAGTCTCGTCGCAATTATAGATTCTTGCTGGTGTCAATTTATTCTCATGTACAATACGGGTCAATAGATCAAAAAACTTTCCAACATTAACTTCGTTGAAAGCAGCTGCTCAGGCCGCACTCGTAGCTTCTGGTTTTCTAAGTGCAATTTGAGGATGGCGAGCTTTGAATGCGAGTATCCAATCTTTACCAGCTATTTGTTTTTCTTTGTTAAAGCTGTGGTTTTTCCCCAATTTTTCAGCCCATTGATATGCCAAGAGCCTAAGGTCATACGATGTAATGCCAAATAGCCTTTCTTCCATTTTCAAAATATAGTCCACAAGTAGGTCTTCTTCTTCCAAAGAAAAAATAGTTTTGATTGGGCCCAAAGGCTTAACTAGATCTACACTTGCAGTTTCTTTGTTTGAATAAATTTTTCCAGCTGTTGAAACCCTGAAAACACCCCTGTCCAATGACTGTGTTTTAGTTTCTTTCACTTTTCTATGAAGTGTAGCCCGTGGTACATTGTAAGCTCGGGATGCTTTCTGAAATCCCATTTCGCCATTCATTATGGATTCAATGGCATGTTTCATCGATTCTTGTGACCAACTGCCTCTATTTGTCTTTCTTTGGTAATTTCTCACCATAATTAGAAATTTGAAAAGAATTAAAAACAAATTTCAATACATGTGGGGTAAGATGAGATAGTATTCCATCTTGCCCCTCTTAAAATATCTCGTTTTGCCCCACTGCGTTATTTGTCGTGTTCACTGTCTACTCTAGTTCAGGTTATAAAAAAAATTACATTAAATCACTGTAAATTTATCCTTTTGAGTTGTGGATTGCAATTGTATGATAGCAAAAAAGATTTAAAAAATGGTACTCACCAAACCACACTTGAAATGATGACTCAACAAAATAGGAGTACGGCGAAACACACGAAAATTGAGAAGAATATTTTATACGATGCAAATGCCGCGCACAAAATGATTGATTCAACCGACGTGGCTTCTTCTTCTATTGCAACTGCTTGACTACTTTTCCGCTAGATATCTGCACCCAAATAGTGAGGAGATTCAGTATCTCATCTTGCCCTGCTATCTCGTCTTGCCCCACCTTCCCCTACCAGTTATGACAAAGAATAGGAATTAGTACAAGTTTGTTTTTTCTTTCTCCCCCCCCCCCTTTCATACAAGTCATACCAGAGCATAAGATCAAGAGCCAGTTACAATCCCACTTATATTAATTATGAAGAACTGTCTTTAATGATTCTTCTACTTTGATTCAGTTATGCTTCGAAAATCAGAACAGGAAAGCTTTCCAAAAAAATAGTTTGATCTTTATAATGAACTTTGAATGTAAAAGAGACAAAGATCCAGATTATATCCAGGCTGCTGTCTCTTGAACTGAAAAATTCTGAAAATCTATTACTAAGAGAAAGTTTTTTTTTTTTTTTTCTTGAGAGAAAAGAAACTTGAAGCTTAAGATACAGGTAATATTTATACTTGGAAGCAAAAAAAAAAATCTTGCTATTGTATATTTATTGAAACATCTTCCTTTAAACTATTTATTGCAAAAGTATGCACTTTTTAGA
The DNA here is from genome assembly GCF_026930045.1 of Uloborus diversus. NCBI lineage: Eukaryota > Metazoa > Arthropoda > Arachnida > Araneae > Uloboridae > Uloborus > Uloborus diversus. The sequence goes on along the minus strand of NC_072740.1, from coordinate 45,254,534 downwards.
TGTGTCAAGTGTGAACAGCAGCTATTATAATGCTTGTCAAAAGTTTCAAAATAGATGCCTGCTGTCATTAGAAAAAAGTAGAAAAGTCGTGTGAAAAGTGGGAAATTTTAATGAATGTGGAAACAAGTGATTTACTCTGTTGAAAATCTTTGAGGTTTCACTGAGTGAATTGATGACTTCAACTCTGTTTTAGATTAATAAAGCATTTCTTTTTTTTTTTTTTTTGCTTAGCACCTGAACTATCTCTTTGTTTTAAGCAAACATTTTCCTAAAACCTCAAATCTTTTCAGTGGATGTGAGCATTGGAGGACATTTTTGAATCCTTGACTTTTACAAGATATTCCTTTTTTTTTTCCTTCTGAAATTGTAAGTTAAAATTGCCATACATTTAAAAAAAATTCTTGTAACTGTAAAAGGAGCAAAGGTTGCCTAGATCCAAGCCAAAGTTGCCTGGAGTCAACCCAGGCAACTTCTTTTAAATTAGTTACAATGGTGAGAACTTCATTTAGCCTATTAAGATGATGAAAGTATTAAGGAAAGGGGAAGGCTTCATAGCTGTTAAAAAGTAATGACTCACAGTCTTGCGTAATATAGACAAATGTGCGAATGGGGTTCGCTGAAAGTTTTCGGCTCTGCAGAATTTTTTTCCAAACTGCTAACATTATTTTTTATTTTTTAAATTTATTCAAGAGTGAGTTAGGCAAAATAATTATTTACAGAAAAATTTTCAGTTAGGATTTGTGTTCACAGAAAGCTTTCCATTTTATACATAAGTCTGATGACTCCCCTCTCTTCTCAGTGTAAGAAGAGAAAAAAAATTATTCTGGTGCTGTTCTGTATAGCAAACTTGCTTGTATAGTTTTAAGCCCCGACACCTCTAATTTGATATTTTCTACCATTGTATTTATGTTTCATTTTAAATTTTCATGTGTTAAGGTTCCATAATAACTGAAATCTGAATGATTTCTAATTGATTTCATAAAAAGATTTAAATTTTCTTTTACATGCTGACATTAACATATGAGGCAGTAAGACAGGAAGGGATGTAAGTAGGCTATTTAAAGTTTTGAGTAAATCATATTTAAAGTTCAGATCCTCGGTAGGCTTTCATTAAAAAATATTTGCTAAATTATGCTGTATAGCAGCACTTACTAAGGGCTGCTTGTACTATTTCTTCCCCCAAGATAGAGAAGTCCACATACTATTTGTGCTGGTTATCTCCAAATTTTTCAATTTTGTCACTTACATCCCTTTGCTTCTCACTGCCTCATATATAGATGAATGAACATCTCTAGGTATATAATTAAAAATACTTTTGGTGCTTTTGCAGTGACTTTTTTTTTTTGAAATGACTGGTCTTTTTGAATTAAAGCTGAACTGTGACTTTGAGAAAAAAAAGGGTATTTTTGCAGCATTGTCATGCATGCAGGGTTCGGTTTTGGACTGTCCAAAACTGGTTTAGGACAGAACAGGTGGTTTTTACCGTCCAAAACTGTCTTAAAGTGTCCTAAAGCTAAAGGGGTGCAATTAAATCAGTCCATATTTACTGCAATATTCATAATGCATAAATATAGATTATAGTGAGGTTTCGTTAATGAGTATTAAATAATATTCTCCAAAATGTTCATTTAAAAATATTTTACTTTAAAAAATTGCCAATAACTATTACATAAAACTTCCTTATGTAACAGGTGGTTGAGTTATGAAAGGAAATTAACAACACTACCAAGACAACTAATTTCAGTTCCATTTATAACTCAAAGGAATGTTATTAAATGTGCATTATTTAAGTGCAAAAAAAAGCTTAATTTTTTAAAACGGTTTTTGCAAATAAGTTTTACATGATGTTTTAACGAAAATTATTTTTTTAATCACATATTCAAGAACAAGAAATAAATGATTAAACACTTACATTATAAAATTTGTGCTATTCTTTTTTTGTTCATATTTTTAATATACATTCTGTAACAACATGAAATTGTAATTAATTGCATTTAAGTCAATTATTGCACTATATTTTGAACACTTTCTTTTGCACACACATAAATGTCGAAAAATTCGGTTTATGGGGGGGGGGGGGACTCTTGCATACAAATTTAAATTTTTAATGAAAAATTTAATTTCTATTAACTAGATTAAAATCGGCTGCATAAATAATTTACACATTTATACTTGAATGTTCACATTGAATAAATATATTAGAAGGTCAAAAAAATAATTTTGACACATTTTGTTCTGTTTTTGATATTTTCTCACAAAATACAGCTTCTCAAAAAATAATTTTATACACTTTTGGACACAAGGGTTTTTAACAGGATGGTAAAAATCTTGCGAACCCTGCTTTCATTTACATACATGGCATAAACATAGGGAAGTTTGGTTACTATTATCAAAAAAATAAACTCATGCATACAAAAGTTGAAATTTTCATCAAGAATTCAACTTCTATGTAACTAGATTAATATCAGCTGCATAAATAAATTGAATGGTTCACATTGAATAAATATTCTATATAGAACATTACTTTGATACATTTTATTCTGTTTTTGATGTTTTCTCACAGAATGCAATTTTTCTAAAAATATAGTTTTGGGCCAAGGGTTTTGGACAGGACGGTAAAAATCAGGGTTTTGCTGTAGTGTCCAAAACCTTGCCAACCCTGCATGCTTTCTGGAAGTTAGGAGTTTTCTCCCCATCTAGTGTTTAATTTTCTTTAATATCTATAATGCAAATGTTGTTTATTTAATTTTCCATTGTTTGTTCAAAAAGAAATTTTGTTATATTTGAAATTTTTCCCCATGAACAGGGCGAAATCAAAATTCCTGTTACATTTGAGGATGATTTTGGAAACGACCTCCCTACACCTAGTCGTGTGTACAGACCTTTGCGACAAATGATCTATGCTCTTCTTTTTAATCATCACCACCTTCAGTATTTGGTTGACCAGAAAAAGGAAAAAGAAGGCATGGAAGGTCAGTGTGAAACTTCTTAAATAATTAAAACTTTTCATTTTTATTTGTATTACTTTTATTGTTTATAATATTTGTAAAGTTGCATCAATCCCAAGTCTTAAGAGAAGATAATACCTACATTATTTACCAATTCCTAATCTGTTGGATTCAGGTATGCATATTAAAATATTGTAAATGAGTCCTTTCTTAAGAAAACAACTATAAAATAAAATAATTTAGTGCCATTCCACAAAAAGTGGTCCTGACAGACCAAAAAAATTTTTTGCATATAATATAGAAACAAACCTTATTTTTTGACAAAGAAGTGTCTGTTCTTTTCAATTCCAGCATCAATTTTGAGTTTAAAATATTTTTGTCAGATTTTAGCCTTATTTGATGACATTTAGACTAAGTCAACAAAAGAACATTGTTAGTGAAATAAATGTCATCTTTTTACTTAATCATCAAATTTTTTTGGAAAAACTATTAAATATCATGAACACAGATTACTAGACTAGGTTGAGACAAAAGTTTTTTGTATTTTCACCTACAAAAGAAATGCACAACAGTCACACATTACTAAAGATTTATTCTTCGAAGTAAATTCCGTTATGAAGTATGGTTTTATGCCATCTGTCTGCCAAAAGTTCAATTGCGTGCTTGTACCATTCATGCGACTTCGATGCAAAGAACTCGCGACACCCCGTTTCGATATCATTCACATTAAGGAACTGCCGTGATTATCCGAGGGAGTAAGGTCTGGGCTGTGTATGCTGGATAGGGCAAGACTTCGATACCTTGCAAGTCTTCAAGCCTTTCCTTGGTCAATCTGGCTCTGTGTGCTGGAGCATTGTCATGTTGCAGGAGTGCACGTTGTCTGTTGACTAGTGCTGGATACAGAGTCTTCAGAACGTCGTACACTCTTTGCAGTTGTCGACTATAGAGCTCAGCGTCCACAGCACAGCCATGTGGAACAAACTCAAAGTGAACCACTCCCTCGAAATTCCACCACACACACAGCATGGCCTCCTGTTCAAAGCAAAACCGTTTGACAACGGATTTTGGGGACTGGCTGAGATGTTGCCATTGTTTTCCCATGTCTGGATTTCAGAAAAGATCCTATTTTCATCTCCAGTAACGATTCTGCACCATAATCGAAGATCTTGGGGGCTGGAAAGCAGTTCTTTGCAGACAACCACTTGCCATTGCTGCTGGGTGGAAGTCAATTCATTAGGAACTTGTCAACATCGCCTATTCATGAGCCCCAGTTGGTGGAGGTGTCGATTGATGATACTTTGGGAAGGACCATGTTCTGCTGATAATACTTGAGTGCTAGAACTCAGCTGGTGTTGGATAGCTTCCAGCAAAACTTCGTTATTGACAACAGATGGTCGCCAAGATCTTGGTTTCGCTTCAAGAGTCGTATCACCTTCCTTGAAAGACCTAAACCAATTTTGAGCAATACGCTCATTCACAGAACCTGGACCCTCAACATCATTCATTTCTTTTGCCTCTGCCATTGTGTTAAGACCGTTTTTCCAGAGGAGATGCAAAATAACACGAATTGCTAGCTTATCAGCCATATCAAGAGACTTCAATGTCTAAACAATTACGAGAAATCACAGCAACTGATAAGGATTTTCAAGGTCAAACTCCACTCTACCATTTTAGATCAAATGCGCAGGAACTGTAATTTGCATGTGTTACATTAAGGCCTGCCTATCTAGGAAAGGGAAAACATGAAAAAACTTTTGACTCGACCTGGTAATTACGTCTCAAATTTTTTAAACAAAAACTTTTGATAAGTTTTTATCCCCCCAAATTATGCAGGTCACTTTTTATTTGTCACACGTAACGCAAAATTTTTTTTAATTTGAACTGTGACATCTTGAATTCAAATTATGTTTTTCGCAATCACGAGTGTGTGTATGTTGGAGTGTGTGGGGGAGGTATGTGTGTGTGGGTAGTTAAGTGTATGTGTGTTTGTGTGGGGGGTATGTGTATGTAGTTGTGTGTATCTGTAAGTGTAGGGAAGTAAGTGACACAATCTGAAAACGGTTTTCGCTAGAGGAGCAGCATCGTGAGGCCGCCTGCTGACAGTGGTGCTGCAGAGGGAGGCAAGGGGAAAATAAAATCATAGGAATTCAAAACTCTCAAGTGAGAACAATAAGCAATCGTGATTGTCAAACGTCAAATTAAGGACTTGAAAAAAACTATTTTATATCATAAATTAACTTGATATATAGTACCCGTAACCTGACTTTCATCTTCAAACATTCGGCAGAATAGTTTTAACGGGGCTTTTTGAAAGATGTCAAACACGTAACACTCCTGAATGATTTGGGTCGTTACATTTGAATGTAAGAGAAAAAAGTACTTTTTACATAATTCGACTAAATATTGTGGCTATCACTGAAACCAAGACTCAATGAGTGTTTTGTTTATTCCATACCCAAAGAGCAATTTTGAACTAAGTTTTCGCAATCTGAATACTTTAAGATCAAAAGTACAAGGTTCTATTTACTTTAAATTGTATTATTATTTTTTGATAACTTTTAGTTTTTGAGAAGTCAAGTGAATAATATTCTACAGAGGATTTAAAGCATTCCAAATAGTTTTAAACCACATGAGTAAGTAAAGTAAGAAATAACAACGTAAAAAACCAAAAATTGCAGATTACTGCAGACAAGTGCTTTGGTGTTACAAGGAACGCCTTTGTCAATGCAAAAGAAATGAGCTTATGGATGAAAAGACATCCGACAAAAGCCATGAGCCAGATATGAAAACAGCTTAAAAAATAAAAATAGCGGATTAACCAAACACCAACGAGAAAATTATAAATAGTGTTGCCCAACATTGTTGGGATTTGAATCAACCTTTCAATTTCAACTCTTATCAAATTATCCAAAAATGCCCTAATTCATTAGATCTTGATTTTTGCTATTTTTCCTTATTTTAAAGAACAGTTCTAACTGAGTTAATGATCTTAAACAATTCCTTATTTTTCCACTATCTGACTCCCATATATTTAACATTGTCCTTTCCCCATCCATTTTTTTTTCTATTTTGCATACTTTTTTATTTTTCCATTCATTTTTATCTATCTTGCTTGGTTTATTCTTAACTTTTTTGTCATGTGGTTAACATATGTCCCCCTTTTCTTCTATTTATCTTAATTTTTGCCCAACTGTGCATGCGCGACGCTAAGGAGGGTAATGTGTTTGAGTATATATGTATGAAATGAAACGAATGAAAGGGGGGCTCAACCGAACCAAGCACTGCGACCAGAGGTCTATTGTACTAGTCCCCAAACAGAAGTCTTAAAACAGACCAGTAGCTGAAGCAGAATTCAGCAAACACGTAATAGGAATATCATGAATCTTGCATGGTTCAAGTAAATGATGACTATGGTGTTCAAACCTATACGTAGGAAACACTTCAGTCATGCAGGGTGTAAGTAATAGTTTCCTCCTTAAAGAGGTAACCTCTGCAAATTTGATCATCACTGACACCCACTATAGCAAGGTTCCGCTTTAAGGTGTAAAGTCCAGTAAGAAGACCAAAAACCTTCCTAATACTATTTTTGTTTAGAAGCCTACTGCATTTTCGGCATGTGATCCTCAGAGAGAATCAGGTCTGTCCTCCTTAGAAAGAAGCTGAATATGTTCAATGTCATCGCAAGATAACCTCTCCAAAGGGAAGGTTTCTCTCACAACAGTGATCTTAAACATATGCACTGCTTGAGCATAGGACTGTGGTTGACCAGTCCTTACTCTTCAAAATGCAGCAGTTTGTGCAGGGGAAGGAGTTGAAACCTCCGATTGATGACGTTTGGTTTCTCCAACCTTCTTGGGAACGGCTGGCCCAGTGGCTTTTGCCTTCTGTAACAGCCTCTCCTCTCCTGCCTGCATCTGTTACATTTTTGGGCATAAATGAGTACCCCCTGCCCCCCTACTGCAGTGTCGGTGGGTTGTAGAAATGCCCCCTCACCAGTCGGTGGGTTGCAGACCAGCACCCTCACCTCCAGCAGCAAGGTTGCTGATTCTCTCCTTCAAGCCAGTATCCAGCTCCAAAGGAGCTGGGAACTGGGCGGTGGTAAAAAGTCAACAACCGCACAACTACCCTGTATGAGTGCAAGGCAAATTACAACAAGGTTTCGCCCGGTTCCTCGAGGGAGACTGTTTAGACATCATACAACTCAAATGCCATCCATCCATCAGCATGGTACCTCACACCTTAGATTGGGTATCCATTTTAGTTGCCTTTTACGACACACGTGGACTATGTTGGGACTATTCTGCTCCAGTCACCACACGGAGTATGTATGTTTGTTCCTATGTGGTGTTGTAAAGGCTAAATGCCTGGGTCAATTTTGATGATTCTTATGTCAATTGATTTGTCTAAACCTTGGGAGTGTCACTAAACACATGACAGTAATCAAAATTCACCATATAAACAACCAGTCGCCATAATGCAGGTACCGTTTTCGCTGCCTGAATTTTTTTTTAACTACGTCTAGTTCGATTTTCATCTCTAACATGTTGAATTTGTTTTTGTCGTAATTCAGGAGACTGAGTTTTGTGACATGTGCTTTCTGGATGGGCATTTTTAGTTTTGAGAAAGATTTGACTGACAACGCTTCCGAGCTCACATCATCATGAGTTATACAGGCTGTTATGTTCGCACATTTTCGCTAAGGGTCAAGCATATGTAGCTTTAAGCCGAGTCAGGTCCCTAGATGGACTAATAAGCAGTAGTTTAGATCACCACAAGTTACTTAATAATCATCACGATATAAACTCTAAATAAAATGACAGGATTGTGATATTTACCTTATAATCATAATTAAATGAATAAAAATGAACTAAAAAGTGTAAAATAAAAAATAATTATTAAATAAAAAAACGGACTGCTTATAAACAAAAGTAACTAAAAAGAAAAAAAAATTATAAGCCCATTAGTTAAGAATGTTATTAAGTACTACTGAATAACTAAACCATTGAAATAGTTCTATAATCATCACACACATAAGACAAATCATAAATTCAAAAGCAGAATAGAAAGATCAACAGTCGGGGCCCCATTCAAATTTTACGGGGTTCCTTGATTGGTCAAAAAGAAATGGACCCCGACTGTTCATTGTTCTATTCTGCTTTTGAAATTATTTTTCTTATGTGTGTATCGATTATAAATCTATTTCAATGGTGTAGTTATTCAGTAGTACTTAATAACATTCTAAACTAATGGGCTTATATTTTTTTTTCTTTTATGCAGTCAAGGTTTTTTTTTTAATTATGAAAATTTTTGTTTCATTTCCTGATGTTTTTTCTTCCATTCAGCTTTTTCTTTGCTTGCGGTTTATGATTATTGACATTTTCTTTTTGTTTTAGCTTTGTGGCGTAATCTTTGCCCAATTGAATTCTTTCTTTCTGTCTTAATGTAATGTACTTGTGAAAGAACTTTTGTCCCTTGTTCGCATTCCTATTGGTTCTTTATTGGTTTATAATTTTCTCATTGGTGTTTGGTTAATCCACTATTTATATCTTTTAAACTGTTTACTTATCTGGCTCATGGCTTTTGTCGGATGTCTTTCATCCATAAGCTCATTTCTTTTGCATTGAAAAAAGCGTGCCTTGTAATGCCCGAACACGTGTCTGTAATAATCTGCAATTTATTTTTGATGTTATTTCTTACTTTACTTTTCAGCACAAAGGTATTTCAATGATTTTCTGGCAAAGGCCTTCTAAGGGGTCGACCACCTCCCCCCCCCCCCCCCCATAGGAGCGAAAATATCTCTATGTGAATTCTTGAGCATTAAAGGAGGTCTGTGCCAAATTTGGCAAAGATCCAAGGTTTACTGAATTCGATTAGGAAAACCCCCAGGGTCAAAGCCCACCTTTTTCCCACCCATGGGGACAAAAATCCTCATGTGAGTTTCTGAGTACCAAAGAATTACTGTGCGCAACTGTGGATTTTTATTAGGAACTCCCCCTAACTGCTACACAAGGTCACACACGTATAGCTAATATATTTTTGCTATAAGTACGAACTTCATGAAAAAATAAAGTTTTGGAATACTTAATGGTGTGGAGAATTTCTAATCTAATAATATCTCCTCAATATTTCCTTTAATATTTGCTGAGTGTGTTCTGAAAGAAGACTAATATACTATTTCAAACTTGAACGACGTTTATTAAACAATAAGGTATATAGCTAAAATAGTCTATAAATGATAAAATATATATTAAACCGTAATAATTCCATCTCACATTTAGCTACAAACTATGGCACACCACGTGCTATGTGCTATTAATGTATGAGATGACTAATACAGAAATGATGAAATCTAAACTGCATGACTATCGACTAAAGCTTCAATGTAAACTTTAAAACTTTTTAATGTAGGAAATAAGCTAACACAAGCTCATAATTTTGAAGAAGGATGAGTGGCATGAATAAGCAAGTTCAAATGCCGACGAAGCAAACCGCCTACGATGAAGACAGGTAATCAAAGAGAAAGAACATAAGCTGCGAGCGGTTTAAATATCCCCACGGTTATTTACATATCCAAGTCACGTGAACGGACACTCGTCACTGCTATCATTGAGCACACGTCCCATCAGATTTTTTCTAGAAGCTTCAATGTGTTTCTGAGTCACACACGTAACTCTGCATTTAAAATTTTATTAAAAATATTTCATCAAAATTATTCAATTATCTCTGCATAAAAAATTCAAAACATATTCAATTATATCTGCGCATTGAGCATCAGCAAAAGTAATCTTTGTGATTACAATATATTTAGTACCTCAAATAAAATATATCGTAAATTCTATGGAGGACCTTCAGTGGACTCTAGCAAGGGTGGTTAAACTGTGCTGTAGAAAGTGAAAGTGTTATGTTTGAGGCCTCCTGATTCCATGCACTGAGGTTCAACCATCGGTTGTGCGAGCAATTTCTGTAATAATATATATAATTTATTAAATAGGCTTATTAAATGCATGGTTAATGCTCACTGCTGCGAAAAAATAGTAGTTTTGTCATCAAAATATGATAAAAAGTGTACTTAGAGGATTGTATCTCAGTGCACTGAGTGTCAGTATAGAACTTGATGCCTTCATTCCAAACTAGAGTATGTCTTTTCACAAACAAGTGACAGAACTATGGGCAATGGTTCTGCAGGCTCAGTAAATGCACTTCAGGATGAGGAAATTGCATACGAGTTAACGTTGCATCCAGTTAGTTGTACTCAAGTTATATGCTTTGTCTGGCCATTTTTTTACTGTCCCACTTAGTCAGTTAGGTAACCATACCCGTTTTACTTCCTTTTACAAAAAAGGAAGTATTGTATTCACAAAAAAAATTTCATCCAAAAATTGGCCTTAATTTCCATTTTGCTCGCCCCCGAATGAAGATTGATTTTTATTCAGCCCGATCACACGTGGATACATGCCTAAGAACATATCGACACCTGAAGAATCCATTTTGACAATCCCCGAGTTAATTACGGCGAGTTTTCTTGTGACGTCCGTATGTATGTGTGTATGTACCTATGTATCTCGCATAACTCAAGAAGGGTATGTCCTAGAAAGTTGAAATTTGGTACATAGACTCCAAGTGGGTTCTAGTTGTGACCTTCTCTTTTGGTTGCATTCGGATGTTCTAAAGGAGGTGTTTCACATCTTTTTGGGATAAAATCATTAATTTCAATGTAAACTCGAGCGGTGCTATAATTCGGCAAGCACTTGGCAATATATCGCCACTTTGTGTGTATCACCACTTTTAAGTGTTTTTTTGCTCACTCCGAGGCACTATTATCTTTAAATTGGAGTAAAAAGAAGTCATGTGATGCACACATCAGCTCGTTTTATAATGTCATATTGCTTTTATCATGAGTAATAAAATATGACTGAGTAATTGTTTGCTATCATGGTAGTTTAGTGCAGAGAAAATAATTTTTGTCATGAAAATGTACAGCCTAAAGGAAGAAAAGAAGTCATTATTAAATGAAAGAAGCCATCTTAATCGACATATTTAATAATGTTACCTGAAACAGCTTCAAAAGTGTTACAAATCACTTAAGTTTTTATCGCAATAATAACTGTGTTTTCTACAGATATTTCTGGCATGTAGTATTCTTTATTCATTGTTTTTGATTTTCTTTCAAAAGCCAGGTTTTAAATCAGCTTTTGAAATCAGTAAAATTATGAATGATGTTTGAAATGATTTCCAGTACAAATTGTATAAAATTAGTCTTATCAACTACTTGTACTACTACTTCTAAAATGTAAAAAATACAAAATTGCATAAACTTTGTTTATTCTATTATACCCTTCTCGAATTAAATCTGAATAATCACCATAGTGCCAACCCTGGGGGGAAATTTAAACTCGGAGGATATCTTGATTGAATTGAAAACTGAATAGAGTTCACTTTACTGTTTTGAAATATGTATTGTGTTCTTGAAAAGAATTTGCCCATAGTTCTGTCACTTGTTTGTGAAAACACACATACTCTAGTTTGAAATGCAGGTATCCAGTTCTACACTGACCCTCAATGCACTGAGATAAAGGCTCATGAAAACTGCCCTTCTTAGCATTTTTCGATACAAAAACTGCCATTTTTTGCCAGCGCAGAGGGTGAGCAATGCAATTAATGAAGGTATTGAATAATTTATATATATTTACACAAATTACGTACAAAAACCATGGTTAAGCCTTAATGCAGGGAACCAGAGGGCCTCAAACATGGCACTTTTTCATTTTTTCAACAAAGTTTGGAGACTCCTGTGCTGAAGGTCAGCCACAAAATTTACGATTTATTTCAATTTAGGTACTAAATGCCTTATTGTCAACACAAGACTTTTGGCTAATGACACAGAAATAATTAAATTTTAAAAAAGGCTGATTTTGAAAAACCTTTACGTTGGGCTCCACTTTACGAATTTTTACTGGTGCAAAAATGATTTTGGAGGAAAAGAAAAAATATGGTGTCTTCTAAAATCTTTAAAAGAAAACACCATAAGAATTTGAGCAAAATCAAAAATGGTGTATATCCAAACACCCCATATCTGCCCAGTTCTTATAAAAATTGGCTCTTAAGTACTATAAAATTCCTTTCAATAACTGATGTGATTAAATTATCCATTTATTGCATTCAGAAATGATTTAGCTTTTTCACTTATTTTCATCTATGTTAAAAAAAAATGCATTTGAACATCATTGATAGGAAATTGTGTAAAGACAGAAGAGTGACATGCTAGATAATGATCTAACGTTAAAAAATTATTTTAAAGTGAATTTTTAATAATGTTCAGTAATTTCTAAAAAATATGCATATTGACATCTTTTCAAATTATGAATGTTGTTTTGGCCTGGTATTTTATTTTGCTGTGCAAATAATAAACGTAAAAGTGTTTAAAAAATTATGTCAATGTATGCGCAATTTTTAAAAATAATTTTCTTCGATATTTAAGCTATGCATCATTTTAATTGAATCAAATTCTATTTTTTCTTCAGAAACATTGCCTGACATTTTGATAAAAGAATGGGTTTGGTCTAAGGCTAACAAGTATAACAAGCCTGATGTAGTGCCTTCTATGGCTTTGGGTTGGCCAGTACCTACTGTGACTCGTTTATGGTTTGGTTCTGGCCCTGATGATAACAAGAAACGCTTACAAGCATTCCTGACATGCATGCGAAGCAACACTCCTCAGATGTGTGATCCAATCCTTGTTCCTCAGCATATGATTATACTTTGTTGTGTTTTGCGGTATGTTGCTTGGAATTACTTGGCATCTAGTATAAAATTTACTACCTTTTATCATCTTTTCAAATACTTCTGTTATTGTTAATCACTATTATTTTGGTACAGAGAATCAGCTAGCCATAAACTATTTAATCTACTATTTTGTCTGACACAGAAAAAGAATTACCTATGAATTATAGATAAGTTACCATTCAGGGTTCCAAACAAGTCAGTAAAAAGCCATATAAAGGTTCTATTTTCAAGTACAGTGAACTCCTGATTATCTGTAAGCAGCTTATCTGTGGGGTGGATTATCTGCAACATTTCACACTTTCAATTTAAAAAAAGTTTGATTTCTGCATGTAGACATTTTAACTTAACAAGTTTATTTTTAGACATTCATGTTGCTTTTTTCCCCTTCCCTTTTATTGACATCAAACTTTTTAAGGTTACCGAAACCTGACTAGATGAAACCTGATTTTTACATTGACACTACTTACTGCTTTACATCTTTACTACTTCCTTATTTTTTGACGTACTCTATATTTACTGATTTTCAGATCTACACTACTTATGCGCATAAACGAGTGACTGGACCAGTCTTTAAAAAAAATCCTCTTTCCCTCCCTTTGCATGATTGGAGTAACCTAGGTTTGTCTGTTGCAGTTACTGTGCTTTTACCATTTGCTTGCATGTGTGTAATCCGTTTGCTATAAATGCAGTAATGTACATTCTTTTCTAGCTTTTACATACTGTTATCATTCTAGGTATAATTCAAATGTATGTGATTGTCATTGCTCTTTTTAAGCTCTATTTGCACACACTAGAACCATTTTTACTTAATTTGCGGGTTATCTACAAACTTGCTTATCTGCGGCTTCCGTGCCACCCTATTTTGCGGTTAATTGTTAGCTTACTGTATAACTTTTAGGGGCTCCTCTAAAGACCATATTTTGTAGTCCAAAGTCGAAACCCTTAACATATTCACTGACCCTAATTTTTAGCATTTGGTGCAATTCCATAAAATAGGCATCGTGCTACAACTTAATTTTTAATCAATTGTCAGAATTGTCAGAATCTGAAATGGTTAACAAAAGGTTAAATTAGGGTCAAAGTTCAAGGTTACTTTTGTAATAGTTTGCAGATGCTCCTGTATATAACAGTAAGCTGTTATGGGATGTCCTTTTTCATGATGCAACTGCAAAAAAAAAAAAGGTTAGGTGAATGTGTGATTACCAATTATTGCTTTTGAGTAAAAAGTGATCATGAATGTTTTGTTTTTCTGTCGAAAAGTTAGCTTTTGATGCTTATCAAAAATTAAAAATTTTCTATGTTGTTACAACAATCCTCCTCTATTCAATCCTCCTCTGATGTAAGTTGATGCTCAAGTTTTGAAAACAGAGTAAAGTTCTTTTGACAATGTTATATTTGAATTAATCAGAATTCTTTAGAAATGTGTAAGTTATAATCTTTTTCAAAATCTAGAATGCTAAAAATGGCAAATTTAAAATCGTGCATTTTAAAATGATTAAATTCAAGGTTATAATCCTTTTTAACAGAATAATTGGATATATTAGACCAATGTAAATTCACGCGCATATATAAACAATTAGAAGTTGACCAACATATTTGAAATTTCAAAGCCCACATTTAATAAGGTAAATAACATTATAAGCTTTGCATGCAATAGGAAATTTCCTTGAATTATCAATTTGCAATGGATTGAAGTTGGGGCATGGTTTGCAAAGTTTTGAATGGCAAGAGTTGAAAGAAAGTTTACGATGAGAACAAGTGAATTCTGAAAACTTATGCAAAGAACTCGTACTAATAGGATCCTTTTTCTTTGCTAACTCAAGCGAGTTAAACAAAGTAACACAATTCAAACACGAACAAAATTCAAAATTAGAACAAGAACCTTTAACAATTGAACTAGAAAGAGAGTAGCAGGATTTTGATCCGGTATGTTCCTCTCCGAACACACCGTACCGAGCACAGGATGCTATACGAGCCTCCATTTTGCCAGGCACTAAAATATTAATAGACTTATCCATAAGTAAGAAGCACGAGAATTGTACTCAAAGCCAGCGCTAAGTTGCTAGAAACTTTAAAGCACATTATAATATACAACATGAGATATATTTTATGAACATATTTTAAATTCAAATTCAAAGACATTGAAAAAAAAAAGAAAGAATAAATACTAAAGTGTACTGTAATGCAAGAGCAAAGCTACTAGAAACAAAAACAATACAAACATATTCATGAATAAACAATCTAAATAAAATTGAAGATGCAAAAAGCAAGAACACCAAAATGAAAAAAGGTGAACCAGGGACTCATCCCTAAGTTCAGAAAGCCCTTTCTGTTTAGCAAGAGGGAAGGGGGGCAATAACTTGCTACCCTCCCCGAGAGCCTTAAAGGGAAATTGAAAAAGAAAACATACCTGAAAAATAATGAAAAAAAATAATAAAATAGCACGTAGCAGAATAAAATCTGCATGTTTGCCTGGCACGTACATATCATTCCTTTTCCAAGGTCTACTTTCTGATTGTTTCTTCCTTTTGATGATTCACTTGAAAACGCTTTCGTTCACTTTTTTCAGGTATGTTTTCTTGTTCAATTTTCCTCCAAGGCTCTCGGGGAGGGTAGCAAGTTATTAAACAGAAAGGGCCTTGTGAACTTAGGGACCGGTCCTCCCCTTGAGAAAGTGTCAGTCCCTGGTTCACCTTTTTTCATTTTAGTGTTCTTGCTTTTTGCATCTTCAATTTTATTTAGATTGTTTATTTATGAATATGTTTGTACTGTTTTTGTTTCTAGCAGCTTTGCACTGGCATTACAGTACACTTTAGTATTTATTATTTCTTTTTTTATTTTTTTTCAAAGTCTTTGAATTTATATTTAAAATATGTTCTTAAAATATATCTTTTATATATATATATATATATATATATATATATATATATATATATATATATATATATATATATATATATATATATGAGAACAAATTGCTTGTTTACAATTTTAATTCAGTTGGGACCCAGTAGAACACATCAAACTAAAATTTTTATGATGTGGGAATGAGGTGAAATTTTTATGATTGTTAGTAATTTTCAAACAATATTGCTTTTTTGCTCTCCCCCCCTCCTCCCCCCTCCAAAAATTTTATCCCTTCCAAACACAAAACTTGGAGGATGCTCTCTTCTTCACTTAAATTTAACTCAGTAATCGTTCATTCTCGTTTTCTTCTGTAGGTATCTAATCAGTTCTCCTGAAATGCCATTTATACACAAACATGAGTTGGATGCTTTTCTTGTGCAGGCTGTTGATCCTCAACTTATGGACACTGAGCATACCCAAAAATTAGAAGTATTAAGAATTCTCTCTTCTTATGTCTTTACTCTGCAGGAAATTATATTTATGGGTTAAATTTTCATATTTCAAAATGCTTTGTTCCAGGTACCTCTCATTACGCCTCGAGGAATTATGTTAGCTGCTATATTCATGCAGGGTGTTGAACATGCCCTTATGGCTAATGATGCATGTGGTGCTCCAATTTCATGGTTGATGTGTTGTCCTTGGTTATTTTTTGATGGGAAGATATTTCACCGGAAATTGCTCAAGGCAAATGCTGCCAAGAATCTCATGGACCTCTGTGATAATCATGTAAGTTTTTGTACATTTATATGTGCATGGGACTATGACATGGTGTTCTTGTGTTGTTCTTCTAATTTAACTACTTTGTTCGGTATACAAAATAGGATTTGTTTAATTCATTGTATATCACTGAAGAGGAAGGAATTTCTGTATTGCAGACCTGCCAACTCTCCCGTTTTTCACGGGAGACTCCCGTTTTTTACTCCATTCTCCCGGTTGTACGTTTGAGTATCCATTTCTCCCGTTTTTTTACTCTATTCGGGTTTTTTTCTTTTTTTTTTAAATTAAACTTAATTTTCTTCCTTAAAATAGTTACTCACAGTCCTAATAGATGGCGTGACTAGCAGAGCAAACCCGCACTGCTCAGTGAGCTTACGTTCGATGAGCACGACCGGTTAGTTAATCACGTGACAGCTAATGATCACTTGCTCCAATCAACTGCTTAGAATGGTAACGGATGCGGTAACCGGTTGATTATGGAACGCTGCGGTTAGTAACCGGTTACTTACCGGTCGACCGGTGAGGTTCGTTGAACGCAAGGTGAGCGGCAAACATTCGATGGGTGCGTTCGGAGTGTCGACCGAAATGCTTCCGGCGATGGTGTTTTGGTTTAACTCCACGTTCGCACTTCTACTTCTATCTCACGCATGCGCCGTTTACGCGGTATCGTTCAGTTTCAGACGCATGCTAACTGCGCCGCGTGTTTTCATCTTGTTCCTTGATCTACCGCGTGCGTTGTAGTTTAACATTCATCTTTAGCGATGTCTGAAAAAATGAAATATCTACAAACTTATAAGAGCTATTATACGAGTGAATTCTCTTTCATGAAAAAATCAAATAAATACTTGTTATAACAGTGTTTTTTTACTTATTATAGCATCGTTTAAAAT
This sequence comes from Uloborus diversus, assembly GCF_026930045.1. Lineage (NCBI taxonomy): Eukaryota > Metazoa > Arthropoda > Arachnida > Araneae > Uloboridae > Uloborus > Uloborus diversus. Next base: position 45,237,289 of record NC_072740.1, on the reverse strand, counting down.
GTCCCTTTTTCTCCCTTAAAGCTTTGACTGGATCTCCCGTTTTTTCTTTTCATAAGGTTGGCAAGTCTGGTATTGAAAAATACCTGATCATTTTAAAGACTTGGTTGCTTGATTCCTTTCAGTACTTATAGACCTTTCATCAATATTTTGCTGGAGGTACATCCATCATTAATGGCAATTGATGCTAATTAAGATTTGAGAAATATTTTTCCGAAATTGGTATCATTAGGCATACTACCTACTCCTATTTATATTTTAAAGGTTTAGTCATCTTTCCAAACATTTTAGAAGTGAAATAAAACCTACAGATGTATCTCAGTCATGTTAGGTTTTGGTAATTTTGAATAGTTAAATGTTTGTTTTTGCAAAACTCCGTAATCAGACTTCAAAAGTTTTGATCACTGCTTCAGGTACTGTTATAGGCAAGCTCGAGATTTTCCAAAACAATATGTTGTGGTTCGTTCATGGGGGTGCTAAATCAACTCCTATAGTTGCTATAGAACTTCTGACAGAGTTAGAACCTCTGAGTCAAAGAAGCGCCATAAATATTTTTTTTTTAAATCTTACATAGAAAACATAACTTTCTAACTTACTATAGACCAACAAGTGAAAGATTACTAACGCATAAATCTTTCCTCTTGCCTGTTCATGATCTTTACAATACATGTGATCAGGCATGAAAATGTTCCTCGTTTTCTCGGAAATCCACTTTTTTTAAAGCTCTCTGAGATCAATGAAAATGTGTCGAAGTCATGACTGGAGGGGGGGAGGGGCATCTGCTTACACAAGACGACCTCTAACTTCTGTATTTCGGGCATGCTGCATCCATTCTCCTAGTGATAAGAGCAGTTCACGTACAGAGCAAAGGCAGGGTCGGGGTAGACGTGGTTACTTCCGTGCGGTCCAATGACAATCACTAATTGTAAGCATTTTCAAAAGGGAAAGAAGGTTTTGTTGCCAGCCATGGAAAGTGGCGTAGATAAAGTGCTTGATACTTTGGCCGTGAATTTTAAAGAGGGATCACTAGCAATAGCAGTTCAATTCAAATAAATAACTACGACTTGTACTTTCAGTGCGATGTTGTGATTGCATTGTTAGCTTATGTTAGTGTACATGCGATCGTTCAGGAAAGTGAAGCTGCTAAGAAGATGTTACTTTAGCCATTATGAATATCTTAACTATAAATGAAGAGCACAAAGTGCGTGAAATAGATGGTGGTGAGAAAAACAAAATTTAAAATTTTCTTGGTTGGAAAATAGATTAAAAATAAAATTGAAAGATGAAGAATTTGAAGTGACTGTGAAGTACTGCATACAAAAGGTCGATTTTAGCGGCTAAGCAAAATGCAAACTTTGAAGAAAGTTAGAGCAGATGTCCCAAAAGATTGCAAAAAAAAGCAATAAATTATCCTTAATTTTTAATGAATTTTCAAAAATACCATTTGTCTCATTGTATCTAGTGGTTGTTTTACCAATTCAAGAACTTTTGTCTTCATAATTGTTTGATATTTTTTTTAATGATTTTCTTTCTACAATGTAAAGCAAAAACTGTCAGATGGAAACTTAGTGTGTTTTGTGACTTTACAATGTTCAAAATGTTTAACAAAATTGTTCTTTTTTATGAATTATAAAATTAATCACTCATTAGTGATTTTCAAACCCAAAGACTTGTTTTAGTAAAGGAATATTTCTGAAAATGAAAGTAAGAATTTTTGTTTTGTCTTATTAAATTTATGTGTGCACAAATAACTTTTTTAATGCATTTAATGATGTCTGTATGATCATTTTATATGGTGTATGCATTCGGTGTGATACTTTTGGCATTCGTGAGTAGCTTTTTTTTTCTGTCCACTGGCACTTTTATGCTTGATTAGGGTTTGTATGCCCTTGAAAAACCTCCAAGTGCTTGAAAAAAAAAGTTCATTTTTAACTACTTGAAAAAGTTTCTTAGTGCTTAAATTCTCCCAAAAATCATCGGATTGTGCTAAAAAGTTAAAGTATTTCACCAATGCAATTTTCTGAACATGTGTTCAATACGTAACATCGCGAAAAATTGCTTCCGTGTTTGAGATTTCAATTCTTTTGCATCTTGTAAATATTTTGATGTTTTTTACAACCGAAAGATATTTTGACATATGATACCTTAGATTAGTTTATTTTTTGTTTAATTTCATTAATTAAAAAAGGAATTAATTTGAAAACCATGACAACATTAACTTACTCAGATTTTGCGGGAAATTGCTCTTGTGTTTGAAATTTCAATCTTTTTGGATGCTGCAAATATTTAAATATTTTCACTAAGCAAATGTTATTTTCGCATATGCTACCTTAGATTAGTATTTTTTTTTTCAATTTTAATAAAAAACAAATTTTTTTTATGGGAAACATGCCAACATTGAACGAACTCAGACTTCGCGAAAAATTGCTTCTTGTGTTTGAAATTTCAATCTTTTTGCAATCTTGCAAATACTTAAATATATTGACTAATCAGATGTTATTTTCATTTTTGCTACCTTTACCTTTTATGTTTAGTTTTAGTAAAATATAAATTTATCTTATGGGAAACATGACAACATTGAATTTAATTCACGAAAATTTGCTTCCTTGTTTGAGATTTCAATCCTTTTGCATCTCGTAAATATTTTTATATTTTTGGCAACTAGAAGTTATTTTGACACATGCTACATCAGATTTGCTTATTTTATTTATTTTTTTTTAATAACTAAAGAATTGCAGAATTAAATACTTTGGTCTTGTTAAATTATATGCTTATTTATTTTTGCAATTTTGAATTTAATTATCTTTGGCTAACTTTTGTTAATAACAGATCTTTTGTAAAAAAATTTAAATGCAAGCAATTGAGCACCTAACAAATTAACTTAAAGTTTGTATTTAAAATATAAAGTTGAATTATATAATTTTATAAAGTTGAATTTATAAGTACATCATTTTCTTTGTCTGCTAAAATAGTTAAGGTGTGTAACGGGTGGTTGCGTAATGATTATTCACTGAAAATCTAGAAAAGCCAGTAGTGTTCGTTATGCTTTACCTCAAATGTTGAAAATTACAACTTCAGTAAGATTGGGTACTTGGAACAGCTTATCGAAAGAGGCTGTAATCAGCAAAGGAGACTTCAAAAACTCCTCTCTGGCAATGCCATTGAGTTTGGGTATTTTGGTGTCCCCCCCCCCTTTTTTGGAAGGTTGGCAAGTATGTAATAAAAACATGAACAGTAAAATTTTGCCCTGTGAATAAGAAGTTTGAGCATTTTGTTTAAAATTGGAATAAGAACCGAACAAACTGAAATTTTAAGTCTTTTCTTGTGATGTCTATAGCACAGTATAATTTGAATGATCCCGTTTTCTTAAAATGTATTACCAAAGAAAGAGCAGTACAGCTTTTGGTTTTAGCTTATTAAAATAGTAACTATGTCTTCAGCATTTTGATGGAAGTAAATGAATGTGCATGCTGACTGAGAGAAGTTCAATTTAATTTTTCATTATGATTGACGACAATGTATTACATAATTGTTATGTGGATATTGCAGTATGAAGAAGTACTTACTGTTGAAAGAATGAGAAGTGCAATAGTTGATGGGATTTCAGTTCAATTTCTGCCTTTGCAAGTGAATACTGGCTTAAGGCGTCCTCATCCATCTTTTCCTAACTTTCCTGCACCTGTCCATCCTATTCCTCAAGGTCGTGGAAGAGGTAAAATGTTATATTTTTGTATTCATTTTTGAAGAGAAACTTTGTATGTGAGGGTTTGGAAATGGCAAACTTTTGTGTGATACAAGTGATGTAGTTTTGTGTGACAAAAAATTGCACATACCCTTTTCGTTATCTGGTTGTGTGTACTGTGTTGAGTATAGCTGTTGGTTATCAACAGAGCATCTATTGAAACACGTGTGTATTAGGGTAGGCTGAAAAAAGGATATTTTCGCAAAGCAACGTTTAATAGTTATAACTAGCGTTCCCGTTATGCGTTTTTCAAAGGGCGCGGCGCCCTGCCCCTTTTCTTTAAAGAGCTGATGCGCCCTGCCCTCTTTAGACCCGAAGAAACGCGCCCTGCCCCTGCAGTAGAATTTTAATCATGCGCCCTGCCCTTTTACTGGTGTACAAACAATTTATATTTACGATATCCGAAGGGGAGAAAGGAGGAAACGATGTCCGAAAGGAAGATTCAAAATCATGACGTCAGCGCTTTCGCTCCCCATCGAACGTCGATGGAGGGAGGGGGAGGGGCGGGAACTGACCGACCCAGCACCTCACATCTTGCACCCTTTTTTTTTTTTTTTTAATTCCATGCGGTGAACTGGACAAAGCACGTGCGAATTTGCGGTCCGATCTCTGCCTACGTTTTTCTGAGACCGCTATTCTGATTTTTTCCGTCATGCCTTCTATGAATCGCAAACGGGAAGATGCAAGAACAAAGGAAGTAGCATTCTGTAAGAAAATAGTAGATATGGTCAAAGTAAGTGCAAGAATTTTATTTTTACATTAATTTTTAATACTATCTTAGGATCGACATCGCTTCAATTAGTGTCGAAAATCGGAGCAGCCACGTGCTGTTATAAAGTAGAAATTGAATTACAATATTTCCTCTTTAACATACCTGAAATTATCATTCTGCAAAATAAAATAAAGAAAGGGGAAAAAAATGTTTCATAAATGAACTTAAGATTTAAAAAGTAAAATAGAAAAAGGAACTAGTTTGCGCAAGAAGTGCGAACCTTGGTGATGCGAAAGTATTTTATTGCAATTTGTTGTGATCATCATTTTTTAAAATTTTAATTGTGTCCCAAACGAAACAAATAGTATGAGTAATTTCTTTTTTTTTTCTTTTCATTATAATCGTGAATGAAAGTTGATTTTTGCTTTCTTCGTTTGTTGAGCACATTTGCTGCAACAATCTTTCAACATCTGCTTTTGGACAATTTTCCATATTCCAAATTAGTGAACAAAATTAAAGGTATTTATCGAGAATTCAGAGTTAAATTTAATTTTTAAAGGATGAGTTTCATTTACTAGATACTTAGTGCGCAGCAATCTTTGAGCACGTGCTTTTGATTGCATGTGGCAAAAACGCGTGCAGTATTTTAGCACTCTGTATTCAGTTGCTTTTCCTTAGGCGTTGACCAATGGCGTAGCCGGGGTTTAATTTAGGAGGAGCTACAAGCGGTTCGCACATCGGGACAACTCAATCTCACTTCTCAAAACTCCTTACCCCTCCACTTTTTTAATTTCAAAACTACAGATCGATCGAAAAATAATACTGTTGAGGAATTCATATGTTTAACAAAAGTAAAATTGACTTAATAAGTGTGTATTTTATATTTCTCATTAAAAGGGTACATCGCGGCGATTTTTTAAAATATTTATTGCTTTATAATATTGCAATGTTTCTTTCCCCACAATCGTTTTCAGGAAAATATTTATTAAATGAAATATTTGCAACCATTCGCATTTATATCGTAATATCATTCATGTCGTGAATAAAGGGCGTGAATCAGTGATGGGAGATCGCCAAGATCTCCCCAAAAGGTCCTTATTCATCAAATCTAAATCGTAACATTTGATTTTTTTTTTCCTTTTTTGGATGATTTTCTTCTAATTAAGTATAATGTAAGTATGGTATAAGTGCATCGTTCAAGAAATTTCATTCGGTTAAATTAGAATCCCCACCCTCTCCTGAAAATGTAAGTTTCAGCACCCCTTCTATAACCATTTGATTTATTTATTTACGCTGCTTTATTTCACTTTCATTTTTAATTACAAATGCATAATTCTAGCACAGCGCTGTAAGCCACGGGGAAGCTCTTTATACTATCGCTATTTTTCAAAATTAGTCTCTTTATGTCTCTATTTGAAAATTTCGTGTATTTTCGATCTTTTCCCTATTTCTTAATCACATGTGACTATCTTTTTTTTCTCTCTCCTTTTTATTTTTCTGCAATCTTTACGCGCACGCCGAAGTTCATCGGCAACTGAGTGTACGCATGACGTCATCTTCGTGGAATCTGGTGATGGGGTTTTCCCTTATCCAAGCTGAAGTCCTAATAAAACGCTATTTTTGGGCTACGGAGACAGTCTCCCGAACAATAATCGAAATGCTAATTGCGAAGATCTTTGATGAGCGTAGGAGAAGGTGTTAAGTCCAACCGTTCCCGTTTTTTTTTTTTTTTAATAAAGCTGAATACAGCCTTTTTTTTTCTGATACAATTGTGCGACTTAGTTGTCCTGAAAGGTTATTAGCCCAAAGTGGAAGAATTTAGGAGATTGTTAGTATCGAAAATGGGGCGGGGGGGATTTTTGGGATACAAATATGCAAGGAGGAGTGGATGCAATTTTGTGATACAATTATGAGAATTAGTTTTTCTAGATGGTATTGGCCCAAAGAGAAAGAATTCGGAAGTTGCCAGTCTCAAAAGTGATCCAGGGGGGAGTGGGGGAAATTTTTGTAATACAATAATGGGAGAGGGGGGATATTTGTTGTACAATTATGGGAGTTATTTTTTCTGAAAGATATTGGCCCAAGGAGAAAGAATTTGGATGTTACCAGTCTTAAAAATGGTGCAGGAGGGCATGGGGGGGGGTTGTGATGCAATTATGCAGGGAGGAGTGGGGGCGATTTTTGTGATGCAATTATGGGAGTTAAGTTTTTCTGAAAGTCATTGGCCCAAAAAGAAAGAATTGGATGTCGCCAGTCTCAAAAATGGTGGTGGGGAAGAGGAGGAGGTTGCGATACAACAATACAGAGGCGGGAGGCAATTTTCGTGAGACATTTATGGAAGCTAGTTTTTCTGAAAGGTATTGACCCAAAGAGTTGTTGAACTATGCACGATTTTTGCAGACAGATTATGTAGTTGTCGATGAAAGCTTTTCGCAGACAGCTACAAAACTTTATGCCACTGGGGCTGTTGGAGATACTCCCAAAATGTTTTTGAAACAGCTGTCTTAAAAAATCTCTTAGCAAAAGCATTCACTGTGAACAAAATTTATATTTCAGTTTGCAATGATATCATGATGTAAACCAAAGCATGAAGACCTCAATTATTTTCATTCATTTGTTCAAAACCGTTAACATTCAGCAATAACTTTCTGAAAACACGGTAATAGTGCATAATTCCTTAATGCTGCATGTGTCGCATGTCATGCTTAACATTACCATGTTAGTGTAATCGTATAGCCATCTTTTAATCTCCGCTTTGGGTTTACGAACCTTTTTATTTTTGCACTTTAGTGTACAATACTATGCATATTGAACTAAAATACAAAAATATTTTTCGCATATTTATTTTTGTTTCTTTTATTGATTGGCTATTTGTATAAAGCACAGTAATAAAAGGTGAACTTTAGCAGGGTGCCCCCTGGGGGGCAGTGGCGGATCCAGCCGATTGTTTTGGGAGGGGCCATTTGAAATTTTTGAACAAACTCCCCAGGACCGAATTTAGCTCCATGCCGCCCCTAGGCAAATTTGAAATCTGTCGTCCCCTCCCCCCCCCCCCTAAAAGAATCCCTAAAAAATATCCTTGACTCAAAAAAAAAACGTAAAAAAGTGTTCCCCAGGTTCAAACTGTCACAGTTATGAAGAAATGATGGCGTTTCACATTCTGAGGCTCCCCGATGAAATGATCACAGTGATCTCCAGAAAAATTTTTTATTCGGCAAATTTTGTTGACGATTCAGCAAACACCATGATTGAAAAACATTTGACTTTCAGAAGATGTGTGAAAGTAATCATTATTAAATTACATGAAAAATTTGTCTCATCTGTGGAAAATGAAAGAATGCTAATATTTTACTTTCATGAATAACAATTTAATTCAAAAAATGTGCATTATAATAGCAAATTTGCCGTCGCTAAAAAGTTTACCGTCCTAGGCAGCAGCCTACTCTGCCTATTGGGAGATTGGGCCCTGATAACTCCCCGGAAATTTTATTAAAATGAAGTTTTAAAACTCAATTTTCGGGGTATCGAGACATTCGGTGAGGGAGTGGATTTAGGAATCTCCCTCGAAAATGTTTCAAAATTTAAATTTCCGAGTAATTTTTGAAAATTAGGAAACTAAAAGCGCATTTTGTCTATTTTTGATGATGTACGGAGAAAGGAAATGTTTTGGGCGCTGGCCCCAAAATACTTTTTGAAAATAAAGCTTAGAAACCAAAATATTCTATCATTATACATTGAGAAGTTAGAAGAGGGAGGGTGCTCTTCTAACTCTTCAGCTGCCCAGCCTAAAAATGCATCTTTAGGTAATGTTTGCTTACATTAAAGGAAGTGTGAAGGTGCTTAGAATCCCTCCTTCCTGGAAATATTTTGCCTTTGAGGCTCTAAAAATTCGATTTTTAACTATATTTATACATATTTTAGAAAGGGATGGAAGATTCGTGAGCTCCTCTAATAAACCTCCTTTTAAAGCTATCATCACGATATACACTACGGAGGGAGGGGGTCCTATCAAAACTCGTTTGTAATTGAAGTCCCAAAAAAAATTCATTAAAGTTGCTTTTAAGCAAGTTAAGTGATAAGGGCTGGATAAGCTAGTTTCCGCTGACATTTTTTCCCACTAAACACTTAAAATGCAATTTTTCGCTACATATCAAGGCATTTGTGAAAGGGCATGGGAAAAGGGGGTTCTCCTCCTATTTCGAAATTAAAGTCGTAAAAACGAAAATTTAGGTGCTCTTTGGTCTTGTGAACAATAGGTATACTCTGAGAACGGCAGCATTTGCAGATCGTTCAAGTGTCTGTAGTTGGAATCAAGAAATGATGTAAAAGATGGAGAAAAATTTTGGAAAAGTTTTGTTTTGAGGATAGGGATATAAGTTATCTCCCAATTTAGGTCTATACTTCTTTTTCAGTAAAATACATGTGTTAAATTTTGTTATCTTCTCATAATATTTTTTTCTTTTTTTCCTTAAAAAAGTTCCTGCAATCACAAGGCTTTGGGAGGGGCCATGGCCCCCATGGCCCCCCTCTAGATCCGCCCCTGCTGGGGGGGGGGGTTCATAGCACAGATTGAGCCACGCCATTGAAATTTTTTAAGTGGGGTTGTTTGAGGGCATTTTTCTTTTTTTTGGGGGGGGGGGACTGTTTATTTTGAGTGGAAGGTCTTTGCGATAATTAGGGAGGGGTGAGCCCTTGCTGGGGGGGGAACGATTTGGAAAACGGGGGATGTAGTAAGTATCTTGTAAATAAATTTGTTTATTTTGGAACAGTTTATATTTGGTAAATAGAATTAAAACTGAGAAATTTTTCTTCATTTTTTACGTCCGACACCATAGAATTGCCCAGAACGTCCTTTTAAAGAAAATGTAACAATCTCTGCTTACATCTTGAGAGTTACTTAGTGTCATAAAAATGAATTATTGATGGATGTACCACATCTATAAAACAACTTTCATAAAACTTAAGTGATGTTCCTATTGATGTGATGCATAAGGGAATCAGCTATCAATATTTTCCAAGACAATTTGATTAGACCAGATCACTAGATATATAATTTTAATCTAAATTTGAAAATTATGAGTATATTCCTGTGAGTTTCTTCTTTTTAATTTCATGACTGTAATACACATAGTTAGTACATGGTTTAATATGTCACAAAAGTGTCTTCAGGATCACTCCAAACCCGATTGTTTAGGAAGAAGAAATTCGCAATTTACTCAACTTAAATTTGACCCAATTATTAAATACGACCATGCACTCATACCTAGATCTAATAGGGGGTCATTAAGTGTTGTTTAAAAAGAAAAAAAAAAGTATGTTGCATTATTGTCAACAAATTTGCTGAATCAGAAATTTTTAGAAGCTCACGTTCTTCTTTTTTGGCCGAGCGGGGGGGGGGGGGGGTCTTCCTGATTTTGGAGGGGTATGCATCCTTGCTCTTGGGGGGGGGCACCCCTTGTGTTGACTTCCTACTGGGTCATCCCCGAGTGTCTTTTTACTTCCTAAAAAGTGCCCCTTTTTAAATCGAAAATGCCCTCTCTGAGAAATTTACCCTGCCCCTTTTTGAAAAAAATGTGAACACTAGCTATAACAAGGCGTATTTTGCCATCCTAAAACTGGGGAAAATAATTTTTTTAATTATGTCCTCAGATCGTGCATAGGCTGCAAAGTTTTTTAAAAAAGGTTTAAAAAAATGGTCAATTTTCAAATTTTTATGGAAATCCAAATATATATATATTTTTTAATTCTTAAATTGTACTTCCCGTTCAATACGGCTTGCTGTCATGGTAACGCCGACCGGAAACTGGTTTTAGGGAGAAAAGCATACGTCGGTGACGGATGTGTGGACGCAGTGTGAATGTTGCATAAGTAAAAATTGCGGTTTTTGTTTTGTTTTTTTAACAGATCCTGTGCTAACTTTAAGACTTGCATGCTGCATTTTTATTGAAATTGTCCCCGAAAGATAAAGTAAAATAAAGGGTAATAGTTGTCGGAAATTCAAAATTATATTATGAACTCTTAATGTTTAATTTAACATATTTCATAATTTTGGGCTTTAGTAAATATCGGTTTTCTTTTATTTTGCTAAGTCACAAATGCTAATTCAATAATTGTGACTCATTTCTCGATTTTAGATATGTGCGGGCCTTGTGTAAAACAATGATAAAATTTCCTTTTCATTCCGTTGCTTGCCTTTCTAACATCATGAAATAGAAATCTTGGGTGCCATGCTAATGCTTCTGGTTATTTACATATTTGCCAGATCATTTGCACTGGTTACTGAAATTCAGTCTGTTGAAGATACTACATCCTTTGGTTCGGCCAGCCGAGTCTGCTGTTTGCCATCAAGCTTTCAAATAGGCATTTTAAATATGTGAAGGTCTATAGCTAACCTAAGTTTAACTTCATTGGATTTCAATATGTTAAATGACTCTATACTTGTCATATTACAAAAGTGAAAGCTGTGCAAGTTTACTATGTTGGAAATGCTTCAATTTCAACTGTTTTTCAATTCATTTTTTTTTTTCGTTTGTAAATAGCTCGAGGAGCTTGCTGAGGAACTCATTTGTATATTTTCATCATATAGAAAAATAAATCAAGGTAATTTCTACTACAAGTATTCTTTCATACACATGACTCCTATTACCCTCTGCGATTGCAGAGCAGTATTAAAATTAGATCTTGGTAAGGTGAGTTCACTTGATTTAATATCCCCACTGAATAACAATAGTAATGTTTGATTCTTTATTATTTTAAGGGCATCAAAGAGTTGTACCACGTGGAGGACAGTTGGAAGTAGCTGGTGTTGTTGTTGGGAGTTGGGGACCAAACTACGGTCAAGGTCCAAGATCACCTAGCCGTAATATGCCACCTCAAGTGGTGTCTGTTGGTGGAGTTGGAAGGTAATTTTGCTTGCAATAAATGGTAATAAGCATATATATATTTTTTTAAAAAATGTATAAAGTGGACATAAAATGTTTCCCTGATTGCAAGAATGTATTAGTTTGAAACATCATAATTTGGCATGTTTCTATACATACTTCTAGATATTTCTAAATTTTTATGTAAACATTAATGATCGTGATTTGTCCTTGTTTAAAAAACCTTGAAAACTGCTTGAAATAGTTTCCCTTTTCAATCGTTTGGGAACCTTAAAAAAAGTTTAAATGTATCTTAAAGTGCTTGATTTTTTGTGATTTTTTTTTTTTTTTATAAAGTACATTAAAATAAATTCATCAAAAATTTTAATGTCCCCATTTTTTCCAAAACCCCAATTTCACGTTTCTAAAAGGACTAGGTGAAAAAATATATAATACGGGAAATGCATAGAATGCAAAAGTGAAATAGAAAAAACACTTAAAGTAGTAAAGATGACTCTTTCAATGCTATAATATCTATATTTTCCCAAAGAATATTATTATATGTACCATTTTAGATCATTTTTACACATTTAGTTGTAAATCTGGGTGCTTAGGTTGAAAATAGTCCGTAATAGTAAATAATTTTTAGTTATTGAATTCAAAGTAAATGCAGCATATTCCATGATTGACATACTTTGCAAGTTTTTTCATGGTCTTTATAAAAAAAAAGTCTTTCACCATTTGAAAGCTCTTTAGTGCAATATTGAAAGAAGGGACGGGCCGTGCTTCCGGTTCTTCTTGCTCATCTTCACTGGAAAAAAGGTCAGCTATGGATGGAGCAATAGCAATACTGTTTTCATAGATTAAGTTTCAACAACATTGGTTATCTTTTTTTTAAAAAAAAAAAAAAAGCACACATGAAACAAATTGCTTATTGTAGAACACTTTTTTTACTTCCCTGGGAAAACGTAAAATGCAGGAAATTCATTGAAAACAAATGAGAGGTTTTTATTTAAAAAGATATAAATATACATATTTAGTCACTAAACTTTTATTTCAGTTTTAATGAATTCTTCTTTAATTCCCCCCAGTTTATTAATTTATGTTCTCATACTGCTAACAGTGTAACGCTACATCTTCATACATCGAAAACACAAGGAATTTTTCCTTAGATTTGAGCAGCAAACCCTGTAAAAAACATGTGTATACATTGGAGCGTCACAAATACGCCAAAAGTATTCTCAATCTGGCACCATTTATTGGTTTTTTTTTTTGCATATGGTGGTGGTTACTCCAAGAGCAATTATTACTGTTGGATTTAAAAGTTTTTTAAGTAACAGCTTAAGAATTAGTTAACATATTTTTTTTTTAAAAGGCTTACATATAATTCAATTGTTCTATGAAGTAGTTCAAGAATATTTCCAAGTTTTTGCTGTTTTATTTTTTCAGTTTTTAAATAACGCTTAAAAGCGCTTAAATGCTTTACGTCCTGAAATCTGCAAAAGCACTTCTCCCAAGCTGTGTGGATTTTTGACCCTCCACTCTACTTAATTCATATTTTTTCTATGACATGATATGCTTTTAATAACTTTTTGGAAATGACTAGTATAAACGTAAATTACCAGCTCAAATTTGTTATTGCTCATTAACGGTTTAGGTTAATTGGGGAAAATATATATATATATATATATAATTTTTAATTAACAATCGGTGAAACCAGGGTTGGCTTTCTGCCGGCAGAAACTAGTTTTTGCCGTGCCAGTGGCAGAAACTGGTTATAACCGGTAGAAACTGGCAAAAACTTAAGTGTCTTTAATCACTTTAACTTTACTTAACTTTTAAAGTAATTACTAAATGAGATATTCGTTTAAATAAACTGATATATCAAACTTCATTTTATCATTGTAAAAAATAAAATCCTATGCTAATTCCCTTGATTTAGTTTAGAAAAGGAACTTTTCAATTGCAGATGCTCATAATATTTGCATTAGTCTAACAAAGGACAAAAATCATATGGGTTCTTAGGCAAGAGGAGTGACATACAGAACTAAACAGGCATTACTGATTGTAATTTGCTTGCTTTATATGCTTCATCTAAATTGCTTGTGATTGAAATTATCATGTGCTTCAAGAAGAAAGTGTCAGAATTTTACTTGCCAATATTAACCTAGATTTTGTATGTACCTAATGTCACAGCTTTGCAAAACAAATTGGCCCCATTTCTCGAAACTTATTTTTCCAGTCAAATTTTTACCACTTTCCCTGTTACTAGATGGTGGATCAGTTTGAAAAAATATACAACAGATGAAAGTTTCACGAATATTGCTTGTTCTTTGATGCATTGCCTGCTAGCTCTTATGTTGCAAGAATGTTCTTAAGTTCCTTATTTGTGCACATTATATTGAAAAAACTGTTTGGATTTTTGAAACCGCCTTTTCTAAGAGGCAACAGCAGGGTCCAAACAATGTAAGATTTGTTGCAATGCAACAATTGATTGTGCTTTAGTTAACAATTATTTTTTTCTATGTATTTTCTACTGTGTGTCAATAATTATTTTTTTGTCATTTTGTGAGTTTTTGCCAGTTTCTGCCACAAATGTGGCAGAAACTGGTTTTTGCCATGCCAGTTTTAACTGGTTTCTACCTGTGGTTTTAACTGCCTCGGCAGAAACTTGCCAACCCTGAGTGAAACCCATGCTGTTATTCCATATTGCGGTAAATGAGGTATGTTTTATACTTGTGGCATTTCATTTTTCAACAAAATTGAAGTGGAAGATTCGGTCACTTCCTCCACTAGTCTGGATTTATGAGAGTCTACTGTATATTTAATTAATTGTTGTTTTAATTCAAAAAATGCCTCTCCTCCTTCCTCAAATTTCCTCTTTGAAATTTTCAGGTATTTTTTCATGAATTGAATAAGAAATTTTAGAGCTTTAAACAAAAAAATATAATTTTTGGACATAAGTTCTGGTGAATGATATATTGCAAACTTTGTTAATCTTAAAAATGTTGTTATTTTATGGATTTCGGTACAAATGAGGTGAAAGGAGTGCAGGATTATATTTATTAATTTTAAAAAATATTGTATTTCTTAGGGGGAGGGGAAATGCAAATCATGGAGTTGGACGAGGTTTGAATGCAGCCAGAGGAACTTCACCTCCAACACGATTAAGAGCTTCTCCACCTCTTGCTCGTAGGCCTTCTCCTCTTTTTGGAATGGGCAGAGGAATGCTTATGCATGGTGCTAAAAGAAACTCTGAAATGGTAAGACTGAGTAAAACATTAAATTCTTCCAAAGTTTACACATACCCAGTAGGGTGGATTGAAAAAATTTTAAATATAATTTTATTACTTACAAAAGAGATTACATGCTTTTCAAAGTACCAATGAAAAAAGGGGAAAATATTAAATGCAAATACATACAAAAATATTAGTAATATGTCGTTAGTCAAACACTGCTTCATTGTTCATATTCATTTTTGCATTTGCATAATAGTGTACAGGACAGAGCAAAACTTCTGCAGCAATGCTTGTTTTTGCAGATTTTGCACATGCACTTATTGAGTGCGGTGCATGAATCTGAAATTTCCGGTAACTCCACCCATTTAGTTGCCAAGATTTGTCATCCAACTGCCTTGCAGATGGTGCTCATATGATATGTTTGTGAGCATGTTCCCAAATGTGTCCAGCCTGGAAAGCACTATGCAATACTTGTTGCTGTAAGGCACCCTTTGTTGGTTGTAAACTTTCAAGTGGCCGATTTTTTGTCATAAACAAGTCTTTCCTTGCACCATTTATAGATACGCTATTACTAATGGAACAGTACAGTGTACTACATACCTCTCAAAATTGTCAAAAATCTCATTCGGTATAACTTTGAGGTTGTGCAATAAATAAAAATCCCCAGGAATTGTAAATTGTCATTGTCGTCAAAATTTGACACTAACCAAGTTATCTGATGACAGTCATCTGCAATCCCCAGTGTTATATATTTTAGATTGTAAAAGTAGCCAGTGTGCAGAACTACAGTATTGCTGTTGATCCAAACTTCATCAGGGAACTTGGTTTCCGTCAGAATACGATGGCAAGTTTGAAAAATTGGATTAGACCACGAAAATTTACAATTTCACATTTCAATTTTGAGAGATTACCTTTAGCTATACCTTCAGCTCTTTGGTAGGCGTAAGTGGGAAAACTTAGATCTTCCACTTAAAAAAGGGAATTTCAGATAAATCTTTGAAAGAAATGGTGTTTGGTGTACCTACTGAATTGTATGGTCCTCAAAACCCTCATATGTCATACCAAAGCGGTGAGACAATGGGTAAAATAAGAAAGTTAATAAGTTGTCTAACCAAGAGGGGCGGATTTATTTGAGTCAGTTTAGAATCCAGAAGTATTACGCTACAATATAACATTAAGACCCATAGTAAGATAAAAATATAAAGTACCTGCGCACATAGCTCAGAACTTTATGCAGGGATGAAAATCAACATGCAGTGGGTAGATAAAATTTTTAGTAAGAAAATGCCTTTTGCTTTCAATCATGTGTATTCGTAAAAGCGATAATGAACATTTTTCATGAATTTATCTTCAAAGTTTGAAGATAATCATTGTTTAATAAGAATAGTATTATCAATTTTCAGTCAATGCACATATTTACAGCAAATGTATCCGCACAAGGTGTGCATGAGTGCGTCTATATTATTTAGCTGTGCCACAGTTTAAACTGAGTTTAAAAGCTCTTCAACAAAAAAAAAGCGAAAATTGGGGAAAAAAGCTTTAGGAAAATGCTAAAATATCAATGAATAATGAATATGTATACGTTTCTAACTGCCTCTATGTTTCATGTCCAGTTGAAAGTGAAGTACTATATTCAGCCAAAACAACTTTATAGAGAATGGACAGCAGCTAATATTTTTTTCAATTTTGAAATAAAAAAATTTAGAATTTTACTTAACATTGAGAGAACACAAATTTGATTTTTAAAACGCCAATAATGCATTCATTCTGTGGACAAATTACCCATTAAGACAAAGTGCTGTTCAATTCAATAGTAGTTTAAACATGTTTGCTAAAATTTATAATAACATTGAGTTCGCTATTGTCATACTTGCTTCCTCTCTCGCATAGTTTTTCTTTATTATTTCTTTTCCTATTTGAGTAAAAAAGTAAAAACGCCTTACTTCATTTTCCTAATTTAAATAGTATTTTGGCATTTTGCGAAAATTGCGACCATAGCAAAAACCCTGAGCTATGCTAAGACCAAAAATTTTCAGGAGTCAAATAGTTAAAATCGCGTGTCAAACTACATTTTATAGTAATCAATACTATAAAATGAGTTTGAGGGCTCAAAAACCGTTAAACTGTATCTAACAACTTTTGTTTCAAGGTGTGAATAATGTTGAATGTTACAAGCTACATTTTATATTTTCAAATTTTTATACTTAACCTTTGTTCTCTATCATAGGCAATTTTTATATTTTGAGCTAATGTTATGGGCTAAGTAGAGAATTAACTTTTTTTACCAGATAAGATACGTTTTTGTTACTTATTTTTTCTATATCTATATAAGAATAAATTAATATGAAAACAAATGTTTGCAACTAATATCATCTAATACTTTTCCTCAAAGTATGGTGCATCATGATGTTATTCACTTTTGGTGCTATATTGGTCAAATTCAAAGCATGTATGGAACTTTAAAATATAGTTTATTATTAAAATGATCATATGTGGTGTGTAATCTACCCAAAAAGCCTACTCTTAAGTGATATTACATTTAATTTATCAAATTTTTATTTTTGTTGAAATTATTGCAACTTTTCCTGTTTTTAGCAATAATGATCAACTTCAAGCTATTTTTTGCTGTCAAGATCCTTTGCATGTCCAAATATCTCTACAAAAAGCAACTTTTCGGCACTATTACTTAGCATTTATCAGATTTTGATTTTTTTTTTTTTTCACTCCACCATAATGACCAGTCCCAATTTTCACCATCAAGTACATTTGAGGCAGTGAGAAGCAAAGGGATGCAAGTGGACATGTTCACGTTTTGAGTAAAACACGTATAAATATTATGTCCTAGGTAGGCTTTCATTGATTTTTTTTTTCTAAATCATGCTATACAGCAGCACCTGCCATGGCTACTAGTACTATCTCTTACACCAAGATAGAGAAGGGGTTCACCTACCATTTGTACTGGTTGTCTCCGAATTTTTAATTTTGTCACTTGCATCCCTTTGGTTCTCACTACCAGATTTGTAATTGCTGTAAATATAAGTCCTGTGTTATCTGAACTTTTATTTATACCAGAAGCCACACACTCCCTGGTTCAACATTCCCAGAGGTATCATTTCATTTGTAGGACTTTATGACCACGGCCATATTTAATGTCCCCCAGTCACCATTAATGAAGGTGGTGGATCTTTGATTGGCTAGGATCGAACCCGGGACCCTCCGGTCAAAAGTCCATTGCCTTACCGATCAGACCACGACCTTATAAACAACTGGCAGAAATTCAATTAAATATAAAAAGTCAGCTCTTTGAAACAAATAGCTGCCTTTAAAGACTGAAGGGCTTGCAAAGTTACCAAGCAGATGGTTCCAATTCTTGTCTTCACATCAAACTAAAATCATGAGTTTGAAATTTAAATTAACGATTTTGTTTTAGAAAAATCTTTTTTTCTTTTTTTCAATTGGTGCCAAATTCAGTATACTGAAAGAATTGATTGGTTTGAGAGTTTTACTTAAAGAAAATAACTAATTTAAAATTAAAAAAAAAAATCTGGATTATGTTATTTTCAATAGTTTGCACTGAGATAGACATCCAATTCTGTTTTTGGAAACTTAGGCAATTAAATAGTCTTGTCTGCTTCCATCTTGCAAATGACCAAACATAGTAACTATGCAAAAACTTTTAAGATATGAAAGTAATTTTAATATTTAAAAACCCTCAAAAAACAATTTAGATGAAAGAGTCCGGTTTTAGCACATTAGCATCTAAGCAGTACGGATAAAATAATATTCTGAAGATTAAATTTGAAGATAAAAATTTTGCATTTTTCAAGAAAATTAGTTATCCAGGATTGGGGAAAAAGGTAAATTTTGCGGAATGTTTAATAGTTTGCATTGTATTGCAATAGACATTCAATTCTATTTTTGGAAACTTAAGCACTTAAAGAATCTTGTCTACTTCCATCTTGAAAGTGACCAAATATGGCGACTGCGCTAAAAATTAAGATTTAGGACTTTGAATTTGTAGTATAAAAACAATAATAAAATGTAAAGTCCTCATTAAACATCAATTTAATTGAACTGTTATAGCTTTTAGCACATTAGCGTCCAATGCAATAAGGATAAGATGAAATTTTAAATACAAAATTTTTCATTTCTTAAAACTTTTAAATAATAAAAAATATGCTTTACAGCACATTTTGCGTCATTTTTATTAGTTTGCATTTGAATGAACATCAAATTCTGCTTTGTTTTTGTAAACTCAAGCACTTAAGTTCTTTGCCTACTTCCATCTTGTGAGTGACCAAATATGGCGTCCATGTTTCACGCATAACTGTATTGCCGTTCTGGTAAAAAACGATCTTTCTTGATGTGTTTATCTTCAGGCGTATCCATATGCTTCCAAAGCAATTTATTTTCTTCCATCCTCTTGAGTTTGTGCATAATTCCTGTTCATCCCAAGATTTTTTTTCTAGGAACAACAGGGGGGGGGATGGTGACTGAGGAGGTTTTTTTTTTTTAGATCACCGCTTTTTCAAACTTGGTCGCCACGTGGCGAGTGGTGACCGTGAATCTTGACCTTTACAATGCTTGTTCATGAGATTTAGAAGCATGATATTAGGGGTGTTCAAAGGAAAAGGTACCAAGCATCACAAAAAAGTAACTGTTAAGATATTTGCTTATGTTTCTATGGGAGAACATAGCGAGACATCTAAGGGTGGGATTGAAGCATCCAAGGTGGATCGGAGCACGCCCAGAGGGTCTTACACAGAGCGTCCTCTGCATGAGAGAATACTTGTTTCATTTCCTTGTTGGCACCGCTACTTGTTGAATTCCTTGAGCATAGGGGAACCATTTACTCAGATGCATACTGTGAAACACTCCAAAGCTTACGTAGTTTCATCAAGAACAAAAGACCAAGGCTGCTCACGAAGAGTGGTTCAGCTCCGTGATGACTCGCGTCCACACTTCTTCAGGATTACCCAGGCTGAACTGGCCAAATTCAAATACAACGCACAACCCGTGGTTCCAAGGTGTGCATTGTAACTGTCTCCTACTGTAGTGTTTTTGTTAAGCAGTGTAATTGTATTAATATAGTCTTTCATTTTACTTGGATTTAATTATGCTCAATTTAAGATTTGAGGTCTTTATCTTGTTTTATTCAATGAGTTTTAATTTTACGTGAATGCAGACAGAATTTTCCCCTCTTTCAAGATCCAAACTCCCTGAGATTGCAGTAACATGTAATAAACTGCATTTTGGCATGCTATGAAGAGAGCTTGGGCCACTGGAGACATTTTTGCGTTTGGTGGCTCTTTCCATAAGTTATTTAACTCACACAATTCAAAGCTCACTAGAAGAAGAGCTTTTAGAAGCGACAAAAGTTATTGCAACCAACGAAGATACGGACATCAAGGACATGAAACTAAAAAACTTTCACACTGAAAATTTTGAGCCATTCCTTTACGATGAAAAATAATCTTTTTGATTTGTCAGTCATGGATGCATTAAAGCCCTTCAAAGAACTACAGAGAAAAATAATTGACAGCCAAAAGACTACGACCAGCTCTTTTTTGTAAACACTAAGTTAATGCTTTCTATATGCACATTATACAAATATATCAAAATAAGCACACATTATGTATTTATCTCACTAGAATAAGCTGTAAATTTCGGAAATTATCAACTTTACCATGTGCAATCATTTTACGTACTTTCGAGAAATTATCACTGATAGTCATGAAGATATAAGCATTTCTCTCAGAACTAGGAATATTATTTGAAGGTTTTTGGCTCATAACACGTAGTTTTCGGTCAAAGCTTACCAAACTTTCAAAAAACTTCACAGCACACAGGAGAAGTATAATATTAAAATTTAAAAGTAAAATGTCGAAACTTTGATGAAATATGGACATTTAAACAGGGTGGCGACAGATCAGGGAGATCAGGGAAAAGTCAGGGAACTTTATCAATTAGAGAAGTTCGAAAAAATAACAAAAATTCAAGGAAAATTGATTTAATGAAAAAAAAAATTTCTTTTTTTTTTTTTTTTTTTTTGCTTTGCAAAATTGAGTACACTAATTTCCTACGTTTTCCACCAATTATTTGTTAAAACAAAGGTAAAACTAATGAGGTGTGATTATACACTGCCGCATATTTGTGCATCTTTTTTTCCTCAAAGTCAAAGTATTGAATTTTAACTTATTAACCATAAGATGAACTTCACAGGATTATTCCTTCCGTGTCTGTAAAGTTGTTTATTTTACGTAGCTTGAATTATCCTTCCACGTGTTCCATGCTCTGTAAAATAAGCAACTCGACAGGCAAAGAAGAAGCCGTCCTTAATGACTTAGCATCCTTGCCTTTACTCTTTGTCTTGAAGTAATTAGCGTAGCGTAATCATGATTTCAAGAAAAAATCTTTGTTTTTTTAATTCATACGGATAAAAGCTTAAACGTTATTACTTGGCGTTTTAAATTTAATTGCTAAAATTGAATGTTAAATGAAAATCAACTTGGGTTTTTTGCCATCACATTATTCGCTGTCTTCTCAGAATATGAAGGGTCTTTTTTTAGACTGTGTAAAATTATTTTAAAACCAAGTTATATGTACATATATATTTTGAAATGAATTATTGTTTTTTGCATTTCAATGTTGTTTATTACAAAAGTAATCTTAAGGTTTTTTTTTTTTTTTTTGGCCAAATAATGAAATCATTTGAAATTGAGTTGTGTGCGAAAGTAAATATTTTTATTATTTTTTAAAATGCTGTATTCATTCATTCATCAAAACCTAAGTTCTTGATTATAGAATAGTTCTATACAGGGGCTGGTTACGAAAAGTTTCAATTTGTTTTATATAGATATGTCTATTATTTTATGTAAGTAAAATTACATTACTTCTGTACTTTTACTATTACTTGTTATTCTTGCAGCAACAATAGGGAAGTTTTCGATTTTTCAATTTTGTTTTTATATGGTAGAGTAACATGTATGAACATCATAGGTGAAAAAAATTTTGCGATATGATAAGTAGTTTTTTTTTTTTTTTTGTAAATTAATTTTTAAAGTTCAAGCGTTGTGACGTCAAATGGCACAGGAAGTGACGTCATGCGCTCTTCCTCCGCGGGAGAAGCGGAAGGAGGTGCAGTTGACTTCGAAGACGAAACATAAGGCTTAACTCCTCTCGTTTCTGGAACATTAAACCTCTCATCCTCTCGGAAATATTAGAATACCATCATTGATGTTACTTGAGGAAGATTATTAGATTGTGCTTTAACGAATCCGACCTCCATATTGTGTTCAAAAGGATTATTGAATTTTTAAAAAATAAAAATATCAGCGCGCTCAAAAAGTCCGTAGCGAAAACAAGGGATCTTCGGCAGAAGGCTGCCCATTAGTGCCCTGTGACGTAAACTCGTGACGTTTCAGAAGAGCGCACTTTTGCGTGTGAATATTTAAAAATTCATCAAAAATCAATCACAGTGTTTTAAAATTCGGCGATGGTGAATTTTTTAGTTTTGAGGGTCAGTTAACAGTATCCAATAGTCAAAATATGAACATTTAATAGGTTGCAACTTCCCTATTATTATACTGCTTGAAAATTCAGTTCAAAATATTTCCATATAAACTTTTTAGTTATATCATGATTAGATAAGTCTTTAAGAGTGGTGTAAATAATTTCTTAGAATTCTTATGTTAATTGGTTACTGGAGGTAAAGTATTTGTTTTAGATTTCCTATAATACTTCCTTGATATTTTTTTAATTAACAGCTTGAAATGTTTTAAACACTGCATTTTATTTAATATGCAATGTTTTTAAGTTGGGGCAAAGATAGGAAACAATTATCATTAGTAACGTAAATCAGGAAAATTTGGTGAACTTAATCAGGGAAAAGTCAGGGAACTTTTTTTCACAGTTCCTGTCACCACCCTGTTAAAGCAATTTTTCTCTGCACATGCCCAAAAGATAGCAGTTTATAACTTTCATAATCCAAATCCCAACTAGATTCTCCAACTCATAATAAAATTCCAGTTCAATATCTTAAAAATTCAGAAAGTTATCAGCGATATAATCAGCCGAATTTAAATAAATGTTGGATAGATGATGACTCATCAAGGGTCATTCGCAAGTTAGCAACATTTGCTTGCAATCGCTCAGTGTGATTTGTGATAAAAACAAATTATTTGGGAACAATTCCTCACGATTCGTAGTCTGCCCAAGAGCTATTCAAATTCAGCTTATCAGAACGCTGATAACTTTTTGAATTTTTGAGATATTGAACTGAAATTTTATGAGTTGGAGAATCTAGTTGGGGTTTAGGTTATAAAAGTTATAAATTGCTATCTATCAAGCATGCACAGAGAGAAATTAATTGCTTTAAACGTTCATATTTAATCAAGTTTTCAACATTTTAATTAGAAACTTATCGTGTATGCTGTAAAGTTTTCTGAAAGTTTCATAAGCTTTGATGGAAAACTTTACATGTTATGAGCCAAAAACCTTCAAATAAAATTCGTAGCTCTGAAAGAAATGCATATAGCTTCATGAATATCAGGGATATTATCTCGAAAGTACATAACATAATTCTACATGGTAAGGTTCCTAATTTCTGAAATTTACGGCTAATTCTCAGCTATTTACGATGAATGATGATTAAAAAACATTTTTGTCTTCCTCACTTTGTTGCTGATCCCCTAAACACATTTGTGATATAACTTTCAATGGAAAATGACAGCTAGAACCTACCTTTTATGTGACAAAAATTACAAAGCAATTGGTCTTTCATTTCTCAAATATTTCCTTTAGAATGTTGCGTTTGGTGCTTCAAGTTATGTTGATTTTTACACTTACAATCTGCTTCTCAAGTTCAAAATGAAAAGTGTTGTGTTTATTGATGATTTATTATTTTCATTTTTCTTTTAATAGGACTTTGACTTGTGAGTATTAGATGACTTCATAGAAAACTATTTGTTCAAAGTGATAGCACCATGAATGGGTTAAAGCAAGTTTATACAATGAAGGTGGTAAATTTAGCATATTTACATCAAGACCCTGATTTTCATGGGATAAGGAAGTAGCTTGACTGTCAAACCATGATTCTACAGTATTAGGCTAATACTGCAGTGGTTAGTGATGACTCAGATTTTTAAGCATGCCCTCAGATATCATTTATGCTTGGAATATTATCTTGCTGTCCCTTAAAGATTTCATTGCAATGGACACAAATAGCATTATTTATTTCACGAATATTTATAGTTGGGGACCCTTTTATCTCCATGTATATGAAGACATATTTTTCTAACGTGTTTCGCTTGCTGAGTGAAGAAAACCCCTTCTTCGATGTCAAAGATTCTTTAACTGCCCTTTAGGATGGGTTCTATTTTACCACTGCATAGTAAATCATACTGTGAACAGCTGTTATATCTTTGTGCAAAGTACCAAATGCTAACAGTTGTAAACACCACATTACCTTGCTTGTGCATTTAATTCACCAACATTGATTGAAGTCAAAAAGTAATTCACTATAAATAAATGTTTTGATGTGTAAAGTATTTGTTGTATTTGTCTCAAGCTTTGAACATTTTGAAAGTATACTTAATAAGTTTGGATCCATAATTTATAAGTACCCAAAAGATTTAATAAATAAATTTGCATGATTCTATATAGATGTGCTTATGAAGATTTTTTCAACATTTTTAAAAATTCATGTAAGTTTCAGGACACTTTACGGACCAGAAATCATTGTGGAAATTTATTGAAAATGTGCTTCAAAAGATCAGATCTTTCATTGTACTATTCAATTTGTTTTCCACTATGTTAATTGTAATGTTTATTGTTTAATAGGTTTTTATTATCTTAAAGTGTAATAAATGGAAATGGTCTTTATAAAATTGTACTTTTTAGCAATCTCTGTAAGGTTATTGTTAGAGATACTTATTAAATATGTTTTTTAACCATATCCTGTTTTACTTGTGCAAAAACTACAACTAAGTATAGGAGCGCAAATTACAATTGAGGCAGTGAGAAGCAAAGGGATGTAAGTGTCAAAATTAAAAATTTGGAGATAACTTGTACACATTTTAGGTGAACCTCTCCTCTGTCTGAGGGGAAGACATGATGCTAGTAGCCCTGGTAAATGCTGCTATGCAACATGATTTAGAGAAAAAAAAATCAATGAAAGCCTTCCTAGGATGTTATCTTTAAATGCGTTTTACTCAAAACTTGAAAATGTCCACTTACATCCCTTTTGCTTCTCACTGCCTCAATTCATTTCCACACTTTTTGAGTTGCTTACTTGAGAAACTATTAGTATTTCATGTTAATGATGCACCTGATAAGCACCTAAAATCAGGGTTCGCACGGGTCATGGAAATCCTGGAAAGTCATGGAAAAAAATGAACAAATTTCAGACCTGGAAAAGGCATGGAAAATTAATATTTTCATTTAAAGTCATGGAAATTTATTTAAAGTCATGAAAAAATGTCTTGAGTAGTAAGAAAGTAACAATATTTAAAAGAGCACTAGAAATATTGAGTGGTTTAGTAATATTGCATATAACTTGAACAATCTCAGAAACAAGTCCGAGTTTTGGAATCCAATTTCATCCGCTTCTGGAACAGCCTCTCGCCTTTTTTTGTAATGTGATTTTACTACTAGGACATTACTAATTTTGAATTCACCATTATTTTCTGCACTTTTTATATTTTATATTCTATAGTAGTGGACTTGCACTTTCTTGATTTTGCCACGCCCCCTCAAAAAGTGTAATTGAATTGCACCCGAGTTCATTTCAACTACTTGTAAAAAAATCATTATTAAATTTACCAGAGTTTATCTTAATATGTTGAAGGCTTTAGAAAGTGGAGATTTTAGTCAGACAATAGAACATAGAAATACTGATCTAAAACAGTGGTGCCCGACATACAGCTCGTAAAACTGATCCCCTTGTGGCCAGCTGAAATATCTAATTTAGAAAAATGAAAAAACTGAAAAACGTGACTTTACTTTAATGAACGAATATAGTATACTGTTCAGTTACATTGGAGTGAGTAGATGCACTATTGACACCAAAGGGCAATGTTTTTGTGAAGTAAATTTATTATTGGTAACTTAGTCATGACCCATTCAATTTTTGTCCCATTCATTACTGTTCTGCCCTATTTATTAAATATTTGTTAGACATTTAAACATCGGTGTATTGCATTTTTACTTTACTTGAATTGATATGATGAAGACAAATAAGAATAATTTATTAGTTTCTGCAGTGCACTGATATTTTTTCAGTCACAAGTGCCCTCCAATGAGGTAGTGGCACTCACATAAAAGTTGCTCGAAAGCCCATTTCCGAAAATTGGCAAGTTTGTTATTTAATAGTACTATTCTCTTCGTGTAACAAGGTTATGAAAATATTTTTATGAAGTCATGAAAAAGTCATGGAAATTTTTTATCCAAATTGAGTATGAACCTTGTAAAATATTTCCAAGCAATCATTAAATTCAAATTGTTCGTTGGAAAGGCAGAAAATTTTATTGAAATTTTGTGAAGTCTTGTTTCTCATCAGGTGCAATGATTTTCATGACATACTTTCCTTTTAAGGGTAGTAAACAAAGTATATATTAGAGTGGTCCTTATTTATATGGGAAAATATTTTTTTCGGAATTCAACAAGCAACACCAATTAGTTTTGTGACACTATGATAAAAGTAACGTGTGCAATATTAGAACTCTGTCATAACAGTACCACCGACCTGCGTGAACCCCGAAAAAGTAGTTTCAACTGTAGGAAAGTTGAGCACTAAAATGAGTTCCAGACTTAGAGACAATTCAATAGATGCATTATATTTTTTACTAGTATTGATTTTTTATTATGACATTTGTTCTTTTATTTTATATTTGTTCACAATACATTTTCATAATAATACAATTTTTGTACAAAATTATGAAATGTGGCAACGAAACTATGTTTTCAAGCAACTTTTGAGAAATTTCATATACTGGTATTTCGGTATCACGTTTCAAAAATACCGAATACCAGTATTAAATTTTTGGTCCGGTATTGCAATTCCTATGCTGGCAGCATTTGCCCAAAAATGTCAAATGGTAAATCTCTTATTCCTGATACACAAATTTTCCTGATAGTTGATAGAAAGAAAATTCAAGCTCATTTTTTAAATATGAAATGTAATAAAAATGTCAGGGAAGAGTCTGGGAATTTTAAAAATGGGGAAGGGGGTCACCCCCCCCCCCCCCCATTTTCCCATTTTTCTTTGATTTTTTTAATTATGGGTGCGTAAAATTGAATTTGGTCCACTTATCTAGGAGACGGATGAGGATTTTACACAAATTTATTCAGACAAAACATAAAAAAGAGAAAAAGAATTTAATTTGAATTCTGAAATTTTGAATTCATATTATGTGTTTTGCAATCACGAGTTGCGACAGGACCCTACTCATTGGAGTTATTGTTTCTAGAAACGGCTCCTGTACCATGCCCCTCTTCCTGGGCGGTTATGTGTGTTTTGTTATGTGTGTGCGTAGACCTGTGTGTACGCTCATAGGAGTGTGTGGATGTGCGATCGTTCGTGTGTGTAGGACATGGATGCCACTGACCAGGAGAAGCGGGTTCCGGGCTGTGCTCAGGACCAGAGCAGTCGTGCCTGCAGAGGACGGTGGGGGGTGGTGCTGCAGAGGCTCCTGGTCCAAGCTGAAAAAGGAACCACAACGCCAAGGATGGTCAAGTGAGAACAATAAGCAATCGTGATTGCTCAAAAAAGGACATATTTGTTGCGAAGACTGAGATACCCTCTTAGTAGATCAGGCTTTTTTTTTTTGTATACTGATCTTGTTTGCCGATTTTTTTTAATTCACTCTTCTTGCTATTGTCAATCATCAATTCTTGAGCTCTTCTCTATTTCTATCCCATCTATGTACTGAAATGCGTCATATTTTTGTATCCTTAACAGGTTTTCAAATTTTTGCTTTCAGAGCATTCGGCAATTGAGTATCGATGTATTTTTTTAACGTTTCCAGTTTTTTTTATGCATGCAGTATGTTTTTAAAGTAGTACTTAGAGTATTTTTCTTTACAAGCAAGGTACACTTTCTTAAATATCTCTCAACTAGAAGTAAAATTTATATCTGATTATGATTTTAAATGTTCATTGAAATTTTAATTTTTGGTATAGTTTTAGTGGATTAAAACATTTATGCAAAACTTTATAAAATCTGTATTTCAATCGCTCCTATCATTCGTTCTCGAGGCCGGCCCAGAAATGAAATCGGTGAATTTCGCTAGAAAATTTTTTCTCAATAAAAGGTAAAAACCAAAACATTTCCAAACAGCAACTTAGGGTGTAAGCATTACCGTATATACTCGCGTATAAGTCGAGAAATTTTGTCCAAAAAATGAGATCAAAGGAAGGGGGGTCGACTTATACGCGGGTCAAATTTTCCGAAAATTTTTTTCCGATCAACGAGAGCTGGGAAGCTACGAGAAATGCCGATGTGCGGTTACAGGTAGTCGCTGATAAGTTGCTAGTGTGAAAAAGTAAACTTATTCAAAAATAATAACTAAAAAAACCTAAATAATACACATAAGTAAAGATAATTTTATTCCTCTTTATTAAGGATCAAATCAGCAATTAACAAATATCGTGAAACGTATTAAAATATTTATCGTCAACAGTCACGCCATTCAGACTGAGAGTGCGTTCGACGAGCACGACCGGGAGCGACCGGTTAGAACGCCGCGGTTAGTAACTGGTTACTTACCGGTTGACCGGTGAGGTTCGTCGAACGCATCCTTTGATATCATTGACGATTCTGCAGCCGCCGATGTATAGGATGACGCGGTGGTGACGGAAGCGGACTTTAATGAACTTTTTTTTGCGTCCGACTCGGAATCCGAGTTTGAAGGCTTTTATAAATGTTTTCCTATTTAATTTGTAAATAAATGTGTTCATTATTTTGAAATTTCTTTGAAAATAATTCGCGATGTTTTTGGAAAGTATGGGGGTCGACTTATACGCGGGTTTTAGATTTTTCTGGACTTTTTCTCTGAAAAAGGGGGGGGGTCGACTTATACGCGAGATCGACCTATACGCGAGTATATACGGTACTAACAGCAGATTATTATTCAAATAAAGGAAAATATACTACATACAGTAAATTCGCGATAACTCGAATCTAAAGGGACCGACGAAACACTTCGACTTATCAGAAGTTTGATTTACTGCTAGTTTCGGTTTGACACTTTAAAAGAAAAACCGTCGAATATTTTAATCAATATGTACATATATTGAACAAAATTCCAGAGCTTAAAAGTTTTTAAGCACATTATGCACAGTTTAATCAAAAATATTGAGAGAAAAAATATCAAAAGCATGGTTTTGATTTCGATACTGCTGGAACCACTTGAATAGAGCTGATTCTACTTCAGGAAAGGTGCACATCTTCATTCATTTCAAATTCGAATTCAAGGATTCTACTGCTTTAGAAATTTCTCTTCTTTTAATATCACTGACAGAGTACTTGCTTAGACATCTTCAATAGTAAAGAAAACTCACTCTGTCTCTCAGCAAATAATCAAATTAAAGAATGAAGGGGAACGCATCTTAACTTATCTCAGCATTTGAATAAAGGTACAATCAGTTGACTTGACAGCTTAAAATCAAATTCATAGTCCAACAACATATCCAAGTGTAAACAGTTCATCAAAACAAAAAAAAAGCTTACTCATTTCCGCACGTGTAACTCCTTTATTGCACATTGGCTCAACAGGTGCTCTTCTTACTTTAGAGGTCTAATGTGCAGGAATTGCAAGTGAGGCTGAATTAATTTTTCTCTCATCGTTATTCGTTTCTTTTCGGGTTTTTTTTTTCGTTCTTTCGAAATAAATTTCGAGTCATCTTTAAAAAAAAAACTTCGAGTTAAAGGAAGTTAACTTTGAGATATTGAGAATAATTAGCATAGAATTAAAGGCAAAGGGGTCGGGACTTGATGAAAACTATGAGTTATATTAATATTCGAATCATCGGACTTCGAGTCATCTCGTATTGACTGTATTACATTCCAACAAAATAACATAGAGATGTTTTTACCGATATATTTAAAAGATATTTATTACTTTTCTCTTATTCTTCAGGAATTAAAAACTCAATGTGTGTCATAAATTAATATCTAAGTATAAGTTAAATATGAATATTTTTATGCTTTTAGCTGCTACTAATATACAGGGTGGTTGTAAAATAACGTGAGTTGTTCAGAGCCCTGTAGCGAGTGAAGTATTGGACGAAACTTCGTCAAATTTCATGAGCGTACACAGTAGACCATGGGATTTCGATTTCAGAAGTAATAAAAAATAGTACCAAAAAATCGCCACCAGGGGAAATTTTGGCGTAGAAAATGTATATTACTGTGAATATTGAAGGATTAAATGCTAACTGACAAAATATGCATCAATATTGTTTCCAAAATATGATTTTTACTAACAAATGAGGTTCAATATGACCAACATCCATATTTTCCAAGTCATTCAATGCACAATATTTTCCACACATGGGGGGGGGGGAGGACGATTTTTGGTATTCTCATCTTGTTACAAATTGAAATTTCTTGTTGGTTTATTGAACCTTATTTGTAAGCAACAAACATTTGAAGAAAAAACTTGATGTGTGCTGCATTTTGTTTGTATGCCCGATTATTTCTTCAGTATTCGCAAGCACTTTTGCAGTGCCAAAATTTCCCCTGGTGGTGACTTTCGGTACTATTTTTTTAATTGTAGAAATCAAAATTCCATGGTCTGCTAAGTACGCCCATGAAATTTGACAATGTTCCGTCCAATACTTCACTTGCCAGAGCGCTCTAAACACCTCACGTTATTTTATAACCACCCTGTATTTAGAACTGCTTCTTAAAGACCTAAATTTTATTAAAAAATCCAACGCCCCTCCTTCAGCGTCAGCAAAGGTGGTCTATAGTGATTGTAATACCGAATACCGGTATTTCGAGCGAATTTGCAATTTCGCATTTATTTGCCGAGGTAAAATACCAGTACTTTCGGTATTAGCTGAAAATAATAAATAGTTCCAATTAAAGATTTTTCAATTTATAACTTTTTTAATATCTACGTATATTTTAAATGTACTTTTCTTATTCCATGATACAGAACCAAAATTTAATCTGTTGATGTGAAAATTTTGCTTCAAAAGCACGAACTAATATCATTAAACAAAAGTTGCGGAAACACTGCAAAAAGATATTGTCACTACTAGATGGTGAGATGAATCGCATTTTTGTGTGCTTTTGTGCACAATATTTTTACTACATTTTACGCATTTCCCAGAACACTTACTTTCCCTTTTGTGAAAGTTAAATTTCGAGTGTACAGTGCTGACTAAATTATTAGACTAAGACTTTTAAAAGCAAGTTCTTTATTGGTTACATAACTATAGACACATTAACGAACAGTGAAATAATTATCTAATATTTAGTATGCATTCCCTTGTTCTTGATGAGCATTTTAAGTCGTTTTGGCATACTTTTCACAAGGTTTACACCATTTCTTAACTTTTTAAAAAAGGAGGTAAAAAATTGTTTATACTCACTATTATATATACTTACATACACATACTCACTAATTACCTAAAACTAACTTAAAATATAACAGAACACACTAATAAAAAGAACTAGTGAACCATTTAAGCTGATTGAGGTTATGTTCCTGGTAGGTAGATAAACAAAGAACATAAACTAAGAAGCAGACAGTGCTGCCACCTGCAAACATTAAATTATGCTAAAATAACGTAATAATCAGTGTACAGTACCAAAAAAAAAAAAAAAAAAAAACTCTTTAGTCTAATAACTTGGCCAGCACTGTAATTTTTAATGCATTAGTCCTATGCACAATTTTATTCCAACCATCAATTGCAGTGATACTTTGATTTCTTTTTTTAATTTGACTTAACTGTACTAAATTTTGACAAAACTTTTTCTTGTTAGCTTAACAAATGGTAATTTGTTGTCATCAGTATTGGATTGTTGTCCTGTCTCGCTATTTGTCTTTATACTTGGCAAGAAAATTTTTGAAATTATATATAGTGCCTTGAAAATTTCTTAGAGGTAAAGCATAATGAATTTAAACATATTTTCAGATATTTATTCAATTATAAGGGTAAAGAATTTTGAAAAGGAAGCGAAAATTTATAAGAGAAACTAACAAGATCGAATTTAGTCACGTTTATTGTAAATTTGAAACCAAAGGGCTAATAAAGAACAAACATAAATCTCTCCTGCTCAAGAGAAATTGATGTTAACGTTAGAAAAGTATCATCTTTCGAAAAGAAATTACAATTAGCTATAAATTCAGAACAAGTAAATAAAATAATAATATTACACACAATACAAAAGAAACACACACACACAAAAGGATTCATCCAAAAATAACACGCAAGAGACTGAATTATTTGAAGACAATTAGAGAAGGTGTATCGTGCATTTTTAACAGCACCACCGACCTGCGTGAATTCAGAAAGAGTATTTTAAACTATAGGCAAGTTGAGCACTAAAATGAGTTTGAGGCTGAGAGACAATTCAATAGATGTTTTTACTGTTATTGATTTTTGTTATGACATTTTTCATTCATTTTATATTTGTTTACTATACGTTTTCATAAATAATGCAATTTATGTACAAAATTATGAAATGTGACAACGAAACAATGTTTCCAAGCATTTTTTAAGAAATTTCAAATACCGGTATTCCGGTATCAAGTTTTCAAAATGCCGAATACCGATATTGAATTTTCGGACTGGTATTGCAATCCCTAGTGGTTTACAATGCGTTTATCTTAGTTAATGTCAAAATCTCCCCGCAGAGCTCTTGACTTTCTTAAGTCATCAAACATTATTTAAAATTAACTATGTCGGGACAGCCACGAATTTTAGAGAGAATGGGGGAAAATCTTGATGACAGAACAAAAAGATCCCCCCCCCTCCTTCCCGGCTGTGGCCATCTCTGTTTTCCTGACCGAGGGCTCAGAGTGCAATGTTCCGGCTAGGTAGAAGGCAAAACCCCCAAGGTTTAGTTCCTCAGCACATTTGGTACTCATTTATTTGACCCTCTGTAACGATGAACAGCCGAGTCAACCGCTCAACCCGGGAAAATTAACTTCAGTCTTGAAAAAAAAAAAAGTGGGCTAGTTCCCTACCTTCTTTCCTCTAACATTACCGAAAATTATCTAAAATTGCAATGTCTGATGTCAATTTCGGAAAATTCTGTAGGGGAGGGCCCTGAATATCCATTCCATAGTTTCTTCTCTTAACACCATTATAGATTGACTATACCTGTTTTGAAGTCTCCAATTTCGTAAACTTTTCCACCCAAATCCTCCCCAACTCCTCTGATCTTATAGATTAATTGTTCTTTTCCTCCTTAAATTTTGGCACAATTTTTTGGGCGGGGTGCTTAGCCCCCCCCCCAAACATGAAATTCTATCTCCATCCATGTTTACAGCAATGATTTCAAAAGCTGCAACGCTTAAAAGTAGCTCTTTTAACTGATACTGCACACACCTTTTGGATTGGGGAAAATTGTAGTGTGAAGTGATGACTATAAAATTGTGTATGCATCCTCATACTCCATGGCGTGGCATAAATCTTTGGATGTTTGTTGAATTCTGTACGAACATGCAACAAAAGTTGCGTCTTCATCAACATAAAAAGAACATGTTTGAAAGGTAAATAACAGTACTGTACTATTATTCAAAAATTTCATGACTTACACTGGTTATCATAAATTAAGGAAAAATCACAAAAATGATGATTACTCAAAAAGTTACATATAGAATTTTACTAAACTTACCCATAATATGCAGCACACAGTTAGGTATAAAATAATATAAAAAGAAATTATCAGACAATTATGGCAGTACAGAAATTAACCCATCGCTAAAATGATCTAATCGAAAGTGTCAGTTTGCTATAGGAAAAGTACCTTAAACATGGAATATGTTCGCCTCTAAAAGCAATACAGGACGTACAGCGATGTGTGATGCTGTCAATTATGCAGTGTATGAGTTCCACAGGAGTTGGGAGCCATTGCTCTTGCAAAGCAGTACCAAGGGCAGCAAGGATCTGAGCGGCGTGTTGAGAGCAGCTAGCCGTCTCCCTAAAGCATCCCAAACGTGATCGATAGGATTCAAGTCCGGGGATCAAGTTGGCCGCTCCATGCGGAGAATTGTAGCTTGTTGAAGATAATCATCTATGATGCGAGCTCTGTGTGGTCTTGCGATATCGTCCTGTAGCAAAAAAGCATCACCTATTGCCCCGGCATATGGGTGCACATAAGCATCAATGATGTCATCTCTATATACCTGAGCATTTATTGTTCCCCTTGAGAGACATCGAGGTCTGTGCGTCCACCTAAAGAGATGCCACCCGTTGGGTAATGTGTCTTTACCTTAAGTTCATAGAACTAAATAAAAGGTTTACAGAACCCCAACATCAAAAAGCCGTGCAGTCTGCCAGTAAGAAATAAAACATACTCAAAGTAATTTTAAATAAATAACATTTATTAAAATATCACAGTATACAACAATAACAATTTGTTAAATACCAAAAATAATTTAGATTGTAAAGAACCCCCCAATTATCACAGAAATTTCAAAGTTAAATTGTTAAATAAACACTTTTAGAAAAACGCGAAACATTTTAGAAAAAATTGTAAAATGTCACCTTCCTGCGCTAAATGCGCATGTTTACATTGCTGAAGAATTCTTGACCAAGTGTAATCGAAGAAAACTGTTCCATCATTCACCGGCCGATAGGCTAGCTTAGTTCTAGAAGAACCTTTTCAAATACCGGAACACAAACTTGTGCACCCACAGGAATTACACCGGAACCTTCTGGAACTCTGGTAGGAACGTCTAGGAAATCCAATCATGAAGGTCACTCTGAAGGACATCGATGATTTCAAACTGATGACAGTCCCACACCACCATAGGAGCACCGGTAAATCAATCCAGGTATTGGCCAAGTTTAAGTGTTAGGCCTAGTTGCAATGAACTACATCTCCCGCGAACCTCTTCAGCAATGTTGACATTTTCCCTCCATAAAAGGGAGTAATTTAGAACATTCTTAAACAACAATTAACACTGAATAAAACTTATCTCAAGCCCTGCTTGAATTCAAAAACGTTGCATCATCAACGGCTCGAGCGCGCCGCAACTTCCATCAACAACCTAACACGGTTGCCAAACCTTCAAAGACCAATCCCTGATTGGTCAACAAAAACGGCAAGATGCCAATGGGGAGTAAACACAAAAAAAAAGTGAGCACTGAAAATATTTCGATCAATCTATTTATACGTTCTATGACCGCGATACGTCATCTCATGACACACCCTACTTTGCATTGGAGATATACATCTCAACTATTCCTGATTGAGTGATTTAACAATCTTTCTATTCGTTTTTTCGGCTCAAAGTAGCCAAAAACATCTCAACCATCGGGTGTTACGTCATAGGATGATTCCGATGTTGCACGATCATGCCCGAATCAATTTCAGTTATCCGCCGCTGGGACACAAGACGCGGAGTGGCAAAAACATATCGGAGGTAGGTTTCAAAAAATACTTTAACATTTGTAATTAAATTAAAAGCGCTCCAAGATACTGAATAAAGGCTTTTAAGCCCAACATGTTCCCCCCTCTTGGAGACCTTTTATTAATTACATACATGAAACAATTTAAATACTATATACAATATAAACATACACATGAGCTTACAATTTGAAAAGATTTATTTTTTACATTCCACCCCCCAATTAAAAATAATTCTGCATAAGGAGTTTAGACTATATTTAGATAATGGCTTCGTGAAAATGTCAGCTATGTTTACATTCGTCCTAACATATTCAATAGAAAACAATTTTTGTTCAATTAAATTTCTCAGAAAATGATATCTGACATCTATGTGTTTAGTCCTCGAGTTTTCAATTGGGGATTTCGAAAAATCAATAGTTGCAATGTTATCACAAAAAATTACAGTTTCTTTTAGTTGAAAACCTTCAATTCCTAAGTTGTTGATCTCATCAATTATTCTTTTCAACCAAACTATTTCTTTAGCCGTTTCTCCCAATGAGATGTATTCGGCTTCCATGGTTGATAATGAGACACATTTGTGTTTAAAGGTTCTCCAACTTATCGGAACTTTATCAATACAAACTATTGAACCCCCCATTGATACTCTATCCTCACGATTCGCAGCATAATCAGAATCTGAAAAACCTCTAATTCTAATACTGTTAATAGCACTTAAATTAAACTTATAGTTACAGGTGTATTTCAAATAGCCTAATAATCTTAAAAGAAAATCCCAGTGTTTCTTACCAGGATTAGCCTGGAATTGTGAAAATATATTAACTGCATATGAAATGTCAGGACGAGTTTTTCCGGCAATGTATGTCAAGCACCCTAGCAAATTCCGGTACGGGAGTTTCTCCATCTCTTTGATTTCGTACTCGGTCTTAGGACAATCATCCTTGGACAAAACCGTACCTCTTGAAATTGGAAGGGTAGATATAGGCACATTATACTCAGAAAAAAGGTTTAAAATTTTGGAAATATAAGAAATCTGGTGAATGAAAATTTTACCATCATTCTCAATAAATTCAATTCCCAACAATTTTCTTGTTTTCCCCAGTTCTTTAATATCATATACAGTTTTAATTTCATCAATTACATTTTTAACTAAATTTTTATTCTTGGCAAAAATCAAAATATCATCCACATATATTAACAGGAAAATTTCACTGTTCCTCACATAAACACAATTACATCCTATTATTCTTTTAAATTGGAATCGCTGGAGAACACCATCAATTTCATGAAACCAATTTCTCCCGGACTGGTGTAGTCCATATAAGGATTTCTTAAGTTTACATACATAGTTAGGATGAATTTTACTTATAAAACCTTCTGGCTGCCTCATAAAAATATTTTCTTCCAGGTCAGCATATAAATATGCATTCTTTATATCAATTTGAAAATGACACCATTTTAATAAAGATACAAAAATTGTGAAAAATAGTCTTACTAAAGAAAATTCCACCACCGGGCTGAAGACCTCAGAATAGGACTCGCCAGGGATCTGGCGATTTCCGCCTGCAACAAGTCTTGCCTTATATCTTACAATCTCATCACGATCATTTTTCTTCAAATCATACACCCACCGGTTCCCCAGAATGGGCTGATTCTTAGGTGGAGGTACAAGTTCCCACACACCTCTCTGTTTGATGACTTCTAGTTCATCTTCCATAGCAAGTTTCCAGTTCTTCAGCTCGGGGGTGGATAAACATTGTTTATAGGAATTGGGAATTAATACTTCAACCAAACTAGCCTCAGGCACTTCTTCCTCACTTTCATCAGAAGTAACAATTTCTTCCTGGGGTTGATCCCCATTAGAAACTTCCCCACTTACAGGATTTTTGGAAGAAAAGTCAAAAAATTTGGGGTCATATTCTATTTTGTGGTCATCACAATATTTTAGTACTTCCTTTGGGGATCTCAATCGAACTTTCTTATTCCCCGCAATTGTGTAATAATAGATATCTTTTTTCTTCCCCGTTTTTCTCTTCTTCACTTCCCTAATCCATTTAACCTTATTACAAGGAGTTCCCTGAGTACTTTCCTTAATTCTTTGATCCAACTCAATTTCACTTATAGGTTTGATAAAATTAAAATTTCTTTCTGATTTGGATCTATTTAACGATTCCCCCCATTTGACATTCTCATTAAAGTTAACATTCATGGTTTCTGTTATAGTTCTGGTGTTAGGATCCAAAATCCGGTATCCTCGAGTCCGAATGGCATATCCCACCATTATCCCCTTTTTAGCTCTCATATCTAATTTCCTTAATTTAGACTTTGGTAATCCTATGTAGGCTAAACAGCCAAATACTTTCAAATGTCTAACAGAAGGCTTATTCCCACAAAAAAGCTCAAAAGGGGTTTTCTTTTCATTTCCGACAACAGTCCTGTTTCTTACGTAATTAAAGCACATAGCTGCTTCTGCCCAAAATTCCTCTCCTAGCCCGGAATCTCTTAACATTGCTCTAACACCATTCATAATCGTGAGATTATACCTCTCCACAACGCCATTTTGCTGAGGCGTATAAGTGTTAGTCCTCTCAATTTTTATCCCCTGGCTAGTGAGATAACTTTCAAATTTAACATTAACGAATTCTCTCCCGTTGTCGGAACGAACAGCTTTAATTTTCCTATCAAGAAACCTCTCATTTCTTTTCTGAAAATTCAAAAAAACATTGAATGCCTCGTCTTTACTCTTTAAGAAAAATACGAAAGATTTGCGAGAAAAATCATCAATTAAACAATAAATGTATCTTTTCCCCCCTAAGGATTCAGTCTGAAAAGGACCGGCCAGATCCATGTGAATTAGATCAAGAGGAACTTGTGACCGACGCTCAGGAACAGACCTAAAAGAGCATTTTCTCTTTTTACCCAATTTACAAGGTTCACATTCAAATCTGGGCCCCCTTTTAATTTCAAGACCTTGGGTGGCTCCTAACTTACTTGTTAAATTGATAGTGTCCATATTTGTGTGAGCAAAACGTTTATGCCACAGCTCCATATCTACATTCACAGCATTGGCCCTTTCAAAGTGATTCTTAACAGTAGGGGTATCAACATAATTGGTATTTTCACAATTTACATAAAAACTTGGTTTAACACAATAAAGTTTATTAATTAAGACTGCAGTAAACAATTTAACATTTTCTTTATTAAAGACACAAATTTTACCCAGATACCATCTTATTTTAAAACCTTGTCGGTCAATACATGATCCGGAAAGTAAATTGCGGCGCAATGTTGGAGCATAGAATACATTATTTAAAGTTATTGTTATCAGTTTCCTATCTGACTCTATTTTGAAAATTACCCTACCTATTCCTTCTACTTTACTTTTAATATTACCAACTGCCACCTCCATTTGGGTATTTTGAACAGGCTTTAATTCTGTGAACAAATTTTTGTCCCGGCAAAAATGTGCCGTACTTCCTGAATCAAAAAGCCAGGAATTTTCACATTTTGGAATAGTAGAGTTAGCCGAGATTTCGTCAGATTCTTCCACTGAACAAAACATGCCAGCAGCTTGAGCGTCTGATTTAGATTTATTATTTACATTTTTATTTTGACTATCTTTATTCCTGCTCCAACACCGCGAGGCAATATGACCCTTTTTCTTACAATAATGACAAATTTTGTTTTTAAAAAAAGGTTTACTCCTTTCATTTGCCACTCCGTGTCTGTTGGGTTTAGAAATAACATTCATTGCCGAATTTGATGTATCAGGTTCTTTAGTCAAATATTTGATTCTACCCTCCTCGGCTAATAACTCATCTTTTACTTTGGAGAAGGTAAACATACTTGCGTCCCACCGGTAAATAGCCTGGAGAATACTGTCAAAGTTGGAGGGCAGATACCTAATCAATTGAAAAGTCCGAATCTTTTCTTCCATTACATAACCATTATCAACAAGTTGTTTATGGATTCCCCCCAACCTGGCAGCGAATAACCCAATTGATTCGTTTTCATTTAGTTTACATGAAAAGTAGGACTCCCACAATGTCGCCATCCTGGCCAGAGATGGGGGTTCAAAATTACCTTTCAGTGTATTCCAAGCTTCGCTTGGGTCTTCTATATCGTCTATCAGCCTTTTTACGTCGCCTTCTAAGTTTAAATAAATTATTGCCAAAGCTTGACCACATTTCTTCCGGTCAAGTGCAGGAATGTTTTTCCCCTCTAATTTCTTTTGGGTTACTTCCCATAGGTCTCTTTCAATAAGGACCATCTTAATATCTCTGGACCAGAGGTGGCCCAATTACGGGATCCCAACTTTTCTATATTTCTATAATCTTTATCCATTATCAAAAAATATTTTATTTCCCACGGGCAGACTAAACCACGCTCTGCTACCACTTCTTGGGTAATGTGTCTTTACCTTAAGTTCATAGAACTAAATAAAAGGTTTACAGAACCCCAACATCAAAAAGCCGTGCAGTCTGCCAGTAAGAAATAAAACATACTCAAAGTAATTTTAAATAAATAACATTTATTAAAATATCACAGTATACAACAATAAAAATTTGTTAAATACCAAAAATAATTTAGATTGTAAAGAACCCCCCAATTATCACAGAAATTTCAAAGTTAAATTGTTAAATAAACACTTTTAGAAAAACGCGAAACATTTTAGAAAAAATTGTAAAATGTCACCTTCCTGCGCTAAATGCGCATGTTTACATTGCTGAAGAATTCTTGACCAAGTGTAATCGAAGAAAACTGTTCCATCATTCACCGGCCGATAGGCTAGCTTAGTTCTAGAAGAACCTTTTCAAATACCGGAACACAAACTTGTGCACCCACAGGAATTACACCGGAACCTTCTGGAACTCTGGTAGGAACGTCTAGGAAATCCAATCATGAAGGTCACTCTGAAGGACATCGATGATTTCAAACTGATGACAGTCCCACACCACCATAGGAGCACCGGTAAATCAATCCAGGTATTGGCCAAGTTTAAGTGTTAGGCCTAGTTGCAATGAACTACATCTCCCGCGAACCTCTTCAGCAATGTTGACATTTTCCCTCCATAAAAGGGAGTAATTTAGAACATTCTTAAACAACAATTAACACTGAATAAAACTTATCTCAAGCCCTGCTTGAATTCAAAAACGTTGCATCATCAACGGCTCGAGCGCGCCGCAACTTCCATCAACAACCTAACACGGTTGCCAAACCTTCAAAGACCAATCCCTGATTGGTCAACAAAAACGGCAAGATGCCAATGGGGAGTAAACACAAAAAAAAAGTGAGCACTGAAAATATTTCGATCAATCTATTTATACGTTCTATGACCGCGATACGTCATCTCATGACACACCCTACTTTGCATTGGAGATATACATCTCAACTATTCCTGATTGAGTGATTTAACAATCTTTCTATTCGTTTTTTCGGCTCAAAGTAGCCAAAAACATCTCAACCATCGGGTGTTACGTCATAGGATGATTCCGATGTTGCACGATCATGCCCGAATCAATTTCAGTTATCCGCCGCTGGGACACAAGACGCGGAGTGGCAAAAACATATCGGAGGTAGGTTTCAAAAAATACTTTAACATTTGTAATTAAATTAAAAGCGCTCCAAGATACTGAATAAAGGCTTTTAAGCCCAACATGTTCCCCCCTCTTGGAGACCTTTTATTAATTACATACATGAAACAATTTAAATACTATATACAATATAAACATACACATGAGCTTACAATTTGAAAAGATTTATTTTTTACATTCCACCCCCCAATTAAAAATAATTCTGCATAAGGAGTTTAGACTATATTTAGATAATGGCTTCGTGAAAATGTCAGCTATGTTTACATTCGTCCTAACATATTCAATAGAAAACAATTTTTGTTCAATTAAATTTCTCAGAAAATGATATCTGACATCTATGTGTTTAGTCCTCGAGTTTTCAATTGGGGATTTCGAAAAATCAATAGTTGCAATGTTATCACAAAAAATTACAGTTTCTTTTAGTTGAAAACCTTCAATTCCTAAGTTGTTGATCTCATCAATTATTCTTTTCAACCAAACTATTTCTTTAGCCGTTTCTCCCAATGAGATGTATTCGGCTTCCATGGTTGATAATGAGACACATTTGTGTTTAAAGGTTCTCCAACTTATCGGAACTTTATCAATACAAACTATTGAACCCCCCATTGATACTCTATCCTCACGATTCGCAGCATAATCAGAATCTGAAAAACCTCTAATTCTAATACTGTTAATAGCACTTAAATTAAACTTATAGTTACAGGTGTATTTCAAATAGCCTAATAATCTTAAAAGAAAATCCCAGTGTTTCTTACCAGGATTAGCCTGGAATTGTGAAAATATATTAACTGCATATGAAATGTCAGGACGAGTTTTTCCGGCAATGTATGTCAAGCACCCTAGCAAATTCCGGTACGGGAGTTTCTCCATCTCTTTGATTTCGTACTCGGTCTTAGGACAATCATCCTTGGACAAAACCGTACCTCTTGAAATTGGAAGGGTAGATATAGGCACATTATACTCAGAAAAAAGGTTTAAAATTTTGGAAATATAAGAAATCTGGTGAATGAAAATTTTACCATCATTCTCAATAAATTCAATTCCCAACAATTTTCTTGTTTTCCCCAGTTCTTTAATATCATATACAGTTTTAATTTCATCAATTACATTTTTAACTAAATTTTTATTCTTGGCAAAAATCAAAATATCATCCACATATATTAACAGGAAAATTTCACTGTTCCTCACATAAACACAATTACATCCTATTATTCTTTTAAATTGGAATCGCTGGAGAACACCATCAATTTCATGAAACCAATTTCTCCCGGACTGGTGTAGTCCATATAAGGATTTCTTAAGTTTACATACATAGTTAGGATGAATTTTACTTATAAAACCTTCTGGCTGCCTCATAAAAATATTTTCTTCCAGGTCAGCATATAAATATGCATTCTTTATATCAATTTGAAAATGACACCATTTTAATAAAGATACAAAAATTGTGAAAAATAGTCTTACTAAAGAAAATTCCACCACCGGGCTGAAGACCTCAGAATAGGACTCGCCAGGGATCTGGCGATTTCCGCCTGCAACAAGTCTTGCTTTATATCTTACAATCTCATCACGATCATTTTTCTTCAAATCATACACCCACCGGTTCCCCAGAATGGGCTGATTCTTAGGTGGAGGTACAAGTTCCCACACACCTCTCTGTTTGATGACTTCTAGTTCATCTTCCATAGCAAGTTTCCAGTTCTTCAGCTCGGGGGTGGATAAACATTGTTTATAGGAATTGGGAATTAATACTTCAACCAAACTAGCCTCAGGCACTTCTTCCTCACTTTCATCAGAAGTAACAATTTCTTCCTGGGGTTGATCCCCATTAGAAACTTCCCCACTTACAGGATTTTTGGAAGAAAAGTCAAAAAATTTGGGGTCATATTCTATTTTGTGGTCATCACAATATTTTAGTACTTCCTTTGGGGATCTCAATCGAACTTTCTTATTCCCCGCAATTGTGTAATAATAGATATCTTTTTTCTTCCCCGTTTTTCTCTTCTTCACTTCCCTAATCCATTTAACCTTATTACAAGGAGTTCCCTGAGTACTTTCCTTAATTCTTTGATCCAACTCAATTTCACTTATAGGTTTGATAAAATTAAAATTTCTTTCTGATTTGGATCTATTTAACGATTCCCCCCATTTGACATTCTCATTAAAGTTAACATTCATGGTTTCTGTTATAGTTCTGGTGTTAGGATCCAAAATCCGGTATCCTCGAGTCCGAATGGCATATCCCACCATTATCCCCTTTTTAGCTCTCATATCTAATTTCCTTAATTTAGACTTTGGTAATCCTATGTAGGCTAAACAGCCAAATACTTTCAAATGTCTAACAGAAGGCTTATTCCCACAAAAAAGCTCAAAAGGGGTTTTCTTTTCATTTCCGACAACAGTCCTGTTTCTTACGTAATTAAAGCACATAGCTGCTTCTGCCCAAAATTCCTCTCCTAGCCCGGAATCTCTTAACATTGCTCTAACACCATTCATAATCGTGAGATTATACCTCTCCACAACGCCATTTTGCTGAGGCGTATAAGTGTTAGTCCTCTCAATTTTTATCCCCTGGCTAGTGAGATAACTTTCAAATTTAACATTAACGAATTCTCTCCCGTTGTCGGAACGAACAGCTTTAATTTTCCTATCAAGAAACCTCTCATTTCTTTTCTGAAAATTCAAAAAAACATTGAATGCCTCGTCTTTACTCTTTAAGAAAAATACGAAAGATTTGCGAGAAAAATCATCAATTAAACAATAAATGTATCTTTTCCCCCCTAAGGATTCAGTCTGAAAAGGACCGGCCAGATCCATGTGAATTAGATCAAGAGGAACTTGTGACCGACGCTCAGGAACAGACCTAAAAGAGCATTTTCTCTTTTTACCCAATTTACAAGGTTCACATTCAAATCTGGGCCCCCTTTTAATTTCAAGACCTTGGGTGGCTCCTAACTTACTTGTTAAATTGATAGTGTCCATATTTGTGTGAGCAAAACGTTTATGCCACAGCTCCATATCTACATTCACAGCATTGGCCCTTTCAAAGTGATTCTTAACAGTAGGGGTATCAACATAATTGGTATTTTCACAATTTACATAAAAACTTGGTTTAACACAATAAAGTTTATTAATTAAGACTGCAGTAAACAATTTAACATTTTCTTTATTAAAGACACAAATTTTACCCAGATACCATCTTATTTTAAAACCTTGTCGGTCAATACATGATCCGGAAAGTAAATTGCGGCGCAATGTTGGAGCATAGAATACATTATTTAAAGTTATTGTTATCAGTTTCCTATCTGACTCTATTTTGAAAATTACCCTACCTATTCCTTCTACTTTACTTTTAATATTACCAACTGCCACCTCCATTTGGGTATTTTGAACAGGCTTTAATTCTGTGAACAAATTTTTGTCCCGGCAAAAATGTGCCGTACTTCCTGAATCAAAAAGCCAGGAATTTTCACATTTTGGAATAGTAGAGTTAGCCGAGATTTCGTCAGATTCTTCCACTGAACAAAACATGCCAGCAGCTTGAGCGTCTGATTTAGATTTATTATTTACATTTTTATTTTGACTATCTTTATTCCTGCTCCAACACCGCGAGGCAATATGACCCTTTTTCTTACAATAATGACAAATTTTGTTTTTAAAAAAAGGTTTACTCCTTTCATTTGCCACTCCGTGTCTGTTGGGTTTAGAAATAACATTCATTGCCGAATTTGATGTATCAGGTTCTTTAGTCAAATATTTGATTCTACCCTCCTCGGCTAATAACTCATCTTTTACTTTGGAGAAGGTAAACATACTTGCGTCCCACCGGTAAATAGCCTGGAGAATACTGTCAAAGTTGGAGGGCAGATACCTAATCAATTGAAAAGTCCGAATCTTTTCTTCCATTACATAACCATTATCAACAAGTTGTTTATGGATTCCCCCCAACCTGGCAGCGAATAACCC
This sequence comes from Uloborus diversus, assembly GCF_026930045.1. Classification (NCBI taxonomy): domain Eukaryota; kingdom Metazoa; phylum Arthropoda; class Arachnida; order Araneae; family Uloboridae; genus Uloborus; species Uloborus diversus. Next base: position 45,192,592 of record NC_072740.1, on the reverse strand, counting down.
AATTGATTCGTTTTCATTTAGTTTACATGAAAAGTAGGACTCCCACAATGTCGCCATCCTGGCCAGAGATGGGGGTTCAAAATTACCTTTCAGTGTATTCCAAGCTTCGCTTGGGTCTTCTATATCGTCTATCAGCCTTTTTACGTCGCCTTCTAAGTTTAAATAAATTATTGCCAAAGCTTGACCACATTTCTTCCGGTCAAGTGCAGGAATGTTTTTCCCCTCTAATTTCTTTTGGGTTACTTCCCATAGGTCTCTTTCAATAAGGACCATCTTAATATCTCTGGACCAGAGGTGGCCCAATTACGGGATCCCAACTTTTCTATATTTCTATAATCTTTATCCATTATCAAAAAATATTTTATTTCCCACGGGCAGACTAAACCACGCTCTGCTACCACTTCTTGGGTAATGTGTCTTTACCTTAAGTTCATAGAACTAAATAAAAGGTTTACAGAACCCCAACATCAAAAAGCCGTGCAGTCTGCCAGTAAGAAATAAAACATACTCAAAGTAATTTTAAATAAATAACATTTATTAAAATATCACAGTATACAACAATAAAAATTTGTTAAATACCAAAAATAATTTAGATTGTAAAGAACCCCCCAATTATCACAGAAATTTCAAAGTTAAATTGTTAAATAAACACTTTTAGAAAAACGCGAAACATTTTAGAAAAAATTGTAAAATGTCACCTTCCTGCGCTAAATGCGCATGTTTACATTGCTGAAGAATTCTTGACCAAGTGTAATCGAAGAAAACTGTTCCATCATTCACCGGCCGATAGGCTAGCTTAGTTCTAGAAGAACCTTTTCAAATACCGGAACACAAACTTGTGCACCCACAGGAATTACACCGGAACCTTCTGGAACTCTGGTAGGAACGTCTAGGAAATCCAATCATGAAGGTCACTCTGAAGGACATCGATGATTTCAAACTGATGACAGTCCCACACCACCATAGGAGCACCGGTAAATCAATCCAGGTATTGGCCAAGTTTAAGTGTTAGGCCTAGTTGCAATGAACTACATCTCCCGCGAACCTCTTCAGCAATGTTGACATTTTCCCTCCATAAAAGGGAGTAATTTAGAACATTCTTAAACAACAATTAACACTGAATAAAACTTATCTCAAGCCCTGCTTGAATTCAAAAACGTTGCATCATCAACGACTCGAGCGCGCCGCAACTTCCATCAACAACCTAACACGGTTGCCAAACCTTCAAAGACCAATCCCTGATTGGTCAACAAAAACGGCAAGATGCCAATGGGGAGTAAACACAAAAAAAAAAGTGAGCACTGAAAATATTTCGATCAATCTATTTATACGTTCTATGACCGCGATACGTCATCTCATGACACACCCTACTTTGCATTGGAGATATACATCTCAACTATTCCTGATTGAGTGATTTAACAATCTTTCTATTCGTTTTTTCGGCTCAAAGTAGCCAAAAACATCTCAACCATCGGGTGTTACGTCATAGGATGATTCCGATGTTGCACGATCATGCCCGAATCAATTTCAGTTATCCGCCGCTGGGACACAAGACGCGGAGTGGCAAAAACATATCGGAGGTAAGTTTCAAAAAATACTTTAACATTAAATTAAAAGCGCTCCAAGATACTGAATAAAGGCTTTCAAGCCCAACACCACCTCAAACACAGACACTGCCTCTTTCATACCCATCTTTTTCGCGGAAGTTTGATGGATAAAAATGGGTTCCAAGTTATCGCCATATCAAATAACGCCTACCATCGCTTCCTAGACTAAATCTAGACTCATTCTTAAAGAGAAAAGCCCTCCATTAATCAGGCGTCAAGTGAATATGTTGTCGTGCCAACGGTCCCTTCTATGTCGAGGTGTGAGTGGCACACAAATGGCTGGTCTCCTCGCATACAGACCACCTTCGTGAAGTCTTCTACGTGCAGTTGACGTGACATTGACACCAACCTTCCGGTGGCTGCAGCAAGGGAGGATCTGAGATGAGTCGGAGTAGCGGCTCTATTTATATAACCTCAAAAATCGGTCATCAGCGCTCGTCGTAGCCGTTGGCCGTCCGTGGCTGAACCTCCTGGATGCCGAATGTGTCGTTTGAAATTGGCTCCAGAGCCTGTGAACCACAAAATGACTTACATTTAGCCGTATGGCTACTTCTGTTTGACTTTGCTCTGCCTCTAGTCTCCCATTGGCTTTCCATCGTAGTTCTGCAGGCAAATGATGCTTGAAAATCGTTGTTACAAAATGGTTATCTCGGATTTCTAATGGCAGTATCACAGCGCAGTTTATAGGCTAGCTCTTAACCACGGACTTTTTATGTTCCTCCCAGATGACGCACTCCAATTTCAGCGCCACTAATTTGCATATTGCACTCTTATTGAGCAATTCTTACTCTGCAACACATTCAAATTTTACACGGTTTGGCTTTTTTTTTAGAGAGTTATCGCTATTTTTCTGGTTTTTCTTTAATTTATGATAACCAGTGTATATTCAATTCAAGGTGACCAGACGTCCTGATGCCGGAATGTCCCGGTTTTTCGTTTAAGTTCCATTAAACAAGAAATGTACAAAAATTCTAGATTTTAAAATGCTTTTGCAATTATTTGTTGTCAAGAAACGTTATGACATCATGAAAAAATATTATTCTTTAGTTTTTACTGCTACTAAACTGACTCCACGTTGATTCCGATTGAAGAAGAGGAACTGTTAAGTTTTCAATGTTGGCCGCAAACGGAATTTACTTCTTGAAATTTTCCTTGCATGTTGATTTTGCATTGGTTGTTGTTGTCGTGTGGTAGCTAGGCTGGCAATTTGGGGTGCGCTGCTTCACTTTTCCAACTGTACCGTAATTTGGTGTGAAGTCCGACTTCTACAGTGCACACATGACTTGCCATAAGAACCTTTTTATAGGGTAGGCAACTATTCACAGCATAACAACACATTCACACAAAGAAAGGGCAGGAGAGAGACAGTACGTCCATGCCCGGGCCGGGATTCGAACCCGGACGCAATGGGAAGTTTGGGCGCCGGGAACATTGGGCACCCAGGTTTTGGGCGCTCTTCAACATTTTCGGTGCCCAAAAACTGTGCGTCCAATCGACGGCTCCCAACTTTCCCAACGCAGAATGTTCTCGATGCCCAATATGCCCGGTGCACAATGTTTCCGGTGCCCAATGTTCCTGGCGCCCAATCTTCCTAGACCGAACTCGGACCTTCCTGTCGCACAGGGGTGCCCACAGGGTGGGATTATGGCGCAAGTTGCGCCATCAAAATATTTGGGGGGGAGGGGTTCCAGAAGTTTTGTTTTTCTTTAGAACATGAAATTTTTGATTTTTTGGAAGGAAAAAATATTTTAACTTATTCAACAAGAAATAAATGCATAAATAATACTTTTTTCACGTACTCCTTTCCAAAATTTAATGACCGTGTCTCTTTTCCAATAAAGGGAACATCAGAAACGGGATGGAGTTGATCTCCGCTTCAAAGCTGGATCAGACGATTCGCTTTCTTTTAAATTTATTATAAACTAGTGGCACCCGCACGGCTTTGCCCGTAGTAGAAAATTAAAAGGTCTTTTGGTTCGCCTGTATATTTACAAATAATGTATGATGAATTTCTCACTTATTGGCCTGCCCATGTTACAGTTCCACGTTATGATAACTTGATAATTTACTCGTCCATCTTATGATAATTTTGTTCGGGAAAATGTTCTTAAAATTGGAATGGGAAAAAAAACAAAATCGAATTTTCGAAAAATCGCTTCGAGGTGCACACCCCCATGCTACAAACAACTAGTTCTGTGCCAAATTTCATGAAAATCGGCCGAACGGTCTAGGCACTATGCGCGTCACAGAGATCCTGACAGACAGAGATCCGGACAGAGAGACTTTCAACTTTATTATTAGTAAATACTTTCTGGAAGTAGCACAATTCTGCATGATGAATACATGTGACAGTGATGAGAGGGAGACAGATCAAAAAGGGACTAAAATAAAAAGTTTTCCCTCTCGTTTATTTATTGTTTGTAATAATTCTGATCACTATGCTCTAGTCTTTCATTTATTCATTACACCTTGACAATCGTTAAGAACTAGTTTTGAAGTTTGCGAATGACATATTTTTAATCCCTCCAATCGACAAATGCTATATTTTCTTCATGAACTAGCTTAAGTTTATGTAGAATTTTTCATTTCACTTTACTATCATCTTCGCTACCATTTTTAAACTGATTGTTTCAATTAAACATTAGGGCAATTCCACGAAAAGTTGTCCTGACCCACCAATTTTTTTTTTTTTTTTACATAATACAGAATCAAACCTTATTTTTTGACAAAAAAAAAAGTCTACACTTTTCATTTCTGGCATCAATTTTGATTTTGAGCTTAAAATATTTTATCTCATATTTTCGCCTTTTTTGATAACATTTAGACGAAGTAGAAAAAAACGGATTATTACTGAAATAAATGTAAGATCCATTTTTTCTTAACTTAACCATTCATTTTTTGGGGAAAAACTATCAAATATCATGAACACAGATACTTTACTATAATTATGTCTAATTTTTTTTTAGTAAAGATCATTGATAAATTTTTAACCCCCCAAAATATGCAGGCCACTTTTTGTTGGTCACACACGTAACGCAAAAGGAACAAAAGCTTTCCTCCAAGGTCAAATCGGGGGGATAGAAGAAAAATATCTCATATCATAAATTAACTTTATACATAATACCTGTAACCAGACTTTCATCTTCAAACATTCTGCAGAAAATTTTTAACGAGGCTTTTTCAAAGATGTCACACAACGTAACGCTCCTGTATGGTTTTCATTATTAAACCGTTTTTACGTACTATTTTTATGGAAAAAAGTACTTTACATAATTCAACTAAAAATAATGTATGCTGGCACTAAAACCAAGACTCAATGAGTGCTCAAAAATAATTAATAATAATAATAAAAATAATAATAAATAAATAAATAAGTAAGAATTGTTTCTTTCATACCCAAAGAGCAATTTAAACTAGGCATTCGCAATCTACATACCTTACGATCAAAATACAATGTTAATACCTTAAATTGCATTAATATTTTTTGATAATTTTTGGTTTTTGAGAAGAGAAGTGAATAAATTCTACAAATGATTTAAAACATTCCTCATAGTAATTAACCACAGAAGTAAGTGTTAGAAGTTCGTGATAGTTTATAAGCTTGACATTACTATATAATTCGTATACAAGTAAGAATTAATTTCACTTCATTCTTTGTTTTGTGAATGTATCCTGTAGGTATTTACTGGCTGCGTTGCCCGGCGTAGCACGGTCTACCTCGAAAATAAGAGTTGTATCAAGAGACGCATTTTCAACAATCAGGTTTAAATAAAAGGAAAAAAAATAGTGTAAAACTTCCTGTTAATGTGTAGAAAAGAGCAATTTTATGCGTCAAAATTTAAATTCAGACGTCCTAGGCCATTTTTCTTTCAGAAAATGTTGTCATTATTAATAATACGCCTAACTAGCCTGTTTCACGGATTTTCTGGCAAAAAACCCCTAAGGGGAGTCGAACCCCCCATAGGGGTGCGAAAATACCCCTATGTGAGTTCCTGAGCATCAAAGGACCTCTGTGTCAAATTTGGCAAAGATCCGATGTAAACTAAATTTGAATTAGGAAAATCCTCGTAGGGGGTGTCACAGTTCCCCCCCCCCCTCAGAAGAAGGAAAATCTCCATGTGAGTTCCCAAGCACCAAAGAACCTCTGTGCGCAGTTTGGCAAAGATCCGACGTAAACTGTGGATTTTTATTAGAAAATCCCCCTCATCTGCAGCGCGCGGTCACACACATAACAATTTAATGTCACGCACGTAACGCTAATAAAATATTTTTTATTGCTATTGTAAGAGCTTTAGAAAAAAAAATTATGGAATACTTACTTGGTATACTTAGACACATGCACAAAAAATACTATTAATTTACCTTTCAAAATTTCACAGGAAATCACAAAATAGTATGAGGTACAGCTTATTTTCAGATTTTCCGAGTCACACACGTAATGCTATAAAATTCTATAAAAAAATTCTATAAAAAAATTTAGAATTATGCTAGGAAAAAAACACTGTCGCCTAAAAGCTTTTGCTATACGCTAGAATGACCCATCAGATGATTTTTATTAAAACTTTCAGTGATGTTAGTTTTTGCTGATGGAAGCATAACATTCTGTTCTTAAGGTGTTTTAATTATTTTTCGTAAATTATTTTTACTTTCTTCTATATCTGATATACATAGAAGGATATTTAATTCGTTAAAATTCACAAGTTCTGATTTTCGATGTATGCTGAATAGCTGAATCCATTTTTGAGGATTTCTGAAAAATATCTGTCACAGAGTATCAGTGTTTGATCCATCTTTTTTGGCTATGCAACTTCCATTTTGGAAAACTTCCAGTTGAGCGCCCCCACTGTAACTCCCGAATAACACTCTTTGTCATCAAGAGTCACATACAACTGCGTTTCTAGAACTGCAATTAGGAAAAATTTATAGGAGAGAGCCCCTGATTCTTTCCTCTCTCCTTAACACAATCAAAAACAATCCTAAAATTGCGTTTTTGGAGTATCAATTTCGAAAAACTGCTGGGGGAATGACACCGAATTTTACCCTCCACTAACATTATCAAGATCTATCAAAACTGCGTTTTTGAAGCTTCAAGTTCGTTAATTTAAGTGGAGCGCCCTTCTCCCTTCCCCCACTCTCATCAACATTATTAAAGATCGTCTTAAATTTGATTTTCAGGAATTCAATTTCGAGAAAATGCCGGGAGAGCTTCGGAAAACTCTTTTGCTTAACGAAACAAAGGTCGGCTACAATTACAATTTTAGAGGAACAATTTCAGAAACCTGCCTGTCCCCCAACCATAGATAGCCTAAAATAGCGTTTTTAAGACTTTGTTCGCGAAACTTTTCCCGGGACGAGCCTACGAATCTCCCTTTTCCCTAACTTTACCACAGATAATCTAAAACTGCGTTTTTAGAACTACAATTTTGAAAACTTATCGGAAGAGTGCCCCCGAACCCGTCCCCTCTTCCTAACACAACAGTAGACTATCTAAAACTGCGATTTTGAAGTTTCAATATTGAAAAAATACCTGGGAGGGGCCACCGAACCTTTTATCCCCCTAACATCACCAGAGATCGTATAAAACTGCGGTTTTAAAACTACAATTTCGAAAATTTTCCGGGGGAGAGTAGGGGAATAATGAGAGTTCTGCAACAGGAGGCGGTGGCGGTAGTATGCATCTGCAATCCGCCTCCCCCTCCCACTCTTCCTCCCACCGCCTCCTCCACTTCCTCCCCACCCCCTCCCGACCTTGGGGTTGACCCTCCCCACGACCGGGGCCGCCGCGAGAACCCGTAGAAGGTGACGAGGGTTTTTCCCGCGTTTTAGATATTTTTCCCGCGTTTTCGGACTTAGAATATTTTGAACTTGTTGTCATGGTATCCACAAAGTTTTTACTTTTTGGATGGCGAGTTTCGGTTTTGGAATGGCAACACTTGTTGTCATGACAACCAGAGTTTTTAGTTTTCGGTTGGCAACACCTGTTGCTATGCTTTAACTTATGCTATGTTTAACGTCGGTGGCGCCATCTATTGAGATATTTCCGGACTTTGAATAATTTCGACGAATGGTTGTCAAGACAACCAAAGTTTCGCGAATTTAATTATTTTTATTTTTACAGAGTGTCGCTGCTGGGAATCGAACACACGATCTCCAAAAGGTCTTAGTAGCTGTCAGATTTAGACACGCGCAAACTGACCAAGCTACTAAGACCTGAGTGTAAGCACGTTAATTATCATCTCAATATAATTTTCACATGTGCTAAATGCTCGTGGCGTCATCTATTGAGACTTTGAAGATTTTCCGTGATTTTTTGGACTTGGAAATTTTTTTTTTTTTTTAAATCTTCGTTTTTAGGGAATGGCAAAATGTCGCAATTGTTGCCATGACAATGTGTGATACTTTTTGCCATACCATCCAAAAGTCTTTTGATCTTTAATTATTTTCGGGCGTTTTCAAACTTGAAATATTTTTCGAACTTTATTTTTTTTTTCAGGTATTTTAGAATTCAAATATTTTTTACATTCAAGTCTTAGACTATTTTGACGTCTTTCGTTCTTTTGCTTATTTTCGAGCGTTTTCAAACTTTGAATATTTTTCACAAGTTAGATTTTCTTTTTTTTTTTTTTTTTTTTTTTTCATTGTATCAATCAGCTTTAATATTCAATACGATTTATACATTTTCACGAGTTAATTTTAATCGCCATATCAATCTTAATTCCGATAGTATTAATTACTGCATAACATTAACAAATTTTCATGGAATTTAAAAATCATCTTGTATATTTTTTTCAGTAGGTAAATTTCTCACTCAAGTTACATTTCATCACTACATATGCTTTTCAAGAGTTTCATTTCATTTAATTAATTCTAATAATTTTTTTCATTAACATATACCTACATCTCAATTTTCATCAAATTCAAGAATCATGTTTTTCACTTTATATGTTACTGTTTATTATTTTTAGACTTCCATCATATTGTTTCCGAAATTACAAATTAATTTTAAATAGTTGCAAATATTTTTTTTTTTTATAGCTGTTGATTAATTTATCGCATTCAAATTTAATCAAAGTAATTCAACGATTGGTAATTAACTTTACCAGTTCACCAAAAAAAAGCATTCAACGCGCAAATCATACAACAAAACTTAGAAAAGCTAGTTTTTACAAACTTCGAACCATTTTCAAAATATATACACTCCTCAACAAAAGGAAAATTATCTTTTAACACTAATTCAAAATCACAATCAAACATGCCCTCACGCGCTTAAATATTTTCATACATTTACTATTTATTACATCGCTATATCCAAAATACGCCATTTTCAACATAGTTATTTTCGATGACCAAAAAATACCTCGATGAAAATACCTTAAATTTTAAACCATAAAATGATATAAATATCACAATTTAAAGAAAATTGCGAAAACTAACAGGAGTGTGAAAGACATGGTCTATTCACATAGAAGTATGGAGCGAAATGAATCATTATTGTGAAAGATTCGATAAAAAACTGTTTCAATGTAAGTATCATGACACCAATTTCAACTGACTAATTAAACTTGAGCTAATCCGAAAAGTTATGACATCACTTTCTTCAATTGATTTTATTAGGTGATTACTGATAAAGAAATGTATAATCTCGTTGATTCATCAACATGTGGTTTTTAATCGATGTGTTCCAGCTGAAATAAAGAAATTAATCATATGTTTATGTTTTTTTTTTTTTTTCCTGTTGAAATAAAGAAATTAATCATATGTTTTTTTTTTTTTTTTTTTTCCTGCTGAAATAAAGAAATTAATCATATGTTTTTTTTTTTTTTCCTGCTGAAATAAAGAAAGCATTTTTCCCTGCGGAAATAAAGAAATCAATGTATTCCTGCTGAAATAATGAAATCTTATCTGAAACCCCTTAAATACATTTCATTAAACTTTATAAACGAAATTAATAAGAATTTAATAACAAATTATATAATATATTTAAATTGAAAATATTTCACGGTAATTACAATTTCCATTTACAATAACATGTTCGTAACACATATAGATCATCGTACACATAGTATGCAAATGTTCTAAGGTATTCATTCCGAGCTCATATCGGCCTAATGCTGTCTGCATTCGGACGACGTAGCCATGCAGTTCATGACACATTCCATACACTTTTAGGTGGAGAACAAACTTTTTAAGTTCACTAAAAAATTCCCCTCGGCAAATTGGGCAAGTGGGGTTATTTATCCCCCAAAGTATTACACATTTCTCATGACATATATGACCACAATTCAATTTTATGAACTCACCATTCCCTTCAATCATGCATATAACACAGTCCTCCTCTTGGTTACAGAAATATCGACTTCTAATTTCGAAGTACGGGCCTTGATCGTTGATTGCGAAAAACTTTTCAAGTTCATCCCTAATCTCTTGCAATGAATTATACAATGCATTTCTTTCTTCATATGTATTATCGGCACTTAACCTTAAAATTTCCTGACAAATTTCTTCAAACACTACCATGTGTTCATCCATTTTCACCACACTTTGCAAATATTCACACTTCAGACCTGATCGAGCTCGTACAAACTTTCTAAAGCAAAATATCCATTTCAACTTTCGCTCACCTTGATTCACGCTCCGCTACACCTCCCCCTCTCTAGGGTCAATTGTGAACAACTTAGTGATAAGGAACGCGGTTGTAAGGCATTGACGATGGTATTAGTAAGTGCCCTGAGTCATCATCCCTCCAATTCCTCGTTCAAGGTCAAAATTGTAGCTTTCACCATCTGCTACGATTATAAATATTCACAATCTTCGATATAAATATATATATATATATATATATATATATATATATATATATATATTTTTTTTTTTTTTTCTACAACTTGAAATATTTTTTTTCAAACCATCTGTGTATATATATATATATATATATATATTTTATGATGATGTAAAAGGTGTGAATAATATTTAACACTTTGAATTCTTAATTACATATGCTTTTAATGAATTTCATTCCATTTAATTAACTCTAATAATTACTTTTTTCATTAATACTTAACTTAATCATTTTATCATACATTTATTCCAATTACAAAATTATGTTTAAAAGTTATTTATTTTTCTTAGCACAAGAGATTTTAACATGTTCCTACTAAAATGCTTTTCACTCTAGTTTGAGTTTACTAAAATAGCAACTCATATTTCAACTTGTAAGAATATTTTTTTTTTTTTCAAAACAATATTTTTTCAAACTTGTAACATTTTTCTACTTAGAAAATGAAATCAAATATTTTTTTTTCTTCAATTATATAAAATGTTTTTAAGAATTAATTTCTCAAACTTGTAATGTATTTCCACTAATTAAAAAAAAAATCAATTTTTTTTTCCAATCATATAAAAATAAATTTTTAATCTTACAAAAATAATTTTTTTTCCGCAAAAATATTTTTTTCAAAACAAAAATAATATTTTTATAACATATTATTTTTTTCTTTTCAATCTTTTTTCACAAAACTTTTTTTTTTCTTTTTTTTTTTTTTCATTTTTTTTTTTCAAACTTACAAAAAATAAATTTAATCAACTGAATCTTCAAACAGAATGATTTAATTAATTTTAAAACTAGCAATCAATTTACTTTTTGTATTAATAACAACTATTGTTAATCCGTTTACTCTTTGCACTCTCAGTATTAATTAGCACACATGCATTACAAATAATAGTAATGTTTAAGATACTTATAAATCATTCACTCAAGCTTTCAAATATCCAATTATCATGTTATTGTTCAATCATGTGAGGGAACTTGTAATGAAACTTTACTCATCAATCGAAATTATAAGCGAAAATATCACATTTTTAGCAATTAATATAATCATACAATTAACTTTGAATTTAAGAAAATTAAAAACTATTATACACTTAGTAACACATAGGTCGAAATGGTTTACGATCAGGTGAGTGTCTTTTATCAATTGAGAGAACAACATAGTTGAGAAAGAGCGCTCACTTTTCATATTAGAATTTATAAGTCTTTAAGGTATTTCTCCAATATTGAATTCAGTATTAATACGTATGAATTTCAACATGTGAATGTGACTGTATATTATTTTTCAACCCATTAACTTGTTTAAGGTTCACTATCATAATTTTCAACTTTTTCTTAGCATATGTTGAAATATTTTATGTGTGTCAATCTATTGAAATATCACAAAAATCATATTCTCACTCAAACTTTATTACAATACCATACAGTGAAACAAACAAAATACAGCCATTCTAAAGCTTGCTTACAAGAAAACGCATGTAGAAATATATGAAAGATTAATTTCAAAGCACAAATCATCAACTATATACAACGCAAAGCAATAAAACAAGTTTAACTGCCTTAAAGGATAACAGATACATTTTGAAGGATAGAGGTAATTCATTTATAAAACTTATTAATTTACTACTTAGCTAAAGGTGCGTATTTCGCAGTCTGAACTTCCACATTGACAATATGATCCAACGTCCACCCAGATCCAAGTTGTATAAACACCTCTAAGGCGTTTTCAACCTGACCAATAGCATCATTTAAATGTTCTAAGATAGTGTCCTTAACAAGTTCTATTCGCATTACACTTCTAAAATAAGAAGTAATCAAATCATCATCATCATCACCAACATGACGACTCAGCACTGCCTTCATTACTATGCACCATTTAATGCTTCGTTTTTCATCTATTTCATCCTCCAATATTTGAATAATTTGGAGTCTTAACTCATCAAAACACATTTTTATGTCTTGAGAATTTTGAGGAGCAGGTGTTACAAACTCCGTAGCAAAAACACCGAATGTAGTTTGTCGAGTAGGTTTTAATCTCTTTGGGACATGAGTTTTCACTGTAACTTGCTTCACTGCACTATGCATAACACGAACGTGATGCAAAAGGGTAGATTTACTCGCAAGCACTTTTCCGCACCGATCACATGTATAGCTTCGTTCATGTATCAGGATATGCCTTTTCAAACTATCCTCTCGTTTAAACTTTCTGTCACATTTCGAACATGCAAAGGTGGTAGTAGAATTATGAATCTTCAAATGACGATTCAAAGCAGATTTCCACTTGAATGACTTTCCACATTCTTGACATATGAATGAGGGACCATGCTCCTTAATATGTAGATTCAAATGCTTTCTTTCATCGAATAGCATGTCGCACTTTTCACATCTATAAGACTTCTTTCTAGAATGTATCTTTTGATGACTTCTCAAAGTAGACTCATGCCCAAAGGAAGCATTACATTTCATACAACAAAATGGTTTCATTCCTGAATGAGTCTTAAGATGTTGATTCAAATTTGAATTTGAACTAAATTGCTTCCCACATGAAGCACATACCTGTAAAAGATATAAAGGAAAAATAAATCAAAAATTATCAGAAACTTTTTTTATTTAAGTCAATTCTATCATTGAAAATAGCATTTAAAACACTAGCACATATGAAGTTTCGTGCTATATACTTTCACAACATCATTTCATCATCTAAATTTAAACTCAAATGAAATGTAAATAAATACATAAAACGTGAAAACAAAACTCCTGTTTACATCATATTCAATTCTTTTAATAAGACAAGAATCCGAAAGTTGAAATTTTATAAAAGTTCATTTAAAAATACAGCACACAATATCGTTTACTGTTCCGCTACCAAAATTCAGCATGTACAATTTTTCCACTAAACTAACAAGCTTCTTTAGAATATTAAAGTAAGATGCTTATCAAATAAGCGCAAACCTTCAAGTAAGCACATTCTATGAAAATATTAATCAATTTTCATGAAATGAATATTTCGTACTCACACTTTTGAAATAGAAAAATTGGTGAAATCTTTACCCAAAATCATTTATTATATTATTTTCATACTGCTTGAGCCCTCAAATATTTCAACAAAAGAATTATCACATAACACACTCAAAATAAATACTTACATGTGATGATAAAACATCTTCACGACTCACACCACCATCAACAATATTCGAGTTTTCCCTATGATTTTCCATTAGAAAATCTCTAAAGAAATTCGAAACACCAAGTTAAAATTTTCAACTGTTCGAAAAAGTTATTCGATAGAAGTTAACTTCAGCACAGAAAACCTCCCGTCACGATCGGAATGGAATCCAAACCACCAAAGGATCTTTCGAAGTAACCACATCAAATTTATACTTTCGAAGGATGCGTTAAACAAAAAGGTGAAATTATCAACCAATGAGAATGCTAAATGAAATGGATGAGAGAACCAATGAGCTTAATGCATTTGTTTGAATACAATCCTTTCACAACAGTAAAAAATAAAACAAAATTAATAAATAAATAAAGATAAATTCAATCCATATGTGACCATCAAGATCTTTCTCAAAATTTGTCGAAAACTACTCTGATTAGGGATGAACTTGAAAAGTTTTTCGCAATCAACGATCAAGGCCCGTACTTCGAAATTAGAAATCGATATTTCTGTAACCAAGAGGAGGACTGTGTTATATGCATGATTGAAGGGAATGGTGAGTTCATAAAATTGAATTGTGGTCATATATGTCATGAGAAATGTGTAATACTTTGGGGGATAAATAACCCCACTTGCCCAATTTGCCGAGGGGAATTTTTTAGTGAACTTAAAAAGTTTGTTCTCCACCTAAAAGTGTATGGAATGTGTCATGAACTGCATGGCTACGTCGTCCGAATGCAGACAGCATTAGGCCGATATGAGCTCGGAATGAATACCTTAGAACATTTGCATACTATGTGTACGATGATCTATATGTGTTACGAACATGTTATTGTAAATGGAAATTGTAATTACCGTGAAATATTTTCAATTTAAATATATTATATAATTTGTTATTAAATTCTTATTAATTTCGTTTATAAAGTTTAATGAAATGTATTTAAGGGGTTTCAGATAAGATTTCATTATTTCAGCAGGAATACATTGATTTCTTTATTTCCGCAGGGAAAAATGCTTTCTTTATTTCAGCAGGAAAAAAAAAAAAAAACATATGATTAATTTCTTTATTTCAGCAGGAAAAAAAAAAAAAAAAAAAAAAAACATATGATTAATTTCTTTATTTCAACAGGAAAAAAAAAAAACATAAACATATGATTAATTTCTTTATTTCAGCTGGAACACATCGATTAAAAACCACATGTTGATGAATCAACGAGATTATACATTTCTTTATCAGTAATCACCTAATAAAATCAATTGAAGAAAGTGATGTCATAACTTTTCGGATTAGCTCAAGTTTAATTAGTCAGTTGAAATTGGTGTCATGATACTTACATTGAAACAGTTTTTTATCGAATCTTTCACAATAATGATTCATTTCGCTCCATACTTCTATGTGAATAGACCATGTCTTTCACACTCCTGTTAGTTTTCGCAATTTTCTTTAAATTGTGATATTTATATCATTTTATGGTTTAAAATTTAAGGTATTTTCATCGAGGTATTTTTTGGTCATCGAAAATAACTATGTTGAAAATGGCGTATTTTGGATATAGCGATGTAATAAATAGTAAATGTATGAAAATATTTAAGCGCGTGAGGGCATGTTTGATTGTGATTTTGAATTAGTGTTAAAAGATAATTTTCCTTTTGTTGAGGAGTGTATATATTTTGAAAATGGTTCGAAGTTTGTAAAAACTAGCTTTTCTAAGTTTTGTTGTATGATTTGCGCGTTGAATGCTTTTTTTTGGTGAACTGGTAAAGTTAATTACCAATCGTTGAATTACTTTGATTAAATTTGAATGCGATAAATTAATCAACAGCTATAAAAAAAAAAAAATATTTGCAACTATTTAAAATTAATTTGTAATTTCGGAAACAATATGATGGAAGTCTAAAAATAATAAACAGTAACATATAAAGTGAAAAACATGATTCTTGAATTTGATGAAAATTGAGATGTAGGTATATGTTAATGAAAAAAATTATTAGAATTAATTAAATGAAATGAAACTCTTGAAAAGCATATGTAGTGATGAAATGTAACTTGAGTGAGAAATTTACCTACTGAAAAAAATATACAAGATGATTTTTAAATTCCATGAAAATTTGTTAATGTTATGCAGTAATTAATACTATCGGAATTAAGATTGATATGGCGATTAAAATTAACTCGTGAAAATGTATAAATCGTATTGAATATTAAAGCTGATTGATACAATGAAAAAAAAAAAAAAAAAAAAAGAAAATCTAACTTGTGAAAAATATTCAAAGTTTGAAAACGCTCGAAAATAAGCAAAAGAACGAAAGACGTCAAAATAGTCTAAGACTTGAATGTAAAAAATATTTGAATTCTAAAATACCTGAAAAAAAAAAAATAAAGTTCGAAAAATATTTCAAGTTTGAAAACGCCCGAAAATAATTAAAGATCAAAAGACTTTTGGATGGTATGGCAAAAAGTATCACACATTGTCATGGCAACAATTGCGACATTTTGCCATTCCCTAAAAACGAAGATTTAAAAAAAAAAAAAAATTTCCAAGTCCAAAAAATCACGGAAAATCTTCAAAGTCTCAATAGATGACGCCACGAGCATTTAGCACATGTGAAAATTATATTGAGATGATAATTAACGTGCTTACACTCAGGTCTTAGTAGCTTGGTCAGTTTGCGCGTGTCTAAATCTGACAGCTACTAAGACCTTTTGGAGATCGTGTGTTCGATTCCCAGCAGCGACACTCTGTAAAAATAAAAATAATTAAATTCGCGAAACTTTGGTTGTCTTGACAACCATTCGTCGAAATTATTCAAAGTCCGGAAATAAAAAATCAACCTCTCAATAGATGGCGCCACCGACGTTAAACATAGCATAAGTTAAAGCATAGCAACAGGTGTTGCCAACCGAAAACTAAAAACTCTGGTTGTCATGACAACAAGTGTTGCCATTCCAAAACCGAAACTCGCCATCCAAAAAGTAAAAACTTTGTGGATACCATGACAACAAGTTCAAAATATTCTAAGTCCGAAAACGCGGGAAAAATATCTAAAACGCGGGAAAAACCCTCGTCACCTTCTACGGGTTCTCGCGGCGGCCCCGGTCGTGGGGAGGGTCAACCCCAAGGTCGGGAGGGGGTGGGGAGGAAGTGGAGGAGGCGGTGGGAGGAAGAGTGGGAGGGGGAGGCGGATTGCAGATGCATACTACCGCCACCGCCTCCTGTTGCAGAACTCTCATTATTCCCCTACTCTCCCCCGGAAAATTTTCGAAATTGTAGTTTTAAAACCGCAGTTTTATACGATCTCTGGTGATGTTAGGGGGATAAAAGGTTCGGTGGCCCCTCCCAGGTATTTTTTCAATATTGAAACTTCAAAATCGCAGTTTTAGATAGTCTACTGTTGTGTTAGGAAGAGGGGACGGGTTCGGGGGCACTCTTTCGATAAGTTTTCAAAATTGTAGTTCTAAAAACGCAGTTTTAGATTATCTGTGGTAAAGTTAGGGAAAAGGGAGATTCGTAGGCTCGTCCCGGGAAAAGTTTCGCGAACAAAGTCTTAAAAACGCTATTTTAGGCTATCTATGGTTGGGGGACAGGCAGGTTTCTGAAATTGTTCCTCTAAAATTGTAATTGTAGCCGACCTTTGTTTCGTTAAGCAAAAGAGTTTTCCGAAGCTCTCCCGGCATTTTCTCGAAATTGAATTCCTGAAAATCAAATTTAAGACGATCTTTAATAATGTTGATGAGAGTGGGGGAAGGGAGAAGGGCGCTCCACTTAAATTAACGAACTTGAAGCTTCAAAAACGCAGTTTTGATAGATCTTGATAATGTTAGTGGAGGGTAAAATTCGGTGTCATTCCCCCAGCAGTTTTTCGAAATTGATACTCCAAAAACGCAATTTTAGGATTGTTTTTGATTGTGTTAAGGAGAGAGGAAAGAATCAGGGGCTCTCTCCTATAAATTTTTCCTAATTGCAGTTCTAGAAACGCAGTTGTATGTGACTCTTGATGACAAAGAGTGTTATTCGGGAGTTACAGTGGGGGCGCTCAACTGGAAGTTTTCCAAAATGGAAGTTGCATAGCCAAAAAAGATGGATCAAACACTGATACTCTGTGACAGATATTTTTCAGAAATCCTCAAAAATGGATTCAGCTATTCAGCATACATCGAAAATCAGAACTTGTGAATTTTAACGAATTAAATATCCTTCTATGTATATCAGATATAGAAGAAAGTAAAAATAATTTACGAAAAATAATTAAAACACCTTAAGAACAGAATGTTATGCTTCCATCAGCAAAAACTAACATCACTGAAAGTTTTAATAAAAATCATCTGATGGGTCATTCTAGCGTATAGCAAAAGCTTTTAGGCGACAGTGTTTTTTTCCTAGCATAATTCTAAATTTTTTTATAGAATTTTTTTATAGAATTTTATAGCATTACGTGTGTGACTCGGAAAATCTGAAAATAAGCTGTACCTCATACTATTTTGTGATTTCCTGTGAAATTTTGAAAGGTAAATTAATAGTATTTTTTGTGCATGTGTCTAAGTATACCAAGTAAGTATTCCATAATTTTTTTTTCTAAAGCTCTTACAATAGCAATAAAAAATATTTTATTAGCGTTACGTGCGTGACATTAAATTGTTATGTGTGTGACCGCGCGCTGCAGATGAGGGGGATTTTCTAATAAAAATCCACAGTTTACGTCGGATCTTTGCCAAACTGCGCACAGAGGTTCTTTGGTGCTTGGGAACTCACATGGAGATTTTCCTTCTTCTGAGGGGGGGGGGGGGAACTGTGACACCCCCTACGAGGATTTTCCTAATTCAAATTTAGTTTACATCGGATCTTTGCCAAATTTGACACAGAGGTCCTTTGATGCTCAGGAACTCACATAGGGGTATTTTCGCACCCCTATGGGGGGTTCGACTCCCCTTAGGGGTTTTTTGCCAGAAAATCCGTGAAACAGGCTAGTTAGGCGTATTATTAATAATGACAACATTTTCTGAAAGAAAAATGGCCTAGGACGTCTGAATTTAAATTTTGACGCATAAAATTGCTCTTTTCTACACATTAACAGGAAGTTTTACACTATTTTTTTTCCTTTTATTTAAACCTGATTGTTGAAAATGCGTCTCTTGATACAACTCTTATTTTCGAGGTAGACCGTGCTACGCCGGGCAACGCAGCCAGTAAATACCTACAGGATACATTCACAAAACAAAGAATGAAGTGAAATTAATTCTTACTTGTATACGAATTATATAGTAATGTCAAGCTTATAAACTATCACGAACTTCTAACACTTACTTCTGTGGTTAATTACTATGAGGAATGTTTTAAATCATTTGTAGAATTTATTCACTTCTCTTCTCAAAAACCAAAAATTATCAAAAAATATTAATGCAATTTAAGGTATTAACATTGTATTTTGATCGTAAGGTATGTAGATTGCGAATGCCTAGTTTAAATTGCTCTTTGGGTATGAAAGAAACAATTCTTACTTATTTATTTATTTATTATTATTTTTATTATTATTATTAATTATTTTTGAGCACTCATTGAGTCTTGGTTTTAGTGCCAGCATACATTATTTTTAGTTGAATTATGTAAAGTACTTTTTTCCATAAAAATAGTACGTAAAAACGGTTTAATAATGAAAACCATACAGGAGCGTTACGTTGTGTGACATCTTTGAAAAAGCCTCGTTAAAAATTTTCTGCAGAATGTTTGAAGATGAAAGTCTGGTTACAGGTATTATGTATAAAGTTAATTTATGATATGAGATATTTTTCTTCTATCCCCCCGATTTGACCTTGGAGGAAAGCTTTTGTTCCTTTTGCGTTACGTGTGTGACCAACAAAAAGTGGCCTGCATATTTTGGGGGGTTAAAAATTTATCAATGATCTTTACTAAAAAAAAATTAGACATAATTATAGTAAAGTATCTGTGTTCATGATATTTGATAGTTTTTCCCCAAAAAATGAATGGTTAAGTTAAGAAAAAATGGATCTTACATTTATTTCAGTAATAATCCGTTTTTTTCTACTTCGTCTAAATGTTATCAAAAAAGGCGAAAATATGAGATAAAATATTTTAAGCTCAAAATCAAAATTGATGCCAGAAATGAAAAGTGTAGACTTTTTTTTTTGTCAAAAAATAAGGTTTGATTCTGTATTATGTAAAAAAAAATAAAAAATTGGTGGGTCAGGACAACTTTTCGTGGAATTGCCCTAATGTTTAATTGAAACAATCAGTTTAAAAATGGTAGCGAAGATGATAGTAAAGTGAAATGAAAAATTCTACATAAACTTAAGCTAGTTCATGAAGAAAATATAGCATTTGTCGATTGGAGGGATTAAAAATATGTCATTCGCAAACTTCAAAACTAGTTCTTAACGATTGTCAAGGTGTAATGAATAAATGAAAGACTAGAGCATAGTGATCAGAATTATTACAAACAATAAATAAACGAGAGGGAAAACTTTTTATTTTAGTCCCTTTTTGATCTGTCTCCCTCTCATCACTGTCACATGTATTCATCATGCAGAATTGTGCTACTTCCAGAAAGTATTTACTAATAATAAAGTTGAAAGTCTCTCTGTCCGGATCTCTGTCTGTCAGGATCTCTGTGACGCGCATAGTGCCTAGACCGTTCGGCCGATTTTCATGAAATTTGGCACAGAACTAGTTGTTTGTAGCATGGGGGTGTGCACCTCAAAGCGATTTTTCGAAAATTCGATTTTGTTTTTTTCCCATTCCAATTTTAAGAACATTTTCCCGAACAAAATTATCATAAGATGGACGAGTAAATTATCAAGTTATCATAACGTGGAACTGTAACATGGGCAGGCCAATAAGTGAGAAATTCATCATACATTATTTGTAAATATACAGGCGAACCAAAAGACCTTTTAATTTTCTACTACGGGCAAAGCCGTGCGGGTGCCACTAGTTTATAATAAATTTAAAAGAAAGCGAATCGTCTGATCCAGCTTTGAAGCGGAGATCAACTCCATCCCGTTTCTGATGTTCCCTTTATTGGAAAAGAGACACGGTCATTAAATTTTGGAAAGGAGTACGTGAAAAAAGTATTATTTATGCATTTATTTCTTGTTGAATAAGTTAAAATATTTTTTCCTTCCAAAAAATCAAAAATTTCATGTTCTAAAGAAAAACAAAACTTCTGGAACCCCTCCCCCCCAAATATTTTGATGGCGCAACTTGCGCCATAATCCCACCCTGTGGGCACCCCTGTGCGACAGGAAGGTCCGAGTGAACTTTAAGTTTTTAGTGAACTTAAAAAGTTTGTTCTCCACCTAAAAGTGTATGGAATGTGTCATGAACTGCATGGCTACGTCGTCCGAATGCAGACAGCATTAGGCCGATATGAGCTCGGAATGAATACCTTAGAACATTTGCATACTATGTGTACGATGATCTATATGTGTTACGAACATGTTATTGTAAATGGAAATTGTAATTACCGTGAAATATTTTCAATTTAAATATATTATATAATTTGTTATTAAATTCTTATTAATTTCGTTTATAAAGTTTAATGAAATGTATTTAAGGGGTTTCAGATAAGATTTCATTATTTCAGCAGGAATACATTGATTTCTTTATTTCCGCAGGGAAAAATGCTTTCTTTATTTCAGCAGGAAAAAAAAAAAAAACATATGATTAATTTCTTTATTTCAGCAGGAAAAAAAAAAAACATATGATTAATTTCTTTATTTCAACAGGAAAAAAAAAAAAAACATAAACATATGATTAATTTCTTTATTTCAGCTGGAACACATCGATTAAAAACCACATGTTGATGAATCAACGAGATTATACATTTCTTTATCAGTAATCACCTAATAAAATCAATTGAAGAAAGTGATGTCATAACTTTTCGGATTAGCTCAAGTTTAATTAGTCAGTTGAAATTGGTGTCATGATACTTACATTGAAACAGTTTTTTATCGAATCTTTCACAATAATGATTCATTTCGCTCCATACTTCTATGTGAATAGACCATGTCTTTCACACTCCTGTTAGTTTTCGCAATTTTCTTTAAATTGTGATATTTATATCATTTTATGGTTTAAAATTTAAGGTATTTTCATCGAGGTATTTTTTGGTCATCGAAAATAACTATGTTGAAAATGGCGTATTTTGGATATAGCGATGTAATAAATAGTAAATGTATGAAAATATTTAAGCGCGTGAGGGCATGTTTGATTGTGATTTTGAATTAGTGTTAAAAGATAATTTTCCTTTTGTTGAGGAGTGTATATATTTTGAAAATGGTTCGAAGTTTGTAAAAACTAGCTTTTCTAAGTTTTGTTGTATGATTTGCGCGTTGAATGCTTTTTTTTGGTGAACTGGTAAAGTTAATTACCAATCGTTGAATTACTTTGATTAAATTTGAATGCGATAAATTAATCAACAGCTATAAAAAAAAAAAAATATTTGCAACTATTTAAAATTAATTTGTAATTTCGGAAACAATATGATGGAAGTCTAAAAATAATAAACAGTAACATATAAAGTGAAAAACATGATTCTTGAATTTGATGAAAA
This sequence comes from Uloborus diversus, assembly GCF_026930045.1. Lineage (NCBI taxonomy): Eukaryota > Metazoa > Arthropoda > Arachnida > Araneae > Uloboridae > Uloborus > Uloborus diversus. The sequence continues at coordinate 45,170,430 of NC_072740.1, read as the reverse complement.
TTGAGATGTAGGTATATGTTAATGAAAAAAATTATTAGAATTAATTAAATGAAATGAAACTCTTGAAAAGCATATGTAGTGATGAAATGTAACTTGAGTGAGAAATTTACCTACTGAAAAAAATATACAAGATGATTTTTAAATTCCATGAAAATTTGTTAATGTTATGCAGTAATTAATACTATCGGAATTAAGATTGATATGGCGATTAAAATTAACTCGTGAAAATGTATAAATCGTATTGAATATTAAAGCTGATTGATACAATGAAAAAAAAAAAAAAAAAAAAAAAAAAGAAAATCTAACTTGTGAAAAATATTCAAAGTTTGAAAACGCTCGAAAATAAGCAAAAGAACGAAAGACGTCAAAATAGTCTAAGACTTGAATGTAAAAAATATTTGAATTCTAAAATACCTGAAAAAAAAAAATAAAGTTCGAAAAATATTTCAAGTTTGAAAACGCCCGAAAATAATTAAAGATCAAAAGACTTTTGGATGGTATGGCAAAAAGTATCACACATTGTCATGGCAACAATTGCGACATTTTGCCATTCCCTAAAAACGAAGATTTAAAAAAAAAAAAAAATTTCCAAGTCCAAAAAATCACGGAAAATCTTCAAAGTCTCAATAGATGACGCCACGAGCATTTAGCACATGTGAAAATTATATTGAGATGATAATTAACGTGCTTACACTCAGGTCTTAGTAGCTTGGTCAGTTTGCGCGTGTCTAAATCTGACAGCTACTAAGACCTTTTGGAGATCGTGTGTTCGATTCCCAGCAGCGACACTCTGTAAAAATAAAAATAATTAAATTCGCGAAACTTTGGTTGTCTTGACAACCATTCGTCGAAATTATTCAAAGTCCGGAAATAAAAAATCAACCTCTCAATAGATGGCGCCACCGACGTTAAACATAGCATAAGTTAAAGCATAGCAACAGGTGTTGCCAACCGAAAACTAAAAACTCTGGTTGTCATGACAACAAGTGTTGCCATTCCAAAACCGAAACTCGCCATCCAAAAAGTAAAAACTTTGTGGATACCATGACAACAAGTTCAAAATATTCTAAGTCCGAAAACGCGGGAAAAATATCTAAAACGCGGGAAAAACCCTCGTCACCTTCTACGGGTTCTCGCGGCGGCCCCGGTCGTGGGGAGGGTCAACCCCAAGGTCGGGAGGGGGTGGGGAGGAAGTGGAGGAGGCGGTGGGAGGAAGAGTGGGAGGGGGAGGCGGATTGCAGATGCATACTACCGCCACCGCCTCCTGTTGCAGAACTCTCATTATTCCCCTACTGGGGAGGAACCCCCGGACCCCCTACCTAAGTGGCTATTATATTTCCGTTTCAAAGTTCATATTGTATACATTTAGTAATGACTCCATCCCAAACCAGAAAGTTGAATCCACTCTCCCTGCAATTACTCATACGTTTGAAAAATAATAATAAATAAGGTGTAGCAAAACTTAGGGGCCTAAAATACTTGTTTACTCAAGGTTCACGTTGTAAATTATGGGAAGGCGAGGCGGAGAAATCCAACAATATTTCAGTTCAAATGTTATTTGTTTTAGCGCCCCCCCCCCCCCCCCGTGAATTTGACTGGAAATTAAACACTCGAAAAACTGTTATGTTTAACCCGATTCGAAAGCGAGAAAATTTTTTTTTTGGGGGGGGGGGGGGGGGAATTTGCGCCATTGAGCTTGGGGGGGATGGGCACCCCTGCTGTCGCAGTCAGTCTTCTCTGACCCCAAGACAAGGCAGGTGTCTATTTTGCATTGGTGTTTATAATTTTACGAGATGGGTAAACGAAAATACGTTTTTAATGATAATCTGAAGAAAAATATTTTATTTCTCAAAAATTGCGACAAAAAGAAAGTGATGTTTTTTGTGAAAAATGACTTTGTGTGAATTTCAGATGATAAATTTTTTAAGTATTGATAACCAATTGGTTTATGAATCAAAACCACAGAAAGAAATAAAAATTGCATTCTTAAAAATTTGGCAGATATACAAATTTAATCCTCAATATCTATAAAATAAATGAAGATATTTTGTGAACTTTTTCCAGCTTAACAAAAATACATAACTTGTTGTTCCGAAAAGTCCTACTTCACACCTTGTGATAAGTTGCAAAATCGTAAAGTTTGAGATGCAAAATAACACTTTTCTGGAGAATAAGGAACCTGCATGGCTCGGGTAATTGCGGAAACTTCCAAAAATCTACTGACGTTTCAAGAAACTAACCTGTAATTTTCAAAATTACTGATTGAATTGCTTGAAACGAAATCAAGTTCTAACACAAAGGAAGCGGAGCATGCGTTGATGTCAAGGTTATCTTTCCTTTCGAACCGGTCCTTTTCTACCGTTACCCAGGTAGGAGTAGAACTGGTTCGGAAGGAAATAGTCCAAACGAAGTTTATGAAGAACAAAGATGTTCTTGTTTTAATCTTAAATAGAAAAAGAGAAGTGTATATCCTCTTTAAATAGGTCACCTTCAACCACTGAAATTTCGCCTGCAAGAAAATTCATTTTGAATTGTACATCATTATTCATTCACAAGTACATTACTTCAAAGAAACTTGTTTATGCAATAAAATAAATTTTGAGGATTTATTGAGGGATTGAGACACAATTCCTCCTCCCCCTTCGAAAAATCCGACATTAGAAAAAATCATTTTGAACTCGTACATCATTAATTAATTCACCAGTAAATTACTTCACAGTAAAATTTCTAAATTAATAAAGAAAACAGAAAAAAAAAGGATTTATTTCGATATTTATGCATTTCACTCAGAATTTTACAAACGATACCAGTGTCAGTAACTGTCACAAATACAAATACAAATACAAAAGTGACGACCAGCAACAGGCTCTGGGCCCAGCTAGACTGGTTCTAGTCAATTTACAATCCCCAGTGAAGATCAATGGCCCTCTTAAAACTGTCTACTCCTTTGCTCATTACCACCTCTTCCGGTAAGCTGTTCCAAGGTTCCACTACCCTGCTAAAATAATAATTTTTCCTAATATCCATGTTAGCCTGAGATTTAAATAGCTTAAAACAATGACCCCTTGTCCTGTTTTCAGTGCTAAACTTTAGCCCCGTAACATCTTTCGTTTTAATAAATTTAAACAGCTGAATCATGTCCCCTCGGTCTCTTCTTTGCTCAAGACTGTACATTTTTAGCCTTCTAAGCCTGGAATCATAATCTAAGTGGGAAAGACCACTTATTAGCCTTGTAGCCCGCCTTTGAACCCTTTCCAATACATTAATGTCTTTCTTAAGATAAGGAGACCAAAACTGAACAGCATACTCCAAATGGGGTCTTACCAAACTTCTATATAAGGGCAGAAGAACTTCTTTAGATTAATTTGAAATAGATCTATTGATAAACCCAAGCATCTTATTGGCTTTGTTGCTAGCAGTGCTGCACTGTTGGCTAAACTTTAAATCCTGAATTATTAGGACCCCCAGATCAGTAACTTTGTCTGCCTGACTAATGACTGAACCTTACAAATAATAACTTGTACACTTATTTCCATGCCCTAAATGTAGCACTTGACATTTCCCAACATTAACAGCCATACCCCATTTATCAGCCACTCCGTAATATGATCTAGATTCTCTTGCAGCTGATTTGCTTGTTCTTCATTTTCTACAGTCCCCATAACTTTGACATCATCAGCAAAACAATTCATGTTCCCAGAAATATTTTTGTGAATATCGTTCATAAAGACAATGAACAAAACAGGCCCTAACACTGATCCTTGAGGAACCCCGCTTAAGACCTCACTCCAATTAGAATAATTTCCCCTTACAACTACTCTTTGTTTCCTTCCGGTCAGCCAATTTTTTACCCAAATGAAAGTTTTCCCTCCTTTTCCTATATCAGCTAATTTGCTAAGTAGAGCAACATGCGGTACCTTATCGAAAGCTTTTTGAAAATCAATGTAAACAACATCTACAGGCTTCTTATTGTCCAAAGCCATGGTAACTTTGTCATAGAAACGTAATAAATTAGTTGCACAAGATTTACCTTTCCTAAAACCGTACTGAAAACTAGTCAATAGATTATTAGTCTCTAGAAAATTTACTATCTTAATTTTCATCAATGTTTCAAAAATTTTGCAAACCACCGAAGTTAGACTCACAGGTCTATAATTTCCCGCACTCCCTTTAGACCCTTTCTTGAAGAGCGGTGTAATGTTAGCCAGCTTCCAGTCCTCTGGCACTGTCCCCGAATTATAAGAAGCATTGAAAATGTTTGCGATTACATCTGCTAATTCCTCTGCACATTCAACTAAAATTTTCGGATAAATATTATCTGGCCCCGGAGCCTTAGTCTCTTTAATTTTTTTCAAATGAAGTAAAACGTCATCCCTGGAAAATACAAAGTCTTCAAGCTGTACTATAGATTGTGTCTTGTTGGTGTCAACTGTTGAGATACAGTTATCGTTAAAAACACTCGAAAAAAAGTTAAGAACATTAGCAATATCACTATCGTCCTGAATTAAAATTCCGTGCTCATCAACCAGTGGCCCAATATGACTATTTCGAACTTGCCCCGAATTAGCGTATGCAAAAAACCTCTTGGGATTCCTGTTTATGTTATCTGCCAGTCTTTGCTCCAACTCTCTTTTCTGAATCCGTACCAAATACTTAAATTTACGCCTTGCCTTACAATATTGGAGCCTATCTGCACTGTGACCTGTTTCTCTAAACCTATGAAAAGCAGCTTGCTTGTAATTTAGAGCGTCTTTAGTTTCCCTGGAGAACCACATTGGCCAAATTTTAGTGTTGACACCCTTTCTCCTAAAAGGAACATGATCCCTAACCGTATTCGCTAGATTTTCCTTAAACTCTGCCCACTGAAGATTCACATCGCTATTGTCCAATCCAGAAGAAAAAACTGCTTTCAAACTCTGCCGAAGTGCCACAAAGTCAGTATTTCTGAAATTGGGCACAAACCTAAAATTCTCTACTTTGTGCATATCAAATTTAATCCCAAACCTAATACTGTTGTGGTCACTATCTCCAATGTGTTCCCCTACACATAACCCCTGAACAGAGCCTTCCATGTCGCAGAAAACTAGATCTAAAATCGCGTCCTGTCGAGTACCCTGAGTTACAATTTGATCTAAGAAACAGTCACCAATTACTTTCAAAAAATCCTCTTCTCTGCTATTACTATGGTAAAAATTATTCCAATCAATTCCTGGAAAATTAAAATCTCCCATTATGATGACTGACCCCTTGCTAGAAATGTCACTAATAATACTAAACATCTGTTCGTCTTGACCCTGGCTTAAGTTGGGTTGCCTATAAATATTCCCCAAACGTAGTTTTTTGCCCTTATTACTAATCAACTCCAGCCAAATCATATCAATCTCATTAGGTTTATCATTAATTACCAATTCATTGCAAATTAAAGTGTCTCTAACATAAAATAAAACCCCACCACCTCTTTTACCTACTCTATCCTGTCTAAACAAATTATACCCAGCAATAGATAATAAATCATCATCACTTTCGGTAGCCCATGTCTCGGTAACTCCAATAATATCCAACCTCTCGTCTATAATTATGCTTTTCAATTCTTCCATCTTGTTCCTAATACTACGAGCATTTGTATAAAAAACCTTAAGTAAGCCCATCTTACTTTTATTAAATGCTGCACGATTGTTTGAATCCCAAGTGTTAAAATCTTTTCTCTTATTAGCCACCCTATTTCCGTTTCTACTAAAATCCCGATAGTTAGTACCCTTTCGAATTCTTCTCCTTAAACCATGCCCCCCATTCCAACTTAGTTTTTTGATTCTGAAGCCTCTAAAACCAAACCACTAACCATTTTGGCCCCTGTAGAGCTCAGATGCAGGCCATCCCTAGCAATCCAATCTCGTTTACATTTGCTCCACACATCAATAAACCTGATACTACGCTTAACGCAAATTTCCTTGAGTACCAGGTTCATACACCTAGCCCGTTGGTTTAACCAACTCCTATGCACTCCATACCTGGGAAGCAAACCAACCACTTGGACATTTGCCGAACAGTTGGTTGCTTTGTCCAACAGGGAATCCCATTCCTTTGTAAACTCATCATTGTTACTATGGCCTACATCGTTAGTTCCCACCCACAAAGTGACTACATCCTCTTTATTAAATACCCCCTTCTTTTCAGCAACCCTATTTACATCTCTTACCCGAGCCCCTGGCAAACAACATCTAGCCACCTTACGTCTAACTCTGCCTATTGAGTTTCCCACCTCACGCACCATTGAATCTCCCAAAATTATACCCTTTGTTTCCCAGTCAGTCGCCTCAGCAATAACTTTCCCCTTTACCTCTGGAGTTTTCCCACTATCTAACACACAGCTAATTCCCACATCCTTTTTACTAACTTCCTCCTTTAATTCTGGAATATTCCCACTATCTAACACACAGCTAATGCCAACCTCCTTTTTGCTAACTTCCCCCTTTCCCTCTGGAGTGTTTACCCCATCTACACGCCTACAGCCTAATGCTAACTCACCCTCCAAAGTAAGCATCCTAACTCTGATTTCTGAGAGTTCAACACAATTTGTGCAAATGAAATCCTTCTCAGACTCATCCTTCCCCTTAAACAAGCAGAACATCTGACATAGGTCACAAGAAATCCACTTGTCCCCTTTACCACTTTTAACCTCCTTCATTATGCATATAACTCCCATTCTAGCTCAAAATGGTACACTTAAAAAGTCAATACAAAAATACAAAATTGGAGAAATAATGCTAATTCTTCAGCATAAAGTTTAGCATAAGTTTAGCATAAACTTCAGCATAAAGTTAGTTTTCTAATTCTAATGAATTAGAAAACATTGGAAGTAAAAGATACAAATATTACTAAATCCTAAGACAAGCAGTAAATTAAAATAAACAAGTTACACCCTAAACAGAGCAGTCAGGCTTAACAAGAAATCAGCACAATTTAGGCTTAGCTACACAGAATAGAAAAACACTTTAAGAAAGCAAGTAAATCAAAAATAAGACTTAAAAGCACAAGAATACTTAATTATATGATAAAATACAATAAAAATACTGAAACTAAAGTAGTAAAATAAACAATTACAGTAAAAAATCACTTATCTCAGGAGCAGCAAAAACACTCCCCAACTTGCGAAAGAAGTTGAAACTCATAACGTAATTGTGTCTATACTTGCTTGCCACTTAAGTTGACAATGGCGTCAGGACGCACGGAAGAAAAACCGAGTTAATTGATAAAACGTCTCACTTACTATTATGCGTTCATGAGGAGAAGAGACTTCGGAACGCCTTCCCGAAAGCAAAGCAAAGTTTAGCGCGGGGGTGATCGCTACCGCTTTCAATTGAGACAACCCTAAATTTGGCGGGCATTTAAATTTGTAAAAATGTCTTTGTGTTCTTTCCTTTCGTTTCTAGCTTCGCGTAATTGTCGTCTACGGGGAATCTATACTTTTTAAACTGAAAATTTCAAAACAAAAATATTGTATTTACAAAAAAAAGTAAGGTATTTTGTTTTCCGAATGAAACATTTCTATTAAGGATAGGCTTTCTGAATTTTGAACGATATCCTTTTAAACACTAACACGTCCTATATTTGAAATTGCAAGTGCGCTGATGGAAAAAAAAGGGGGGGGGGACAGGAAAACTTCATTGCCACACAGACTGTGGCATTGAAATGCTTAAGGGTTGCGTCGTTTTGAAGACTTAATATCTCTCTCCATCTCCCTCTCCCTTATCTTGAGGGGGGGGGGGTGACTCAGTAGCTCTTACGGGTTGGGTCTTTTTGATGCATCTGTATGGATTGTACAAAATTTCAGATCATATAGAGCGGATATACAGTCAGTAGATCTACAGTAGCAGTTATTTTTGAAAAATCATGAAAACATTATTCGAACAAAAGTTGCTCCCCCTCCCCCCCCCCAAAAAAAAACTTGGTTGAACCAAAGGCGGGGACTGGGCAATTGTTCCAGAAAGGATTTACATGTGAGAAATAAAAGTAAATGAGAAAACAATAAAAAATCAATCTGAAATATTTAAAGCAATTGATTATTAAAATCAAGGCTATTTCTCTAAGTATTGCATGAATATTAATGTTTAGAAATATGTAATAATTTGCGATGCGTTATAAAAAGTGTCTTTGGTTTGAATACTGTTTTAAAATTATAGGTTCATCGGTTGGGTCCGGCTTAAGAGATGACGACTACCCTCAGGGCGAGTATTTTCAAGGCGGGAGGGGGGAGGCAGAAACGAAGTTAGTTATAACACTTCAGTACACAGTAGCCTAACGTAAACACGGATTGTCCATAAAGGACGTTACACTTCACCTTAGCCTCTCCCCTCGTCACATCTCACGCAATGTTCGATGAACATATTGCTATAACGAACGCTTTTATTTGGACCAAAATATGTGAAGTCATATTTCTTATAATCCCCTCCTTCCCCCTTGAGACTAACTGTCCGAAGTTCATGAACCCCGAACCCTCTCTCCCTACCCCTTTCAAGCGTGACATCATTTGTGAACGACTCCTTAGGTTTGCTCTAAGTCACCAAAATCGCAGTAACAATTGTTTTAAGGGAAAAGACCGGCTCCCCCCAGTGGCGGATACAGCCGGCGGGCAACCGGGCAGAAATGGGGCCGCCAATTTCATTTTAGTAATGCAATAAAAACAGGAAAACGTTGGCAGTATTAAAAAGTTAAAATACTTTTGCCCAATTGTTAGTTTTAGTTACGAATGATAATTCACATTTACTTTACTTCTGAATGACAATTAACAATTGTTATGAATTGTATTTCATAACTATTGCAATAAAAGTGACATTTTACAATAAAATTTTAACATAAAATGCAATCTTAAAACACATTTTAGAGCATCCAAAATACTATATTAATAAGACTATTCAAGTAAAGTTCTCCGAAATGTGCGTTTCTAACGCTTTTTACGAAAAATGAAGCATTCAGTTTCTCTCAGTATCCCTCGAAGGGTTCGAATCCAGTTTAAGACCCTTAGAGAACCTTAGTTAAGACAGTTAAATTTGAAAGTGATTAGATTAAAAAAAATAATAATAAAAACATGGGTCTCAAGGGTCGCCGACAAACCTACCCTTTCTACCATTTACCTTTCGTTTTTTTTTTAAATAAAAAATATCGTTCTGAAAATCAGAGTTCAAGTGAAGAAAAATACACAGTAGGGTGGGCCGAAAAAACTTTTTTTGGAAATCTGTTTTTGGATAGTGCGGAAAAGTTGCTATATGGGCCCGTTATTACCCATAAAAAAATTCGCTAAATTTGTTTAATATTTAGCCGGCGCTATTTGACCTCGAAAAACTGAAAAAAAGGGCAAAAATGCACTTTTTTCAAAAAAAAAAAAAGGGGGGGGGAGGTCGAAAATAAAAGTTTGAAGCTATTTTCAGCTAACATTAGAAGTATCTGTCAGTGAATTAGTTGAAATCCTCAAAGACTTTTATACATTTCGTAGAATATTTAGCTACGCTCCTTTAAGACTGAAACATTGGAAAAATGAAAAAAAAAAAAATTAAAAGTAGTTTCGAAATAAGTAAGTACTGAAATGTTACGCAATACGTTACTTAGAAAAAACAGTGAAAATTCAATCAATTTTATGCGACATTTGTACGCCAATTTTAAAAAATGCACACACTCAAATAAAAAATAGTTACATAAGATGCTAATTTTTTAATCTTCGGTTCCAATTGTTTCTCCTGGATAATAAACGGCGCTCAACTACTTCTATTATTCCTAAGATTATTTTATAACTATTTTATATATATTTGACAAATAGAGCCCTTGAGTATTAAAAAACTGTGAATCCTCTGAAGTCCTTTAAACTGATAACTGAATTGAACGCAAGTATTCTTCTTTTTCTCAAGCCATTTCTTCCTCTCGACTTTATGACCCACTTAAGAGACAAAACCCCCCGACAAGAAATGCTGTAATTCTACACCTCCACAGCTGGGAATTAAGCAATTAAAGGGGTCCTCTCTTGTGTCCAATGTCCACAATGAGTTGCCACTGAGGCATCTTATACTGGAATTGGACGGTTGCACAAAGTGCTCACATTCATATTCTGGACTATCGAACAACTTCTTAGAGATTGTGAAAAAAATCCGGTGGTCAAATTTGATAAAATTGACTGCAATTTTCTGGTATTGGACATGGAAGATATAAAAAATTTAAGTACTGAACAACAATATTTGTATAGAATCTGTCTTGCCGTAAAAAATGGTAGTTGTCCTTCAAGCGTGACTGACAGTAGCCCAGGCAAACTCAGTCAGTCATGCGCGATGGCTGACAACTACAAACCGTTTGTTACGCTTGTATGAGACATTCCAACTCCATCAGAAAACCTTACAATGCTTGTAAAGTATGTCATTTTAGTTTATGCTCCAATGTGGTTTGAAATAAAAATGAAACCGAACTGCCAGTACCGCGCCCAACATTTTTGGAAAATGATTTCTTTTGCAAGGCAGTTTCCAGACAACGTTAAAGAGATAATTTTCAAAGTTCTCTCAAGTAATGCATATTTCGCTCATCCTGAACAGCTACTGTTGACAATGTTGTTTGACTCAAGAAAATACATTCGAGAATTAGCTGTTAGGCGCATTCTGAACACTAGAAATAAGAAGACGAAGAGCTCGGATGGTGTACGATTTTTTGAGCGTCCTAAACTCAATTTTGAAGCCGTTGATAATGTTGATTTAGTTGATTGGGCAAACTGTGTTGTAACAGAGCCACCTCTTACAGTGCATCTAAAAGACCAACAATGGAAAGAAATGTGCAAAGAACATTCTACAGAGTTTACTTTCGAGAAATTTCCCTGTCACACGCAAGCTGTGAAACGTTGTGTGAAACTAATAACCGAAGCTGCAATAAAAGTTCGTGGTGAAACTGCACGAGATGGATACATTCGTGCTAAACTTCAAGCTAGGAAAGAACTTCCATCTTTGATAACAAGGAACAATATTATTCCGAAAAATAATATTCATTATGCATGAGGTATTATAAATCAAATTTGAAGATTTCTTTTTTAAAATTTTATTATCTATATATGCAGTTCTCGAAAATGTATGATACTATTGCGTAATAATAATTACTATGATTAATAGCGCTATTTAATTAATTAGTCTATGATTTAATTTTGAAAAATTATTTTCACATTGGTTTTTAAAGAAATTCAATATTTTTTCATTTTTCTCCAATTTTTGATGTCGGAAAGGAGCGGTTAAATGCTCGTTAAAATCAATGAAACATTTTATGGGCTCGAATTGGCTCATTATATAACATTTTCGTTGCATTCCAGCAAAATATTTGGAATTTAGTTTTTTAAAAAAAATTTCGACAAAAATTCATTTTTCTCTTTTTTTTCGGTTTTTCAGTGTGAAATAGCGCCGGCTAGATATTTTTTAATATCCAAGAAATTTTTTGTGAGTGCTAAGTAGCTCACTACGCAACTTTTGCGCGCTATCCAAAAATTGATTTCGAAAAAAAAATTTTTTCGGCTTATTTCGGCCCACCCTAATACACAGGTCCCCGAAATATGATTTATCTAGGAGAAAAATTAACGTTCGGATAAATCTGCAACGGTCTACCACTGACGTCACAGCTACGTTGCCTTCTGATGTCATCGGAATGGGTGGAGCTACGTTTTCTTCAGCCGGTCTGTAATAAGCGAATTTACGTTGTTTTATTCTCGCTATTTTTTTTTTTACTCATTCTTTTCCTTCTTTTTCTTATACTTTTGTAATTTTAATGATACGACAATGATGTGACACCTACTATTTCCACAGGAAATAAGAGATGTGCACATGGATGCCGACAAGGAGGGGGGGTGCAAGGAGGATTTCTTACTTCACGGGTTTTGAAAAAAAATCAAAAAACAAATTTCAAAAGACATTCTTTTTATATTAATTTTTTACTAGTTATTTATAAGAAATTTAAACATAAATCACTAGATTTTCTTTCATATTTAGGTGTTTATATTATTTTTAGGGGCATTCTTCAATCCTTGATTTATAAAACTAAATTGAATTAGTTAAACATATTGAAAAATTACAAAATATCTTTAAGAACTGCAAAATACATCACGATTAGAATTATTCCATCGCTTATGTTTACCTGAATTGGCAAGAAGGTCCCCCCCCCCCTGCTGTCGACTTTAAAAAATAAAATTGCAATAATTTAAAAACAAAAACTTTTTAATACTTTTAAAATATTTTAAGCATGTTTTTAATGATCATTAAAACTAAATAAGAAAGAAAGTAAAAATAACTGCATTTTAAGGAAAGGGCAAATACAAAACAGCAGAAAAACTGTGATCAGAAAAATGTAACTTTTGAACTGAATAATTAAATAGAAATACATCTTAGAAGTCGCTTTAAGATATAAATTAAATAAATAAATAATTATTCACACATTTTTTTAAAAAAATTGGAAAATCAATAAATAAATAAAAATTAATTTTAATTTTGACTATGTCTTTCGCAATCACGAGTTTGTGTGTGTGTATGTAGGCGTGTGCTTGTAAGTCTATCTGCAGGCATGTAGTTGTGTGCAGGCTTAGGGCCGGATTTAGGGGAGGGCAGGCGGGGCTACTGCTCCAAGGCCACCACAACAAAGGGGCTCCCACAATAAAATTTTTACAAAATATCCTAACTTTTACATGTCAGCAAATTTTACGTTTTTTCTCCCCTATGAATAATAATAATAATAATAATAATAAAAAGACCGAACGCGGAGCCCCTAGTGTTTAGATTCCAAGCACGCTTGGTACTCGTTTTATCGACCCACTGAAGAAATGAAAGGCCGAGTTGACCGTGCCCAACCTTAGCATAGAACCCGGGTCTGCGGCGTAGCGAAACGAGCAGGGGACTCTTATTCAAGTCATCCTAGTTTATTCCATAAAATGATACAAAGTAAAACCGAAAATAAAACCGACTTTGTCAAAAGCAGTCATTTAAAGGAGTTAGGATGCCTGAGTACAAATGCACTAAACTTCAGTAATGTATATTTTTCGTTTTAATCCATACCTCTGTTTCCTTTTATTCCTCATTAGAAATAATCTGGATTTTGTATAACAATATTGCCCCCCCCCCCCGATCCTGCTCTTCCATTTACATTGTTTTTTTGTCAGCCGTTTTATTTCACGGACTCTTAAAACCTATTGTTTCCCATAAACTTAGCTATTAAATTATCCCATTTAGCTATTAAATTTTATTTAATAGCTAAAATCTTAATATATAAAAATTAATGTCCTGAGATAGTATATATACATACATATATATATATATATATATATATATATATATATATATATATATATATATATATATATATATATATATATATATATATATATATATATATATATATATATATATATATATATATATATATATATATATATATATATATATATATATATATATATATATATATATATATATATATATATATATATATATATATATATATATATATATATATATATATATATATGTATATATGTGTATATATATATATATATATATATATATGTATATATATATATATATATATATATATATATATATATATATATATATATATATATATATATATCAACGCACAGCCAATACTGCTGAAACCTCAGACTTGAAATTTGGCAGGCATGTCCACATGATTACGAAAGTATCCACTAAGAAAGGATTTTTCGAACTATCAATTAGTTTAGGAGAAATTAATTAAAACCCCTTAATTTCTGTGAAATTAAAACCTGTCGTTGAAATTTAAATCCCTTATTTTCGGAGGCTTTCCTCCATTTAAATCATTATTCAGTACTTCATCTCAACTTTTGGTCGATAGTGTATTTTAAATTTGATATTGTTTTTGTTTCTCACGTGATTCTTCGAGGCTTCTCTCAAGTCAAATAATAATGTTTCTGTCTTTTGCTTTCATTTTTTCAAAACTAAAAGCGAAGTTTTTTAAGAACATCATCACAGGCGCACTATCCTTTTGAATTTAGAAGAGTCAGTTTCCTGTAAAAGTTTGCTTTGCAATAACCGTTAATAAGTCACAAGGACAGAGATTAAAAGTAGCAGGGATCGATTTAAGAGAAGACTTATTTTCACACGGCCAATTTTATGTAGCTTGCTCCAAAGTCAGTTCATCAAGCAGCTTAATAATTTTAGCACCAGAAAGAAACTAAAAATGTTGTATAAAAAGAAGTTCTTGCTTAAACATAGGTATAACAATAAAATGTGGATGGCCTGTGTTTGCAAAGATAATCAATACTTTAAAAGGATCGTTAATAACAGTTAAAGATCGGTTAAGGACAAGGGCATATATATAAGGAGTTCAGGGGCCCTGGGATCCTCCCAAAATTAGAAAAAATTATAGGTAATAAGTAATTATTATAGGGGATTGTGCACCAAGCACTGTTAACCCCTGCTAATTCCATTACCCGAGCAATACCGGGTACGGAAATGCTAGTAAAAATATAATGGTTGAGTAACTTGATAAACTTATTTTGACAATCGCCACCCCTATATTAAACTTTAATAATAATATTAACAAGAAGTAACCAATTTTTTTTAGTACAAAAAAACAGATTTTTACCGAATGTCTTTACATCCAAAAGTTCACAACTTTGAATTGAAAAAGGACTTCATGGAAACCCCGAAACACGTGTATTCAACAAACTATAGATTTGTGCTAATAAACGTTAGATATTTCCTGTTATTTCTCGGATCAAAGCAATTAAATTATTTCGTAACAAAAAAATTCGTACTTTTTTACCATTCTTTTTTCGTATACCGTTTTATTTTACAGAAACTTAAAACCTTTTTTTCCCCACAAAATGTTTCCCTTAAATAGCTAAAGTAAAACATATTTTGGTAAATATTTTGAAAAATTAATGTTGATACCTCCTCCCCCCCTCCCATTTTTCGAAAAAAATAATCGTATCTTTTAAAATGCCAAATTTATATCTTAAAAACAAATAATATTCTAATTAAATATGAAGTAAAACCGTTATTGCTTTAAAAAATAAACTCCCTTTCTGTTTTATAACAATAACAAAAAAGAAATAAAGATAAAAAAGAAAAATAAATAAATAAAAATAAATAAATAAAAGAAATAAGATCGAAAAGCGAAAAAAAAAATTATCAAACGCGAAAATCAACTAGCAAAAGAAACGATGTGACGTCAGAAGGTTACGTAGCTCCACCCATTCTTGTGACGTCAGAGTAGACCGTTGCAGATTTATCCGAACGTAAAAATTAAAATACAGCGAGAGAGATTGAAAATATTGAAATAAATAGTCACAGCAGTGTTCTTAGTATGATGTGAAACAAAACTTTGTCAAGCGGTGAAGAAGATTATGAAATTAAAATAAAATGTAGAGTGGAAAAAAAGGCCTAAGGTCATTGAGGTTATTTAAGGTCACCAAAGCATCAGGTCAGTACAAAAAAATTTTTTTTTTACCTGCGGCCGCAGATGGCTTGCATTTCAAGTAAATAAAAATACCAGGCTGGAAATTGAAAATTTTACTATGGAAAATCTAAGTCTAAATGGTTTTGAAAGAGAATACTGTAGGATGGTGATTCTTTTTTTAACAGAAGTTAAAATAAATAGATAAATAAAGATTGGGGCGTAGCCAAAAAGAGGGGGGAGGATCCAAAAGCTTATATCTTCCTTTTTTAGTCACCACAGTTAGCCTAAAGTGAGTTTTTAAAACTCTGCTTTTTAGGAATTCTCGGAAAAATGCCCTTAGACGTCATAAAAGATGGCCCACAGCAGCGTAATTGGGATTTCAGCTTCGAAAAACTTCGAGGAGTGCGTTTCCGGTGCAACCTACCTAGAAACTTCCCCTTCCCGTCATTTTAAAGAGCGTCAGAAATCAGGGTCGAAAAAATTTCGGAAGTCCCTTGAACATTTTCCCATAACATCATCGAAGATTGTCTAAAATTACCTTTTTTGACCCTCAATCTCAAAAAAAAAAAAAAAAAGGAGAATTCCCGAATCTTTCCTTCTCCCCATGCCACATCATGGCAAAAGAGTTTTTGACCTATTTCCTAAAATTAAATTAAAACCTCAAATTAAATCTAGACACCAAACAATTTTTGTAACTGGTCATAATCATTTCCCCATTCAAAGCTCTTGCTTTGAGAGCTTTTGAGACTCGTGTTCAGGGTTCGGACGCCACTCATGTCATTTCCTCTCTAAGAGCAATAAAAATGCCTTGTTTGTATATTAAAATAAATAAATGTTGTTTATCAAAATAATTGATTGTTAAAAAGCACGAACTTCATAATTCGTTCAAGAAAGTCAGTTGAAAGCTTAATTTTTGCTAATGTGTAACCTTTAAAGCAATTTCTCTGTAAGCATGCAGAAAATTCTGGTGTAATCTTACGCAGAAATTAGTGAGAAGTTACGCTGTAGTTACATTACCATGGTGAAACCTTCCACAAGCGATGTGTAACCTTACTACACCAGTTATATCAGCTAAGTTACTCCAGAGCAGTGGAAGCAGCTCAGCTGCCACCGATTTAATGGAGTAAGGTTACACAAAATTTTTTACAGTGTAGGATGAATTAGTACTCAGAAAAACAGAAAATAACATGAAAATCCCTTTGCTTTAGTAGTTAAACGGTCTCAAAAGTTGATGATTTAAAAAAAAAAAAAAAATCAAGTTTCACGGTCAATAACTCTGTGAACGACAAGTCAATGACTTTGTGACACAGCTGTAGTTATAGTCCAGGACCCAGGTAGTGTAGTTTATAGTCCAAGTTAGAAACCCATGGCAACTTATCATCTTTTTAAATTACACAGTCTCAAAGTTGATTATTTGAAACAAAAAGAATCTAAGTTTTTGGTCAATTACTCTAAAAAACCTGAGTCAATAACTTTGAGCAAGAGCTGTAATTATACTCAACGTGGTGTAGTTTTAGACTCATGTCAGACACCTATGGGATCGAAATCGAAATCGAATCAGCTTTCGTTATTTAACGGTCTCAAAAATGAAGATTTCAGTATAAAAGAGCGTTTTTTTCACGAGTTTAAATGCGTATTACACAAAATCTAATGAGCTAAAAGTCACAAAAATATTAGTACGTATCAACAGCTGAATGTACTTCCAAAAATTTCATGTTTCCAGTGTGATAACATTTTCTGCAACCTTAATCACAACATGGCAATTCGTCTCACAAGGCTGATCTGCCATTTTGGAACAGTTTTTTGGAGATAATAGATGATTAGGATTCGGATCTCGGAAGCTGGAAAAATGGATTTCTACACCTCTGAAAAATTTCATCCAATTCGGAGATGATGATGCATAATGTTATATTAGAGTTATTCCACGTCAACTGAGCTGATTTTTCAAATTGTCCCAGCTCGAATGCAGCTATACCTCTCCCAGCCGTAGAAATTGTACCATATTATTATTACCACTACTATTGTTATTACTTTTAAGCGTGTATATTTAAAAAAATGCCTTTTCTTCAAAAAAAAAAAAAAAAAAGAAAGAAAGAAAAAAAAACATTTTGATTACAACGCGTTTACTCTCAAATCTCAACTGACTAAAATCTCTTATAAACATTGCTTAAAGAAAAACAACGCTTATAAATATCAATCCAAAGATGAACATTGTTTTATTTTAATGATTTGATAATGACGAATGAATATTGTTTCAGACATTTATTTACTTTGTTTATTTACTAGCCGCGTCGCCCGGCTTTGCACGGTCTACCTCAAAAATAAAAATTATGTAAAGCGGAGGGGGGGGGGGTTTAATAATCAGAATTGAATTTTAATATAATATGTTATTTTGATATAAAATGTTTTATATATATATATATATATATATATATATATATATATATATATATATATATATATATATATATATATATATATATATATATATATATATATGTGTGTGTGTGTGTGTGTGTGTGTGTGTGTGTGTTAAATTGCCCATTAAAATAATGACGAGTCTCTATAAATCCCCATGAAAACTTGGACATTAGTTTCCAAAAATATCCATTCGAATAAGGAAACTTCGTAAATAAAACAACCACTCCCATAAAAATTCCTATTCCCGTCAGATCGCGTCGGGCGCTGCTTGAGCTATCTCTATTATACGACTTCTTTTTTGGCATTCGGATTGAATTCTTGAAATTTTCATTTCCCTCTTCATGGGGCTTCACTTTTGGCAGTGAGTGTATATACGTAGGCTGTTCAATAAGTAATAAGACTAATTTCATTGCCGCGAAACTACTTATTGGAATGTTAATTCCTTTGGCATGAAAAATGCCTGTTGTCTGTATTAACCAAAGCTACCAATTGTTCGCGAGTATAGACTCATGTTCCTGAGTATCACGTGATTGAATTGAAGCCTGCTGGCGGGCGCTTACAAGAAATAAGACTAATTTTACTGCCGCGAAACCACTCATCGGAATGTTAATTTCTGTTGCATGAAAAATGTTTGATGTCTGTATTAACAAAAGCTACAGACAGTTGGCGAGTACAGACTCATGTTCCGGAGTATCACGTTATTGAATTGAAATTGAAACCTGTTGACGGGCCACTACAAGACGCAGCCAGTTGTCAAAATGGGAGCGTCGTTGGAATCAAGTTATGCGATTAAAGTTTGTTCTCGTCTGCAAAAATCGGCATCGGAGATCTTTAATATGATACGTAAAGTTTTCAACGATGAAGCAATGTTTAGAATCAGTACGTTTTGCTGACACAAAACTTTTAAGGAAGCAGGCAAAATATGGAAGATATTGAACGTGAGGGTCAACTTTTAACGTCCATCTCAGAGACAATGATTAACACTGCTGCTATTATCATCAAGGGGAATCGCAGAATTATTTTACATCAGTGATTTCTGGCTGTTTCCTTTTAACTTAAGAAACCATTACGAGGTAAATATTTTGAAAGCAACAAAGCATGTCTAAACTCTGCGGAGGCGGTTTTGAAAAAGCTCTCACAAACTTAACGTTCACAAGTTTTTAAGCAGTGGACAAAACGTTGGAATAAATGCATTTAGTCCAGCAGAAGTTATTCTTTAAAAAAGCCATGTAAATTATGACGATTCAAGTTGTTCTGTATTTTTTATAAATTTAGTCTTATTACTTATGGAACAGCCCTCGTATATCCCTTTGTTTTATCTCTCAATCGTAATCTTTACTCCGCCAAAAAACAATTGTACGCCAACAGTAAAATTAGCTTTTGATATACTACTCCCAAATACATAACATTATATTATTATCAAACAAAATATATTTTAGTTTACATTGCCCTTTAAAATTTTCCGTGTTGTGTAATTCTAACAAAAACATCTTTCAGGTAATGGTGCAATGAGCACAAAATGACAAAAAATATATTTTTAAAACACATCGAAAAACATATTTTGTTGGAAACCACAACCTACGGGCGCTAATTCAATGAAATTAAATTAATTCTGTGAAAGTTGTTTCTCAATCAGCACAGGAAAAATGCAGAGAAAACAACTTGTCCTCGGTACACTATTGAAAGTTTTCGTTAAGCCATTGACTTCAAATTACCCTCAGCAAAATTACTATCAGCCAATAAAAATTAAAGGTAATGTGAAATCATTACGTCAGTAAATTTTATCATTAAAATGAGCAAATCGAAATTCGTTCAGTTAAGTTTTATTAGTTATTTTATTTGATTTTGCTAAATTAAATTGTAACCCATTCCGTTCTGAGTTTTTCCATCAATGATTTCTCTAAAAAAATATTAAAGTAGTATGTTTGGGTTCAAGTGCAATTCGCGAGTTGAAAAGATTTTGTTTTTGGTACTAAAAAGATGAAAAATGCGAAAAAAAAAAAAAAAAAACCCCGATAATGATAACAATAATCTAATAATTTCAGTAGGTATGTATTGTTATTTTTATAGACAAAACATACTGAAATAAATAAAACATTTTTTTATTTTGCGAAGGCCATACTAAAAATAGCTCTTATGTTGTCAGTGCACGTGCTTTCCAATACTTTTCAACAACTCAACTAAAATCACTCAGCGCAGCGCACACGTCCAAATGATCAGCGGTCTTAGATTGACCGCACAGAGGGGGCACATTGGGGATAGTCAGCAATTCTGGGGGCTTCAAGGTGGTGGGAAAATTTTAATTGCATGGACAGTTAAAGATTAACAATTGGTTAATTGGTAAACGTAATCACAACAACTAACAGTTGATCAATTGTAATTGTTGAAAATTACAATTAACAATTTCTCAATTGTTAACTGTAACAATTTTTTAATTGTTAACTGTAACAATTAATTAATTGTAAATTGTGGTTTACTACAGTTAACAATTAATTAATTGTTAGTTGTAATTTACTACAATTAACAATTGTCCAATTGTTTTGAGAATTTTAATTAAAACTAACTCTTAAAAAATACTGGTTTTGTATAATATATTGTACAGGCGTATACTATACAAGTTAAGGTGCTGTCAAAATATTTCCGTAATGTGATATAATCAATTTTCTTGTATTAAAATGTTCTGTATACTGAAATTAAATTCCTAATAACTCAATGGAGGTGGTTTTTGTGATGCTTTGTGCGGGGGGGGGGGGGGGAAGGGGGCAGCGGTCTTCTCCAAGAAGTTTTTTGAAATTTTAAAACTTTTTTTTTTGGGGGGGGGGTGATCGCTCCAATCGCTCCCCCTCCTTCCTCGTAGAATGAAAGTTTCAAAAAAAAAAGGAAACTTTGTTTGCTTCATTTTTCCAGTGGGTATCAGGAATGTTAAACTTTCGCTTTTAATTGTCGTGTACAAATCAGGATTTTTTAAATGCAGAAAAACTTTTTATAAAGTTGCTACTTCATATTATGATACATAATGGTTCATTATATTCGAATATGTCACAATTAAAAACCAAACCTTAAAAATTCCAAGAATAAAATGCAAATATATGCGTAAAAATTTCTCATTTGTGCAAATGGCCAGAGCAATATATAAATCTTGAATTTAAAGTCAAACACTTTTTTGAACAAGACTTGTAAAGAGAGCTTTTGACGAAGAAAATGTAACAGAAAAAGTATTTAAATTTGGTCATTTAAGGGTTTTTTTTTTTTTTATTAAAAATTTTTGTTACAGATTTGTTTCATTGTCAGCGTTTATTGTGCATTAATGAAGATATATTTCTGCACTTTGCGCATTCTGTAGTTCTTTCAAACAATGTTCAAAATTTAAGATTAAAAGAATCAACATTCTTAAGTATAATTTATAATTACGTGTTTTTTGTATTTAAAGACTGCGTCTAATTCTAACTAAGCACTGTTTTAGACACTTTTTCAAAAACTAAGTGTTTTTAAGCTTCTGAAATCGTTTGGTAAAGCGGGAAATGAACAATTATACATTACAAAAAAACATTCACTAGCAACAAAAACAAATGAAAATAAGAAAAAAAAAAAACTTTCGAATTTTTAAAATTAATTTGAATTCTGAAATTTTGAATTAAAATTATGTTTTTCGCAATCACGAGTTGCGACAGGACCCTACTCATTGGTTACTACCTCACTCGCTTGTTTCTAGAAACGGTTCCTGTCCCTCCTCTTGGGCGGTTACGTGTGTATAGTTGTGTATGTGTAGGCTTGTGTGTGTGCATAGAGCTGTGTGTATGCACATTGGCGTGTGTGTATGCGTGTAAAGGCGCAGTGTGTGTATGTGTGTGAATGTGTATGAGCGTGCATGTGTTTAGGACATGGACGCCACCGACCAGGAGCAGCGGCTACCAGGAGGAGCCGCGCCTGCAGAGGACGGGTGGTGTTGAAAAAGGAACCGGACATCAAGGACGGTCAAATGAAAAGAATTAGCAATCGTGATTGCTCAAAAAACCCTGAAATATATAGCTACATTGTTGTCAAAGCATATTTTGTGCACCGATACGATAACAAAAGTTACGGAAGTGCGACACATTTCTTTCTCTTTCTGAACGTTTTCCATAGCGCTCCACATTGGATACCACTGCTTTCTTTTTGGTAGACTTTTCGTCTTCCCCTTCCCTTACCCGCCTCTGTTCGCGGCGACAAGTGCACGCGGGCAAGTTTGCGGCTTTCGGCGTCTCTCGTCCCTTCTATCCTTCTTGGTGGAATCACACCTTCTTTCTACTGAAAAAAAGAGAATTAAATCCGGTTTCATTACTGGCGTCAATGTGACTCCGCGATTTCCCCCATCAAGAATGTAAGTGTTGAGGGCTAGTTGGAAGAGGGGGTAGGCATGCGCGCAGTTCTGCTTGCTGAGGAAATAATCCAGCCAGTGCAGTTGGACTGCTACGCCTACTTCCTCGCACAGTTTGGCCCAGGAGAATAATAAGAAAACACGTTCGCTTCTATGCAAAAAGGAATCCTTACTCCTGCACGTCGAAAATTTCTTTTGACTTGTTCCAACGGCCCGGATCAGGATTCATCAAGTCCACTGACTTGAAGGTCAAGATTTTTCCTCTTTGTCTTCTGCTTCTAGGAATGCATTCCCTCTTCCTTCCCGCTTCCCCCATCATTATTATTCAGATTCAAAGACACATTTCTGCAAAATATAGAAGGATTGAGCGCCTTGATAACGACGCCTCCATTAGGGTGGGTCGATTTTAGCTCTTTTATAAAATCGAAAACGCCCGTGGTGGGAAAAGTTGTGTGGCATTCAATGTTCGTGTAAAATAATTTTGGAAATCAAATTAATTTAGATCCCCCCGCCACGCCCTTGAAGTTTCGCCTAATCCCTAACATGTAAAAATTGACATTTAAAATAAAAAAAAAATTCTTATGTGTAATTTTTTTTATCGCCTATGGTGGGAAAAGTTGTGTATTGACATACATCTAATGCTCGTTAATTTTATTTATTTATTTATTTTTTTTTTTTTGGTAAATAAAATACATTTAGATCCCCCGCCAGGTCCCTGAAAATTCGCCAAATATGTAAAAATTGACATTAAAAAATTAAAAAAATAAATAAATAAAACTTCTTATGCATTTTTTTCTTTCTTTTTTTGATTGCCTGTGGTGGAAAAAATTGTTTTTTTTTTTTTTCTTTTTTTTGTGACCCTTTGTTTGAGAATAAAATCATTATTATATCATATTATACTTAAAACCTACGCCAGGCCATCGACATTTGCTATTTTTCTTAGCTTTTTCTTCTTATTTTTGACTGTCGATGACAGATGGTGCGATTGCGCAGAATATACTTATGTTTCTTATTCTGTGATACAGTGAAACCTCCGAATAGCGGACAGTAAAGGGACTAGAAGTTTTGTCCATTATTGGGAGGTGTCCGCTATTAGGAGGAACTACTTAATTTACCTTTTTCAAAATGGGCTGTTGTTCCCTTTGTAGAACACAATCGAAACAATTGCGAAAGGTTTACTACATTTTACGTCAAGTGTAATTAATCTGTTTTTTCTTAATAAAGGTATACTGACAGCACACACTTGTCTTAAAAAGCAACTAATCAATTATAGTAATCAGTTAAAACAGTTTGACATCTCTTTTTTGCATTACAAGCCTGTTTCTCAATATAAATATTTAAATCATTTACCTGTGCAAACATCATTTTCAATCACAGGAAGTTCATCTTCATCATCGTCAGAAAGAACACATAGTTCAGTTTTGTTGTGAGAAATTTAATTTGAAACGTTCAAGTTCTCTTCCTCAATCCACAAGTCTTCATCAATTTGAACGCAGTCTTCAGCACTGACTTTTGAATCCAAATGACCCAGTAGCTCATTAAGTTCTTTTCCTCTTCTGCTCCTCCTAATGCACTGTCAGATATCATTTCACTCCAAAACGAAAATCCTGCCTTTTTAAAACATTTTGAAACGCTGCCATGTCCCACTTTTTTGAGAGCTGACGTGAACATGAACATATGTCTTATTCTGGAACGCCTGGAGCTTAGAGCTCCTAAATTCCCTGTATAAAAATGTCTAATAGGAAGTTTAAAATTAAAAACGACTAAAAAATTTAAAAAGTGAAAAATAAAAGGAAGTGAGTGGATAGGCCAATCAGAGGAGAGGATGGCTCCTCCCACCCTGGTGGCGAAATCCCGCGTAAGAATGGGGGTCAGTCGAAGATGAGAAGCCGAGGCGTCAACAAAGAGCACTTTTCTCCGCGTTCGCCTCGGTCCTGTGGAATTGCATCAATAAAGGTCGGGTCAGGTGGCGTTAGAGGAAAACATCGTAGTATATGACTCGCCCGTGTTTCCCGAATGGCAGAGCACCCCTACACATCTATCGGTATATTAATAAAAAAATATTAATTTGCCAATTTCCGGGCAGGGGAGGGAGACTGCCAGTCCTAAGATAGTAGAGGACTGCCAATACTAGCATAGGAGCGGCGAACCGGTCCTAAGGTGGTTGGCGTGCTAGTATAATAGGGGGAGGAAAATTTCCTTTTCATACAGAAAAATTGGGTAACTATTATGGGTGACTATGGAAAAATGGCAAAAACAAAAAAAGATATTAAAAAGGGGTATTGATGGCAAGAATTGCCCTCGGTCTTCGCCTGTTAGCTGGGTCGCTGTGGTCATAGGACTCAATTGCGTCCAATAAATCATTATTGACGGTGTGTAATTTGGAATAGAAATTTCGACTGAGTTTCGAAATGTAGAATGGTAGCCGGTGTATACCCAGCTCTCTGTGAATAGCTTCGTTACGAATGTACCAGGGTGCATTAACAATATCGCGAAGAGTTTTATTTTGTTGAACCGTAATTTTTTGGAGATTGCTTACTGAAGTTGTGCTTCCCCAGACGGGGCAAGCATAGGTGAGTTTTGGCCTCAAGTACGCCTTGTAGATCAATAGTTTGTTGTCTATTGAGAGTATAGATCTCCTACCAATCAATGGTTGGAGGATCATTTTTTTTTTGGGTGAATTCCTGTTGGATATTAATGATATGAGTTTTGAAGAGGAGTCTATAATCAATATTTACCCCCAAGTATTTATAATTTTCCCCCCAAGAGACGGCTTTGCCGTCTAAGACGAGGTTACATGCAGGTGCTGGGTCGAAAAAATGCATAGCTAGGCATTTTTCAGGGCTGGTTTGAATTTTCCACTTGCGTAGCCAGAGCTCCAGTGAATGTAGGTGGTTTTGTAGTGTATTTAGGGCCTCGGCCAAATCGTCGTTGTGGGCTAGGATTGCCGTGTCATCAGCAAAAGTGTAGAGTTCTGTGTTAGAGAGTCGTGGGATGTCGCTCGTATAAATATTGTAAAGTAGGGGACCCAATATGCTCCCTTGCGGGACTCCACTGCATATGGGTCTCCTTGTGGAAATAGTGTTTTTGATACGAACGACAAAGTGCCTATTCGTGAGATAGGACGTTATAATTTGTACGAGTGCTGGGGGGGCCCCAAGGTGTACAAGTTTGTGTATTAGTCCAGGTATCCACACTCTGTCAAAAGCCTTAGCAATGTCTAGAAAGAGGGCTATTGAGCGTTTGTGATTGTTTTGTGCTGTTTTAATGGATTCTACGAGCCGTAGTAGTTGATGGGTGGTGGAGTGTTTGGCTCGGAAACCAAATTGTTCTGGTGGAATTATGTTGTGGTGGCTAATCCACTTGTGTAGTTGCATAGAGATGCAATACTCAGCAACCTTGGAAAACACAGGCAAAAGACTGATCTTTCGGTAGCTTTCAGCTTTTTCGACCGGTTTCTTTGGTTTGTGTATAGTTGTAACCACTGCGATTTTCCAAGGAGCTGGGAAATATCCTAAATTGAGTGAGTGATTTATTAAAGTTGTGAGTGAGAAGATTGTGCGTATGGGTAGTTTCTTGAGAATCGTGTTTGTAATGCCGTCAATGCCCGGGCTTTTTTTGACTTTGGCTTTTTTGACATATTCTAAGATATCAGAGGGGTATACCTTGTGTGTGTTTGCGAATGGGCTTGTAAGGAGGTTATGTATCGTAGAGTCAACTGCTTGTTCTGTTGATCTGTGATGTATGTCATTATTGGTGAATTGACGCTGAAAATGATCTGCAAAGATCTCAGCTTTTTCAGCATCTGAGTATGCAATCCCTGCCCGGCCTTCAATGGGCGGAATGTAAGTTCTATTCTCTCTTAGCCTTTCGACAGCTTTCCAGATGGAGCAGTTGTCTGGGGATAGAGAGGATAGATATGTGTTCCAAGATTCGTTTTTATGTTTGCGAAATTGAGTTCGGAGTTGGCTGCAAGCATTATTGTAGATATTTTTGTCAGCAGGATCTCTTGTCCTTTGAAAAATTTTTCTCGCATGGTTGCGAGTTTTAATAAGTTTAACAATATTTTCAGGTAATCGATGACGACAATTTTCGGTTGCAACATGCCTTGAGTTTTTTTCAAGGGCAGCAGTTATAGTATTATTGAGGTGGGAAACAGCATTATCAAGACAAGACAAGACATTGAATTTTCACAGGCCTGGGTGAATACCCATTTACCTGAAATCGATTAGGGTCAGTGGAGTAGACAAAAATTGTGCGAAGCACTCAATGTATGAAACATAAAAAGGGGGGGGGGGGAGATGGCAAGGAGGGGGGGGGAAGGGGAAAGAGCGAAAATAATTAAAAAAGGACGTCGTCAGGGCCACACTTGTGAAAAAAAAAAAGAAAAATAAATGAATTGAAAAAAAAAATTGAAAATTTTGAAAAATTTAATTCAATTTTGGAAAACTTGAGAAAAGTTCATGGAAAAGGTTGACTGTTTTTTGTCAGTTTATGAGAAGATATTTTTCTATGTTTTTTGTCATTTTGTAAAATTATATAATTTTTTTTTTTTTTTTTTTTTTTTTTTTTTTTCCCCTAGGGAAACATTAGAAGAATAAACAGCACCAAAAGCAAAAGGCCCACTTAAGGGGGAAAGAGATCATCATAATCAGCTTGTGGGTTTGGGAGAGGGTTGTTTTTTGTGCTTAAGGAGTCGTAATCAAGGAGCCTGCAGTGGGCGGGGTACCTGTGCTTAGGATTTCTAATTTCGTTGAAAATGGCTTGCTCTCTGATGAGCGGATTTGGGTGAGAGTGGAGACTTCCATAGAAATTTCTGGCCTCCCGGATGATTTGATGTGAAATGGATTTAATATTGGCATCTCTGTGAATGTCCCTGCCTTTAATAAACCAGGGAGAATTGCTGATAGTTCTGAGGATATTGTTTTGAGTGGTTTGTAATTTTTTGACAATTTTCTTTGCAGTGAAACCCCAGATGAAGATGGCGTACATAAGGACTGGCCGTAAGACAGTTATGTAAAGGAGTCTCTTACTAGTAAAGGGAAGGTGACTGTACTTGTTGAGAAGGGCCCTCATTTGGTGTTTTCTAAAATTAGTTTTATCAGTTTGGATTTTTTTATGCTTCGCAAAAGTGAGTTTTCTATCAAGAGTGATACCGAGATACTTGACATGGGAGGAATAAGTGATATTGTCTTCGTTAATTTTTATTTGTTTTGGGTGGTGGGCGTCGCCTTTGGAGAAAAAGATAGCTTGAGTTTTGCTGGTGTTAATTGTAAGCTTCCAGTAGTCATACCAGGTGGCAATAGTATTAATGTGGTCTTGTAAACGTTTGCGAGCAAAGTTTCTGGAGTAGTGCTTTGAGATTATGGAAAGGTCGTCTGCAAACAGTGAAAGAACAGTGAATTTGTGAAGAGGGAGGTCGGACATGTAAATGGAAAAGAGGGTGGGGCCTAAGACACTTCCCTGAGGGACTCCGGCTGTGATTTGCCTAGGGGTGGAGGAGGAGGAGCTTATTTTTACCTGGAATGTGCGTTGATGAAGGTAGTTGAAAATGATAAAAATGATGTAAATGGGGAAATTGTGCTGGATTAACTTGTAAATTACACCAAGATGCCAAACTTTATCGAAAGCCTTGCTGATGTCAAGGAAAACTCCTACGGAATACTGATCGTGATTAAAACCGTCAATAATGCAGTTAATATTACGGAGGAGCTGGTGAATACTGGAATGTTTTGGTCTATATCCGAATTGTTCAGGCTGAATGACGTTATTTGAATCACAATACTTCATTATTCTATTTTTTAAGATTTTCTCGAAGATTTTTCCAAGAACGCTAAGAAGGCTTATGGGGCGATAGCTCTGAATATTTGTGAGAGGGGTTTCTTTTTTATGTATACAAACCACTACAGCATGTTTCCAGCTATTGGGAAAATAACAAATTTGGAGGCATCCATTAATAATCTTAGTGATGTTGGTTATGACTTTGAGGGGGGAATTTTTAAGCATTTGGGTGGAAATTTTGTCGCTACCAGGAGTTTTCTTATTCTTGAGGTTTTTGATTACGTCGTTAACTTCTTTAGGGGAGCAGAACTCAGTGACGGTAGGATTAGCATTATTGCATAGGAAGTTGTATACTGTGGAGCTGACTTCAGAGTCGAGGGGGGAAGAAAGGTTGCTGGAGAAGGTGGCCTCAAAGCTATCAGCAAAAGCATTAGCTTTATCCTCATCTGTGTTAATCGTGCCCTGGGGGGTGGTGAGAGAGGGGATGGGGGTTTTAGGATTTCTAAAGTTTCTAGCGAGTCTGTAAAGGGTACTATTGTCACTGGGGAGATTCGAGATAAACTCATTCCAGGAGCTAGTTTTGTGTTCTTTGACAAGATTTTTTATGATATCAGTGAGGTGGTTTAGCTCCGTTTTATACGGGGGATAAGCAGTCTCACGCCACAGCTTTTTAAGTTTGTTCTTGATTCTGATGATTCTTCTAATATGGGGGGGGAGCCTGAGTGGGGGGGAAGAAGTGGTGATGCGAACAGTGCTTTCGTCATAGGCTGAATGGAAGGTTGAGGTTAGAACATTTATTTCCTTATCAATTTCAGCAGTAGTTTTGGTGTTGGGGTTTCCGTTGACTTGGTCGTGGAGAAGAACGTAAAATTTGTTCCAATTGGTGGAATTAATGAAATACTTGTGTTTCGGGAGACCAGAGGTGAGAGAGAGGGTCAGAAAAACTGGATTGTGATCTGATGAAAGGAGATTTTCCGAAATGATAAGGTAGGGGAGCTTTAAGTTGGTGATAGCAATATCGAGGGTGGTGGGGGAGAAGTTGCCAAAATGAGTGGGGGTGCGAGGGGCAAGAATTTGGTAATCATTTTCAGTGGCATACTTGTAAATAATTTCACCTTTGGAATTTCCAACACCTATGTTCCAGAGTTTGTGCTTCGCATTCAAGTCACCAAAGAGGATGAAGTTTTCAGTGTTTTTGGTGATTTTGTCGAGATCAGCGATGGTGGGGGTTTTGAGGGGGGGAATATAAGCTGAGCAAATGTTGACCTTAGAGTTGTTTATGGAGATGGTGATAGTCGTGTTTTCAAAGCTGGGGGTGTCAATAGTATTGATGTTGTGATTAAGGCTATGACGAATAAAAATGAGGGTGCCTCCACCTTGGCCTATGAGGCGATCGTTACGTTGGCAGACGTAATTTGGAATGGTGGCGCGAGTACCAGCCTTGAGATGGGTTTCCTGGACAAGAATAATGTCCGGTTCATAGTCAGCAGCGAAATCGCGAAGCTCGCTAATTTTGGAAGATATGCCATTGGCATTCCAGGAAACCAAACGCAGGCTGTTACTCGCGGCCATTATTGAGGAGCTGGGTAAAGATAAGCTGGAGAGCTTGCATATTTTGGATCATTTGCTGGAATATGGTGTTTACTGCTTGAAGAGTGGAGTTATTAATGTCTGAATTTGTTGTGGGATTTGTGCTAGTTGCTATATTATTTAAATTTAGGGGGGGGAGAGAGGGGAAAAAAGGGGGGGAAGTTTGATTTTGCTGATTTATGTTGTTTAAGATCTCAGTGGCCTGTTTGCGTGCGGTCCAAATATTTTCTTTATTGGCCGAGTGGATTTTGGGTCTAAGAGGGCAGTCAGGGGAGTTGGCAGTATGGGGGCCTTCGCAGAGAGCACATTTGGGGGGATCAGTGGGGAGGTTATCACATTCGAAAGTATTGTGTGGATTTCCACATTTAACACATTGGGGGCGTCGGGTACAACAACGGCTTGAGTGGCCAAATTGTTGGCATCTGAAGCATTGTGTGATGCGGCCGCCTTTCTTTTTGAGGGGTTCTATCTTAACTCTGATATGGGAAATAGTCTCAAGGTTGTAGATATTTTTGTTATTTTCATTTTTTGGGAGGTGAACAACAAAGAGGGGCATAGGATTTTGTTCTTTGCCTTTTTTCATTTGTGTCATTTTGTTAACTGTGAATTTTTTTTTCAACCAGCTCGGTTTTGATGTCATCAATTAGCATATTAATTGGCAGTCCGCGAATTACTATGATTAAATCCTTTTCTTCATTAAGGGGATGGGTGTGGGACTCCAAGCAGTGATCTTCAATATATTTACGAATAGTTCTGTAGTCATCTGGGGTAGTGGGGTAAACTATTAGCATTGGGTCTTTAGTATGTTGGTTAATTGCAATTCTCCCTGTAATTTTTGAGCCAGTGATGTCCGAAAGTTCTTTGAGGAGGTCGACTTGACCTGTGGGGTTATAGATTGTGATTGGTGGAATATGTTTGTGGTCTGGGTTCCTGTAATTTTTATTGCTTTTTGGCTGATTTTCACTATTGGTAGTAGGGGGGTCATTAGTAACTTGATTCTCAACTGGGAGACCATCATATGAGTTTTTAGTAGGGAGGGGGGGATAATCCTCGATTACTGTATTTTTTGCAACTTTGTTAGGGGGAGGGTAGTTGAATTCATCATTATTGTCGTCATAATTTTCATTATCCTCGTCGGATCTGGTCCTTTTTTCACTCGAGGTTTTGTATGGGATTGCTTTATCTCTGAGATCCTCATCTTCATTTGACTGGGATTGTTTAGCATACAATAGCTGGGTTAAGTGGGCAATTTGCTTTTGGTCACATGACCTAAGTTGGGTGGCAATTTGTTTGCTATATTTTCTGGAAGTCCTATTATTGTCGATTTCATCATCGAAGGCCGATACAAGAGATTGAAGTTTTTCGGCGATAGCCATTAATTCATTGCAATTTCTAGCCTTACTAATTTTGACTTCAAAAGCGGTCTTACTCCACTGATAATCCCTGATCAATAAGGCAAATTGGGATTCACTTACCCTATGATTCTTCAGATATTTCCTCCTTTCAAGAGCGAACTTGGCTTCGTCTTGTTTGTCTTTATCGGGAGATTTGTCATTTGTGAGATCCATTTCTGCTTCATCTTCTGAGACATCATCAGGATGTTTGAAGAGGCTCATAATTGCAGATGAGGGGGGGCGATTAGTAATATAGCCTTAAAAAAGGCTCTTCTCGCCAGGGAAAAGCTAACTGCGCGCAGCTTAATCCGTCCGTCGACCCGATTAGACCGAGGCCTAACCGTCGAGGAGCAAATTCAGCCCTGACAGAATAGCTCGGAAGGAGAGGGGCCAGCGAAGAACCGGTCCCGTCGTCAGAGAGAGAGTACACACGTCCGCTACGAACGGTGTCCAAGGAGCGAATGAAGCATTATCAAGTTGCATCCCCAAGCCAAGCCAAGCCAAGCCATGCAATAGCTAACAGGCGGAGGGGGGAACCCCCTTTTACCTGAAATCTATAGAAGTTGGAGCAGAGCAAAGCGCCGGAGCGCACCTATGAGAAAAGAAAAAAGGGGGGGGGAGAAAGCATTATGGCCTCGCTAGGGCTGCGAGGCCGCTTTGAAGGGCGTCAATCTGCAGTTGTTGGGCTTGAAGTTGAGAGAGGACTTGGGTGAGTAGAGCAAGGATCTGGCTGGAGTCAGGGGTGGAGAGCTGTTGTAGGGCAACTGGACGGGGAAGAAAATCCGTGGGGGTCTTTGGTGTTGGGCGTGGCGTCCGCTGGCTCCAGGCGTTGCCGACTTGGGCAGGAAATGACCTGGGGACCTTCTGTTGGCGGGGCTGGGGTCGTGCGGGGCAGACCGGGGCGTTGGCAGTGTGAGGACCTCCACAGAGGGCGCAGCTGGCTGGAGTCGTCTTATCCTTGGTGCACTCGAACGAGCGGTGCTCTCCGGCGCACTTCAGGCATCTTGGGGCTCGAAAGCACTTCACGGCCGTGTGTCCGAATCGTTGGCACCTGTAACACTGTACAGGGGTAGTCTTTGGGTGAAGACGTTCGACGGTGATACGGAGGTGCCCGATGTGGGAGACTCCGAAGATGTCCTCGGCATTTTCCGTCTTGTTCAGGACCGTCAGGTAGAGGGGGAGAGGTTTCCTTTCGGGGCCAGTCTTCATTTGAAGGACTTTGGTGACTGCAAAACCGAGTCCTTTGAGATCGTCTAGAATTTCGTCCGTCGGGTAAGACAAGGGGAGACCCCTGATGACAACCTTGAGAGGTCTTTTGCTGGGAAGGATGCGGCCGTGGAATTCCATTTTGTGGTCCCGGAGATAGCTCTCGACGAGATCGACGTCATCAGTGTGGGAGAGGTAGACCTTGAGGTCGGGACCCGAGATTTTTCCTTGAACGGAACCAGCACAGAGCTTGTCAAGTTCAGCTAGAAGTTTGACTGGGTCGGGAGCACTGGCGATCGTGATGGGAGCCGGTCTTGATCTTGCCGTACTTGGGTTGGCAGGTTGATGTGCAGGAGCTACACTAGCTTCGGAGTGATTGTCGTCTATGGCACTGTTGTCGTCAACTTGAAGGGGAGAGAACCTGTTGTTTAGGGGCAGGTCAGTAGCTGGAGCGGGAAAAGCTGAAGGTTGAGGTGGTTGGTCGTCTCCTCTGGTGTCCATGGAAGCGGGAGAGGGGGCTCGGAGAGTTCCAGCGTAAGCCGCGGCCTTGATTTCGGTGAGCTCCATAACGATCTTGTTATGCCTTGTAGTCCAGGAACTTTGGTCGGTTCTGTGCAGGCTGCTGAGTAGACCTCCGGCGTAGTTAAGAATTGCCTCAAAATCGGCTCGATCTGTGCTTTCTTCAAGACCTTTTCTGGCTTCGTTATAATCATATCCATGTTTCTCTAGAACTTGATCAGCAGTCAATCTCTTTTTCCCTGATGAGTCGCTCCGAGAGGAGGTCGTGGAGGCAGGGGAGCTGGGAGAAGCGGGGACGCTTGACCGGGGGACGGTTTCGCTGACGGGGAAAACCCCGCCGGCCCTGACAAGGGCCTCTACGCCGTTGTCCCCGGGAGCGGCCGCCTTCTTCTTCCGCGGTGGTTGCTTAAACATTCGGTACGAACGAGCAGGAGAAAAACACGTCCGATCAGCTCGGACGCTCGACGTGGAATGAATGAGTTGCATCCCCGAGGTAATGTCTGCGTAGTCAAGGTGTGTGGAGATTAGATCGGAGGTGAATTTCCTCCAATCAGGGATGAGTCTGCGTGTCTGTGGTGAAACCAGGCGATCTACGAGAAAAATGAATTTTACCGGATTGTGGTCCGAGTTTAACATCGCAAGCGATGTTACCTCGAACCTATAAGGGAAACCCTTAATTAGTCCGAAATCAATTACACTAGTCCCATAGATGCCTGATCGTGTAGGTGTAGGGGGAGCTGCTATCGTTATATCCAGGCGATTCGCCAATCTGTGTATTATGTTGCCAATGGAGTTGTTAACGTAGCAGTTCCAAAGTGTATGTTTAGCGTTAAAGTCTCCACATATGATAACGTTGGAATCGAGTGAGAGGAGAGTCCGTAGATCCCTCTCAATGTTTCTTCTTCCAACGGCTGTTTCGCTGTTTCGCCTATTGGGGGGTATGTAAATGGAGACAATTGTGACTGGGCAAATGACATCTGAGTTTATTTTAATAATTGTGGCTTCGACTGCTCTCAGAGTCGGTGTATTAATGTAGTGATGGGGGATATTATTTTTAATTAAAATAGCTGTTCCACCTGCAGCATAAGGGTTTCCCCTAACAGTGCGTGGGCGCAACACCTGCCTATCGTTACGATAGAAGTCGTAACCGTCAAAGACGGGGTCAGCCATCCCCTGGCCAAATTTAGTTTCGGAAATGGCTAAAACGTCAGGATATTGATCTACAAGGAAGTAATTGAGGTCAGGGACCCTGGTACGGAGACCATTTGAGTTCCAGCAAAAAAGGCGAAAACCCATCAGGCAGAAAAACTAGCATTATTGGCCTGAGTTAGGGCCTCAAAAATAATAAATATCTTATCCCACCCGGTGGGTGCCTTCTTAATTTCAGGAATAATGTTCCTGATTATATTAATATATTTCATGATGTCAGGATTTGCGAAAATTTCTTTGACCTCTTTTATGAGATCAAAGAAGGAGAAGGCATTATCCGACACCGGTGGGGGTGTGGCTTTAGGAGCCACTGGAGCTCCCTCATTGGTTGAGCTAGTAGAGGCGACGGCTTCGGGCTGTTTGCCCGTGGCCGCATTGGCGTAGCTAAGGCCCGGCTTGGCCTTGTTGAATTTAGGTTGGGATTTCGGATCCCTTTTAATGCCACCAGGATTTTCGACTGGTTTTTGTGTTGGCTTATTTTGGAATATTTTGCATCCTCGATAATTAGCCGGGTGCTTTCCTCCACAGTTACAACAAAGGGGGGTTGGAAGCCAGTGGCGGCGCAAGAGCAAAAAAAGACGTCGGCGATGCAGTTTTGCGAGGCCTTTTTAATCATAAAATATTCTCAGACAAATAATTGAATTCATGGAATTAATTTTTGTACTAACTATTGGCACTTGAGTACCTAATCCACTTAATTGCTAGGACAAAAACATTTTATGACCACTAGCGCAATCAAAAAGAAGTTTTTTTGGTGGGGGGGGGGACGACACATTGAAGGGAAAAAAATAACCTGATAGAAAGGGGGGTCCGGGGGGAAAATTTTGAAATTTGTAGTTTAAAAATGCCGTTTTAAGCTTTGTTTGCTGATGTTAGGGGAAAAGAGGTACAGAGGTCTCTGTGGAAATTTCTAGAAATTGAAGCCTTAAAAACGCAATTATAGGTCATATTTATTGACTTTAGGGTCAGAGACTGTCCCAGATCAATTCTTAAAAAAAAAAAAAGGTCAAAATCAATCCCCTGTAAATTCTCGAAATTGAAGTTTCAAAAACAGAGTTTCAGACAAGGAAGGGAGCTCTTCCCTCGAAAAATTTTGAAAATTACGGTCTTAAAAACTTTAGCAATATTTTATATTTAGGAGCCATTCCACTTAAACTTTTTGTTAATGTAGTTTAAAACACCCAATTGCTTATGATATAAAAGAAAGGCAGTATGGGGACCCTTGCCCGAATATTTTCTGAAATTCAAGCCTTCAAAATGCGATTGTAAGGCCATATTTTGTAATATTAGACTCGATAATTTTTGAAATTCAAGCCACAAAACGCAATTTTAAGCAATTTTCGATGTTGTTGAACATATGGGGGCTTTAAGCTGGAAATATAGCGAAATTAAAGACCTGGAAACGAAATTTCAGATGCCCCATAATGCTTTCGGTTTGTGTGTGTGTGTGTATGAAGGAGGGAGGGGGTTCGGAAGAGCAGCATTTTGAATATTTTCTTATTTTTAGACGAACGTAGAAAACAATAGAAAAAAGAAAAGAAATAGGATGGGGGTGGGGGGAATAGAGTTGGCTGATCAATAAATTGTAGCTATTGAATATTTTTAATTCAGGCCCCAACAGAATTGGTCCCCGCATTTGCTAAGGCTGGCTCTGTGCAGTCTCCCCTGCACGCACTATTTTGATTACTTTTGTGTCTGTTGTATTTAATAAGAGCTTCAATTGAAAACATGGAAATTTCTTAAAACTTCTAAGAGTTTTGCGAGGCCCTATCTACGCGAGGCCGTCGGCAGTCGCCGACGCCTAGCGCCGCCACTGTTGGAAGCTTCTCCTTCCCTTGGGGACACTCAGAAGAGAGATGTTCCCCGGCGCATTTAACGCACCTTGGGGGAAGCCTACAATTGTAGGACGAGTGGTGCAGCCGTTGGCAGGTGTGGCACTGAGGGGGCCCCTTCCTCCTCTTGTATGCCTCAATCTTTACGATTGTGTGCAAGAGTCTCTCAATTTTGTAAATACCTTCCACTCCTTCAGTCTTCTTAAGAAGGAGTTGGAAGATGGGTATGGGGATATTTCCTCGTTTGGTGAGTTGCGAGACTCGCACCACCTGAAAGCCAAGGGCTTCAATATCTGTAGAAATGTCCGCCCGCTCCGTGAAAATGGGGAGGCCTTTTATCACCACTTTTTGTGGAACCTCGGCCCGATACGGAGTAACGTAATGCGGGATTTTTTGATCCAAGAGGAATTTGCTAAGTTGTCTATGTTGATCACTAGAATCAACATAGAAATTAGCGAATTCATTGGAAATTTTGACTCTAAATTCAACTTGAGAAGCTTCCTTAAGTTTTTGAATCCAAGATTTATAGTCTGAAATGGGTAGCATAACTCTAATGGGGGGGGGGCTTTCTTGCAGCAGGGGGGGCAGCAGGTGTCGCCTCTGCTTGCTCAAGCTCCATGTTATTTTCATCATTATCAGGTTGGCTCAAGGCATCAAATTGATTGTTTAATGTGGTCTCTTTGGGAGCGACCAATACAGGTTGTTTAGAATGCTTATTCGGCTTTCTAAAGCCGTCATTGTCAGGTGGCCTTTTGGGCGCTTTTTTCTTAGTTTTGGACTGAGTGTCCATGGGGGGAATAACCTCTCCATTAGGTGGGGGGGTGTAATATGCTTCAAGGTTGTCATTGTTAATGACATAAGTATGAATTAACTCGTGCTCTGCCACGGGAACAAGAAAGCCATGCTTACCACGGGCGAGGAGATGAAGGAGCATCCGGTTTCTAGCCAACGTCCAGTCATCTAGATGAGTCTTGGACGCCATATGGAGCTCCATCTGCTCGGCGTGAGCAAGGTAGGCCTCAATCATTGCTCTCGTGTCAGGGCACGAGGTTGTGGAGCGTCTGATGTATGAGGAGTAGGCGACTGTGATTTGTGGAGTTCCCACAATTTCCTGAAGGGAGTGCCGTTCTCTAATATTATCAAATCCAGATCCAGATTCCGTTGTCGATGTCGATGCCATGTCGTTTCCGTAAAAATCAATCGGTGAAGTCGTAAGAAAGAAAGTAAGCTCTCAATAGGGGTAGCTACGAGGGAAAGTCCTGAAAAGGACTGTAGCAGCCACGCAAAGACCTGACCCGCCTGTTTATAAAAACACAGATCACGCCCGGTCTAATGCGATCGGGGAAGCATTCCGGAGACATGGGCATCATAGAAATGAACCATCATATTTTTCTTTGAAATTTGATAGAAACACTGATCAACGAGCGCCCTTTAGTACAATATATATATGTTTTCAACAAGTGATTGCCGAACGTTAAAAATTTTGATTTTTTAAGACATGGGAAAAAAATTTAAAAAATGGGTAAAATTTTTTATATTTAATTTTTTTTTTAAATATTATATAAGGGAAAAAGTTCCGGATCTCGGGATTCCGAATTTGTGGTCTCATACTATATTCATTGTTAGCTTCTTAAAAACAATTTTAGAAAAGTGGAGCAATGTTAAAAAAACAAAATTATGTTTATCTAGTAAAATGCAGGTACACAAGATGAAAAAGAAGAAATAAAAATTAATTCACTACGCATTAAAATCAATATGAAAATATGTATATGCAAAAGTAAATCAAAGAAATCGATCATGAAATAAGGAAGATTTCGCGTAGGAACAAAAAACAGGCTTCAGAAATAACATATAAGGGTTATTGGTTAATTTATAAGAAAAATATGACAATGATACGTATATATATTGTTTTTTTTTACAAATCATTTTTAGCAACGTTTAGGATTTTCTCCGAAAAACAACCTCGAGATTTGCCTTGTAACTGACTCGAACCTAGGCCCACTGGATCGCGATGCCTGCGTCTTCAGATCGAGCCACCGTGGCGACGTATATCCTGCGTTCCTAGCATTCTATATTATAATTAAATTTACCCTGTTACTCACGTTATGTCGCAAATCGGTTTACCCTCCCATAAGAAGTTATCACTTCAATTAATAATAATAAGGAGAGGGGGGAGGGAGGGGAGCGTAAATTTGACGAACGCAGATAAAAGATTAAAAAATGTTATCTGCTTAGTATTATAAAACCATCAAATTAAGAAGGTTTTTCCTCTTTTTTGAGCTTCACTATTTTTCATGGCTGAAATGGCGAGGGGTGTTCATTTGCTCTGCCTCATTGATATACTCGACTGCAAGCTTACTTGACAATGGAGAAATAAGCTGAGGTCAAGCAAAAGAAATAGTTTCTTAGCGCGTTGTCCGATATTCGGTGGAAATCATACTATTCACTTAAGAAATCGGATTAGTTAGTTAAACCCATGCACATGTAACCTTTTTTTTTTGTGATAATTTCTGTCAATCGTTAAATACTATTTTCAATTTTCAAAGCGGGGTAAATTCATCCGCGGTGCATTTCATCCATTTGAAACAAACGCACCAGCCAATAGCAGCTCACAGACAGGTGGCGATCTTCTCTTATTCGCTAAGCAGGTAGGTAAGGTAGCTATTGTCCGTTTTTCACTAGTTGAGACTTGGCCACGCCCCCAACACGTGGTATCGGAAGATTCTATATGCGTCTTTTGGGGATGAGGCTTCAGACCAACACTGAGAAAGGTTGCAATTGGCCATCGTTATCGCGCTGTAAGAAGACGAGTGTTCTATAATTTTCTAAGAAATTACCTCCCACCTTCTTTGACGAAAAAAAGGTGTGCTACTAAGACAATTGTTCGACTTAAAAGTATTTTAAGATTTGCAGTGTATTTCTATACGTTTTGGGTTAATTTAGCATTGATTTTGCGAAGGAAATCCTAAACTTTCTGTCTTTCACGCTAAGTAAACATTTTCTGAAAACACGGTGAACAGTTGCAGGTGAAATTGGAAGGAAAATTTTTCCTTCTATTCTGCTGAAACTTTCACAGCTCTCAAACGTGGGTTTTTCATAGGTATTCTAATTATAAATCTCTAATCGCATATTGTTAACTTTGCTGGTCAACCATTTCTCACCTAATTTTCGATCCGATTTTCTTCTTTAAAGCGTTTATTAAATATTACACAGTGCTTAGGGATAAATGAACTACTTTTGCAATATTTCGAACTGTTTTACTTCGAATATAATGAAGAATTAATGCGTTTTCGAATTGTGTTTGTTGTTACTTTGCGAATACGAGTCATTTTTAAAATAATACGTAGATTTGTAAAGTGAACAAGCAAAAATTAATGCCAAAAGATTTTTTAACTATCACCGCATTGAAAAAATAACAAAAAAAAAAAAAGAAAGAAAACGACAGACGATAGCTTTAATTTCGAATTTTTCTGAAAATATTTCTCTGTCACCTCATTTTTGGCCCATTTCAAACAGTCAATATTTTGTAAAAAAAAATGTTGAATTGATGTAATCATGTAGAGACAGCATGAAAAAGTATTGAACTACTATTTCGATTCATAGGCACTTCATTTTTAACCATACACATTTAAAGCCTACGAACAATTTTGGAAGCCTCAGTAGGTAAGTTGCACTCTGTGTGACACATTTCAATACTTTAGTACTATTTTTTTTTTTTTCCAATATGGCTTTTATTCTTCAGAAATGAAAAAAGGAACAAAACAAAAATTAAAGCTTTTCACATGCCAATATGGTTATCTACAGAATAACTGAATAAGTGCCTGAAACAACGTTTTATGTTACTGTTTTAACCTATTTATTTTTGTAAATACGAAAAAATATACATGCTTTTTTTATTCAAGTTTTTTCGATTACTGTAAAAGTAATTCAGTTCTTCCAGTACTTTTAGGGAACAGCGTTACGTGTGGGGCTCATAAAATAGGCAAAAGTTTGTTGTCCGTATTCTAATACAGATCCGAACAAGGACGGACACAAGGGAGGGGCGATGGGGCGACCGCCCCTTCCTTGAGTCGAGATGCAAAACTCTTCCACGGCATGTCTTTGATACTGAAGTTGAAAATTGTTTTAGCCTATCTTCAATAGTTTGACGAAGCTCTTGCTGTCTGGAAAATGAAAGTGTAGCACATATCTTATTCTTAACACATTACTGATGGAGATCTGAACTCTGTATAGGAAGTATTTCAAAGTTCCAAAAACTCAATTTTAGAAGATTTTAGATGATATTAAATAGGGTTATAGGGTTCAGGGGCTCTTCTCAGGAAAGTTTGGAAAATTGAAGTCCCCCCCCCCCAAAAAAAAAGAGGAACTTTAATGGGACACCTTTGATGGCGTTAAGGTAAGGGATGGGGTTTGGTACACTCCTCCGCAATTTTGTAGAAAAGGAAGTCCCTCCCCTTCCCAAAATAACTGAAATGAGACGATCTTTCACGGTGTTTGGAAAGGGGGGGGGGGCGGAGGTTTGCGAATTTATAAAAGGGTAAGGGTGTGAAATCAATCGCCCCCTCCTTGAATAGTTTCTGGATCCGTCCTTGGCTCTGAATGTAAAATGCGTTATTTTTATCAAGAAACGTTGCTATAGTCAACCTATTCAGTTGTTCAACATATCCCACACTGGCAAGGAAACTGACTCAACCACAAGAAAAAAAAACAGCAATGGAGAAAATTAAGGTTTGACGCAATAGTAATTTTAAGTGATTTAGTCTCAAACATTACAATATGCGCAGTCAACCTATTATGTGATGTTTATTAATTAGTTTTTGAAGTATAGATACATAATGCATACTTTAAGCTCGAAAAATATTCTTCCATATTATGAAATTTTAATGATGTGTCATTATTGATGAAATCGTTTCTACGCCCCCCCCCCCCAGCACCATTTAGGTGAGCTAACTTTGCGGTTTTTGTGTCGAGAAAAAGCACTAAATTTAGATTTTAAATCAATAGCCGGTACGGTTTTCCCAGATTTTGAATTGTGTCACTTTCCTTGCCGGAGTGCGATATGATTCTTTATTAAAAACATACATGATCATAAACAAATTGTGACTAGAGCTATCCAGGAAGGAGGGGGGGAGCCAGTGGCGGATTGGTTCAAGAAATCGGCCCTGGCATAAAGGATGTCGCAGCCCCATAGCTCCTAATACTAATTTTTACCAAACGATTGGGAAACGATATCCCTTAAATATGAAAAAATCACTCGTAAAAATTAAATACTTAAAAAAAAAAAGATAACGGAACGGATCCTTTATGTGTTTTAATGGTGAACAATTGATACAAGATAAGCTAAATCTTGGTTTGCAAAAAAAAAAGGGGGGGGGGGGAATAATCTATTTAAATATTTTTAAATGATTGGAGCTTTATTGATTATTTTCGTAATAATATATTTTAACATAACTTTTGTTAGAATAGAAAGGTTATTAGGGAGGCGGGTTGACCCCTTAATTTTGTCAAACACATGCAGTAATACACAGAAAGAGAGTAGATTTATTTTCTTGCTTATGGGAGTCATTACATTAAATATTAGATCAGAAATAAGGGGTCCGGGGGTTTCTTCCCCGGAAATTTTTCAAAATTGTAGTCTTAAAAACGCAATTTTAGATGATCTATGGTGATGTAGGGAGAGCGGAAATTCGAAGGCCCTACTCTTGCTATGTTTTGGAAGTGAAACTCCAAAATTGGTTTTTTATATTATTCTCAATTATGTTAGGAAGATGGCGTCCAAGGAAATTTTCAAAATCTTAGCTCTGAAAACGCGGTTTTAGAAGAATTTGAGCGATGTTAGTGAAAGGAGAGATTCGAGTAGCATCCACCAAGAATTTGCTTAAAATGAAGTCTTAAGGCTGCTCTTCAGTGGGGAAGAAAAACGATCTCGCTTGAAAATGGGCTTTTTCTTTAAACGAAAGCAGTGCTCATCAGTGAAGTAATTGACACTTCAACAACCAATAGAACGAACGGTGACCGATGAAAGTGGATCATGTGACCTGTCACATTTTGCAGGGGGACAGACCGGACGCTCCCCCTGCTGTGCAGAGTAGTCGAAGCAATGAGGTATAGCTGACGGCGAAATGAAACCGCAGCTTTTTACAGACCCTTCCAAGGAAATTCTAGTTCTTTCCTTCTTTCCCTCTTGCATTTTACATTGCCGCGCATTTTGCAATCCTGCTTGTGATATTAATTTATTTGTATTCGCACTAAAATTAATTTTGAAACGAAGATTTTTTCCCTCATTAATACGGTTAAAGATCTCATCTAGGAAAAATTAACGAATGAATGAATATTTGCAATAAATAAATTCATAAATTTGTTTTATTTTTAGAAAAATGTTCGTTATTGAAAATTGATGATTTCAAAAAAGGAAGGAAAAAAAAGATAGCCTGCATGACCACACTGAATTTTAACGAAATGAACTCCAAATTCTAACCAAAAAATATTCTTTAACGAGCTGATGTGTGAATCACATGACTTCCTTTTACTCCAATTTAATGTCATTTCCCCATTATTGGCAATTTTAATGTGATTCAATAGTTTACCCTCTCTTTCACCAACAGTGGCCAAATAGAAAAATTAAAAAAAAAATCGCCAAGTTTTTTGGCGAAGAAGACAGGCGATATATCGCCAAATGTCCACCAAATTATAACACCGCATGAGTTTACACCGAAATTAGCAATGATCCCCCCCCCCCCCAAAAGGGTCAAAAGATCCCTTTAGAAACACCCGAATGCTACCAAAAAGGGAGGTGCACAACTAGACTCCACTAGGAGTCTCCGTACCAAATTTCAACTTTCTAGGACATACCGTTCTTGAGTTATGCGACATAAATACGCACATACATACTAACGTACATACAGACGTCACGAGAAAACTCGTTTTAACTAAAATCTCAATATTCATTCAAGAGTGAGTAAAATGGAAATTAAGGTCGATTTTTCAGTAAAAATTTTGTCGCGAATACAATACTTCCTTTTTTGTAAAAGGAAGTAAAAAAAAACGAAGTCATATTTTGGTATAATTCTCTACATAGTCTAATATTTTCGAGGGCCCCAGAAACTAGAGGGCCCTAAGGAGGGTTTTATAGGCCAAATAGCTAATCAGATCCGGATGTTCGCTCTTAGAAGAAAAAAAAATCGTCGCCAAGTTGGCGAAAAAACTTGGCGACCAAAAGCTTGGCGATACGTCACCA
This sequence comes from Uloborus diversus, assembly GCF_026930045.1. Lineage (NCBI taxonomy): Eukaryota > Metazoa > Arthropoda > Arachnida > Araneae > Uloboridae > Uloborus > Uloborus diversus. Next base: position 45,127,446 of record NC_072740.1, on the reverse strand, counting down.
AGTGTTTACCAAATTATAACACCACTTAAGTTTGCATTGATATTAACAATGATTTCCCCCCAAAAAGGTGCAAAAGACCCCCTTAGGAACATCCGAAAGCAACCAAAAGGGGAGGTGCACAACTAGACCCCACTACGAGTCTATGTACCAAATTTCAACTTTCTAGGACATACCATTTTTGAGTTATGCGAGATACATACGCACATACGCACATACACACATACGCACATACATACAGACGTCACGAGAAAAGTCGTTGTAATTACCTCGGTGATGGTCAAAATGGATATTTCGCGTGTCTATACATTCTTAGGCACTTTTCCGCATGTGGTCGAATCGAAAAAAAAACTCAACATTCATTTGGGGGTGAGCAAAATGGAAATTAAGGGCGATTTTTGAGTGAAAATTTTTTCGCGAATACAATACTTCCTTTTTTGTAAAAGGAAGTAAAAATGGATGATCCTACTTAATATATTTGAAAAATCGAGTGCCGAATGAAAGTGGGGACTAAAAATACTAGTTATCGGTTGGCGAAATTGTTTCGCTTCCGCTGCCTGTTTGCCATTCTCCCCAACCCCACATCCGAGTTGCCAGAAAACGTTCTTCTTAAAAATGAAACTAGATCCTCTTTGCATAGTTAATACTTGATTGTACAACAAACATTAATGCCACTAATTAGTTATATTAACCTTTATTTGAACTGATAATATTTATATTTTAGTGGTAAATTAAATGCTACTTTATTGGTTAGTTACCTGTTTTACAAATGGAGTGGCGACTACAAAAAATGTGTCTACTATAATTGCCTTTTCTCACCACTGGTGATCAGAAAATTCCCCCAATCTTTATCTTTGAATCCTTTTGTTTTTGAAAAAATATTTATTTATTTATCTAATTACTATATGCAGATGAGAAGGCTACGATAGCATTTCTCAAGGGGTTGTTATGGTGAAAGTTCTTTCAAATTGAGCATAACATCGGCAAAGTCGCGGAGGGCTACGGAGAAGGATTTCCTGAATTTGAAAAATTAAAGATTTTTCTGTGATCTTTGTTTGTATGCAGGGGTGCTCACCCTGCTCCAAGCTCAAAGGCACAAATCACCCCTTCTCCACTCTCAATGTTTGTAAACTTTCTTGCGTTGAAATTTTGGAATAAAGCTAAACCTAGCACTTTTAGAGTCTCAAATTCCCAGTTACCAAATTCGGCAAAATACATGAGGTATTACATACACTATATGACCAAAAGTATTGGGACACTTTCAAAAATTCACAATTTTACGGATTTCTCAAGAAATAAAAGACCAATTGCTCTCTGCTATGTAATTTTTTTTCACTTGAAAAGTATACTCCAGACGTCAAATCCAATAACAATTAAGTTTGCTATTCATTTAGGGGACCAGCAACAAATAATCCGTTCTTATCATGAATCACTCTGTAACGCTGGCAGGAAAGTGTTTTCAGTTTGGGAACGACCCCTTACCATTCGTCGCCTATCCTAGAATTATAGAAATTCGGCTCATTAGATCGCTGATAACTTTTTAAATTTTAAAGAAATTGCGGTGGAATTTTTTTTTCATGGCTTGTAGGATATATCTGAGCTTTGGATTATGAACGTTATAAATTGCTATCTTCCGTGCATGCGCAGTGAAAAATTAATTGCTTTAATTGTTCATATTTCATCGAATTTTCAATATTTTAACTTCAAGTTTTATTATTATATCTCTCTAAAATGCTGTCAAATATTCTAAAAGTTTAGTAACGTTTGACGAAATACTCTGCGTGATATGAGGCGAAAACCTTCAAAAAAAATTTGCATTTTTGAAAGAAATGCTTATATTTCCATGGGTATTAGAGATACTTTCACAAAAATATAAAAATAAGTTTTTGACAGATTTTTAACTCGTTTCTGAAAATTATAGCTTATTCCCAGCAATTTACAATGAAAAATGATCAAAAAACCTTTTTTTTTATTTCCTCAATTTGTTGTTGGTCCCCTAAATGAATAGCAGACTTGATTTTTATTGGAAAATGACAACTAGTGTATACATTTTATGCGAAACAATTATGGACCAATTGGTCTATTATTTCTCGAGAAATCCCTAAAAATGTGAATCTTTGAAAGTGACCCAATACTTTGGTCATATAGTGTAAATAGTGCTTCTGCTTCAATACATTGAGTTTTTATTAAATTTTTCTAATAAGTCTTGTGAGTGTCTGATCCTCGTTAGTTGTCCTAATAAATATTAAGGGGTGTCCTTTTTCTCAGGACGCACGAAAATATTACCTAGATGTATATCTGCCTGAAAAAAAAAAATCTCGAAATACTTAGGTGAAAAAATCTGAACGCCTCGTTTTGCCAGATTTTTAAGTTTTATCGCTCTGCCTCGTTTTCATGCATCTTGCATTTAATGAATCAATAATAAAAAATAAAAAAAAGGGCAAGAAACAGATTTGCAGGAAATACATAAAGTTACAACAAAAATGAAAATGAACAGCTTACATTTAGGAAAGCAATTATAAGTACAAGTAAGGGTATTTCACAATTTAAAAAAAGAAAAAAAAAAAAAAGACAAACTTTTTTTTTTAAAGTTCTGTGTTACGCACTTCTGTGCCGAAAAATTATGGTATCGTGTCTTCAGTCACAGAATAAAATGAATGTTCTAATCAAATGATTATCAAATAATTTTCATTCGTACTGAACAAAAATCTTTTTTGAGATCCCACGTTTTCTATTCTATTGACTCCTAGAGTAATATGTAAACACAACGAGAGAAAGGATTTAGCTTCTTGTTTAGGAGAGGGGACCATTTCTATATTTCATTAATATGATATTCATCGTAAGCATACTATTTACTCAGAAATACTCCCTATTTTCCCAAGCACTCTGTTGGGGGGGGGGGGGGGTCGCCTTTTAATTTTCTCGAAAATAAAATTTTCAAAATGCAGTTTTAGACGATCTCTGGTAGTATTTGGAAGTAAGTAAGAGGTCCTGTGATCTTCCACCAGCAAATTTTTGAACTTGAAACGCCAAAAACACAATTTCAGGTAGTCTTCAATTCTGTTAGGAAACGGGGAGTTCGGAAGCTTTCCACGGAATTTTTCGAAATAGTCTAAAAACGCAGTCTTAGTGATGTTAGGGGGGAGGCAAAATTTTCAAAGTGTTATAAACATGATTGTAGGCCATCTTTAGTAGCATTCGGAGACATGCAGGTTTTTGAAATCAAAATTCCAAAAATGCAATTTTAGACGACTTTTTTTTATGGTCAAAGAAGGACTTTTCGCAAACTCCTTTCCCGAAATTTTTCGAAATTAAAGTCATAAAAACGAAATTTAAGACGATCTTTAATGATGTTTTTCTTAAGGGAGGAGGGGGGGGGGGTGCTTATGTGACCTGAAAACCATTAATGCCTGTAATTAATTTTTTCTGCATTGTATTAAAATACTGATCTAGCTTCTGAGAATGAAAATAGAAAGCAGTGAAAACTTGTAACCCCCATTCTATATTGTTCACATCTTAGTTAGCTTTGCCAGCAACATAAGGCTGAAAACGTCATTAAAACTAATACATACAATGCTTAGTAATTCTAGCTTGGTGTGTTTTTTACATTAACCGAATCCTATTAAATTACTAATATATTTTTCATGATTTTCTATGCATTTAATGAGTATGTTGGTGTACGGAATGTTTTCCGCAACTGAATAAATGTTTTTGAAAAGTATTTTTATTCTCCAAAAATACAGCTTCCAAATTCTTATAAAGATAAATAAAAAAAGAAAACTATTTCTATTGTGAAAACTTTCTGAAGACATCAGAAAGCTTTCTGTATTTTTGTTTTCTTATCAATCTTAAATGTCGGTATTAGTAATCTGGAAATTTTGTATTTGGATGAAATTTTGCTTTTTAATTTCATCCACATTGATGTTTTTTTTCTGAAATGTAATTTTACACCCCGCCCCCTTTTAAAAGTAAAATCTACTTAAGTTAAACTTTAAATGAACACAAACGATTAGTAACCATGGCGACGAAAATTTGACTTCTTAGTAAATATTAAAACGAGGTAGAGTTATTCTTGTCATCATGACAATCTGAAAAATCAGAGCAACATCAGCTTTGGTGAAGTAAGGATAATAAGCATTCGCAATTGCTCAAAAAAAAAAAAAAAAAAAACTTATTTTTTTTCTGAAAGAATAAATATTTTCCTGAATTTTAGTTGTATTCCAAAAATGATAGCGCTGTTGGAGAAATAATATTTAAGCAACGTACTTCAAAAAATATAAAACATGTTTTTTAATTGTAAAGACTATTTGTACAAGCTTGATTCGCTCTGAAAAGTATGGAATAACGCAAGTACATGATTTCTTGATTAAAACACTCAAAACCTGCAGTTAATCACAATTTCGATATATTTAAGTTATTTCCAAGTTAGCTAATTAAAAATAAGTATTTCAACTTATTTATTTATTTTTTCATTGTTTCTGGCAATAGATAAAAACTTAAGGTAAAACGCAGGAATTATGACACAAAATGTAAGCTGGGGGCCGTGGTAGCCTGATCGGTAAGGCATTGGACTCGGGCCCGGAGGGCCTCGGGTTCGATCCTTGCTGGTCGAAGACCCACCGTCGTCATTAAAGGGGACTGGGCGACGTTAAATATGCTCGTGGTCTCAATGTCCTCCAAGTGAAACGATACCTCTGGGGGTGCTAGTACCAGGTAGCTATTAGCTCTTGGACTAGTTCTAAATTCTCATTAACTGCTCGATCCGTTGATGGTGCTGCCATCTATCGGTATACAAAAACAATGGAGGCAAGGCACTTAGTATGCAGTCCTCGACATAAAATGCAGTTGAAGTCAGTTGTGACTCTTGAATAGAAATAGAAATAGAAAATGTAAGCTAGGAAATAGTCTGTAATAAAAATAAAATTAACTACAATTCCCATTGCTGCCCTGGAAAATAAAAATTATGCTATTTTGTTTCTCACGTAATATTTTAAAAACTATAATAATATCGTATACATGTCTTAAAAGAAGGAGTAATACTGCGACCCCATAAGAAACGTTTCACGATTCTATTTGGGGTCAAATTATGCATCGTTTTCCTCTTTAGGAAGTTTTCTAAAGAGAAATACAGTAAAATCCTATTACAACGTATACTTATGCAACGAAATACTTGTTTCAACCAAATAAATTTCTAGTCCCGATTCTGAAATTCGATGAATTTTACTGTACATTATGAATTACATGTTCAATGCGCATCTACCTTCTAAAGAAATTTGACAAATCTGGCTCTGAAAGACACAAATAATTTTCAAAAACGTTTGTTGAGCTGTGGAAAGCACTTTATGTGTGTACATTTGTAGTAACATAAAACACATGTAAAACGATGCAAAATACCTAGTATCTGGAATACGATTTAATCTATATATAAAAATATTTTTCTACTGGAAGGGAAAAATGTCAACTTTTCGCATTCGACAGCATTATAACAATGTTCATCATATTGTTAATAAACAATTTGACTCAGAAATATCCCTTTCAAATCTATTTTTGTTCAAACCACAAACTTGAAAAAAAGCAGATGTTGCTAATTTAACAGCTAATAGCACGCATCTACATGGATTCACTTTCAAAAGCACTTGATTCTTCAAGAAAGCCTCAGGAGAAGAGGAGAACGTCCAGCGAAGGTCATTGAGGGGAACTAATGAGAGGGTAATAAATCTTGCAACCCATTAGCGCTATCCCCTCAAAAAGGGGCGGTTACTAATGGGAGGCGGAGCGAATGCAAAAAGTGAACGTATTTTGAAATTTTTTTCAACAGTTAGAACCCGATATTTGCTTAAAACATGGTCGCATTATTTTAAACAAGATCTCAAAAGAGAGCTGGAAATATTTTGCGTGTCAGGGCGTTCTTGAAATTTCGATAGCACGAGTTGCAGATGTTTTACAGAGCGAAATGTCCAACAGTACCTCGTTTTCGAAGAAATTCATTTTTTCTCGAATTTTAAAAAATCGGAGAATGAACTCATCAAAAAAGTAAAAACTAAAATACACAGGCATGGTCTTGAAAAATACTCAGAAAAAAAATTGATCCGAAAACTTCACAGGAATTTGTAAAAACAAGTTCCAACTTTCCCCGTAGGTTAACATTACATCCGAATCTTTCAGACTCTCAGTGAAGAGCACCCTTAAAAACATGATTCTAAGCTTTCTTTGATAAAAACTAGGGCATAGAAAGTTGTTCAAAAGTTAAGTTCCAAAAACGAAACTTTAACTGACCTCCTATGATTTTAGGAGGAGGACGAGGAGTAATGGCGGGGCTCTCCCTAGATTTTTTTCCAAAATTGAAGCATTAATACCGAGATTTCTGACGTGGTTTACTGATGATGAAGAGGGGAGGGGGGGGGGGGGGAGTGCTCTCCCTAAAATTTTTCGATGCTGTAGATTTGGAAACGGTGTTTTAAATATCTTTCGTAATGTTAATAAAAAGAGAAGATGATGGTAAACTTTCGAAACTAAATCCTATCAACGCAACACTGTAGGCGGTCTTTGGTGTTGTTATGCATATACATACACCTTAGAGACTCCCGTTACCTGTCGCAATTAGAATTTGAATGTTACAAAACACAATAAGAAGTACAATACAATACATTAAAAGTGCAGAATGATTATAATTATAAAGCTGCGTGATAAATCGAATAAAAACCAAAAATTGGCACTAAATGAAAATAATTCTGTTCAACCAAACATAGACAATGTGAATCACTATGTTCTCGGGGTGAAGGGGAGGGGCGGGAGGACTGAAAACAAAACAGTTTATTAAATTTTAGAAACACCAGTAATTTTTTATTACATGAGTTCATAATTTAAATTAAAAAAAAACCCCTAAACAAGATAACCCCCTTTGGATAAGAATGAAAAGAGGGTGTGTATAAATTTATTCTCATGAGGATGAAAGAAAGCTGTGCGAAGATTTTCGGAAGGAAAAAGAGAGGGGTTATATTTAATGTGAAAAGGTGAGGTTAGTGGAAGATATAAAGGCTTGGCGTGTACTTGGGAGTCTATTTCATTAGTTCATTTAGTTCATGGGAGACACCATGACATGAATTTTTACTTGATACAGAATCTGAAAGTGAGAAACGAAGTACGTATCAAGTAGTATCCAGATTTTAAAAAAATGTCATGGGTCACTCATTGCTTTTGCAGTAAAACGATCGTATATTTAGTTCCATATATTCACGACCTTAATCTTTGGCCTGTAGTCAAGGGCCAACAAGTTAAAACTTAAGAGGAAAGAAGCTTCACATTTTCTAATGACAATACTACTAATACATCCTGAAAGTTTCAGGGAAATTGATGGTTACTATCAGTCTCCCGTAAACTTTGCCCAGCTTTAAAAAAAAAAAAAATGAATCTTAAATGTTCATGTTTCATCAAATTTTCAATATGTTTACTTCAAAGTTTAGTAGTATTATGTTTCTCTTGTATGCTGTCAAATTTTCTGAAAGTTTGGTAAGAGGGTGGCTTAAAACTCTACGTGTTAAGCGCCAAAAACCTTCAAATAAAATTCGTATTTTTGATAGAAATGCTTATATCTTCGTGAATATAAGTGATACTTTTACGAAAATTTAAAAAGAAATTGCCATAGGAAACGTAAAGTTATTTCTGAAATTTATAGCACATTTCCAGTCATTCACGCTGAAGAATGATCAAAAACATCTTTTTTTCATTCAATTTGTTGCTGGTTCCGTAAATGCATGGGTGATTTAATTTTTATTTTAAAATGATAGCTGAAGCGTAACCTTTTATGTGACAAAAGTTACAGAGCAATTGATCTCTTATTCCTTAAGAAATCTGTTAAAATGTGAGCTTTTGAAAGTGTCTCAATACGTCCACACTGTAAAAAAATTGTGTAAGGTTAGGGGAGACCGGGGTTAGTTGTTACAATATTTTTTTACAATAAACTTAAGTATTTACATGTGAGAAACTTTTAAAATTCATCTAGATTGTTTAATATTCATAACATATTTTTAAAAAAAAAATGATTAAAAGCCACTACTCCAAAATATTTAATTTTATCTGAATTGTAACAACTTACCCCACCACGGTCCATGTTTTTTCACTATATGGAGTTAATTGTTACATGAAATATATATATATATATATATATATATATATATATATATATATATATATATATATATACACACACACACACACACACTGGTGTGCAAAAACTAAGGACGAGACGGTTTTTTCAATATAACTTTGTACAAAAGCTTTCCAAATCAACACATTTAATACCGTAAGATCCCTAATACGTAAGGACATGTGTAATGTAAGCAACACTTACTAAAAGAGAAATCAGAGGGATAAAAAGAAGCTTTATTGAAAAAGTAGCATGGAGCGCAATGCAACTGAAGGTCGAAACATCCCTGTTATGGGTGTCCAGCAAGAAACATCCGGTCTTTAGTAGGGGATATGATCTCCCCCGACTGCTAGGCAGGTTTCACAGCGTCTTCCCATGCTGCGAATGAGGGTGTCAGTGAGTTGTTGAGGCATTGCTGCCCATTCGTCTTGCAGCGCCAATCGAAGCTCCCGAATCGTTACTGGTGGTAAGGTACGAGCTGCCAAGCGTCTGCCTAGAAAATCCCATACATGCTCGATGGGATTGAGATCCGGAGATCGTGCCGGCCAATCCATACGTTCAATAACCTCAATCTCTAAGAGCTGTTCGGCAGCTACTGTGCGATGACATGGTGCATTGTCGTCCATGAAAAGGAACTGCGGACCCATAGCGCCTCTAAAAAGACGCACATAGGGAAGAAGAATCTCGTTACAATAACGGGTCCCGTTGACTGAACCTGCGTCGAAGATGTGAAGGTCTGTACGACTACCAAGCATGATGCCTCCCCAAACGAGAACACCGCGACCTCCATACCTGTCCCTTTCAATGATGTTCGAGGGATGATTGCGGCTTCCCTGCTCTCTCCAGATGAGTATGCGATGAAAATCGCTACTCAGACTGAATCTGCTCTCATCTGTAAAGAGTACTTGTCCCCATTCATTGTCTCTCCAATTCCGGTGTTCCCGGCACCACAGAGAACGCCTTCTCCGATGGACAGGCGTTAAAGGTACACAGCGTATAGAGCGTCGTGCAAACAAATCACCACCGTTCAGTCTTCTGGCCGCGGTAAAACGCGATATCGGTCGTCAGTCGCCTGTGTCGTGTGTCTAGCGATTTCTCCCGCTGTCTGCCGCCTGTTTCTTCTGGCCTGTAAGACAATATACCGGTAATCTGCGGGTGTGGTTCCTCGTGGACGACCACTACTGAACCCCCGGATAGCTGTTCCTGTAGTTTGAAATTGTCTCCAAAGTCGTGAAACGATGCTGTGAGCAATTCCGAACTCTGCAGCCACACTTGTCACCCTGCGGCCTTCCTCCAACTTCCCAATGATTCGACCTCGGGTAAAAGCATCCAGATGTCGTCTAACAGAATGATTATTCGCCATTTCCTCGCTGAGGCAGCAACTCGGTGTGATTTTAACTGCTATACGGCGTGCAATCTCTTTGCCAGAAATACTGATCTTACACCGACAACATGCTTTATGCTACTCAGACACTCCCCCATCATGTCTGCCTGCATATCTGCGCATGTGCTACCGTACATCACCTTACTTACTCTCCTGATTGGTTTTTCTGTCCGCTCTGCCTCTTCGTTCAGCTGATATGCTAGTTTTTCGACTTCGTCCTTAATTTTTGCACACCAGTGTATATATATATATATATATATATATATATATATATATATATATATATATATATATATATATATATATATATATATATATATATATATATATATATATATATATATATATATATATATATATATATATATATATATATATATATATATATATATATATATATAAGTAATAAAATGAATCTTATACATTTTGTGCTTTATTCTGTTAGTTTTACAAATTCTTAACTACGTTAAAAAACAAAAAATTTTTGGCTTCAGATTTACTTCACTAATGACTTATTTCGATAAACTATCATCATCATAATGAGTGCCCGAATTACAATTACTTTTTATAAACATTTAATCTATCAAACTTAGCACATCAGTCATAAGCCCATTCGTCACAATTAGACATTGAAGCCATTTAGTTGGTTTTCTGGATTCTGAGTACGGTTCAGCAGGAAGCATTTCGGAAGAGAAATGTTCAGAGTAAGATGTTCAAATGTCCCCATTTCAAGGGACTCTCTCCGCTTTCAGCAACATGTCGTTACATTCAAAAATTCTTCAAAAGCTTTTATATAACCAATTCTTAATGCTTGAAAGGTCACCTCGTAAATAGCGTTACAAACACTCCCCTAAAAAAAAGTTCCCGAGGAAGTTCAACTCGTGTTCTTTTTCAACAAACAAATCATTACTCTATCGTAAATGATATACTTCTATTAAAGAAAATCGTAGCTGAAGAAAACGTCAAGAATAAATTAACTAAACGGCTAACCAGTGGTGTAGTCAAGGTGGAACAGGGGTCAGTCGGCCTACATTTATATTTTTACATCTGGTGTCACATTCTCCCTTTTTAGTACACAACTGGCCATACAAAATGCAAATTGTTTTTTCGTGACGGCCCTTTTTACTTCTTTTTACAACGAGCTGATGTGTGCATCACATGACTTCCTTTTACTCCAATTTAATGTCATTTCCCCATTATTCGCTATTTTAATGTCATTCAATATTTATTCTCTAAATATCACCAACAATGGCCAAATTGAAACCAAAAAAAAAAAACTCCGCCAAATTTGTCGCCAAGTTGGCGACAAAACTTGGCGACCAAAAGACTGGCGATATATCGCCAAGTGTCCGACAAATTATAACGCCACTTGAGTTTACATCGAAATTAACAATGATTTCCCCCCAAAAAGGTGCAAAAGACCCCCTTAGGAACATCCGAAAGCAACCAAAAGGGGAGGTGCACAACTAGACCCCACTACGAGTCTATGTACCAAATTTCAACTTTCTAGGACATACCATTTTTGAGTTATGCGAGATACATACGCACATACGCACATACGCACATACACACATACGCACATACATACAGACGTCACGAGAAAAGTCGTTGTAATTACCTCGGTGATGGTCAAAATGGATATTTCGCGTGTCTATACATTCTTAGGCACTTTTCCGCATGTGGTCGAATCGAAAAAAAAACTCAACATTCATTTGGGGGTGAGCAAAATGGAAATTAAGGGCGATTTTTGAGTGAAATTTTTTTCGCGAATACAATACTTCCTTTTTTGTAAAAGGAAGTAAAAAAGGAAGTATTGTATTCGCGAAAAAATTTTCACTCAAAAATCGACCATAATTTCCATTTTTCTAACCCCTGAATGAATGTTGAGTTTTTTTTCGACCCGATCACACGTGGATATATGCCTAGGAACGTACAGACACCCTAAATATCCATTTCGACGACCCCTGAGTTAATTACAACGAATTTTCTCGTGACATCCGTATGTGTAATTGTATATGCGTATGTGTACATGTGTGTATGTATCTCGCATAACTCAAAAACGGTATGTCCTAGAAAGTTGAAATTTGGTACGTAGACTCCTAGTGGAGTCTAGTTGTGCACCTTCTCTTTTGGTTGCATTCGGATGTTCCTAAGGGGGTCTTTTGCTCCTTTTTGGGGAGAAATCATTGTTAATTTCGATGCAAACTCAAGTTGTGTTATAATTTGTCGGACACTTGGCGATATATCGCCAGTCTTTTAGTCGCCAAATTTTGTCGCCAAGTTGGCGACAAAATTTGGCGATTTTTTTTAAAAATTTGGTTTCAATTTGACCACTGTTGGTGATATTTAGAGAGTAAACAATTGAATCACATTAAAATTGCCAATAATGGGGAAATGACATTAAATTGGAGTAAAATGAAGTCATGTGATGCACACATCAGCTCGTTTATTTTACGTAAGCTGTTCACTTTTATGCCCAGGGGCGGACACAGAAATACTTTTTTTTTGGGGGGGGGCCAAGATTGAAAAGCACTACACCCCCCCCCCCGGGCAAACAATTTTTCACAATAATATTTTCATGACTTTATTTTTAATTGTTTCGTTAGCACCTTTATGGCCAATAATTCTACTTTAAAGCGCATAAATATTATGCACTAATATCCTTTTAATCTAGATGTAAAATATCTTTAACATTTCAAGCCAACTAAATAACAAACCTTATATAATTTCAGCAATATGCTATGAAATGATCGGTTTTAATTAAGAACATTGTCAAAATGATTATAACATGAAGGCAAGGTTATTGCTCATTTGTTCTTATAGCCATGATATAGTTCAGATAACATTTGATACGACATGCCGTTTCCATTAATATTATGGTTTTGCCAAGAAACTACCATGTGATTTCTTTCATTTTGCATTAGGAAAACCCTTCCTCAGTTTTTCACTTTAAAGGACATTTAATTGTCTTAGATGATTTTTTTTTAAACTTCTACTCACATATTTTTTATTTATTTATTTATTTATTTATTTATTTTTTTTTTTTTTGAAATAGAACAAAAATATACGACCCCAAGTTAAAAAAAAAAACATTTTGGATTGAACTGGTATTTTGCCGGGTTGATACTTCCCGTCACTCTTTCCATTTTATTTCACTAAAGAGATCCCACCTTCTGAATCTCTCAATAAAGTTTTGCTTTACTTTTTTTCCCTTCAAAAATACGAACTAACAGTGTGAAGTTTTATTACAACATTTTAAATCTTTCTCTATATATAGTGTTGTATATTAGAACTCGACCGAGATGCATCGGCCTGGCCGATCCATCGGCACCGAAGGTTCAAAAACTTATCCATCGGCATCGGCGGCCGATGCTTACTTGAAGAAAACATCGGCCCATCAGCCTTGAAAAACATCTAAATGTCGAACTATACTAAAGAAAAGGTGTGTACGCATTTTAGTTGAAGAAAAATGATCATTTCGCATCAAAAGGGGAGGGGGGGGGGGGCGTGGATTTTTTTTTTTTTATTCAACGGACTTCCTTTAAATTCTTAGCACGGGTATCGCCGTGTGGGTACTTCTAGCTAGGAATAAAAATTTAAATCAGTGAAAGTAAGCAAGGGGACGCTTTCAGCAATGTTAAAACCTAAGCTGTTGGTCTGAAATGAAAATTCCGTACAAATGCACGATGTTGTTCTTTAAAGTTTTTCTGGAACAGTTGAAGTGAAATGCTTTTTACATCTTCTAGGAATGAAAAGCAAAACTATTTCTGTCGAAAGAACGAGCATTTTAATTCGCTGCAGATAAAATGTTGAAATGCGAGAAAAAAAAAAAAACATGTTTTTTGCCCTTCAATATTTCTTTTTACTTTTTAGCGCTGAAGAAAACGGATGGAGGCCTGTAGCTTCGAAAGTAAACCGAAGACTCACAAACCATTCATTAAAAACTGATCAATCTGAGAATGTCTACGCGGCTTTTCAATCCTATCATCTTGTGCGCGGCTATTTGTTTATTTATTTATTTATTTTTTTTTTCCCCGCGGTCTTGGACGGCAAAACGCGAAAATAATGACGACTCTTATTCCTTTATATGATCTGCAATAAAAAGACTCTCTCGCTTACGCAAGTCGCGATATTTTTTTTTTCAGTTCAAAATCTAGATCTGGCTTTATTTTGCTTCTAGGAGTACATTCCCTCCTATTTCTCTTATTATTCAGATTCCAGAAACTTATTTCCTTACCTAATAACAGGGTTGAACGCGGGCGCTCTAAGAAATAACGCCCTCATTTGCAGCGCCCAAAGAGAGCCGCTGGTATAGTACGTACGATGTTGATTCTAAAAGAAAAAAAAATTTTGGACTTGGAGGTTTTCAGCTTTGATTGCATGGTTGCGTCTTGAAATTAAAATCTACCCTTTGTTAGAACGAATGGTATCCCAAAACTCGAACCAAATCGCAGGACTTCGAAAATTGCTTCGCAGAGCAATTTAAAAGTCCGAGAACCGACACTGAGAGACATTAAAAAAAAAAAATAAATAAATAAAAAAAAGGGGGTAATCCGATGTGTAGGGGTATTATTCAATAATGGAATTCAGTCAAATAAAAAAAGTAAAAAAATTTTGTTGTTCATCAAGAAGAGATAAACAATGAATGCTCTTACAGTGGCGTATTTACTAGGGGAGCGGTGGGGGCGGCCGCTCCCTCCATGTCCGTCATTTTCTGAAACCAATAATATGGAATTAAAAGAAATTACTCGCAATCGCAACTATTTTTAATGAAGTAAATTTCACAAATCTGCTTTAAATTAGCAGCTAGTGTAGCCGAGGGTGGACAGCGTTACCCACTTTTTAATTTGAACCTAAGGTAGCCCACTCCCCCCTTTCTTCTTCTTTTTTTTTTTTTTTTTTTGAACTTTTATAATTTTTAAATTTGTGTATGTGTCGTTCCACCTTTTTGTTCCGGGACTACACTATACTGGTATGAATTAAAACAGAGGTTCCCAACGCTGGGGGTGATCAGCCCAAAGAAGTGATATTGCTTTTCATGGGGGCACTTTCTTTTTATAGCGTTGCAAGGTAACTTTTGTAGGTAAGTTGCTGGTTGGTGTGCCGTTATGTTCCCCATTTCATGCGAAATCGTAGCTTGATTTAAGCCAATTCCATCAGCATAGCGCCGCATAGTCGTCTATTCATAATGTAACAAAAATTATGATGATGCTGAATTAGGATTGCTCTTTATAATGACCTCCTTGATCTTGTACGAGTTCATTTATGTTTGAGCTATGGGCTGAAAGCGAAAAAAATATTTCATTGGCACTTCGCAAATAAGCGGGTATTGGCAGAGCAACTCTGTTTTCTCCACCCCTGTTTTAACAAATGAATTAGTTTATTCCCTCGCACATCGGAAGTCATCTCATCAGAGATAAATCGGAAACAGCTGGTTGCAATCCTGCAGCAAGACTAAACAAAACACTTACTAAATCTTAATTTAGTGCTAATGCACCAATTGCTGCAAATAACTCTAAACATGTATTTACGACTAAATGAGGCCCATTTGAAAGCGCAGTATTACACTCGTATGGTGAGCCTACTTATTTCGAAACGAGGTGTAAACTAATATTTTTATTTATTACTTAAATAAGGAAAAGGGTAAAATATAATACATAATTTCATCCATTAAAAAAACATTCGGTGAAATAATATAAAGCTATGTGATATGGAGATTTCTGGATCTCTAGATAATTTCTTAATGTTTTACCTACTGATTTCTGCTTGCTCATTTTAAGAGTTATAAAAAGATTTTGAATGTTTAAAGTTTATCCAAAGTTTTTCCACGGAAAATGCAGTAATACAGTGCGACGCAGAAGTTTAAAGAATAAGCAAATTCACACAGATTTCGAAATCTATTTATTAAGTTTTCCTAAGACTACTTTAGTTTAAGGTGCTATGCATACTATATAATATTTATAGCAATGAAAAGTTTGACTTGTGCATTTTACAAGTTTTTACATTGTAACAAAAAATTAACATTGTCTCAAAAGTTTAGACACAAACGAAATAAAAATTAAATAAAACAGTTTTAAAACCTGCTTGTGCATTCATTCTTCTTTATTAGTTCATAAATACGAGTTTCCATCGAAGAAACTAAATCTTGCATGGTTTGGGGCTCAATTTCGTACCATACTTCCTCAATAGATCTCTTAAGTTCCGATACAGAAGTGTATTGTCTACCATTGCTGTAAACTTTGCGACACATGATGCCCCAAAGATTCTCTATAGGGTTGAGGTCTGGGCTACACGCTGGCCAATTGAGAACTTTTATATTACTTGAATTTAACCAAGATTTTGTGTTTCCTGCAGTGTGAATCGAAGCATTGTCTTGCGGAAATTCCCACTGAGGGCCCCCTATAAGCTCAGCAAATGGTAGGAGATTATCCTCTAGTGTCTTAGTGTAATGCTGTGATGTTTGGCGACCACTGGTAAAGGTCAAAGACACTTGTCCATTGTAGCAAAACGCTGCCCTAACCATCACAGAGCCACTACCTTGTCGGCGACTAAAAAAACATCTGAGTTCCTTCCGTAAGTCATGCCAGTACGATGTCCAGCCATCTGGACCATCCAGATTCCACTTTTTTTCGTCGCTAAATATTACTGATATCCATTTCGATCCATATCACATATGATTTCGAGCCCACAACATTCGTTGTGATTTATGATGTGGCTTTAGAGCTGGATTCTTTTTCATTTTGCAGTGAACCATTGTCCCTGTTTCCAAAATTCGTCAACGAATCGTATCCTTTGATACCGAAAGCCCCAAGGAGCTTTGAACTTCACGAACAGTCATTTGTTGGGTACTTGCTAGTCTTTGGATCTGACGATCATCCCGTTTATTTGTCACACGCAGCCTCCTAGATCTGCGTTTTGCTTTATAATTGCAGTGACTTGATAAAACTCGATAAATAGATTTCTTTGATCTATTAATGATAGCCAAAATTTCAGGAACAAGCTTACCTTCAGCTTTCAACTGCCAAATCTTAGTTACCTCATCCGCTTTAATCTGCTCAGCTCGCGGCATCTCGACTACCAAGTGTTATCGTTGGCAGACCTTAAGTACAAGAGGTCTGTGATGTCATCTCTTTTAAATTTGCATATACGAAAAAAAAATTCACAGAAACTCGTAATAGTGTCTAAACTTTTGCAACAAGCAAATTTCTATTTTTACCCAAAACAGTATTGTTAAAGCATATCAAACAATTGTATTTTGGTTATAGTATTTCAAAAGAGTTTTTGAAAAGTGTTTGCAGACTTTTGTATTTCTACTATCGCAGTTCTAAATTCTACAGCTGAAAAACGTCATTGTCTAAACTTTTGCATCGCAGTGTATTAATACTGTTTGTGCGTATTTCTATTTTATAAATTTCCTGCAGACCGATGAACCAACTGGTCGACACAGAGTCTCATCGTAATAGCGAAGTTGGGGTAGGATTTGGAGGGGAACAGGCCCATCATTTCAAATTTTCCCAGTGGGGGTCCATTGCAAATTTTATCGGAAAACAAAAAGCATTCTTATTTACATGTAAAAACATTAATTTTTGAAGTCAGGGGGGAGGGAATTGACACCCTCTACATGACGGATCTGGGAGATGACTTTTACGGATTGCAATCGCCACCCCCTTGAATAGACTATAAATCCAACCCTGATACATCGCACTCTAGCCAGAACCAATCTTCATCATCTTCATCCGAAGAAACCCGTTTGGAAGCACCTTTTCGTACTTTTTTTTTTTTTAAATTGTCTTCGTGACTGTTGATTTCTTCTCTGTAAGAAACAATTTCCTTTTCACAGATTTTCGTTTCTCAGCTTCGACTTGCAAAGCATTTGTTACAGGTGTATTTGTTAAATTGGCGCAGAACTATGGTTTCCGCTTGTGGACCATCTTTACATCTGCACTGTCTGCAGCATTTGAGAAAGACCTACTTTCGAATAATAAATTATTATTGTTATTATTACTATTATTTATTCAACCATAACATATTACAATAAATTTAATCATACAATGAAAGAGATCAGAATCATTATTAATATTATTATTATTGTTATTATTGTCAATTGTCATCCAACTATAGTATTTTACATGAATTAAATCATGCAGTTAAGCAGAACGGAGATACTACTTACCACCACCAGCATTTTTCATTTCATTTTGTGCAGAATCTCTGTAGTGTCATGAAATTTATTTCATATTTAGTGGCTGCCTTTCGTAATGAAGTATCTGCCATTAGTTCTTTAGCCGCCTGCAGGAATGTTTCTTTAGGGGTTTTGCTCCTGTCCATCTTGTTTTTATAGTCCCTCGCCGCATATCACCTTTAAAATGAAAGCAGAATATTAAATTAAAATTTTTGCATGGGGAAAGTTGTTACATGCAACAACTAACCCCAACAGAACTGTAACAACTTGCCCCTTATGACGCCACTTCAAATCTTGGCACATATTACTGGCATTATATCTTTGCACTTACCTGAAAATGTAGGCTTTCACGTGGTACACACAAAAGGGAACCCCGCTCTGCTATGTCATCTAGGGCTTCCAGAGTACTGACCTTTCGGCTGGGGCCCCCTAGACCCTCACGGGAACGAAATCCAACCACTTACGACTCTAGACACCGTGGACCCAGGTACAGACCTGACTCCGGTGGCGCCCATTGCCTACTTACTGTTCCACTCGATAGCCACTGGGCAGATACAGATTTGCTCAAGCGTAAGTAAAGAGTGGTGGAGCTATAGAAATAAATCCGCTATCTGTGACGGCTTTGTCACAAATAGAAAAATAACAGCGAAACGAAAAATTACTTCCTGACTCAAACAACCGTTTTCCTTGAGCACACTTTCCCTGTTATTGACTGCAAGCACTCCAGTGACCGTCAGGGAATGCAGATGGATGAGTGCTATAATCAAGGGCAAAGACAGTCTCTACCGGCGGTTGATTTTGAATTCGAATGTAACAACTTACCCCGTGCAACCACTTACCCCAGTCTCCCCTATTAGTATTAATGGGTGTAATGTTACACTAATTCTGGAGTGTGTAGTATCATTGTTTTAAAAACTCCAATTGTTGAAAGAACCTTGCACTCAGTAGAATTCAAACCGCATGCGTCAAGATCAGCATTGGTGCAGAGCTGCTAAACTCTTACTAGCGAAACGAAAACCGGCCTTTGTGGCCGAGCGGTAAAAGCTCTTGCTTTGAGGCCTGTCTGTAAGACTCGCGTTGTGGGTTCGGACACCACTCAGGTGTCCTGAGTGTTATTTCTTCTCTAAGTACAATAAAAATTTCTTGTTTGTGTATTGTAATAAATAAATAAGTGGTTTATTTTGGTTGTAAAAAATCATGAACTTGATAAATACTGAACAAACGAATAACTGAAAGCAAAAGCTGTAAAGAGGACAAAAAACAGGGGGCTTCTAGCATGGCTTTTTTAATACTGTTACAACGAAATTTCAAGCATTGTAAACTACTAATTTATTTTTGTGCGTTCAATTTAACACGTATAGAAAGAAATTATTACTCGATCATTTAATATATCTGGATTATTTATGCCATCGAATAGTTACAACTTGAAGTATAAGTCTACTTACAATTCAAAATGAGTACCCGATCAAGAAAGTCAGATTAAAGCTTAATTTTTGCTAATGTGTAACCTTTCAAGCAATTTCTCTATAAGCATACCGAAAGTTCTGGAGTAATCTTACGCAGAAATTAGTGAGACGTTACGATATAGTTATGTTACCATGGTGTAACCTTCCGCAAGTGATGCATAACTTTACACCAGTTATACTTCCCAGTCACTTCAAATATTTCAATTCCAAAAAGTCCTCATCCTCATATGTGTCCGGGGCTCTGTATTTTTATAATTTATCGATAATATGTTTGTAAAGGGAACTTTCTACAACATTGTCTTCATTCAAAATATTATCTGTAACAGACACCTTAAGCAAATTTTCGCAAACGACATAAAGGTTGTCATGTTCTTTGCTGTCCCCTATGTTTTTAGTTCTAAGTTTTGAGGTAGCATTTTTTCCCCCCTTTAACTTGTTTATTTTTTTCGTATCATGCAGGGGGGGAAAAGCGGGCACATGGGAACACCTTTTTTTTTCTTTTTTAATATCTCAAAAAATATTATCAATTTTTCAGAGCAAAAGTGTCTCCATGATGAAATAGTCTTTTCTTTGTACCCTGGAACTTTTTCAGATTTCTTATAAAATTATTTCGTTACTTTATTGAATTTTTAAAAAATATATTCAATCACATGTGCCCCCTAGAGGGAGGTATATGTGAACAAGCCTGGGACACATATGAACACGATTGAAAATACAGGACAAGTATCATATTTCAACGAAAAACTCTTTAATATAAAACGTATACTTATGTACCAATTACACTGAAGGGTTTGTAACCAAGTATCAGTTGCTTGTGTCAGTTTAAATTGTGCAGTAACTGTCAAGAAAAAAAAACATTTTTTCCAAATTATATAACTCTGTTTACTATCAAATTTTAAAGTTTCGTAGCATGTTTTAATCACAGGATCGACAGGAAAAAAAACTTATGAGACAAAACAATACAAATAATACTTTATTATGTAAAGTTCATTCTTGTTATATAGTGTGTTTCAGCTTCATACAAAAAATGATGATGGGATTTAAAATTATTTTACACTTCAGTTTTTATTTAAAGGAAAATATTTTTTCTTTTTTTCTTGTTAATATTATGTAACACAAAATTGTTGGTCAACTATTTAGGAACAAAAGAATTAAAAACATAAAACAATAATAATATCAATAATTAATTAATTTATAATAATGTAATAATAATGATCAATAAATTTACAAACAGACTGTAGCAAAAATAAATTAAAAACCTTTACACCATTTTTACACTTATAATAACCCTCCGCTAATATTTATATTACAGAGAGGATATGGAAACTGTTCACATGTCCTCCTGCATGTTGTGTTCACAAGTGCCCCGTCAACCTTAGAACTAATTTTTAAAAACAAAGGATTCTTAATTTAATTTAAAAATTTAAACATTGTCATCAATTTACTTGAATGTTCGTATAATGGTTTGAAATACTTAAGTTTAGCTTAGTAGTTTGTTTAAAATATGCTTTCACTGGAAGAAGACAGAAATAAAATTACATACAACACCAGCTAAAACAAAGAAGTGTTCACCACATAAGCATAGACTGGCTCATTGTTCCAAAAGTTTGGCCAAGAAGTAGGGTTGGTACTGTCATTACTTGAAAATTTTCAAGATATTTTGCTTGATGTTATATTAGTAAAACATGCCATGTTCACATGTGCCCCCTTTTCATACTCTTTCCTTCTCAAAATGTCGCTTGTATGACGCCACTTTAGTTTGGCACGAAACTTTGCAACTTTTTCTTTGGATGTCAGCAATATTGTAACCTTCAATGATTTTCATTTAATACTAGCTGCGTTACCCGGTCTACCTCGAAAATAAAAGTTGTGTCAAGTGACGCATATTCAAAAATGTGGGTTGAAGAAAAAAATAATACTAATGTGAAAATTCCCCTCAACATGTAGAAGAGCAGTTTTATGACTTAAAATTTTAGTTTAAACCTCTTTGGATTTTTTTTTTTTTTTTTTTTTTTTTTTGATTCCAAAAATTTAGTCATTGTTTCTTATCGGCGCAACCATTTCGTTTCATGGGTTTTCTGGCTAAAACTCTCATCTCCTCTGCACCTCTGTGCTAAATTTGACAAAGATCAGACGAAACTGTTTGTTTGCTAAGGAAAGTCCCTTATGGGGAGTGGGGGCCTAACGCCTCCTCCACCATCGAGGGCAAAAATCCCCCTATGTGAATTTCTGAGTATCAAAGAACCTCTGTGCCAAATTTGACTAATATCCGACGAAAACTGAATTTGAGGTCTAAAAAATGTCACACACGTAACCGATATAGCTCATAAACAAAATTTTTCTCTATAGAATAGTAGCGTGCGTTGTTAGAATGATTGCGCTCATTGTAAAACCAAAATATCAATATTCTGCAACAAATATATATTGTTGCATAGTAGCAGATAGCTGTTTTTGGTTACGGGCGTGACAAAGATTTTAAATAATTCTGTTTACCTGTAATTTTACAAAAAAAATGACTACTGGAAAATGACTAAGTGGGTGCTAACTATAGCAGAATGAAACAGTATCTCCCAAATTCGATGTGGTGTTGCCAGATCCTAAGCTGAAAACTTGATAGTTTTTAACACACACACACACAAAAAGTTTGAAAATGATAATTTTTTCTTGTTAAAACTGTATTTACTGTAAGAACTGGGATATTTCACACATTGAAGTAGGAAATTATACTTACTTGTGAATAAAACGATATATAATATGGTGGTATAAAGTGTGTTTTATATATTGATGCTGATGTCCTGTTTTCCATGGATCTCCCAAATTTTATATGATTTAGAAGTTAACAAAATCTTGCATTTATTTGAAAACTTCATGCTTAATAGAAATCGGGGAGTTTAACCTTTAATTACTTCATTACTTGTTTTTGTGATACAAACCCAAAATGTACTATTTTATTTTTATTATTATTATATATTGGGGAAAAGGATATTATGGGACTGATCCTCGAATTGCAATTTTAAGGTTTGGTTACCTTATCTTAGCTAACCTTGATTTTCAATTTTTAAGACACTTGACGTTTTTTAGAAATAATTACTGCACATCCACTATGAGATGTATTTTTTTTTAATCTGTATATGTCTTAAGCATATTATCACCACATACCAATAATTTTCCTCCACGGTTAACTGAACAAAGCTTATGTTCATTTTGAACCATTTTTTTATTGCAAATAAAAAATACAATAGGGTTGGTTGGGTACAGGGGGTAATTGGGGTAAGTGGGTCACCCCCCCCCCTCGAAAACTGAAATATGCATATGCGTTTTATTCTTTTTTACATTGATCATGCCATAGCTCATCGCAGTGATGGGTTTTGCATGGATTTGGGTTTCCTGGAATTTTTCTAGGTCATAGAACTTCGTCAAAAAAAAAAATCATAAAAACAGTTTTTAGCGAGTTTTTTAGCAACATTTTTCAAAGAAGTGTTTCCCAGATAGTTTTTATTATTTTTTTATGGATCATTAAACCATCATGTATATATTAACTTAAAGTGCATACTGCAACAAGAATTTTTGAACAAAATAGTACTAATAACTGTTTCAGAGGAGGGGTCCCACTTACCACGTAAATTTTCACCATAAGGGGTAAGTGAGTACCCTCACTATGCGGTAAGTGGGTCCCCCCATAATAGTGAGAACTTGAAAATCAAAAAAAAATTCTCACTATTATGAAATTAGTGAAATACAAAACAACTATGATGAATTTGTAGGAATTGATAGTTCAGCTGCAAAAACTGCTAAAGCAGGTGAAAATGTATTTATGAACTGACATCTAAGTATGAAACATAAATAAAAAAAACATTAAGATTTATGTAGGTCTAATGTTGAAAGTTGATGATACAAAAGTTAAAAAATACTGTAACGGATTCGGTGCGACTTCCACTTTCTTGAAATGAAGACACAGTTCTTGATAAAACACAGGAAAATTATTTACACTATGTACAGGAAAGATCTTCAACAACTGCTAAATTATTCATCAGCAATTAAGCAATTATCACACAACACCGTAAACTCAACGTTTACACACGTATTTACTTCCAAATACGAAAACAACACAGCGAAATGCCTCGCAATAAACAGAGCAAAAATGCACTCAGTTCGAAATCTGAATCGAAACTAACTGTTTATCCATCGCTAACGGCTTATATACACCGAAAAGAATTTTCTACAACATTCTTACCTCTTCGCGAAATGCGTAGACCGTTAACAAATTTTGATCAATGAAAAGGAAAAAAGAATAGGGGTTGTATACTTTAGCCATATGTTAAGGGGTTGTATATTCATTACAGGAAACTATTTACAGGTTACGTTACTACAATAATTACTATTTACAGGATTTGTAACATTGCCCCCTTCCTAAGGACTGCACGTCCCGGGCAGTACAATCCCCAGAAAGGGTGTCGAACTTCTACCACAAGTTTACAAATATTCACATTAATTAATAACTAACAGATACATAGGAAACACAATAATAACAAGAAATATTACTA
The DNA here is from genome assembly GCF_026930045.1 of Uloborus diversus. Lineage (NCBI taxonomy): Eukaryota > Metazoa > Arthropoda > Arachnida > Araneae > Uloboridae > Uloborus > Uloborus diversus. The sequence goes on along the minus strand of NC_072740.1, from coordinate 45,103,727 downwards.
AACATTAAAAGGAAAAATTATCTACACTTTTATGTTATCAACCATGGTTGTTTACGTAATACTCATGAACTATGGCCATAGTATGGGGCTAACCGATCATAATGTACAACCCTAGGTTTTGCATTAGGTGATTTTTGGATCCTCACTACGACGTCATTCAGTCGGTTAAGGACTTTGTAGGGTCCATCCCAATGCGACTGCAATTTGGGTGAAAGACCTTTCCGTCGGATGGGATTCCATAACCAAACCTTGTCGCCTTCGTTGAATTCATGTCCAGTAGACCTTGTGTCGTATCGGGTCTTCATCTTCACCGCCGCGATGTTGATTCGCTCTCGTGCGAAGTTATGAACGTCTTCCAACCGGGCCTGGAGATCCTGGATGTACTCCTCAGGCGATGAAGGCGCATCCGGAGGACGACCGAAGACGAGATCACAAGGTAGCCGAAGCTCTCGTCCGAAGAGCATCTGAGATGGGGCAAATCCGGTAGTCTCGTGGACAGCACTGCGGTAGGCCAGCAGGAACAAAGGTAGCTTCTTGTCCCAATCCTGTTGATTTCTGGATACCATAAGTGAGAGATTATTCAGGATTGTGCGGTTAAATCTCTCCACCATGCCGTCCGATTGTGGGTGTAGTGGTGTTGTCCTAGTTTTCTCAATTCCGAAAATTTGACATAGGCCCTTAAACACAGCAGAGATGAAATTCCTCCCTTGATCGGAATGAATCTGCAAAGGTGTTCCATATCTCGAGATCCAATGTTGGACTAGAGTCTCTGCTACGGTGGTAGCCTCTTGATCTGGAATGGGATATGCTTCCGGCCATTTGGTGAAGTAGTCGATGGAAACAAGAATGTATTTGTTCCCATCAGCAGTTCTTGGTAGAGGACCCAGGATGTCGATCCCAATTCGTTCGAAAGGAGCTCCAACGTTGTACAGATGTAGCTTCCCTCTGCTTCTCTTCTTCGGTCCTTTACGAGCAGCACAGGCGTCACAAGAATGGCACCACTTCTCCACGTCATCCTTCGCCTTGCTCCAGAAGAAGCGCTCCCGAACTTTATTGAGGGTTTTCAAGACACCAAAATGTCCTCCAGTCGCACTACTATGTATTTCTTTCAGAACATCTGAAATCCTTGATCGGGGAAGTAGTAACTGCCACCTAGATGTTTTGCCGTCGTCAGATTCCCATTTCCGGTGTAGCACGCCGTTCCGAAAATGGAGTGAGTTCCATAAAGCCCAGTATCTTTTTGTTGCAGGACTGAAGATAGAAACGTCCTGCCAGCTAGGGCGTCGACTGTTACTTTCCATGAACTCCAAAATTGGTTTTATGTCGGGGTCTTCAAGTTCAGGGGCGTAGCTAAGGGGGGGGTTTTGGGGACAAAACCCCCCCCGAAAAGTTAGTCTCAAAAAAAAAAGAGAAAAAGAAGAGAGAAGAGAAAGAAAAAAAAAGAAGAAAAGGGAAAAATTCCAAGCGATTATACATACACACATATATATATATATATATATATATATATATATATATATATACATATTCTTCTTATATATATATATATATATATATATATATATATATATATATATATATATATATATATATATATATATATATATATATATATATATATATATATATATATATATATAAGAAGTAACCCCCCCCGAAAGTCGGGTCTAGCTACGCCACTGTTCAAGTTGATCTTTTCGAACTTGGTCATCACTCCATGGATCAGGTTCTGATGATGTTGGAGTCACTGTCACCTGATAGGCGGTAGGGCTAGTCGTTCCATATTGTTTCTCGATTCGGGAACAATAGTGGCAGTTCTCAGGACAAGGTCTCCTTGATAAAGCGTCAGCATTACCGTGAGATAACCCTTTTCGATGCTTGATCTCCATGTCATATTCCTGGAGCCGCTGTATCCATCTGGCTATCTGACCTTCCGGATTTTTGAAGTTCAAAAGCCAAGTTAATGAGGCATGATCTGTCCGAAGCAGAAATTTTCGGCCGTAGAGGTAATGATGGAAGTGTTCTACAGCTTTCACTATGGCCAGTAACTCCTTTCTGGTGACGCAGTAATTTCGCTCCGACTTTGATAAGCATTTGCTCCAATAAGCGATGACATGTTCATTTCCGTCAATTTCTTGGGATAAAACAGCTCCGATGCCCTCGTTGCTCGCATCAGTGTCCAGGATGAAGGATTTTTCAGGCTGAGGATAGGCGTTGATGTTAAAGCCTCCTTCAGTCGTAGAAATGCATCTTCGCATTCTTTGGACCATTCAAACTTTTGCTTGCTCTCCGTCAGCTTATGCAAAGGTCGTGCAATGTTGGAAAAACCCTTTACAAACTTCCTGTAGTACGTGCAGAGCCCCAGGAAACTTCGCAGCTGATGGATGTTTTCGGGACGACTCCAACTCCTGACCGCAGATACCTTTTCTGGATCGGTTTGTACACCTTCAGAAGAGATGATGTGACCAAGGTAGTTCACTTCCCGGCGGAACAAATTACATTTGGACGGGCTTAACTTCAAATTGGCTTCCTTAAGCTTTTGCAGCACCTTCCTAAGATTTGCCAGATGTTCTTCGAAACTGCGTCCCACGATGATGATATCGTCTAAGTAGACCAGACAGGATTCGTAGGAAAGTCCTCTTAACACTGTCTCCATAAGACGCTCGAACGTAGCTGGTGCATTGCAGAGGCCGAAGGGCATCACTTTAAACTGCCATAAGCCTTGTCCAGTTGTAAACGCTGTCTTCTCTCGGTCATCAGGGTGTATCTCAACCTGCCAGTAGCCGCTCTTCAAGTCCAGGGTCGAAAACCACTTGTGTCCGGAAAGAGTGTCTAAGGTGTCGTCTATCCGTGGAAGAGGGTAACTGTCTTTCTTGGTGATTTCATTCAGTCGTCGGTAATCGACACAAAATCTGGTGGAGCCATCTTTCTTTCGGACCAAGACGATGGGAGAGGCCCAAGGACTGGATGAAGGTTCGATTACATCATTCTCCTTCATCTCTTTCAGGAGGGTTTCAACTTCTTCCTTCTTGGCGAACGGTAGTCGTCTTGGATGCTGTTTAATAGGGGGGTGTTCTCCAGTGTAGATCCTATGCTGCGTTAAATTCGTCCGGCCCACATCCTCCGATGTAGATGAAAACAGATGCTTGAAGTCGTCCACCAATTGTTCCGCAGCAGTTCTTTGATCCTTCGATAAGGGTGCACTCCCAATTAACTTCGATGTCAAGGACTCAGAAGACACAGTCTCGGGGGAATTGATTCTTCTAATGATGCAGTTTACGGGAGTGCAAGTTGCTAACACTTCGCCTTTCCGGATATTCCTTGGCCTTTCACTCACGTTGGCGACTCTCACAGGAATTACATCCTTGGAAAGGTCCACAAGCGTAGATGCCACCAGCACTCCTTTTGGGTTATTGCTTAAGTTGGGGTATTCAATGAGTCCAAATCTAAAACTATTGCTTTCTTCAATGGAGCCGGGTATTAATGATTCTGACCTTGAGGGAATTGATAAATCTGTTTGGGCAATTATTTGATGAGCGGATTTTACATCACTTTCTGCGGGAAAGACTGCTATGTCTTCTCTCGTCGAGTGCAGCTCGTTAGTCTTGAAGTCGAGGTTGAAGTCATACTTCTTTAAAAAGTCCAATCCGAGAATGAAGGGGTCTATGATAGCAGCAACGAATGCGGTATGATGGTAAATGGCGTTTCCAAACACAATTTCTAAGTTCACTTTACCTTCAATCTCGATCTTGTCACCTGTCACAGTTTGGAGGGTAACGCAGGGCGGCGTCCACAGAATGTTGAGTCCAAATTGACGAGCCACATCTGTTCTAATGATCGTAACATTGGCTCCAGTGTCAATAATCAGTTCGCAGGGAAACCCGTTTACATATGCGTAAACAAATAGTCCATTACTGCCGCCACTCGTCGATGAAATCTGGAAAACTTTAAGATGGGGCTCATTCCAATTTGGCGACCTCCGCCCCGCGAGATTGCCATGGCTTAGTTTTCCTGGACCTGCGAGGGAGAGGTGCTCTTCCCTCTGGTTTCTTGACGAGCTTCACAGTTTCTTCGTAAGTGACCCTCGCCACCACATTTCCAGCACTTAAGTGATTGTCCATTATGGTCCTTGGGAGCCGAATTCCTTTTGAGGATTCCTGCAATTTCTTTTATTTGCTTTTCCAGATCAGCAAAACGTGACGAAACCGGATCAGGCTCATCAGTTTTCACGCCGCGGATTGAATGGCGATCCTTGCGGGTTGCTTGCTGGGCGGCCTCCAACTTCATCGCATACACAACAGCAGAACTCAGGTCTTTGACATCCGCCATCCGTAGAGCTTTCTGGATTTCCGGATCTCGAACCCCGTCGATGTAGTAGTTGAGTGCCAGGTTGTCTCGAACATCCGCAGGACAGTCACAAAAAGCAAGATGAGACAATCTCTCGACGTCCGCCGCTAGCTCTTGCAGGGTTTCCCCGGTTTTCTAGAAACGGGATTTCAACTGGAGTCGGCTGAAATCTTTCTGGCACTTCTCACCGAAGCGAAGCTCCAACGCAGATGTGAGGGCGGCGAAATCCAGGCGCTGGCTGTCCGGAAGGGTCTGGAGAATGTCCGCTGCGTCACCTCTCAGGGATGCTGCAAGATGACAGGCCTTGGTAGCAGAGTCCCATCCGTTCGCTTCCGCCACTATCATGAATTGAGTTTTGTAAACCTGCCACGAAGTTTTCCCATCAAATGTGGCAAGTTTAATGGACGGTCGAGCAACCGATGTGGGAGCGCCAAACTGTACAGAGCTGCTTTCCGCGGTCGCCAATCTCCTTTCCACGTCCTTAAAGATCTCTTCTTTAAGTAGAGTAAATTTCTTGTCTTCTTCTTCCAACTTATTTTCCACATTGGCGATACGCTCTTCCACAGTATCAAATTTTTCTTCCAGAGCCTCAACTTTATCTCCCATTGCGGTTAGTTGATTCTCCATCATGGTTTTCATCGACGTTAGGTCCCTTTTTATTTCATCTTGACTTGTAGTAATTTTAGCAGTTAAATCACTATTTAACTGTTCTTGGTTAGTCGCCAATTCATTTTTCAATTGTTCTTGGTTAGTCGCCAATTCATTTTTCAATTGTTCTTGGTTAGTCGCCAATTCATTTTTTAATTGTTCTTGGTTAGTCGCCATATCATTTTTTAATTGTTCTTGATTAGCCGCCAAACTTTCGGTCAAGTCACTTTTCACGGCATTAATTGCTGCCAGAAGTTGTTTTAATTGGTCATCCATTGCGCGAGTAATCACCATAAAAACAAAGTCTATAAATTCAAACAGTCTTTATGAAAAAAAAAATGTCCAAAGTCACACTTACTCCAAGAAAGTCCAGAAGAAGCCCCACGTTGGGCGCCAAATTGTAACGGATTCGGTGCGACTTCCACTTTCTTGAAATGAAGACACAGTTCTTGATAAAACACAGGAAATTTATTTACACTATGTACAGGAAAGATCTTCAACAACTGCTAAATTATTCATCAGCAATTAAGCAATTATCACACAACACCGTAAACTCAACGTTTACACACGTATTTACTTCCAAATACGAAAACAACACAGCGAAATGCCTCGCAATAAACAGAGCAAAAATGCACTCAGTTCGAAATCTGAATCGAAACTAACTGTTTATCCATCGCTAACGGCTTATATACACCGAAAAGAATTTTCTACAACATTCTTACCTCTTCGCGAAATGCGTAGACCGTTAACAAATTTTGATCAATGAAAAGGAAAAAAGAATAGGGGTTGTATACTTTAGCCATATGTTAAGGGGTTGTATATTCATTACGGGAAACTATTTACAGGTTACGTTACTACAATAATTACTATTTACAGGATTTGTAACAATACTGTTGAATTTGCAAGAACAAACAGAAATATTCACACTTTTTTGGCATGGTGCAGATGATGTTGGAATAATTACTGTGGATGAAATGATAATGGTTCTTAGTGTTAATTTTACATAGACGCAGTCGTTTAGTGTTTCTTCATTTTAGTGTTCTTTTTCAACTTATAGTTTTGGCTACTTTATCAAAATTGATCTTAATATTGATCAATAAATATTAATTGATCAAAAAATTTCACAAATGAAATTATATCGTTTTTTTTTTTTTTAAATTTCCGTGATGCAGATTTAAAAGACAGTAAATATCTCATAAATGGATGCAATTACAAATAATAATAATAATAATAATTCACTCCAAAAATTTATATACTTTATCCTGTAAGACCCCCTTACCCCTTTTTTAGATATGCTTCATGTAAATTTAAATAAAAGGGGGTGAAATCAGATGGGTGTCAGACTTACCCCATAGTAAAGGGTAAGTGGGACACCCATCTGATTTTTTTTTTAAATAAAATAGTTAAGAATATTTAAAGCATTATTTTAGAAAATAATGATGAGTTTGTGTTTATTAATAATGCCCAAGATAAAATAAGACAATGAATTCAAATTTTTTTGTTTCAAAACTTTTGTATAAGGTGTCAAAAACGAACTGTTCTCAAAAGGGGTCCACTTACCCCAGCCAACCCTACCTGGAAGTAGCTCACACGTGTCGTTGTGAGAGAAAAATAAATTCAACACATGCACATGCATATTATCACCCATTCCTAATTAGGTGCTCCTATCTTTAAATTTTTCCTCACAACTTTTACTCGTGTTTCTCTCAGCAATCTCTTTCACGCCCCCCCCCCCCCCCCAATTAACTCATGATACCTAGAGTAGAAAACCAATAAGTATGGATTGAAGGGTGTAAGTAGTTCAGTAGCTTTCTTTTCTTAAATACCCATGAATAAACTTTTTTTTTTTTTAAGTTAAAAGAAGCTAGAAAAATCTCTGAAGTTCTTTTACCTCTTACATTTTTCTAAGATATCTAAGAAGCTCTATTACTGGGAATTTGAATAGTGAGTGTGCTGAAGATGGGACAAATGATACCCATTTAGATTTCAACTAACTGCGTGCATAACTACTACTTTTGGTTTCATAAATGAGGCTTTTGCTATTCGCGGGGGAAAGCAACAACAACAAAAGAGGAAGAATTTCCACTCTTTTCTTATTGCTTTCTTATTAAAATGGAAAAAACACCAACATAAAACTTTGCGGTTAGCGACCGTAAAACAGGAATTCACTTCTTCTATGTCTGCCGTTTATAAAAATCGTTTTGCGTTTGGCCTCTGTGTATAGTTGAAACTTGATTTAAGAGGAATCTTTTAATACCAGGTGCACTCTGTTTTTCGAGCTACTGAGGCGGATTTAGGATTGAGTTCTTGGGGGCAGTTTTTTTTTTTTTTTTTTTGAGCAACATTAGTTGTACAGGGCCGGGTTTAGAGTCCCTATGTGAAAACGACTCTAGACTTTTAACAGGGTCACTAAGCTATTTCAGCAATGAGGACCCTTTTGTAGTCCTGACAACTTTTCTGTCGACGGCAAAAAAGGACACTTTCAAATGCCCCCCCCCCCTGTTTTTGTCTTTTTCCTTTGGGCCACGCTACATAAGGACATGCTTACTTTTTTGAGTGTCGTTTTTATTAATGTGTTGCATGCTGACTTTTTGACGCACGGCTCTCTTTAAAGTAGGATACAGAATATCTCCAATTTTGGGGGGTTTCTTCCCAGGAGGAAATTTTATAAAATAGATATAATAAGGGGTAAATGGATTGACGAAATTCTCGGAAAAAAATAGACTAATAAGTTATTTTTTAAAGTTATATACTCTTTTGCAAATTAAGATAATGCACATTAAAAACATCGACAAATCAACGATAGAGTGCTCAGGGAGAAAGGAAAAAGGGAGAAGAAAAAATAAGGAAGTGTTTCTAGCTTACATCGACTGTCGGTACAATTGGTTTTTGATCATGCCGCCAACCCACCGACAAATTCAACAATGAATACGTAAAACAAAAATTGATCAATAGTAAAATATGTTTTAAAAGAAATTGTGTGCAGATTTTGAAAATATACAGGGTGTCCGAAAAGTCCTTGACACATTTAAAAAAAATCATGGAAAAGCAATAAATTGTCTTATGAATTTGCAGTTTGCCCCATAATACTTTACAAGTTCAAGAGTTTTTTTTTTATGACATCATAAATAAATGTAATAACAAATATTTAGTTATAAATATTTAATAATAAATACTACTTCCGTTTAGATATTTTTCATATTTCATTATTTTTGCTCTTCATACACTGCTATAGTATAGCAATGTATGAAAAGCACTTTCAATAACCTCAAAAATAGCTTACAAACAGTAACTTCAGAGTTATTGAATGCTTAACTATGCACAGCAATGTCAACCTTTTTTGTGTAAAATACAAAGTACGAAACGTATTTCGAAACCTTACCCGGAGAGTATAGCACTAGATCTTTTATTATTACAATTTTTTTTTTTTATGATGTCATAAAAAAAAAACTCTTGAACTTGTAAAGTACTGTGTACCAAACTGCATATTCATACAACAATTTATTGCTTTTCTATGATTTATTTAAATGTCTCAAGGACTTTTCGGACACCCTGTATATTAAGAGAGTGCCTATATTTAGAGAAATAATCTGCATTGAAAAATATTGCTAACACAAAAAAAAAAATAATAATAATAATTGATATTTGTGCGACTAAAACTCAAGGAGATATTCGAGTTCAAAGTTTTAAGGGACTATACAAAAGATGAGATTGGAACTTATTGTCCTTTTAGAAGAATAATAGGTCTTCAAAGAAAAACAAGGTATTTATCTTTTTCATTGCTATTCAAAAATAAAGGCAAAAGTTATGCCGTGATGCTATTGCATAACAAAACACAATCTATGTAAAACCTCTTAACGGACACTCTCTAATAACGAACATTTCTTCGAGTCCCGGTCCCTTTATATATGTTTTCCCATATTATTCACTCTGAATATCTTACACTCCGAATAATACACAGTTATTTTAACAAAGCAATATTTTTTTTCAACTGCTAGACAAAAATTCTAAACCAACAAATAATTAACAATTTTCCCATTAAGTTCCAGTTTTGTTATTTCCAATTCTCTAGTACGAAAAAGTATTTACCTCATTTTAGAAAATAGTGCTTGAATTTATCTAAGTCAGAAATTTATAGCAACTTCATTTACCTATTCGAGCAATATTAAAATTTAAAAAAATGTATAACCAAGAAATCTCTTTTTGAAAGATTCGTCGGAACAAGAAAAAAGAAGAAGAAAATGATTAAATAAATACAACTTCTAATGCTACATGTTTTATTTATCGCTTGCAAAATTGAGTTTTTTTTTTTTTTCAAAATCATTATCTTACTTTCTAAATAATGTTAAATAAATTCTGTTCTACTAAATATATTGTGTTATAAATAATGCTAGGAGAGCGACCTTTCTTTTTTTGCGCCAGGAGTATGACATTTTTTTTTTTTGGGACATGAGAATGATATTTTTCTTGCAATTTGCCTGTTGCGCAAGCCCAGGATTATAATTAAGGTAACTAATGTTATCTTTCGATTCTAACCTCTTAATTCAACAACACACTATGAGTAGAATTATTATTTTTCTTTTATTTAACACAGAATTTTGTCCAGGAGAATGAGAGCAAAAATGTTACATACCCATTTTTGAACAAAGTCTTAGTAAGAACAGCAGACAAATCCTATTAACTTAATACTCAAGGAATCTAACAAAATGGTGATGATAAACACAGTGTTATAGCACAGCAAATCAAAAATTCCTTTTTTTTTTTAAATTTATAATAATTGAACTCACTCCTAGAACAGGAGAATGACATAAAACCTGGTGGCAAACTTTAAAATGATGTACCTTGAATATTTAAATAATTAAATTTATTTAAAGGATGTCATTTTACATCTTTAAGTATGCGTAATTTAGTACTACAGTATAAATTTGTGGAATGTTGATAAAAAATTTAGTAAATATTTAATTATCTTCGAGAAACGAATGGGGAAACGTCAAAAGAGTGACTTTCTAGTTATTCAAAAAAATTTGTAGGAAAAAAAAAGAGTTATTGTTTTAATAAGAATGGAATACCATCGGAATAGTTATTTCTAAGTATTAAAAAAGGGGGGGGGGGAATCTAGGTCAAACAATCCTTGTGTTAGGTTCCTGGGACATAATATTGTTAGGATTTTGAAGAATCACCCAGCTGCATTAAACTATTTTTGTATGATGATATGAACATGTCTTGGTGACGTGCTACTTGAAATTTAATTCATTTTAATTTTTTCAAACATTGATTTTAAGTTTACTTTTTTTTAAAAAGTATGCAAACCAATCAATTACAAAGGTTTCTAAAGCTTTTTTTAAAAATAAAAAAAGTCCGATTTAAATTTAAAAAAAAAATCTGATTTCAAAAAATTCCATTGATTTTGAATTTTAAATCATGATTTTTTTTACACAGTTATCTCATTCTCATTATTATCATTTTCCTTCAAAACTGATGCTATATAGGTTTATGGTAACTAAAATAGGAAATAACCAATTTTGATTCGAATCTAATTAAATAGTTTGCAAAGACTGCATCAGTTGTAGTTTTATATCTCGTTGTGCTAAGATTGCGATCATTTGACATTGTGAAATCAAATTCTGTATTTAAATACTCAATGGTAGACTTTTATCATCGACAAACATGACGGTGAACTCCTCTGGCTAATCGTTAAATACTTCCCAATTTTGACTTGAAGTATTGCAGAATTTTAGAATAAATAAATTTTTATACAGAAGTTCTAGTACTGCGCTTAAAGACTTATCCGGTGAAGTATAAATCGCAACCATTAGCTGTTCATTTTCAGAGTGTCAACGGCGAACACCGATATCAGAAACATTGTTTTTTCTCATCTGAAAAATACCCAATGCACCTTAAGAAGTTTTCACTTCAAAAATATTATATAAGCTTAAACATGTTTACTTCTGAAGAAGAAATGCAGTGATGATTATCGAACCCACTACCGTACAGATTGCTGACTCAGGAATCGGATCATGAGACTGACGCGCAGCCGACTGCGCTACCGAGGCTCGTAATCCCAACGAAAACAACGCACGTAAAGGAGCAGAGAAAAGCTGCGCATGCGCTCTATTCCAAACGTCGGTGACGGTGTCGCGAAATGACACCACCTCAAAAATGCTCAACGGCCTAAGAAGTTTTCACTTCAAAAATAAATATACAACTATAAAAATTTCTAGTTATTGTAAGCAAAAACCGTGTTAGAAACTAAAAATCTCATGATAAAATTGAAACAAATAAGGAGCTATTATAGCAATGTTAATTATTACATATTTTAATTCACAAGAAGAAATATCCCTCGCCAGAGCCTGCCCTAACAAATGCGAGACCCGACTGGAAAACTCTGGCGGGGCCCACGGAATAATTGCATTTAATTTAAGACAAAAAAAAAAAAAAATGACGAGAGGGATGGGACAGCACATCCAAATCTTGAAGATATGGTGCCCCAGGACTAATGAGACTTTGAGTAGTCCTTACTCAGTCACTTATGAATGAGGTTAATGCTCAGCTAAAGAAATTAACTTTTACATTGGTCTCACAAAATTTTTATTCCTATTATATTGTAAAGCTTATTATAAAAATAACGCGGTAAAAGAGCACTCTACACGTAATTCTTATATGTTGCCCCGTTCAATATTTAGAGCAGTAGTGCCCAACGTACGGCCCGTGAAGCTGACCCATGTGGTCTGCTGTTTTCTTCAATATTACAAAACGAAAACTACGATTAGTAACAGCGTTACAAATTAGAAACCAAATGTTCAGAAATTGGTACCTATAAAGCAGATTCTCTTCGCCTAATAACTTTTGGACCAATTCTCAGTTCTTAGTTTCGCTTTCTTTTATAAGATTATTTTTTAATCTGGGGGGGGGGGGGGATATTTTTGCTTGTATGTGATCTGGCCCTGAGAATTATATTAATATGAGGTTCGATCCGGGGACACCACTGGTATTATAGAGAACCAAAAGTAATAATATTTGACTGTCATGTTGATGTAGATTTATTTTCGTATGGAATTTTTCACTCAGAGAAGAATTTCATTCATTTTAACAAATTTAAAATTACCTAAAAGCTTCAGGAACCTTCTTTATCCCATTGAATGAACTCACATTCCTAGATTAACCATCAGTTAAATATTAAATTTGAACTTTTTATTTTCACACATTTTTTCTTTTGTTCATTTGAAGGAAAGAATGATTTTTTTTTTCCTTTTGGCGCGGGCCCGATTGGATCCTTTTGCTCTAATCAGACTAAAATAAGGTCGGCTCTGTCCCTCGCTCAGAAAGCAAAAGTGTTTATTTTGCTCGCATTCCGCCCAACACTACTACTATCATCCTATCATCACACTAGAGTCCCTGAATGCTCGGAATTGCTTGCGTGACGTCATCAATCCAATGAATTGTCTCTTTCCGCCCAGACGAAACTTCGGCTGTATAACTTTCAAAAAAACTAAAATTAAAGTTTTTCTTGCATTTAAAATCGAACAAAACTCGTTAGAAATCAATTTTTAAACAGACTCAGCTGGGGCGTTCTCCTTTTTATATTGGCCTTGAACACCTCACAGTTTTTTCTGGACGGACTCTCAAACATAGTAGAAAAGTTGGCAACGCTGATGTTGTTTCATTGTCTCAGCTTCAGTCAGATTCAGACAACTAGAAGAACCAGAAGCAACTAGTGTGTACCGTCTGAAATCGTCGATTCTAAATTCCTTTAATTTTGTGTTCATCATATTGTAGCTAGAACGTAGATTCATGTCTGGAATTGCCATAGGCCGGCTCTCAGAAGAGCGAAAGGCTTGGAGAAAGGACCACCCATTTGGATTCGTGGCTAGGCCCACCAAGAATATTGACGGGACTTTGAATTTGCTCAACTGGGACTGCGTCATCCCAGGGAAGAAAGGAACTCTCTGGGAAGGTGGGTTTTACAAAATGAAGATGAATTTCAAGGATGATTATCCGTCATCCCCACCGAAGTGTAAATTTGAGCCGGCACTGTTCCATCCCAATATCTATCCATCTGGAACCGTATGCTTGTCGCTGTTGGATGAAGACAAGGATTGGCGTCCTGCAATTACCATCAAGCAGATCCTGCTTGGAATCCAGGAGCTCCTGAATGAGCCCAACATCAAGGATCCCGCACAAGCCGAGGCCTACACTTTTTTCTGTCAGAACCGGCTCGAGTACGACAAAAGAATTAAAGAACAGGCCAAAGCCATGGCTCTTCAAAAATGAACTTTTATAAACTTTTGACATTGGACATTCTCAAAAAATACATTCTTTGCTGTTCATCAAAATTAATGTTTCATAAAAATTAATCAATGTTATCGTTTAAAAAAAATCAAAATGAATTTTTAATACTTTTTAAATAAATACACTTCATTGATAATTAGAAAAATGATTCTTTTCTACTCTGAACATGTTTTTCTATAATGTCACTATGACCTAAAAAAATTGCTCTGACATATGCATTTTGTTCATGATATTTTGAAACTAAATGTTTGAAAACCAAAAAAGAGAAAGAGAAAAGAGACTACAATACTATTACTTAAAAATCAGCACATTCATAAAATTTAGACAGAATTTTTGAAGAATTTAAAACAGTTGCAAAAGAAATCAACGCTATTAAATTGTTTTTCCTTTGTGATACAAAATGTGCAAGAAATAAGATTTCTTGCAATTTAATTTTATTAAAAGAGTTAATTAAAAAATAAATTATAGCATTAATTTTGTTTTATAAGTAGTGAAAAATACCAAATCATCAATAGAAAATCTTGTATTGTTTTTTCGTACTTTTCTGATTGTGTGTTAGTGCAATAATAATAAGTAATTAACATTTCTATTTAAAACTGCTTTAAAAGTAAGAGCTGCGCATTCAGAATTTTTGAATGGAGTACAGTTAAATAACTCATGTTTCAGGCTGGGGGTGAGGGTCACATTGCATTTTAATATATTGTTTTAGTGAGAAATGTGAAATCATATTTAAGCCAAGGAATCACCTATAAGTTGGAAAATGAAAATCCCAGTTTGTTGTATTGACGCTTTTTTAGCAACAAATAATATTTTGAAATATATTACAGTATGAGTGTTTATATTTCAGGTAAGTTTTTTGATGTTTAAAAAAAATGTTTATAGCAAGTCGTTTACTTTCACTAAAAGATAATCTTTTGCAAGATATACCATGCTATGAAAACTGACATGTGCAAAACAAAAACAAAAAAGTTCTTTATTTTTAGTTTCAGAAGCTATTAAAAAAAACAGCACTCACAACATTTAGCATCAATTCCCTGGCATTAATTTGAATTTTGACGTCTTGAACTCAAATTGTGCTTTTCGTAATCAAATTTAGGTGGGACCCTACTTGTTAGGTTTCTTGTTTCTAGAATTTGCTCCTGTCGCATTTGAATTCAATATGTAAAAGTTCAAGTTTTTGCCTGAAGGGGGGGGGGAGGATTGTGTAAAGTCCAGAGGGTCAGGTATAAATATAGTCAACTCTGCCGAAGAGGAGTACCCATATGTGGAAGCTGGTGGATCTCAAAAAGGATAGAATATGGTCAAGTGAAAACAACTAGCTACGGTGATTGCTAAAGATTTTTTTTTTAAATTGCAGATAATTCACTTTGCTTTTTTGAATGTTAGGCATAATCTTTCGTTGTTTAAATTTTATTATAATTAAAACGCTTTTTAAAATTTTTTTGAACCAACTATTTTATTGCAGAAGTTTTCCTTTCTTCAACATCTACCCTTATTTCAGGCAGAAAACTCTTTTTAGGTGTCTTCAGCTGTTAAGAAAATTCTGAGGTTAGTGAATTTTTCAAGTTATAACTTTTCTTTTGGAACCTAAAATATAACATTAAGTAAAAGTGAATGTGCCCTATATGTATAGGTTTATAATTATTTTTTTATAATCAAGTTTTTTAATTTATGTTTAGCTACTTATTTTATTTAGTTCATATAAGTTGTCTAGATCACAAGAGCCATGGGATTTGCAAGCAGGCTCGTCCCGGTGGGAAATCACCCTCCCAATTTTTCGAAAATTGCGATATTTGAATACGCTTTTTCATTAAATGTATCTGCGTGTGCATTCAAATATTTTATCATTTGGCAAAATTTGGATTTCTGTTCGGCAAATTCAGAACTACTACCTTCTAAAAAATTACGCTTGGTCCCTGTTTACAGAACATCAAGTATCATTTTCAACCTTTTCCTTTCATCAAGCAGACCTCGCTTGTTTTAAAAGCAGAGGGATATTAAAATTTAGCATTTTACCATTAAAAAGAAAGTAAGATAGCTAGAACTTATGAAGTTCAACCAAAAATAAGTAATTAATAAATTTATAACAGGATTTAACTCAAAACTATGGATACAGGAAAATACTGCATTAAGTGAAAAAATTGTGGCAAGTCTTACTAAAACACCAAAATGTTGAAAAATCTTGAAATTTATTTAGAAAACCAGCTGCCAAAAAGTGGAAGTTTCTCACAACAATCAGTATAATTAACAACTTTGCACGAATCATATTCAGCTTGTTTAGTAAGCACCATTTTAGTATTAGTATTCATTTTCTGAATTTAGAATTATTTTTATTAAATGTGATTATATTGTCTATAAATTATATTAAAGAAAAAAGAAATACAAGCGAATATTCAAATCATGGATCTTTTAATGCACAGTAAAGTCGTGCTTATTCAAGATCTTTCGCACTTATAAACATATATACAGTGAAACCTGTGTATGACGATAACCTGTCGATTACGATATTTTTTTTAGGTCCCAACAGTATCGTTGTAGACAGATTTTACTGTATATTTGCTCTTATGATTTACTGAATAGAAAAATGCTTCCATTTTAGCTTAAAATGTGAAATTTTTATCAAAAAATATTCCTATTTTTTTTTTCCACCCTCTCATCTAATGACAGCAAACTTTCCAAGGTTATTGAAACCAAATTAGTTGAAACCTGATTTTTAAATCTACTCTATACCAATGTAAACAAGTGTCCGAACCAGTTTTGCTTGAAAAAAGTCCTTCCTCTTCCCTATACATTTTTGGCACAACTAAACTTTCTCTATTTGCAGACTTTTCTGCATTGAAGTTATAAGTTATTCTTATTTAGCTTTCCCTTGCTTTTTTATGCACAGTTGTTGTTTTTAGTGACAGTTAAAATGTTTGCATGAAAGGAAGTAATTTATTTTTGAAAGTGTGAAAGGCCGTGGATAATTGGGAGTTCACTGTATTTTGAAAAAAAACAAAACATAAAGACTACTTTCATAACAAACTTTTATTACAATACAATGATAGATATGAACTCCTGTAAATTTTCTAGTATAGTTAAATAAATTCAACAATTGTGAATCAAATACGTAAAGTTGAAAATCAAGGATTGAGTTAGAAATATAGAGATTAAAAATAATAAAATGGTTACAGCATCTTACAGGAAACCTAATATGATTTTTATCATTAAAAAAAAAATGATTAACATTTTAAAATTGATATACAAAATTATACAAATCAAAGTTTTTAACTCGCAAAATTTTTCTTTTCTGCTAAATATTTCTTGAAATGCTATTGGGCAAATTTGAAATACTAATAATTAAATACACAGTGACAGAAAACTATTTTGTGTTAATTAAAACTTGGTTATAAGAATGTTTAAAAAAATGTAAAAATTAAGCACAACTTAATTTAAGCTCATATGAATTAAGAATCAGAATCAAAATTAGAATAGGAAAAGTTAGTATAATGTTGTTGATTTTAGCTAGAACAAATTTGGTGACACACTGATTTATTCGATCATTGATCAAAACTAGAATATGCTAGTGTTCTTATTGCTATTTTGTCTACTTTTTTGTAAAAAGTATGGGCAGAAGAAGAAATTGAAGAAAATGCAAATCCACTGATTTTCCGTATTTTAGATTCGTACAATTTTTAGGCTGATGCAGAAGAATTACACTGAATGACACGATTTTTCTTGCATGAATAATACCATGTGTATTGAATTACTTGCATGATTGTAACCGAAATTGCCAAATGACATGGATGTCTAACCCGTCACATTTCTTAGTTATAGCCTCTATAACATTTTTCCACACCCTCGTCTATAATTTGATAAAAATAATTTATTTCAATAAATAGAAGTATAGAACAGCTTTTGGATATACAGTGTAAAAAATATCATGAACAACAGTTATTGTTTAATAGAATATTTTATTTCAATTAGAATTGCTGTAATTTTCTGAAGTGGCAACACATAGTTTTTGAATTTATCTCTTAATAATCCGTCAGAAAATAATTCTTCCGCCCTTATATATAAAACTTTGCTCAATGAAAAGTTTTATCAAAGCTACAGACAATAATGCCAAATAATTTTTGTATTTGAAAAGTATTTTTCCCGAATCGAGTCATGTTAAATTAAAATTTCGGCATTTTTGTCAGTCCACAAATAAGAAAGCTTATAAAGAATGATGACCTTGATGAAAATCTCCACCAAAAAGAACTAGAGACTTTTTTATTTTGAACGAAAACTTTGAGGATTTTTTAGTCAGTCATAAAATTAAATTTGCCAAGTTTTAAAGTGAAAAACTTTCAAAAATATGAAACAATGAGGTGCAGAATGTCCTTGAAGATACATTTGGGTCATTCTCCAGAAAGCGTAGATTTTGAACACATATTTTTCAATTTCGAAACTTTTGTTTTCTTTTTTTTTATTCTTACATGAAAGTGTTACCTACTAGATGCAACTAGAAACAATGGCCCAGCTAAGTTCCAATTATTTTACTCATAAATAAAAATAATAAATTCCTTGTTCACTAATAAAAAATAAAAAAAAATTAATTTGAATTCTGAAATTTTGAATTCAAATTATGTTTTTCGCAATCACGAACTGAGATAGAATCCTACTCATTGAAGTTATTGTTTCTAGAAACAGCTCCTGTCCCCCCCCCCCCCCAAGCACCTCTCCTCCTGGACGGTTACGTGTGCATAGTTGTGTGTGTAAGTGTGTAGGCTTGTGTGTGTGCGTAGACCTGTGTGTATGCATGTAGGCGTGTGTATGTGTGTGAGCGTGCGTGTGTGTAGGACATGGACGCCTCCGATAAGGAGAAGCGGATAGCTCAGGACCGGAGCAGCCGCGACGTGCTGCCTGCAGAGGACGGTGGGTGGTGCTGCTGCAGAGGCTTCTGGTTCAAGCTGAAAAAGGCACGGAACATCAAAAACGGTCAACTGAGAACAATAAGCAATCGTAATTGCTCAAAGAAAACACTTAATACTATTTGAAAATTGACACCAATTTTATATCAAAGTCGTGGTTTTGATAATTGTGCAAACAATCTGCTATTTTAATGATTAGTGGGTACATAATATTAAGCTCTCTTAATTAAAGTATGGCTTGATTAGTAGTTTCAAATGTATGTTAAAATATAGTATTTAGTAAATTTGAGGATATACTGGCAATTTATAATTTTAATAGAATTCCTATTATCGATGTTTTTCCTCTCTATCATTTATTTTCACCTTAGAAATAATGACATTGATAAGGTCTGTCAGGGATGCGAGATTCACGCAGGTGAGGAATTTTCCTTAATATAGGCCTAATAATAGATACATTTTTCAGGGAAAAATTGTTTTTCTTCATTGCTGCAATCTGCACATGTTAAGCATATGAAAACATGTTCACTTCTTTTTTTACATTACTTTACATCCCTGAAATTCAAGTTCCCAGAGGTGAGAAGTCAGAAGAAACACACTAAGTTTTTAAAGCAAAATCTTATTGTTTTTTGACAAAAATCTCACAACTTCAACTATGGAAAAATATAAACAAGGGGGCTCCCTTGTATCATGGAAAATAAAATTTGATGTCATTACTACCACGTGTTAATGAGGAATGGCATTTTGTGTTTAGGTAACGAAGGTGAGAACTTATTGTGTGTCATGACTCCCTGTCCTGCTAAAAGGAACTAAAACACAATATTAAAATAATTAAATATACTTAAAATTAGTATTTGAGACACTTGTTAAAAGAATAATAAATAAGTATATACTTGTAACTAAACAAGTTATTAAGCAACATAAACAGTCACACCATGTGTGTGACATGCCACGGAGGTGAGAATTCACACATGTTGTGAACCAAAAATATACTAAAATAAAAATTAATATTAAAAAATTGTTGGCAGGTTTAAATAGATATATTTTTGATTAAATTCAAAATCATTGTTAAATGAATTGTTCCTTAAAAGTTTTACTGTAAAAGACGTGCGACAGAAAAGTTACTTTTTGAAGAATGACCCATTTGCATTCTTACTTCGATTTTTTTCCACCTAATCTTGTTATAGCGAGTGATGAGCAAGGAGAACACTTTCACCAAAATATTAAATGTATAGAAGAAAGTTAACAATGAAAATGGAATGCAAAAATTTTGGGAGATTATTGTTGGTTTCTAATTGATGAGAATTTCACTATTCATACAAGGAAAAGTTGATTTTTCATCATTTTCTTTTAAAACATGTGACTTATTTTCCACTTAATTCTAACACCTGTGCTATTTCTCTTCACAATGAAATGTATGGGTGTATATTATTAATATATTTGCATTAAAATTCAAAATATAAGTAATAAACATGTTTAGATTTGATTTTACAAAATTTAGTTTTTAGCCATTTATGGGAATTTTAATTTGCCATAACTTTGAAATGGTACGTGTTACAAGAATTAAGTTTATTCATGTTTACCAGTTCCAAATTTACATAAATCAGCTGTTTAACTCAATGTTATGGAAAAAAAGTAAAATTTTGTCTCACAGTGTTATCATAGAATTTGATTACATTACTTATTTAAAAAGTTCTTTTAAATTAATCATTTAGTAAAAACATTATTGTAGTTTAATCAATATAATTTGTGCAACTGTTTTTAGGTAATTTTTTACTGCAAAAATAATCAAATTTTGAACATAATTCGCAGTATTAGATTGTAATTGACTAAAAGAAAGGGTTATTTTTATCATAGTAAAAAAATAAGAGTAAATAAATAAATATAACCATAAGTTAATGAAAAAAAAAATACTGTGTCTTTAGTTAGTAGCAAAAGGTAACACCATGTTAGTAAGGTAAATTTAATGAATACTGTAAAGAACATCTTGCATTTAAAAAAACAAAAAACATATAGATAAAATAGACTAAATGTCCACCATACCCCAAAGTTGCAAATTACAGACAACTGAAAAAGAAAAACCTTTTTGCTGAATTTAGCAGGCAGCTTATTAATTCTCAGATTTCCATGCCTAAAGTTTTTCTGAGCAGCACTTTCCGCTTGCCACCTTAAGGTATTTCTTAAGAAATAAATTTCAATTTAATACATTTTGTAGCAGGGTCAACATTTTAGAAAATAGATATTTAAATATTTAAAAATATATATATACGTATTTTTAAACACATATAATACTACAAGAAGTTTGTTATTTCCAATCAGATATTAAACCAAAAGTGAAACAAAAACTTGAACCAAAACAAAAAAGCTCAGCTGTAAACTCATATTAATGTTGTGAAAACTCAATTTTATTTCAATGTCATTTTCTTTATCAACATCAATTTCTTTTTTTTTATCATATGATATTTCATATGAGAGACATATACATTTAGAAAATTTTACATTTTAAAACAAAAGTACACTTTTTTAGGATTGTTACTAAATTCAAAAGAACTCAATTTTTATATTCATCTGTTTTAAAAAAAGCTACCTTAAAAATAGGAAATAATCAACTAAATCAATATTTCACGTAATATTGTGTGTATACTACTACATGTGTGATACATTTAAAATTGATAAGCCATGGAAAAGGTAACAGGGGATTTTAAGATGCAATGCCAAGCATGTGTGATAATTTGATGTAAAAATGCTCCTTCTATGAGAAGAATCAATGATATTGCTAAGTTATTAATTTTTCATGAAGAATTTTTTATTTCCTGAAAAAAGTGGACAAAATGATTGTCGCAGTTTTTTCCTCTTAGTTTTCCCTGCCGTTAAAAAAAGACAACTCTGAGTGTTCTTAAAGGAAATGTTTAATAATTAAACAGCCTATTTATTAAATACCATCATTGTGCACTGAAAATTTTTAGTATAAGTTTAAAGAAGTGTAGTTTCAAACCACATTAGTGAGAACTAAAGTCTCTCTGTTGGGGTGTCACAAATATAGATGCAATATCAACAACAAAATGTCTTAGTTTGAAAACAGCAATGTTCAAAATTTTAATATTCATTTGTATTATTTTTTTTTTCAAATGCCCAGAAGATTCGCCGTTACAGGGTTGGCAAAAATCTGGGTTTTTTAAAAGAAGCCCATGGACCCAGGGTTTTTTTAAAATAAAACTCAACTAAACCTGATTTTTTAAATGGATTTTTTTGTCTTTTTTCGGTAAAAGGTGGGGCACTTGTAGCATATGGTAGCGTAAGCATATGAACAAAGAGTAGAAATTGCCTTGGGATGGAAAAACTGGAAAACTAGTTAAGATTCAGCATTTTCTAAAAAAAAGTGTAAAAAACTATGAACCCCAGGAATGTTGAAGTTTCAGAATTTTGTTTTGGTCTTTTTATGATTACCAACAGTTTAGACCAAGTTATTTCTCAAGTGATGAAATCCATTGTTCTTTTTCAGTCACGTTTTTTTTTTTTTGCATTTTACTTTATTCTATTTTATTTTATTATGCAAAATTGCAGTTGAACCTCAAATTGTCTAAACGCCTTTTTACTTAATTCCAGCTTAATTAAGACATTTTTTTGAATTTTATGTTGCCTATTTTTCGATTTCTTTGTACAGAGTAAGAAATACTCAACTTTTTTGTAAGCTAATAAAAATATTTTTCATCCTTTTCTGTTTTCTGTCCGACCGTTTGTAAATTCTGCTTTTTCTAAAAAATATATCTTGTTTATTCGAGATTTGTGACATGTGTTGGTTTGCAGAAAATAATACACATGAAAGCTTTTTAGCTATTGTAGTTTTCTCTGTACAATCTACTTGAGAAAGTCAGACCTGACAGGACTTAGTCAAGATAATTTGAATTATTTCTTGATCAGTTAAAGTAAAAAGTAAACTACAGCGGATCCACTTTTATACGTTTCTCTTTTATATGTTTTTATCAATTACATGTTTTTCAAATTGGTCCCTGCAAAGTCAACACATTAACATTTACATATTATACGTTTTTTCATTTATATTCTCTTTTCCTACAGTCCCTTCATAAACGTATAAATGGTGCTTTAATGTATGTTTATTCAAAATCTTTGAAATATTATTTCAATGTAGTTAAGTCTTCAGAGGGACTTGAAATTCAAAATTTTTGTTTTGTTTTAAATGCCCATTGTATGCAGTGAAGAACAAATAAGAGAAATAAGTTCAAATTGTGAAAGTGTTTAAATTAATTTTATTAAAAATTTCAAAAGTTTAAAAAAACCCATAAAGTGGGCTAAATTATAGGTTTTTTTAAAATGGCTTTTTTCAAAAAAAAAAAAAACCATTGGATCCAATCCGGCCAACCCTGCACCATTAGTTCACTTGCCCTCCAATACCACTGAACAAAACAATTGCAGAGCACGAGTCAAGATGAAAGGCATTGAAAATTTGAGTTATTCCTCATAAAGGGCAAAAGGGGAAATCCTGAATTTTAAGCCAGTAAAAACAAGCAGGCAACCAGTCATGTCCTGTGGAGCCCACAGATGCACTCAGGGCTGGCTCTAGTAGTTTTGCGGCCCCCTGCGATGTTTACAAGTGCTGCCTCTGCTTGTCTTAATAAAAAAATAAATATACCTACATACATACATATATTTTAAATCATGGAGCAAAATCTCAAGCATTTCTGCAAAGGAAAAAACTAAGGAAAAAATTAGAATTTTCATTTATTTTTTCTTTTTTTACCTCCTAACTTTTTGCCATCATGAAATTTGCTGCCCCTAAAATTCGCCGCCCCAGAAGGTGACACGTGTGGCCTACCCCAGGAGCCGGGCCTGGCTGCACTTCTAGGAAAGTTGAGATGCTCTGTGCCTCCTCTATCAAAGGGGCTTAAAACTTGTCAGTAGAGGCGCACAGCACTTTGTTTGAATCTATAAGCATATCTCCTTTTAATTAGGAGTATAGTACAATGAAAGAGCTTTCAAAGGCTTCTGAAGGACCTGGGCATCTTTTTTTGTCGAAAAGTCAGTAGCTTCATTATAAGGGACCCCACAGTGAGCCGGGATCCTCTGGAAGGAGAATAGGATCAATTTTACCAGGTCTCTGCACTCTTGCATGTGTATATTATCTGAATATCATATCCGAAGCACTTTCATATTGTAACACATGTTGCACAAATCTTAAATAAAATGACCAGAGACACAAGGCTGGAGGCAAAGCCGTAACACATTTAGTGTTAACCAGGGTGCACCACGAGGAGGCCTGCCACATTACACCTCAAGTTTAAAAAAAAATAATTTCAATACATCAGAAAAAAAAACATCAATGTTTCAAAAAACATGCTCTAAAAACTTATTTTTTTCTGAAAAATCCTGTTAAAAAGGATTAAATATCATTTTTTCACTGAAATATCACATTAGAATTTTTTTAATGACGTGTGAAAAGTTGAAAATAGTTAATTCATTAAATTATACCAATATTCTTTATTGGTATAATTTATTATTATGTTCTTTATTATCATTTAATGTAGTCATTTATCAGTATTTGAACGAACATTTTAGGAACTGGATGATAAGGAAAACTCAAACATTTTTTATATTTGTAATTATTTGGCTCTAAATACATGTGGAACTATGCTAACAATGTAAATAAAGTAACTAATACATGTATTTAGTACTACAATACAATAATTTACGTGCTCAGGAGAAAATTTAAAACATAGAATTTCTTTCAAGTTATCTGCAGAAATGAAGATACTTTTTGACAAGTAGAGCACGAACAAAATAAATGCAATTTTAGTTTTATATTTTTAACTATCTTAAATATACTAATCACTTAAGTAAAAGGATATTCACAGAAAATTTTCATTCTAAAAATTTACACTATAATTTCTGGTTGACTAGCTAGGTTGATTAGCTAGGCTTGCCAGACGTCCGGGTTTTCGGACAAAATTCCAGTGTCCCCGCTGGTTTATTCCACGTCCCAGTAAAATTTGATTACAGTTGACAGAAAAAGTAAACTAATTAACTGAGAAGCATTATTTAGAATAATTATTTTGTCATTTGTAGCATTAATGTGTACAATTAATATTGGATTGGCTTGTGAAGGTTTTCACGACCAGATTAAAATCAAAAAAGACTTTCTAAAAAGAGTTTTAGTCAATTAAAAGTAAATGCAAATATCTTCGTTACATTTTTATTCACAAAGTGTTTCTTTGTACTTAAGTAACTTATAAATTTTAACACATAAGAAATGAAACGTTTAAATTTATCTGCTTGTGTCATTATTACCTTTGGTTTTGGTTCATAATTAGTGATCATTTATTCAAAGCTTTGAGAATGAACTACCCTCTGAACATTCTAAAAAACAGCCAAGGGTGTATACTCTTTGAAACACCCCTAACTCTGGATTGTGTGTGGTGGGGGGAGGGGGCATTCTGGTGCCCCAGTTGAACATTTCAGAAATCTGGCAGGCCTACTTACAGCTGTAGTAGAATTTGAAGTATCCAAACTCCAACTATCTAAATAGCTGATTATCCAAACCACTTTCAGAAAAAAAAAAGGATTAATTTAATGTATACAAAATGGTTAGAATTAAAAACATCCACTTATACATTAATGCAATTGCTTATTTTGGCTTCTTTTGACTTGATTTGCATATAAATCGATAAAAATGGCATCTATTAAAAAGCGTACGGCTGGTATTTTCAGGTGATTTTCGATTTTTTTAACTGAAGAAAATATTTTGCTAAACCTTTTATTTTTCATAAGGAAGGGAAAACCATGCATGGAAGCCATTTCATGGAAATAAATACTGTTCTTCAGGTAGTTCATATGAAAAAAAGATGCAGTCAGAGCTCTTGGAGTAATCTATTTGTTTTAGGACATGTTTAGTAGGTTTGAGTAAGAAAATAGGGAAGTTGCAACCTATTAAATGTTCATATTTTGGCTATTGTATATTGTTAATTGACCCTCAAAACTAAAAAATTCACCATCGCCGAATTTTAAAACACCGCGGTTGATTTTTAATGAATTTTTAAAAATCCACGCGCAAAAGTGCGCTCTTCTGAAACGTCACGAGCCTACGTCACAGGGCGCGAATGGGCAACCTTACGCCGAAGATCCCCTGTTTTCGCTAGGGACATTTTGAGCGCGCTGATATTTTTATTTTTTAGAAATTCAATAATCCTTTTGAACACACTATGGAGGCCGGATTCGTTAAAGCACAATCTAAATAATCTTCCTCAAATAATATCAATGGTGAAATTCGAATATTTCCGAGAGGATGAGAGGTTTAATGTTCCAGAAACGCGAGGAGATAAGCCTTTTACGTTTCATCTTCGAAGTCGAATGCACGTTCTTCGATTTCTCCCATGACATGGGAACCGGTTCGCTAGCGTTTCTCTCCTATCGGACGTCACTTCCTATGCCATCTGACGTCACAGGCGCTTGAACTTTAAAAATTAATTTAAAAAAAACTACTTATCGTATCGCAAAAAATTTTTCACCTATGATGTTCATACATGTTACTCTATCATATAAAAATAAAATTGAAAAATCGAAAACTTCCCTATTATAATGCCAATCTTTTAAAAATCAAGTCATTAAGACTTTGTTATGAAAAATGGGAAAAGGGGGGGGGATGAGCTTTTTAATTTCTTGTTCCCCCTCCAAAAATTATTTCTGTATCCGTCCCTGGTTATTACCATTGTGTACAAACCTTGCCTACCCTAGATATTAGTATGTTTACTCTGCTTCTAAAAAGCTGGGATGTAATAATTATGATCAATTGAATAAACCTAACATTGTGTGCCTATTTCAAACAAATTCTTCTTTTTTTTTTAAATTGATGAAAAAAAAAGGAAAGAAAAAACCCTCCCTACAATTATTAACATTTGGAAATTCGTTCCTGAAAAAAGCAATATTTTTTCATTCATTTCCGCAAATTTCGCAATTTGTTAGCGCATGAAAGCGACGGTCGAAAGCGAAAGTCGGCGGTACGTACAAAGTTGTAGTATTTCAACGAAAGGAATTTTCGCTCGTGATGAATAAAACTAATTATGGAGGAAAAATATTTATTAATGTCATTTAATATTTGGTATTCATCATGTATTATGGTTTTGTCAGATAACTTTAATTATTTTTCAATATTTAAGTTTTTACAAGTAAAAATAAAAATTACAAGAAGATGGCAACATTGATTGTTTAAGAAAATGTGTTGTGAAATAATGTATCGAAAGTTATGATTTTGACGTTAAGGCTTGTCACCATAGTTGTTTTTTTTGCATATTTAACATTAAGTTTTTATACTGGTTACATTTTATTTAAGAGCAACAGCAGCGTAAAAGACGTTGAATTTACTCATAGAAAGTTAGCCTTGCCGGGTGAGTTAGTACGTTTTCAGGACATGTGAATTTTGTTAACTAGCATTTGGTTTCAAAAATCCTTTTTTATTTACATACTGATAGAGTTTTATCCTGTTTTTGTATTGTAAATATTTGCATCAGTCAAAAATACTATTTTATGTTGCCTTCATACTGATAGTTTTTTTTTATTGTTACGAGACGAGCTCAATTATTGTTTTCGAAATCACACTTAAATGTTTTCCACCACACAGTCAAATTCCGATCTAACGCCATTGTAAGATTCAATTCTGTGGTACTCTGCAAGTTTGGTGGCACATCGAATTATACAAATATCGAATTGTAAAGAGATTCTACAAAAATGTAGAATACAGTCGAACTCGCTTATAACGAGCGCGAAGGGACCGCGATAGTTGCTCGTCAAAACCGAGTGTTTAAAAAAACGGGTTCGTGAAAAAAAATCATATAAAATGAGGGCTATTTAACTTCAAATTCTTCACATTTGTCATTGTGGTGGTCACTTTCATTTTTTTCTCTCTCTTGCTTTTCAGCTCAGAAGTATATTGTGGAATAAAAAAAAAGGGGCCGTATCATCATTTGTTCTCATGATTTGCATCAACTTATCTCTAACCAAGGCCGATCCTAGCAGGGTGTGCACCCCACATGGTTGGCCACATACAGTTCTGTTAATCAAGCAAAATGTCTGAATAATTTTTCATAATAAATTTTTCAATAAGGTGAATAGACTTATTAAGCTGAATTTTTGATCTTATTAAAAATCAAAATAACGCCCTATTTAATGATAGCATAGCACCGTTGAAAGAAATAGAATGTTAGTGCACATTGTGTTGGTCCATTGTCCAATAAAGTGGCACAGAGCCTGAGCCCCTCACCTCCTAGAACGCTGAATGTTTTCCGATAACATTTTTGTTATTGAAAAAAGAAAAGAACGGATTTCAGGAAGGAGGGAAAATCTTGAGACATAAATCTTTGAATTTAAAAATTTCTTTAGTTACCCAGCTAATTGTCCTCCCTCCTTCCTATTTCTTTCCTTCTTTTTTCTTTTTTTCTAGATTTCCTAAAAAAAAGGTCTTAAATTCTACTCTTCTGAAGCACTTCCTCTGACTCTCTCCCCCTGCAAAAAGCGTTACAGAGCGTTATAAAGGATAAACCACTGGTGGATAAATGTTATATGGTCCGGGAGCTTTAGTTGCTGTTCAGATACAGTTATTGTTAAACACACTAGAAAAAAAGTTATTAAGAACATTTGCAACATCCTTATCATTTTAAATTAAATTTTCATGCTCATCAACCAGTGACTCACTCAATTTGATTGTTGCAAACTTTCCCAGAATAAGCGAAACACCTCTTAGGAGTACTGTCAATTTTATTTGCTTGCCTTTTGCTCTAATTCCCTTTTCTGAATCCATACCAAATGCTTAAAATTTCCCCTTGCCTTACAATACTGGAGTCTATCTGCATACTGACCAGTTTCATTAAACTGAGGAGTAGCAGCTTGCTTATAATTTTGAGCTTCATGAGTTTCCTTAGAGAAACACATGGGCCAAATTTTAGTACTAACACATTTTCTCCTGAAATTAACATAATCCCCAACCATTTTTGCTAGTTTTTCCTTAAATTCTGTCCACTGCAGATCTACCTCGCTATTTTCCAATCACAATCCTGATGAAAATACCTCTTTCAAGTTCTGCCAAAGTGCAACAAAATCGGTATTTCTGAAATTGGGTACTAACCTAAAATATTCATCTTTGTACACATCAAATTTAGTCCAGAATGTGGTAACTCTCTCTAATGAGCCCCTACACACAACCCCTTAACAGAACTTCCCACATCATAGAAAACTAGATCCAAAATCGTATCCTGTGGAGTTCCCTGGGTTATTTATTTAAACCCTCACCAATCACCACTGTACCAACCCTGGTGAGGGTTTAACCGGATGTGGTGATTGCGGGGAACAGAATACAAGTAATGAGCGACCAAGCACTCGCTTGAACAATTTTGATACATACTAATACATCATAAATACATAAACACACAAAAACATAAAACATTTAAAAACACAAAAGCTCCCTTAGTTACAATTTGATCTAAGAAAGTCATCAATCACTTTTAAAAATTCCTCTTATCTGCCATGACTGGGGGAAAATTTTTTCTAATCAATGCCCTAAAATTGAAATCCCCCATTATGATGATTGATCCCTTACTGGACATTGTTATATATTTTTAAATCATCCAGGGTTGGGTTCTTCAACGTGTGTGGAATGACAATACAAATAAGGAGGACAAAGTAATATGAACCTCTGACTGTTTTATTCACACTCCATGGACTGCCTTTCCCAGCCAAAGCAATTGGCAACCGTGCATTCGCTACAAGTCGATGCTCATTAGTATACATTATGTTACAGACATGTCACCCCCCAAGCAGAATGCTACTAATTTTGCAAAGTACGTCGCAGAACAAATGCTGGAGCTGTAGAGCAAATAATTCTGCTCAAATGTGAGAGGAAAACTCAGACAAATTTTTGTGAAATTTCTGCGGAAGCTGTAGATATTCTACAAAAATCTTCCAACTCAAGATAGAATTTTGCAGAAGTTCTGCCGATTTCTTTAAATTAGAAGAAAATCTAAAATTCTCGCAAATTACGATAATTCGGCGGAAAGTTCGCGAAAAACGTTTAATTCAATAAGTTATTTGCAAGAACTTTAGATTTACTTTGAACTTAAAGAAATCTGCAGAAATTGTGCAAGATACTATCTTTTGAGCTGGAAGATGTTTGGAGAAAATCTGCAGTTTCTGCAGAAATTTCATAAATCAGGAAAGATTTTGATTTCAAGCGATTTTTGGTTCCTTTTTTCCATATTTTTCCCAATCCATCTTCCACTGCAATTTCCTGCATAAACGTATGTTTTGGAAACATGCTAACATTGAAACATGTCCATTACCGAAAATTGCGTGTCTTGTTTTGGATTTCAATCTTTCTTTATCCTGAAAATATTTAAATTATTTAGAAAGTTTTAAAGTGTTTTATTATTTGCTACCCTAACTCGACTCATTTCAATTACTTAGAAACTTTTGAAGTGTTTTATTATTTGCTACTCTAACTCAACTCATTTCATTCATTATTTTAGTAACTAGAAAATCGCTGGTCAAGGTATGACAGGTGAAAATTGCTTCTACATTTGAATGAAGCAACTGCCTGTTTGGTGATATTTTGAAATTTCAACCCTAACTCCAGTGGATTAACCCTAAACTCCAGTAGATAAGTGTTCACTGCTGACCACTTTTTCATTTCTTCATTCTTCTAAAATGACTGTCTTACTAGTAAAACAGTTACCGTATTACCCTGCATTATCCGTCATGCCGCAAAATTCAGGGGTCACCAGATTTTCAGTAACACTAGCCTCGTCCTTTCCGGCATGCCGGAAAAATCGAGGTTAGGAAAAAAATACTATAAAATATATATGTTCAGATTAAAAATGAATATAAGTTCTATGCATATCTTATTAGTATTAAAAAACATTTTAATTTTGTAAAAATATTTACTAAAAAATGTCATTTGATTATAAAGTGAAAAACTAACGTAAATAAAGGATAAATTGTTGAAAAAAAAAATGCTTTATTTACATTAGTTTTTTCACTTTAATCATATTGTATCACAAAGCTTATATGATAATTTTTCATTCAACAATGTCATTCGTTTTTTTAACACGAAAAATATTGTTTAATTACGAATAATTTTATAAAAATTAAATTGAAACTAAGTAAGCAAGCATTTAAGCAGTAATTTACTGCCCGCTAAAGATTTACCATAGCTATTCAATACATAAAAAATAAATTTACCTCTCTAAAAGGAACCTAAAATAATTTATTTTAAAAATTTATAAACAAATCTCAGTGACGATGATTGCTTTCTGAATTGATTACTTTATTGGCATATAATTAAATCCATTCATAATGACCTACCATAAATAACTGGCACATATTGTAGGCAATAACTTTTTTTTTTAAAAGAAGGCTACTTTCAGGATTTATTTAATTTTTCCTTACAGTGATTTGCTTTCTGATTGGAACTGAATGTGGAAAACTTTTGTTTTGTTGCAAAACAAACCTCAAATTATCCGGCATGCCGGAAAGTTCGAATTTCCCGGCATGCCAGATAATACGGTAAGATGCTGTATCCAATTCGGCCTCGTCAAAAGTTTTTTCTCGTCAAAAGCATTTTTCTGCATGTCAAGCTACCAAAACATATTATCAAATTATCATGCCATGGCATGAATTTCACTGTTGATGACGTCGGGAATGATACTTGATCGCTCGTTATTATATACATGGGGATTTATTTATTTATTAACATTACTTTAGTTGCTCCTTCATGCCATGTGAAATTAACCTAAAGAAAAAAAAAACGTGGTTGGACACCAAGGTTCAGATTTTTGTTAAATTTTTTATCTTTGCTCTTTCAATGCATTTTAGAAAGCATATAAAAATCTTTTTGGAGAATCTCAATTGGTTTAGGCTCTAGAGAAATGAATAGCAAATCAGTAAATTTTTTAAAACTGAAAAAAAAAAATAAATAAATAAAACCTGTATGAAGCAATTTTTGTTTAGGGCTCCCAATTTGTGGAAAAGGTCACTTTGATTGCTTGTGTGTACACTGCTTGAAGTACTTGCAGAACAATTTTGGCCAAATGATTTTACATTGCAGAACGTAGTCAAGTATTCTGCTTTGAGGCATGTCACTAATAATACAATACAGCTGTTCATCTTGTCGTTGGTGTGAAATCTTTTCCCAATAAATATTTTCCAAGAGCAATTTTTAGCCTTTATTGCTCATCAACCCCTGCCAAACCTTATCAATATCAGTAGGTTTATCATTTATGACTAATTCATTGCAAGTGAAAGTGTTTCTAACATAAAATAAGACCTTACCTCCTATTTTACCTACTCTATCCTTTCTAAACAAATTATACCTAGCAATACGTAATTAATTTGCATAAAAAATTTTGTCGCCCATGTCTCTGTAATTATAATTACATCCAACTTCTCATTTAAAATTATGTGTTTCAATTCTTCCATCTTGTTCCTAATATTGCGTGCATTGGTATATAGAAAATTTTAAACATGCCCAAATTTCTTTTATTTAACACCCCTAAATCTTAAAAAAATTTCTTAAATCTTAATTGTTGAAATTACTACCATTATTAGACATCCTATTTCCATTTCTAGTAATACCAAAAAAATTATCATCCTTTGATACTGTATGCTAGAACCAGGCTCGCTATTCAAACTTAGTTTTTGTTTCCCAAGCCCCTAAAATTAAACCACTAATCATTTCGATCCCTGCAGAACTCAGATGCATGCCATCTGCTGTTTGCAAATTGCCTTCAGTAGCATTTTCATGCACCTAGCTCATTGATTTAACCAGCTCCTATGCATTCCATTCCAAGCAAACCAACTATCGTATTTTCAGTAATAAAGCGCCGCATCGTAATATATTCTCAAAGAAAAAAAAATTTATATATGCGCCGCACCCAGCCCCCTATGTTTACCTGTTTTAAAGGAGTTTAGTAAAAAATAAATGTGTTATATTGGCTGGGATTTTAGTTGGAATGTTTTTGAAAAACTACTAAGAAAATTTCTCAACTCAGCTTAGCGCCAATTACCCCTCTCTATTTTCCAAAACAGAGGAAAACATTGTTAAAGTCTGAGTTCAACTTCTCAGAGCCTCGCAATACCTAGTCAAGTGCACAAAATAAAATACAATTTAGCAGTAAATAAAACAAACTGAGTTTCTATATCCAACAAAACATGCAGAATCAAAACACAGAAATTGCCACATGTCAGGCTTAGCTCAAGGAAATGCAATAACACTTCAAGAATGCAATAAAAGCAAAAATGAGACCCAAAATTCTAAAACACTAAATTACATGACAAAATGCAGTAAACATACTAAAATTAAACAGTAATAATCAAAAATTTCATTCAACACAAGGTTTGTATATAAGCTACTGGGATGTTCTAATTTTAAGCGTTGGCTTGCTCCATGACTGTCCTAAAATCATGTTTCCTTTTTGCACTTGTTAAACTTCTTTCCAACTTACCTTGCCGGTAGGTGTGAATTGGAACACCGTTAAGAAATTCTGTATAAAAAATCTGTATAAAGTAAAAGTCCTATTTTTCTCAAAAATAGGAGAACAAAACTAGACCATAGTTTGTGTCCCAAAAATAAAATTGAAAATATCTTTAATAATTATTTTTAATGTTCAAAGTTTCAAATTTCCAATTCACTCCCATTGTAGGGCATATTCAGATTTTTATTTTCCAACTTCTTAAGCTAATGACTTTTAAAATACATGATATTATTCATGCTTATGGTTTATGCTGCCCCCTTTATCTTAAAACTTACTCCTAGGTTGTGAGAACAAACTACTAAAAATGCATTAATAGAAAATGTATTCTAGGATTACAAGGAATGTTTTTTTCAAAATGTTACTCACACAGTTTGTTTTTGAATATACATAAGGGTTACCTTCTTGAAAGTGCTGACTTAGTCATGACTTAGAAATAAAATATTAAAATCCCATTAGGACAACTCCAAAATATTTCATTGTAATGGAATATTCGTTGTTATGGTATCATCTTAAAACTTTATTTTTATAAAAATGTTAGTTTTGCAAATCTACACTCTAATAATTAAATCTGCAACATTTACCGTTACTAACAGTTTAAAGTATAATTAAACACATTATTTATTTTGAAGATACAAAGTGAAAAATACTGAACCCTGAGCTTTTATTCGCAGGTCATCTTCACAAAAAGTGTTATTTTCTTTTGTACAAGAGATTTGGTCTCAGATTCTATTTAATGAATGTCACTCATACTGACTGCAAGAAAAGTTGAAATCCTGCTGACCCCTCTTGCGAATTTGCAATGTGCCTCACCGTTTGGTTAGTTTAAATCGATTGCTCATGGCTAGACACCAGAGTTTCCGCTAAGGTCACATTCAGTGGCGGATACACCCGGCGGGCAACCGAGCATTTGCCCGGTGGACCGGTCATGTTTGGGGCCGATCAGTTGGCTTGTCTACAAACAGTAAAATGTAAATACTTCTACGTAAATTCTGTAGCTTCAATCCCTTTTCATTCATGGGCTCAAGCCCGCGGATGGAGGGTGCAAGGCCGTGGCTAAGGGTACCGTGTGTGTGCTACACCAGCCCAGTTTTTCAGAAATAGGGCCGCGAATTTCATTTTAGTAATGCAATAAAAATCAGAAAAACAAGGGTAGTATTTAAAAGTTGAAATACTTTTGTCATTTTTTCAATTTCATCTATGAATTGCAATTCTCATTTACTTTACTTATGAATGGCAATTCACATTTTTTATGAATTGTAGTTTATAACAATTGCAATAAAAGTGACGAAAAGTATTTTTTTAATAAAGCTTTAACAAAAAATGCAATCTTAAAACACAATTTGGAGCATCCAAAATTCTGTATTATAAAGATTATTTAAGTAAATATCTCCTAAATGTGCGTTTCTAACTTTTTTTTGTTGCCAAAAATAAAATATTCAGTTCATACTCAATATCCCTGGTTTGATTCCAATCCGCAGTTAAAGACCCTTCAATTTAAAAATGATTATATAAAAAACTGATTCTCAGGGGCCGCCGATACACCGACCTTTTCTAGCATTTACCTCTCCTATTTTTTAAAATGAAAAATATCATCCTGAAAATCAGAGTTATGTATATAGAGAAAATATAGCGAGAGAGAATGAAAATATTGAAATTAATAGTCACACCAGTAGTTCTAAGTGTTTGAATGTAAAAATCGTGTATTGAACATTGAAACAAAACTTTATCAAGAGCCAAAGATCATTGAAGTTATTTAAAGTCACCAAAGCACCCAAGAAAAGTTTTTTTTTTTTATCCAGGGCCGCAGATGGCTTGCATTTCAAGCAAATAAAAATACTAGGCTAGAAATTGAAAATTTTACTGTGGAAAATCTAAATGTAAATGGTTTTGAAGGAAAATACTGTTGGAGGGTGTTTCATATTTTTTATCAATAAAATAAATAAAAGAAGATTTAGGAAGAGAGGAATCCAAAAGCTTATATCTTCCTTTTTAGTCACTAAAGCTTGTCTAAAGTGCGTTTTTGAAACTTAGCTTTTTAAGGAATTCCTGGGAAAAACTCCCGAACCCCATTCCTTAGCTTAACGTCATTAAAGATGGCCTACAACAGTGTATTTGTCAATTCAGCTTCGAAAAACGTCCATACTCCATCATTAAAGAGCGTCATAAATCAGTGTCGAAAAAATTTCAGAGGTCCCTTAAGCATCTCCTTCCCATAATATCATCGAAGATCGTCTAAAATTACCTTTTTTGAGCTTCAATCTCAAAAAAAAAAAAAGGAAAACCCCCAAATCCCCACTTTTCCCATAACATCATGACAGAAGATTTTTTGACCTATTCCCAAAAATTAAATTAAAACCTCAAATTTAAATCTAAACATCACACACCAAGCAATTTTTGTAACTGGCCATAGTCCTTTTCTTATCGATCTACTTCGTTTCTCACTTTCAGATTCTGTATCATGTATAAGTCCATGTCATGGTGTTATGGACTCACAGGTACACCAGACCTTTATATCTTCCATTGTCCATTAACCTCATCTTTCCGCATTAAAAATTACCCCTCTAATTTCTCTTTCCGAAGTTTCGATTGTTTACCGGTTGAAAGCCGTTGATTCTCTCTTCTTAGTAACACTATGAACGATCGTTTATAACTCCAATTTTGAATCTACAGCATTGAAAATTTTTAAGGAAAATCCCCCCCCTCCCTCACCCTTCGTCATCATCAGTAAAGCAGGTCAGAAATCACATTTTTAATGATTCAATTTCAAAAAAATTCCAAGGAGAGCCTCGCCATAACTCCTCTTCGTAAAATCATCGAAGGTCGGTAAAGGTTTCGTTTTTGGGAACTTAACTTTTGAATAACTGTAGATGTCATAGTTTTTATCAAAAAAAAAAAAGTTTACAGTTACCTTTTTAAGATTTCAATTTCAAAAAAATCCTTGGTGGATGTTGCTCGAATCTCTCCTTTCCCTAGCATCACCCAAAATCTTTTAAAACTGCGTTTTCAGAGCTAATATTATGAAATTTTCCCGTACCCCATCTTCCTAACATAATTGAAGATAATCTATAAATGCAAGTTCGTAGTTTCACTTTCAAAAAATTGCCGGAAGAGGACCCTCGAGCCTCCGTTCTCCCAAACATCACCAGAGATCATCTAAAGTTGCGTTTTTAGGACTACAATTTGAAATACTTTCAGGGGGAGAGAATTCCAGGACCTCATATTCCTAACTCAATGTTAAACTTATAATTATGTTTCTAATCCTAATATTTAATAACTCCCATATGAAGAAAATCAATCTACTCCCTACCTCTCTCTGTATTGATTCATGTGTTTGAAAAAATTAAAGTGTCGCACACACACCTGACCTCCCTAATAACCTCCCTATTCTAACTGAAGTAATGTTAGAAAATATCATTATGTAAATAATCAATACAGCACCAGGCAACTTAAAAATTCTTAAATAGTTACAATCATCCCTTTTTTAACAAAGGTTTAGCTTATCTTGTATCAATTGTTCACCATTAAAACACAGAAAAGAATCCCATCTGTTAAATTTTGTTTAAAAGAAAGTATATAATTTCCTTGAATAGTTTCCTCATATTTAAGTGATATCCTTTCCCAATCATTTTTGTAAAAATTAGTATCTATAGAAGCTATGGGGCCGCGACATCCCTTTATGCCAGGGCCGATTTCTTTAACCAATTCGCCACTGGTCAAATTTTTCGCAAAATGCAAAAACACTATCTGAATTTCGAAAATAAACAACAATATTTAGTCATCCGGCATTATGTCTCCCTCAAACTGCATTATTAGGAGAAGGGAGTGCTACGTTCTAAAAACCAAATGTGTAAGTTTCTTTTTTTTTTTATTTTACGTTAAAAAAATAGCTGCTGTACTTATTTCTTCTGTCATAGATGAAATAAGAATTTTCTTTTCAACTGGAGATGAAACACACTGAGGCATTTAGAAAGATATGAAATAACGTAACATATTTCAGCATTTTGCTAAAACGTTTCCCCCACTTTTAGCTTTTATGCTAAAGAACTTTAGAACCCAGCTTAAACCCTGCTAGACACCGACTTTTGCTGTCACACCAGCTTACGTTTCAACATAAACGGATTTCCACCTTGAATGGCTCTGTTTCTAAAGTACAAATAGTTTTCATGTTATGATTTTTTATTTCTGAAAACAGTAAAAAGTAAAAATATTCAAACTGACTTTGAAAAACATTTTGTTGTAATGAATTTTTGAAAAAAAAAAAAAAAAAAAAATAGTTTCCCTAAAATGAGATTTTTTATACTTTATGTTAATGGGTTTTAAAACTTTACCAAATGTTTTGCTTGTTGTAATGGATATTTTGTGAAATCGGTATTCATTGTTACAGAATTTCACTGTTTTTCATCTAAATATTTAACTGTTTTCAAGCTCATATATTTTCCTTTAATTTTGATATGTTTTACAATATATTTAAGAGAAAATAAAGGCCAGGCCATTGAAGAAGAAGGGAAAAAAATGCATAATTTAAAATTTATATGTAGCTGTGCGAAAAGTATAAGTAGCAAAGCATTTGTTTGGTATTATGTTTCAATAGAGATTGTTCAACTGATTCTTGAGCACACTAGAGAAAGCCTGGGTTTTTCATCAAAAACCTGATAAAACCCAGGTATTTGATCAAAAACCCTGGTAGGCTGGACTTTTCAAGAAACCCCGGTTCAAACCCTGCTTGTTTTTGTTTCCTAAGCATTAAAAAAAAAAAAAAAAAAAAAATGTTAAATCCATTTGTATCTTTAATTTCTAATGCTTAATAAATTGGCCAGAAAGAAAGATGGCAATTTCTGGACTTGTTATTGATCAGTATAGTAATGATATTGAATCTGTTTTAAAGTAAAAGTTTTCAATATGTAGTAAATTCTGAAAAAACTCACTGTATGGGGATAGTGGGATGTTCAAGTGCACCCCCCAAACAACACTGGTGAGTCTGTTTGGTTGGGGGCAATCCGGATGGGCCCGGTTTGGCGAACTTTGTGCTACACCCAGTTTGGGAACTTCTGCTATATACATTAATAATTTATTGCATGCAGAAAATTTGAATATTTCTGAATAATCAAAATAATTAGCTAATTAATTTTGTAATTTTTTTTCCATGTTTCATTAAAATTATTAATGTTCTCACTAAAACTTATAATATTACTTTCTCATATAGATGACGGTGAGGATTGGAATCCTTGGGGAGAAGAATTTGAAAGAGACCCTCCACTAAACTATAGATCTTTTATAGCACAGAAGTCTTCTTTGAAATGGTCAAATCAAAGCTTGGATTTTGGTAAACAGTTTTATAAAGCAAAGTCAGATGAATTCAATCAGCCATCTGAGACACACAATGTGGAAATATG
Organism: Uloborus diversus; assembly: GCF_026930045.1. NCBI lineage: Eukaryota > Metazoa > Arthropoda > Arachnida > Araneae > Uloboridae > Uloborus > Uloborus diversus. The sequence goes on along the minus strand of NC_072740.1, from coordinate 45,065,630 downwards.
GGGAAAAGCTGCAATAGGTATTTTAAATATTTTTATTGTTTTTATTATATTAATATCATTTTTAGCATTAAGTACAGAGAGAGAAAATATTTTAATCTGACACATGCTAGCTTTCATAAGCATTGTTAATAATTAACTCTACTGCTGGGTCAAGTCCTGTAGTAAATTTGCTCGGAAAAAAAAAAAAATATTTTATCTTAGCATGTGGCTTTGAAGAATAGTTTTGTACAAATGTCATGTCAATAGTCTATTTTGTATAAATGTGGCAATCATTAGTTTCTTTATACCAAAACTCTTGGAAAATATTCATTGCAGATTCGGCAATCATGTGAAACACAAACTGAAATTCTACTTGAATAATCACAAAAACTTCTCAAAATAACTTTGGTAAAAATTTATTCAACTAAAATCATAAAACATTATTGCACCTTATAGAAACTTAAAATCATTCCATCCCGGCATTTCCTTACAAATTGTACTTATGTGCATGAAAAGATAGCATGTTATAGCATGCAAAGTTATAGCATGAAAAGAAAAGATCCAAGGGGAGAATCACTTCATCAAAGTTTTATACCTTGAATCGCTACTGCGATTGCTCAATTGCATGCAAATCAAAAAAGTATTTCTTCTTCAATTTAGAAGTGAACAAAACAGTTTTAGCATATTTACACAGATGCCAAACCAAATTTAGTTTAGAAAAATGTTTACATGGAGGATAGGAGGCACATGACCAGGAATGTTTCCTTATTTCCAATCATTCAGCCCTCTCATGAGCCTCCTTTCCTTTACAAAAAGGACAAACTTTAACATGTAATATAAAAATTAAAACATTATTATTATTTTTTTTTGAAACCAAACTGTGAAATAGAAAATATACCCTTACAAAATTCAATAACTTTATCTTTAACCAGAGGATTTGTAAAAATGTCAGCTTTATTAACTTTACTACTTATAGAGTTAATGTCCAATACTTCATTATTGGGAAGATTTCTAATAAAATGAAATTTTACCTCTATATGTTTAGTGCGATGACTCTCAACAGGTAACTTTGAAAAACTAATAGCAGCCTGGTTATTGCTATACAAAACTTTAGAGTTTAAGGAAATATTTAGAATTTCATTCTTTCAGTATATTTACAATCCAAACCATTTCTTTTGCAACTTCAGTTAAAGCTACGTATTCCGCTTCCATTGTTGAAAGCGTAACACACTTTTGTTTAACAGTTCGCCAGAATACCGGAACATTATCAATTTAAAAAAAAAAATCCACTTACTGAATACTGCGATCATCTCTATTCGCTGCAAAATCTGCATCAGAAAAACATGAAAGATTTAGATTCTTAATTTTTGATAAATTTAGGATATAATTTTGAGTATCTTTCAAATATCCTAGCAATTTTAATAAAGTATCCCAATGATTAATTCCTGGTTTTCCTGAAACTGCGACAGTACATTTACTGCATAGCAAGTATCAGGTCTAGTTTTGTTGGCAATAAAAACCAAACAACCCAGCAAATTCCGGTATAGAAATTTTGCGATTGATTCTTTATCACATTCATTAAAAGGGCAATCCAATTTGGACAAAATTATGCCTTTTTCAAATAGGAGTGAAGAATGCGAGTATATAAATTCCAAAAACATATTACAAATTTTCTTAATATAGGGGAGAGTATTGTACCTTGGGACACTTTCATATTTTAATTTTTAATGTCAATTATTTGAATAAAATTTAAAATCCAAAAGTCACATTAAAATACCCTAACATACTTCTGTGCAATTTTTTTTTAAATTCAAACAGTTTGAAAACAAAATGTTGCCAGCCTTTTTTTTTTAAAGTAAAAGTTCCAAGCTGTCCCAAGGTACAGCATCCTATTGTACCTTGGGACACATCTTGTTGTACTATGGTAAAATCTTCATGATTAAGGAAACAGCCATATACTTGAACCAATTTCGCACCAGAAAACAAAAAAAAAAAATATTTTTTTCATGGTAGTGAATTAAATCATGAATATTTGATAATGAATTATGAATAATGAATTATTGTCTAACATCGAATGTGTTTAAAAGACTACATAAGATTAGAACATTGTTTCATATTCCTAAACAGATCTTAATTATTAAGAACCATGCATATGTTGTACCTTGGAGCGTGTCCTAAGGTACAAAATGTTTAACTGTCCCAAGGTAAAATCACCATGTGGTTTAAGAAAAACCAAAATGGTGATCAATCTAGATGCACTATCATTATTTTCTCATAAGCAAATTATTTAAAATACTTCTCTTTAATAACAAAATAAAATTCAGTTGAATAACTTATAAATACAAAGACAGAAAATGAAATAAAAATGAAGACAAATGCTGATTTAGCACAATTTTAAAATTGACAAATTTTAATATTAAAATTAATTAATTTGAATTTTGATGTCTTGAATTCAAATTATATTTTTCGCAATCAGGTGTGTGTGTATGTAGGCGTGTGTTTGTGTGCAGGCATAAGTATGTGTGTATGTGTGTAGGTGTGCATGTATGCATGTCTGTGTGTGTAGGATATGGACGCAACCTGTAAACGCTGCTCGCTGGAGGAGCAGCATCGGGAGGGGCTGGTTGACGGTGGTGCTGCAGAGAGAGGCGGGGGAAAATAAAATCAAAGACTCCAAAACAGTCAAATGAGAACAATAAGCAATGTGATTACTCAAAAATATTTACTTTTGAGTCATGAAATTTTCTTTCTCTCATAGTCAATTTTGCTCATTTGATGCTGATTTTTAGTGTGGCACAAACACTTGCCTCATCTGACTTTTGGATATTATGACACTGTAAATGATTCTGAAAACTTAGTTGTTGCCTAAGTTAAAGTATTGTATCCTTAAAACCTTTTTAACATGATTTATTGCTGTTAATCTTGTAACCAGATGTTATTATTATAAATGTACTCAGCTTGTATCAAATAGGGGCAGTTGGGGTAAAAGGAAACATGGAGTAAATGAAAACAAACTTTTGCTGCACATGTGATAACTTTTGAAACTACAATGTTAGTAACTATAGGATAAACAGAAACACTCTGAGGTGAAAATACACATGATTTCATTTGCTAGCAAACAGCTCAATTCATCCAGAAAAAAATAAAAGGATCTAAAGTTGAAGCATTAAAATTATGTTTCCTTTTACTTCAGCTGGGCCTACTTGTTTTCTGCAAAGCATTTCAAATTCATTGAGACACTTTGTAAATAGTTATTGAATAGTCATGCTCTCTTTTTTAAATTTTTAGGCTTATATTTGTGGGAGCATATTCTCAATGGAAAAATTGAAAGTAAAATGGATGGTGTCTGGAGCTATGGTTTTAAAAAGATTGAAAACTTTAAATTTAAGTTAGTATTTGGATTCTTTTTAACTTATACAATTCCTTTCCTTTTGAAATTACCGTAAAACCTTGAATATTCAAGCTTCGATTAACCAAGGTTTCTCTTAACCTAGCTGATATTGAAGTCTATTTTTCAAAAAAAAAAAAAAAATGTAAATTTAATAAAATGATGAATTTCCAACTTGAAAATAAAAATATTTTCTGGAAATTTGTGTTTTTTTATGCATTTTTCAATATTTAACTTGGTATTGCTAAAAAAAAAAAAATCAACTGACTTTTCAAAACTTTCTACAAGATATTTTCAGTTTTAGTTTTTTAACTGTAAAACATTACTTTTTATCTGCCCATCCTTTAAAAATGTTTTTTCGTATTTTAATAAATACAATATGCAATCCCGACAAATTTTTATACCAAGTTTCTATTAACCGAGAATTCCGACATCCGAGGCACTAGCGGTCCCATTTAGCTCGGATAATCGAGGTTCTACTGTATTATTCTATGATAACAAAAATGTATATTCAATATTGGAGAATAGATTAATATGAGAGTTTCCCAAATGAAAAGTGGACAAGTTGAATAAAATAATACTTTTAATGTAAATCAAAGGAAATCACCATGGGCATTGCAATACAGGTCCCTACTTTGTGGCAGCTGGTCGATGCCTTTTCTGTAAAAAGATCGGGGCTGATTCCTAAGGAAGTTCTGCACCCCTTCCTTCACTTCACCGTCTGAATGAAAGTATTTCCCCTGTATCCTCTCTTAAGTGTTCTAAAGATGTGGAAGTTACAGGATGACAAGTCTGATTGATAGGGGGGAGGGTGCTCAAAAACTTCTCAACTGAATTTGTTTAGTGTCATCTGGCTTCCCTGGGAGACGTGTGGGCGGGTTTGTGGATGATAGTGTGAACCGTTCCTTTACTCAGGTTGAGTTCCTCACTGATTGCAGGGGTCTTTATCCTTCGATTAGCTTGGATCATTTTATTAACGAAGGCAATGGAATCATTGGTGATCGTGATTTTTGCTTGGCCCAGTGACTGTCGATCCGATGTCGTTCTCCGCCCTTCTCGAAAACTTTTACACCACTTGCTTACAGCCATACGACCTAAACATTGGTCCCTATACACTGCTATACCATTCGCCGATAGATGTCCACATCATGCTCCCCTTGATGACTGAAAATTTAATTTATGTTAAAATGATATCTAACTTCATTCTTTTGAAAAGATCAAATAACTTGAAAATAAAGTTTATTCATCAATTTTTGTTGATGAACATACTTTAAATAATTTCTTTTTTGAAGATCTATAGACATGAAATATATTTAACTAATTTAATTATAACAAAACAGTATTATGCATTGTGAAGCTTTTATCCATTACTTTTCAGTGACTTTCTCTCAAAAAACCTCTTTTCTGACTCCATTAGACAAAGGCCGGATCTAGAAAATCATTTTAGAGGGTTGATAACTAATATGGGGTTATGGACGGGGGGTTGGGGGGGGGGGGGGGGTAGAGCAAATATGGCAAAAGAAAATCATAAGCTTAGAAAATTATATGCATTTTTTAATGATACATGATTAAAATTTTTAAGTGATAGTTAAAGTGTTAAGTTTGTAGTATCAAGAGTTAAAAGAAAAAAAAAACTATTTTTTGTATTCATTATCTAATTTGAATTTGTTAACTTCCGATTTGTTTGAGGACTAAATAGCCATTCAGACCTTACTGTTGCCTTTTGTTACCCATGTAAAGCAAGATGTACACTGCTCAAAACAATTAGGGGAGCAAGCAAAAATGTGAAGAAAACCGGGCGAGACGGCTATGTTTTGGCATACAATGGATAGTACACGCGTATCAATGCGCAATACAGAAAAAAAGACGTAAAATAATTGGAATTAAGTTTTAATGCTTTGAAAGTATGGAAAAAACGTAAAAAGATGATTTAGGGCAACAATTTGGTTACATGTAAATGATGAAAAAAGACACTGTTTAGACATGATGCATAAGTTTTAATAAGGCGTGTGGGCTCCTCGAACACCTAAGACTGCTGCACACCTGTTTGCCATGGATGCGATGAGGTTATCTATCTGACTTTGGGGAATACTGTTCCACTCCCCAAGAAGTGCAATTTCCAAGTCTCGAACAGTAACAGGCGGCCTTGATCGCGTAGCAATGCGTCGTTCGAGAATGTCACAAACATGCTCGACTAGATTCAGGTCAGGAGAACACGCTGGCCATTCCATACCCTGTATTGTTTCAGCTTCAAGCATGTTCTCCACCAGACGAACTCTATGCGGTCGAGTAATATCATCCTGCAAAACAAAAAAATATCCAATGGCTTCAGCATAAGGGGTGACATGAGGTCGCTGTATCTCGTCTGCATACCATCGGTCCGTCAAAGTGCCATTCCGAATGATATGCAGGTCCGTACGTCTGCCCATGCTGATTCCACCCCATACCATCCAACCAACTCATTTGTATTGTGACCTTTAACGAATGAATGCGAGGTTATTTCGAGTTACCCTGTCCCTCCATACCAGAAAGCGTCGGATGTCACACTCTAGGCTGATTTGGGACTCATCTGTAAACAACACTTGGCTCCAATCATGTTGCTCTCAATCTCGATGTTCAACATCCCATCATCTTCGGGCAGCACGGTGGCGTGGGGTCAACGGAATGAGGACCATTGGCCTACGTGCATAGAGCTCTCCCTCATGAAGCCGATTACGTACTGTTTGGCTGGACATCCTTCGTCCTGTTGCCAAGAGTAACTGTCTTTGCAGCTGCGTAGCATTCTCTGTTCTGTTTCGACGAGCTATTAACAGTATATACTGGTTATCAGTTGCTTCAGTGGCATGTGGCCGATCTTGCCCTGGTCGACGTCTAACATTTCCTGTCTCTTGGAATTGATTCCAAAGCCTTGCAACAACACTTCTGGAGACTCCAACAGCGTCCGCGACACTACGTTATGTTTGCGCGGATTCCAGTCTGTCTATAAGATGTCATGTCATGGATTCCGGTAAATCACTCTGTTAAGACATTCTCAAGTAACCTTGTCTCAAGAAAAAATACTGTGCAATCGAATTTCACAGTTACGGCAATAAAACGGACGTTTCTGCAACATCTCGATTTCTGCTCTTATCTCCTTTTTCTGGTTTTTGACGTCATGAACACTGATTGGCATATAAAATTTTCTTTTTCCGTTTCCTGGTAGGCTTAAAATTATAGATGTTTATATGTACATACATTTTATGTTATTTATTAGTATGCATCTTTGCGTAATTTTGTTAAAACCATGTGCTCCCCTAATTGTTTTGAGCAGTGTACTATCAAAATAGCATCTTTTTAATTTTTTTGCCAGTTTTAGTACTGGACGTAGATATAATGAAATATTCATGGAGAATGAATCAAACTTAAATTTCAGTCTACTCTCGCTAACTCGAAATTGAAAGGAAGACATAAAACATTAGAGTTATCAAAAATGTTACAAAAAATCATTCCATTTATTATAAGTATACTATATACCTCATTAACAAACACATACACAAAATAAGAACTTACCATACTTTATTTAAAATATCTGTCAAGAAGAGTTTGACGGGTACTCTTTTTTTCTTTCCACGTCAATTATTTTTTCTAGATTGGAAATAGCATTGAATGTCTTTGAGTCCATATCAGGTCTCGATTCAGTGAACGCCCCCATCACATGCATGGCACTTTTTGCTTCATTAAAGATGATCTTTTTGGGATGGATAAGTTCTTCAATTTCATCATCTTCCTTTTCTGAGAGTTGTCTTAACTCGCTGGATTGATCACCTTTGATTCTCCCTTTTCAGCATAGTGTTTTTAATTATGTGAAGATTAATTGCAGGCCATTTCTATGAAAAATTCTAACTTTTGTTTAGGGCCGATTGCCCACACTGGATCTGCCCTTGTGCTGGAAACAAAAAAGAGACTCTTTAGAGAGGGTGAATTCCAGGATAAAGGACATGACACTTGAATTTTAAAAGTTAATATTTGGTCACTTGCCATACATCATTTTCTCCAGAAATGTATGAATTTCTTAAATCCTAACTTATTTTTCCCAAATGACTCAATCACTTTCAGAAAATCAAGGGCAAAACCAACTTTTCTCTTTGTGCTTTTACAGAGCATGAAATCTGTTTTTTGTTACATACTGTTATTTCAATAAACTTGTTTATCAGAATATAATGAATAGGTTAACGTTTATATCATGTCAAAAAATGTTTTTCCCTTACCTTTTTTAAAATTTGAACTAAAAAAAAGTTACAAACAACAGATTCTTAACCTTGGCTTTTTTAGCAACTTGCTACAGTGTGTATAAGAGTCTGTACATCAGTTTTTTCAAAAAGTACATAATTGTTTTGCTCACAGACATAAAAACATTGATTTCTCTGTATAAAGTGCCCTTCCGTTAATGCTGTAATTCACCAGAGGTATCTTTGGAGTGGGTGATCTTTTTAAAGATGTTTCACTGTATATTCATGTTTAATTCTTCTATTTTTAGGTTTCGTACAGGGCCCGGTGTTATCACAACAAAAGCACCAAATGATGTGGAACACTTGATATTGATATTGAATGGCAGAAGTGAGGACAAAGTGTCATTTGCAAAAATGTGGCTGGATTTTCTTCCACAATTCAACAACTTGAAAAGTGCCATTTTGATTATCTTAGGTAATGAACAGTGCCATAATGATTGGATAATTCCATATACTTCAAGAGCTGGTGGTTTAGTTAATAAAACATTTATCATCTATGATAGTCCTTTAGTTGATAACGTACATTTTTATCAGTGGCCTTTGGGAGTAGCAACGTAAGTTTGTTCTATTCAAGTATTTTTTCACCTTTTTTTAAATGCTGACATGTAATTAAATCACTTCAAATACGCTTTTATTTTTTTCAGGTATAGAGGTTTTCCTAAAGTTGACCCTAAACAATTGGATCTAGAGAATGCACGTCCTTACACATGCAACTTTTTAGGCTCCGTCTATGCTCATTCATCTAGAGAAAAGTTACTTAATGTAATACAGAAATATAATCTTACCCAATTCTGTTTCATTAAAGGAAGAAATGAGTGAGTAAATCTATAGATCAATGGATTCCTTTCATTGTATTTTGGAAGTGTTATTTTTTCCTTTGTTGTGATAAAAAAATGAGACATTCCCTGCAGAAAAGTGATTATTTCACTCTTTAAGTTTTCTAATTTTAACTGCAGAAGTTCTGCACAAACATATAGTGGCACTCCTGTTATTATAATTTTGTATAACCGTTTCAGTCTATCTCAATGATCTTCAACCCATGGCCCATTGTGAAGATTTCAATAACCAGCTTATTGATTTGAATTCAATACTTTTTTTCCATATTTGGTGGCATTTTAATAACCACTAGTGTATCAAATGAAATTGTATTTTAAAGTAATAGTGGTTTACAGGAGAAATTTTTAAAAACTTCGGACCGTTGGATTTTTATTAATTGTATGTAAAAAAGATCAATTTTTAGCAATCAGATCTCATTTTCTGTTCTGACATCCCTTTTGGGCAGCTCTTACATTTGTGAAAAGCTGTTCTCCAAAAGAAAGAATGTAATGTCAAAACTGAGGAATTATGTTTTCGAATACAAATGTGACGACAGGCAACAAGCTCTGACCCAGCTAGGTTGGTTGTAGTCAGTTTATTAGTCCTCAATGAAGATCAATGGAACACCCAAAGCTATCTACCACCTTCTCATTACAGCCTCTTCTGGTAAGCTGTTCCAAGTGTCCTAACTCTACTAAAGTAATATTTTCCCCTAATTTCCAAATTAGCCTGAGATTTGAATAGCTTATAACCAATGACCCATTGTCCTGCTTACCGTGTAAATATTTAACCCATTAGAATCTTTCATTGTGATAAATTTAAACAACTGAATCATGCCCCCTCTCACTCTCCTTTGCTCCAGTCTATACATATCCTTTAATGGCTATACATATCCTTTTAAGGTCTGGCATCATATACTAAATCTGAAAGTCCCCTTACTAGCCGAGTAGCCTTTCTTTGAACCCTTTCCAATAAAGAAATATCTTTCCTGAGATAAGGAGACTGAAATTGAACAGCATACTCCTAGTAAGGTCTTACCAAACTTCTGTAAAAGACAGAATAACCTTGTTAGATTTCTTTGAAATAGCTCGATTGATAATCCTGAGCATTCTGTTGGCTTTGTTACTTGCAATGCTGCACTGTTGACTAAACTTGAAGTCCTGATTTATTGCAGTTCTTCACATGCTTCATTACACATAGAAGTCGATCTTGACTGATTAATAACAGAGAAAGAATGTCAGATTTCTCACTGAACTAAAAAAAATCACCGTTTTGATAATTTTAATTTAGACATGTTTTAAATATCATTTTTTATAGTAATTTTCAAACTGAATTAAAACTTATTTAAAAACTTAACATTGTGTCCCTCTAAATTGAAGAATATGTGAGGCATTGAGAAGCAAAGGGATGTAAGTGTCAAAATTTAAAAAAAATGGAGATAGCTACTACAAACAATAGAACCTCTCCTCTGTTTTGGGGCAAGATATGGCACTAGTAGCACTTGGTAGATGCTGCTATCCAGCATGATTTGGGGGCAAAACAATCAATGAAAGCTTATCTAAAATGTGAATTACGCATTTTCCTCAAAACTTTATAAAGCCCACTTACATCCCTTTGCTTCTCACTGCTCACATATTTGATTAATGCTGTCCACCAGTCCTTCCATAATGAAAATTAGGCCCTTTATTATAATAAGGTTAAGGACCACAGGTCTATCAGATTGTGTTAACATTGTGAACATTGAATTTTTCCCTCTAATTCCCTGATTTCACCCACAAATGTATATTATAATTGTGGTAAAACCCCTCTCCCTTTTCCCCACTTATAGATGTCCTTTTCTGTGTCATTCTGGCTCTATATTCTCTCCTATCAGATGTTGATTTCCCATGTTGATACCGTGCTAATGTAAACACTTAACCAAGTAAAAATGCCACAACTGTGCATATTAATGTGATCAAACTGAGAGGGAGCTGATTTAAATAACATGTTACTACCCATTTTTGCATTTCTAGAATCCCTCATGAACAGTGCAACTAGTGAGATCTTAATTTTTTTTGGAATCTAAAGTCAAGCTATAACTAAGAGAACATTTCAGCTTTGTACCTCTCACTGTTATATTTCTAAATCTTTTCTATTTGCACCTTTTCTTACAAATAATTATGGAATATGATTATATTAATACATTTTATTATATATGCCTCTTTTCAAATTTAAAGCTCCTTTTTATTTTGAATAAATAAAATCAACTTATTTAAAAATGTGTAACAGGGGACAATTTAATTTCTCATAAGAAAAATTCTTTGTCTGAAGACAATTAATGGGCAACTCTTAAAAGCAGTTATTCTATCCAGAAACTTCAATAATTCCTTGTTTTCAATATCGAATTCACCTTGTTTTCAATTCCATGTCTTCAATAATTCCTTGTTGTTTCAATGATTCCTTGTTAATAAATTTCCTTCAAAATTATATGAAACAAGGGTATTGCTTCAAGTTCATCAAACCACATGATCCCTAAAGCAGAATACTAGTAAATTTGCAACATACGTCACAGAACAAATGCCTAAGCAGCAGACATTTCTGTTCAAATGTGAGAGGAAAACTGGTAAATTTTCTGCAGAAATTCTGCAAGTTTCAGTGAAATTTCTGCAGAAAATCTGCTGAAACCACTGTGCAGAAAATCTGCAAATCTGCGGTGCCAAAAATCTGCAAGAACTGCGGTGTAGAAAATCTGTAGAAACTGCAAATTTTCTACAAATATCTTCCAACTCAAGGTAGTATTTTGCAGAAATTTTGCAGATTTCTTAAAATTGGAAGAAAATCTAAAATTCTCGCAAATTACAATAATTTGGTGGAAAGATCGCAATGTTGAATTCGATAAGTCCTTTGTAGGACTTTCCTAATCGATCTTCATCCACTGCAATTTTGGCCATACACTTATGTTTTGGAAACATGCCAACATTGGAATTCGTCCATTGCCAGAAATTGTGTGTCTTGTTTGAGATTTCAATCCCTTTGCATCCAGAAAATATTTCAATTATTTAGAAAGTTTTGAAGTGTTTTATTATATGCAACTCAAACTCAACTCATTTTATATATTATTTCAGTAAGTTATTTAGTTAGTTACATTATTTTAATTGCTCCTTCATGCCATGCAAAATTAACCAAAAAAATGTGGTTTGCCACATAGGTTCGGATTTTTATACAATTTTGTATCTTTTCTCTTTCTATGCATTTTAGATTGATTTCTGTGTTTTTTAATAACAAAAAATTTAATTAAATTTACGTGTCTCACTGTACCCACTCTTCGCCTACTTCCATTTTATTAGAAACAAATCGTGCAATTTTTTGGAAGTTGGAGGCCTCTAACAAAGCTGGAGTCCTAAACTATGACTTGTTTATCTTACAGGGCAAATCTAGCCCTGGTTGAGCCCTAGTCAGTCCGATTGGGGGGGGGGGGGGTTATTTGCTAGGAAAAATAAGCATTAGTGAGATTTCACTACCCTAGTTGGCTCTGTATCTTGAAAATGAGAGCTAAGCTCAACTTCTTATGATGGTGATATTTGTGTTTAGGGAGGCAAAATACTTCAGAAATAGCTATTTTTGAATCAGATGCATTTTTGGTGTTGAGTAGATGCTTGTGTATATGTTGTGTATAATTTAAAAGCATTGGGGGGGGGGGGGGGGGACTATGTGCCGAGCCGATTTTCAAAACTTTCCTGAACATTATTGGATAAACTCACAATGCCAGTGTTTCCCCAATTTTGGTTAAACCCTCTCAAACAAAGGCTAAAGAAGCAAATAAACATTCTTGTGCAATTTTGAATATTTGCAATAATAGACCGACTACTTGAAAAGTGTAGAAAATGCCGAATTCCTGAATTTCTTGGATAGTTAATCCCATGGAAATTAATGTTTATTTAAAGAAATAAATTTAATATTTAAACAACCCACAATTTTATGTGTATTGGGTCAAAATTAAAAATTTTATTAACAAAAATCATAATCACCAACCCTTTACGAAATTTGCGATCCCAGAAATGAAACTTTTTTTTTGTATGAAAGTAAAATCTTGCATTTTTGATTTTTGGCATGTTAATTACATTTTGTTTCTCTTTTTTTTAAGGAAATTTATTTTCAAACAAGGTAGCAATACTGACTTTTCAGAAAGTAGGGGTTCGATTTACATGTAAGCTTTAAATCCCCCCCCCCAGTTTCTTTTCTAAAAGTAGGGGGAGGGGTCGACTTATACCAAGTATATACAGTATTCCTTTGGGCTCCTAGTTTCTGACTTGGCTGGCATTCCCTCTTCAGGGTTTGGAATAAATCAACTGTTGTGGAAGAAAGTCAGATCTTGTTAATCTTACAAATTGACTGTAGAGTTTCTTAGAAATTAACTGAACAAAAGCACTTTCATTCTATGCAGTTAAAAAAAAGTCATGAACTAAAAAAAAGCATTTTCTTTGCCATTGCTGGCTATTGCTCGCCAACCCTGAAAATCTATTGAAGAATCTTAATGATTCATTTCACCTGAATATTTCTGTTAACAAAGATAGGTGTGGTCTGATCTGTATTTATAGGAGTTAAAAAATCCAGCAAGAAAGTTTTTTCGTTTTGAAATTTTGTTGAATAGAAGTAAAGTTTTTGTAATATTTTAAGACACTTTAAGCAAAAAACCAAAATGATTCATCATTTTGTAAATGTCTTGAATAAATTTTTTCCAGGTGGCAACCTCGTGAAACAAAAAAATCCCTCAGTATTTACATTCAAAGTCTACGTTTGAGTGACTTAACACTGAACCCTGTTGGAATGAACTCAGAGTGCTACCGAATATTTGAAGCCATGCAGTTTGGATCTGTGCCTGTTGTAGAAAATGTGATGACTCCTGGGGCTTGTGGCAATTCAAAAGGAATTATGGCTCCTTCTCCTCTGAGATTACTAAAACTATATAAAGCCCCAATTATATATATTAATGACTGGCTAGAGCTACCAGATTTGATTAAAAAGGAGCAAAAGATGACATTGCAAGAGAAAATTAATCGCCGAATAAAATTGGTGCAATGGTATGAAAATTTTAAACTTAATTTAAAAGAGCAATTACTCGCCATTCTGAAAGAGCTTACTTCAAAAAGATGATTCTCTTCATCATGCTTGTATACTTTTAATAAAGTAAATGATTTTATCACATTTGTTGTACATAAAACAAATGCTGTGCATTTGTTCTAACATTTATAATTAAATTATTTTTTAACACATTGTTTAGTCCTTTTTGATGAATTTAATGTTTTTATTCCCTTTTTAAAGGTACCTGAAGAAACTTATCTGAATTTCTTATTTGAATAAGAAATTGTGTCTAGATCTAGGAAGAAGAAACTTAATTTTTGTCCTCGAATTTGTTCATAGTGCTTTCCATTTGCTTTAGTCACATGGTCAAAGTATCTAGGCATACCACATGCTTTTGGCTCCAAACCAGAGCACATTTGCAACAAACTTGCTATTATTGTATTTCTGTTTTTGAAAGTTCTTTCTGCTTTTTCTAGTTCTGAAAATAGGTATTGAAACTACATAAAAGCTTTAATCTTTTATTAAAATATTATGTATGCTCCAAAATTTACATCGAGTACAGAGTTCTAGTAACTCTGGTGGGTGCTGTTATGCAGCATAATTTAGATAAAATGTTCAATGAAAGCCTACCAAGAATCAGAACTTGAAACGCGTTTTACTCAAAACGCTATTAAATCTACTTATATCCCTTTGCTTCTCACTGCCTCATATAGTGTATTTATTTGAGTACATAGCATGTTTGAATTTGAAAAAGTATTGAAGTACAGTTGGCTCTCTGTTTTACGACTTTCAAGGGACCTCAAAAAATTGTCCCGAAGCAGAAAGCGTTCTTAAATAGAATGCTTTTAACACTATAGTGGACCACCTATGACTATGAAAATCCTCGTTAAGTAGTGAAAGTCGTTAGATAGAGCGTCGTTAAACACAGAGCCAACTGTATTTCCAATCCTCAAAATTTTGGTTTTATCTACAGTAAGTTCTGACCTCATGAGGGATGGGAAGAGGGGGGGGATATGGCCCCCTTTGCCTGGGAACGAAGTAAACCATTGCAGATTACAATTTAATGTGTTGTAAGTTTTGACCAAAATGCTTTTGTAATGTGATGTAAAACCAATTTAATACAAATACATATGATTCAAATCAAATTTTAATATACATAGCATAGTAGTACACTATAAATATAGTAACATAGGGAAAAATAAACATATTGGGCAATGTTATACATATTGAGGGATAGAAATGAAATGAGTTTGATGAAGGAAAATTGAAGTTTAAGTTATTTTTTTAATCAAGATACTGATTTATAGGGAAGCTCAGCTATATGTTTCCTCTTCATGTGGTTATCATCTTTAAACATTGCTTGTGTCATCTGTGCAGCAACGTATTGAAGTTTGACATAGATGATAATAGAGTGAAGGTTCAACTTGGAGTCATTAGTTATTTTAAAATGACTGGATGCATTTCGGTATTGGTTCTGAAATTGCAACCACTGTTGTGCTTTTCCAGTAATCCAAGTGATAAAAATGACCTGGAGCTGTAGGTTACGCCTTCCAATAACTCTAATTGGAAATTTTGTGTGAAAAATTTGTAGAATGCTTTATGCAATGACAAGGGTGATGTAAAACATGGATTATCAATGAATTTCAGCTGATGTTTACTTTCAACACTGAAAGCTTTTCATTCTTTACCTCAATCAATGACTGTGTTTCCATCTTTGCTTTCATTAACTGAGATTGGTATGCTACCACACAACTAGAAAATGACCTGGAGCTGTAGGTTGGGTCTTCCAATAACTCTCATTGAAAATTATGTGTGAAAATTTTTAGAATGGATACTGTGCATGCAATTAGGATTGTAATGTAGAACATTGGTTATCTACAAATTTCTGCCGACATTTACTGACGCAAATGTTTCATTATTTACCTCAATCAGTCAATTTCTGTTTTTGCTTTCATTACCTGAAACCGGTATGCTACCACACAACTAGCTCCATCTCCTGTGGTGTTTGCTAGTTTTGAGCTATCTGAGTATGTTGGGATTTTATTTCGTGAGCAATGTTTTCCGTGTTAAAGCTCTTCTTACATTACTTTAAGTACCCTCATAGCTTAGAGGTTTTCTACAAATGTCACATTCTTAGGGGTGTTGTAAAATTGTGAGAAGGGTGTGATGAAGTGACAAAAGGCTGATCGGGGGGTCAAGAATGTTGAGAAAAAGTGACACCATGTATGAACAACCTCATAACTCAAAATGTTTTGAAGTAAGCTACTGTAGAAATAAAAAAAAAAAAAAATCTGTGCTGTAAAATTTGATTGTCAATCAACTAAATTCTAATAGAATTGATCTGTAATGTTTTCACTGATCAAAAGTTATCAAAATGTGACTAAGCATAAAAGATAGGTTTTTTATATCTAGTAATAAAACTTCATTATATTTGGTAAGGAAAACAAAATTTGTCATCTTTTTTTTTCTTCAAAAACTGCAGGTTGTCGCTAAATTATTTTTAAATTTTTGATCTTGAATAGTTTGAAAGCAATGGATTTTAATGTGTCACAAGATAGCACAGTTTTTTGCAATATGCTATGCATGATTGATGCAAACAGCAAGTTTTCAAGAAAGATTCCTTTCCTCGATTAGTCAAATTTTCACCCAGGTGGTAAATTGAATCTATATGTATAATCAGAAGATCAGCATCTTACATAAAAAATGAAAAGAGGCAGTGCTCCATTCTTTTTCAACTAGTCTACAGTTAACTATGTTTACCTGAACAAGTTGAAAAAGGTTGCTGTGCCATAATTGGAATACTTTACATCTGATGTCATATTCAGCAGCCTGGTGCTCTACTTTAC
This sequence comes from Uloborus diversus, assembly GCF_026930045.1. Classification (NCBI taxonomy): domain Eukaryota; kingdom Metazoa; phylum Arthropoda; class Arachnida; order Araneae; family Uloboridae; genus Uloborus; species Uloborus diversus. The sequence goes on along the minus strand of NC_072740.1, from coordinate 45,049,272 downwards.
TGGTCTTTTAATGTTTGTGAATTTCTGAAAGAAAAGTTTTCAATACAAAGATTGGGCAGCATGGTCCTGTTTTGTAACCATCACAATTCACAATCACTCGACTTAAGACCTCTTGGTTTCTATTAGATTTTCTAAAAGATTAGGTGTACAAATCAGGGTTGTAGACCTACAGGAATTGAACACATGCATTCAGGATGCATTTGATCATCTCACCATCAACTTGCTGGAGTCCACATGGAGAGATGTTTTTGTACCAGACTTTGCCTTTGTAAGTTAAATTGCGTGAAAGATAAAACTTCTTTATGAATTAATTTGTTACATATTGAAAACCGCATTTTATTATTTAGTTAAGTTTTTAAGTTATTCTATTCTGAAGTTGAAACTATGATTTATAGACACCCTGTACATTTTCATTTGACTTAGGAGTGTGTTCTTGCATTATTTCTTTAGATGTACCATAAAATACATCGTATGTAATTCAATGTATGGCAGAGGGAAGGGGATAGAGTGGTTTACTAATGTGTAATCAAATTAAATACATGCGTGAGCTCCAAGTTGCATGTTTTATTTTATGAAGTCAGAACATTATTTGTGTGCAACTAAAGTATAAGGTAATCAAATGCCTTATTATTAATAATGTAACATTATTTTATAACATTTCATAAGTATTATAACTCTAATGTTAGTTATAACACTAATTAAACACAATCAACTTTTTTCACCATTTCTTGCTAACAGTTCCAGCACACTGTTATCATTCAACTATTTAGAAGAAGATATTTTTTTTTTTTTTGCTGAAATAGAACGGGAGTTCTCTTGAATGCTTTTAGTAACGTTAATTTTTTTTTCTGGTATTATAAAATATTATAAAGAATACCAATTAATACATGAATAACATTTAGCATTGCATTTATAACTTACCAGGTAATGCATTTTAGCATTTAAACCAGCTTTTGATATGTATCATGGATCTGTTTGACTAAGTATTAGAATGCTTTTTGTGTTGTTTATACCATTTTCTTTTGTTTGTTGTGCAATAGCTGAATGTGAAGTTTTCTGTTTTTCTAATTCATAAGTTAGAACACTAAGGTTTTTATTTTGTTCTATTATATGTTGCTATTCTTTGGCTAAAGTTTCACAGAATGTTCTATCTTGCAGCTGGTTTTCCTCATTTTTCATTTTGTTATGACTAATTTAAATCAGTCATTCTTTTTGTAACATTATTTCACTGTCCTTGCCAAGTCTTACTGCTAAGTAAGTAAATTTTTCTACGGTATTCCCTTTTTTTTTTTATTATTTGCTTTCACTCACTTTAACTGTCATCTTTTTCTCTTATACTTAACACTTTTTATTTTGAGTAAAACAAAATAAATTGCAATTTGTGTTTAAAATTATGGATTTAACTTGTGCTTCATGGTATCTGTGCTGTTCAAAGCATTTCATAGGGGAGCTAGTAGAGTTTATCATATGGCAGTATGAAAACCAGCATAATACCAAAGATTTTTTAACAAAGTTGTCAGAAAACTAACCATGCAAATAAATTACTTACCTTTTTTTATTTTTAAAAAGTGTTTATGTACTTTAAACTAGTAATGAAATTATTTCCTTTTTTTTATTCCCCTCAGATTTCATAATCCTATTTGACATACCTTTTGCTCCAAAGTCAGATAACTTTTGCTTATTGATTAGCTTTAAATTTGTGAACTAAATCAATATGACTATAGTTTTAGGCAAAAAGAAGAAATTATTTTTCACGTTTAAATGTTCTCTTGAGCAAGTTGCTTATGAAGCTAAAATATATTGTGATTTTGGGATAAATTAAGTAAAGGTATTAGCATATGAACATTAAAATGTTACATAAACTTAAACATTTGTTGTAAGATTTATTTGTTCAAATTAGTGTGCTGGCACAATGTCTAGCAAAAAAGCTGTAATTTTGCTGCAATACCTTTGGTACTTACATGAACATCATTCAGAGGCAGTATTCTAGTAGAGAGAGTAAATCTCTTTTAGAATAAAAAAAAAAGTTTAACAAACACCTTTCACTTTCTTTAATGATATGTAACAAGTCTTTTCAATTGTTCTTTAGTGATCCTTTGTTTTTATTAGTTTTGTTATCTGAATTCAAGTTAGACAAAACATTTCTCATCAAAGGAGTGATAATGTTGAAGTATCGGATGCTTTTAAAATATTCTCTTTGAATTGCCTTACTACAGAGGGGTTATAGACATAGGTTTCAAAAGATTTATAAAAATATTTTGAAAAATATTTAATGATATAAAAATTATTTTGAAGCAACAATAAACCAAGCCAACTTATCAATTTTTTTAAAAAATGAAGTATAATTCATTCCTTTGAGAATAAAATGAGAGAAAAATAATTCCTGTGCATGATTAATTTATCAATCTATGTATATATATACAGGGTGTTCCGTTTTAACTTGAAGGACCTTTATTTTTGTAACCGTTAGTCCTAGATGCATACATCCAATTGCAAATATGTTCAAAATCAGATGAAGAGTTAAGATTTTAAAAGTTTGAAGCAAAAGTAAAAATGAATAAAAAAATAAAAATTTAACTTTTTATATGAACTCTAGGTCCCCTAACTTATGTTAGAGAAATAATCTCCATTGAAAACTATTACTGACACAAAAAACTTGACATTTGTGCGACCAAAACTCAAAGAGATATTTCAATTCAAAGTTTTAAGGGACCATACAGAAGATGAGATTGGAGCTGTTCGCCCTTTCAGAAGAATGAAAGCTTGTCAGAGTAAAAAAACAAGGTATTTATATGAATCAGTTATTTCAGAAAGGGCATAAGTCCAATGGATTCCCGTAGGACTTTCGCCCTTTCTGAAATAATCGGTTCATTTTTCATTGCCATTCAAAAATGTATACAAATGTTATGCCGTGGTGCACAAAAACAGACTACAAAACCTCAAACAATTTGAAAAACCACACTCGATGCACACCTAAATTTAAATACTTGTTAACAGCTAGATTTTCCCCCAAAAGGTGTTATTGACAGCTAGTGTAAAGTGGTGTAAGTCACAAAACGCCTCGTTCATATCTCGGTGAATATTGGTCATACTAATGTCAAACATTTTGTGTTTGAATCGTTTTCAATGGAGTTTATTTCCCTAAATATAAGTTAGAAGACCTGGGGCCAGTATAAAAAGTTAAATTTTGTATTTTTTGACTTATTTGTATTTTAACTTCAAACTTTCAATATCTTAACTCTGCATCTGATATTGAACATTTTTGCAATTGAAAGTTTTGTAAGTCTTATCATTTGCTTCTGCATTAGATGCATTATTTTTCTGGACATCTGTTATTTCATTTTCAGATAGATATATTGTTCTTTCCAGTTGTCATGTGGCAAGAGCAGTGTAACAAGAGGCTACAGAACATTAAAAAGTTCAGATGAGGGGAAAAAATCTCTATCTTTTAAGAAGCAGGTGGATAGTTTTGAGTAATTTATGAGCTCTCATCTCTTCCAAGTATAATCAACTCTGAAATCCGCAAAGCTTGAGACCAAATGATCTGCGGATTTTAGAATTTTGTAGGCTTCAGATCATTAATTTGTTTACGCATTTATTGCAAAATCATTACCGTTATTATTTTTAAAGAAACTATTTCTTACATGCAAAAACGGAAAACTACACTTTGACACCCAATAAAACTTCTGAAAGCAAGTTTATTTTAATTCCTGCCATTTCGGTATTTTTTACAAGTTTTTGGCAGTAGTACTTGTTTATTGTAGAAGAACCTCGATATCTTGAATCTCTCAGGTAGAGAAAAAAAATCAAGATTTGGAGTAATCAAATTTTTGAAAAAATTACATTTACTAACTCTCAATTATGTTTACACAACACATACGTTATGTATATTTATCTACATACTAGACTATACTTTGCATAACAATCGACTAGTTATGTTTTGAGTTTCCTATATTTAAAATTTATTTACATCCCTGTATCGATGTATAAATATCTAGTTTTCAATTTTTTGACTGGTTACTAGAAATTGATAAACTGCGTTGTTAGCTGCTTCTGAATAAGCAGACTTCCTATTTTTTATTTAAAAATAATTTATCATAGTTTTTCCCAATAACTTGGGTGCCCACTTAGGGAGAGGGGGGGGGTCGTCATGGCGCAGACTTCTTCATTGAAACTTTTAAGGGAGGAGGTGCGTTGAGAGGTATTTTTCCCTTTTTCGGGGAGAGCTCTTGCTTCTGTGGGTGGGCACCCCTGAACAACTGGATGGTTTTTTGTTGTGAAACCGACAGGTTTTTCAAATGAACAGCTATCTCAATTTTCTTTTTTGATCTACTAACTTAAATTCTAGTTTTATCTTCAACCAATAGCACACTAAAAAGCTTCTTGCTTGGAAACTGATGAAAAGTTGAGCCCTTGTTCTCAAAGTGGGCTACGTGTCTCACAGAAAAGCACAAAGAATTTGAATTCTGGGAAACCACTGAGATAAAAAAAATATTACACCCCCCCCCTCATGCTCACACTCCCCTATTATTTTGCCTCAATCTCCTATTCTTAAAATTTCCAAGAAAGAGGATGAAAAACATCAAGCAAATGTTTGCAGAACTGGTTCTACTACAAAAATTGCCAAGGAAAATAGCAATTGAAACTTGATTCTGTGTGAAAATTTTGACATATCGAGGGTTTCGAAATTACTATGGGAAATACAAGGAGATTTTATGGTAAATGAAGGGGAAATTTTTTTTCAAGGTATCAAGGGTTCAAGATAGGAGATTCGAGTCATCAAGGTTTGACTGTATTTCTTGTCAAGTTCTTGTTTTTCTGAGATTTTACTTAATTATATTTTAGTTTTTTATTTCCACTGTAAAAACATGTTTTATTGTTCCAGACATATAATGTACATGAGATCAAATGAAATTTGAATGAGTTTTAAAATGATAGATCAATAAAAAAGTTTGCATAAAAGAATGAAACCTGTCATGTGGCTACATCAAAGCATAGCATTGTAAATTAATATAGATTTTAATTTAAATTACATTTTTGCAAATTATACATAAAGCTAAAATAAGAATATTTTTCCTTTTTTCCAGTTAAAAAGTTATTTTCATCTTGCCTTTCAGCGGTTGATAGTAAATTTCATTCTTTACGTCTCAAATATGAACCAGATTTGAGACAATTACATATTTCAAGCCTGCGGATTTGAGAGAACTTCATATTATTGTGAACCTGAGGCATAATTAGAAATGAAGTTTCAGTTAAGTTTTAGAAAAGAAACTTCAATTAGGTAAATAATACATTTGAAGAGCAAGTTTATTTGAAGATAATGCAATTTACTCATTACAAACAAATATTCTAAAAACATTTCAATACAATTACAAATCTATTGCATACCTATAAAAACTTGTATTTTATATTGTTTGAAAAAATCCAGATTTCATTTTGTTTATATGACAAATATTCATTAGAATATCATAATATAACCTTAAGCATTCATATTTATTAAATAAATACCTTTGTGCTGAAAAGTAAAATAAGAAATAACAACGTTAAAAAGCACAACTTCAATTTGTATTTTTTGATGTTATTTCTTATTATACATATTTGTTGTCATCCAAAAGTAACCTGATACATTAATTTTTAATCCAGTTATGCTCTTCAGGTTATTAAATTTACAGCATTTCTCTGCCTAATGCAATTTGAGATAAACTTTCATGTAAGAAACTAATGCTATGCCAAACTTAGGTTGAAATTCTTAAATACAATTTGAGTATAAACATCATTTTATTTGCAATACCAACTTTTGTGCCAAAACCACCTTTTTCTGCTGGCTCAAAAATTTAGCTAAGTCTGTCACCCCCCTAAAACTGAAATATGGATATAGTTTTCAAAATTTTTTGCACTGATCATTTTAAATTTCATCATATTGATTGGTTTTGCAAATATTTGGGTTTCATGGATTTTTTTCTTTTCTATATCAAGTTTTAAAAAAATCTGAAAAATATTTTTTTGCGAGTTCAAGCAATATTTTTCAAAGAAGTGTTTCCAGGTTAGTTTCTATTATTTTTTTATGATCATTAATTTTTCATGTATAGTTTAACTTAAAGTTCATACTGCAACAAGAATTTTTGTATCAAATATCATTATTAAGTGTTTAAAATGAGACTTACCCTGAAAGTTTTTGCTATAAGAGGTAAGTGGGTCCCCCTACCTATAATAATGAGTTTTTCAAAATCAAAAGCAACTCTGATTAAACATTTGTATTTGTGAAATATAAGACAACTATGATGACCTAGTAGGAATTTATAGTTCAACTACAAAAACTGCTTAAGCTGGTGATTATGTATTTGAAACTTGCATCTAAGTAAACCATTTAGTGTTGTGTAGATCTAATGTTGGAAGTTGATGATACAAATTAAAAAAAATACTGTTGCAAGAACAAATAGAAATGGTGTGTTTTTATTGGCCTGGTTCAAAGGATTTTATAATTATTATTAAGGATAAAGTCCAGTATGATGATAGTTCTTCCTTAGCACGCTTTAAACAGACGCAGCAATTTAGTATTTCCAATATCTTTTTCAGCGTACAGTTTTGGCTAGTTTACCGAAATTGACCTTAATCAACTGTATTACGTTTATTCAACACACCTTTGTACGTTAAAAGTAAAATATGTACCTATAGACTTTCAATTAATTTCACAGATGTAATTGTTTTGTTTTTTGTTAAATAAATTTCTGTCATACAGATTTAAAAGATGGTAAATATCTCGTAAATAGCTGTGTTTATAAAAAAAAATCATACTAAAAATTTACATACTTTATCAAGTAAAACCTCCATACCCCTTTTTAGATATGCTTGATATAAATTTAAATAAAAGGGGGGCGACTAACTTACCCCTTATTTAAAGTAAATAGGACACCCATCTGATTTTTTTAAAAATATAATCGTTAAAAACATTTAAAGCATTATTTTAGAAAATAATGATGTACTTTAGTTTATTAATAATTGCTGAGATAAAATAAGACTAAGTTTTTTTTTTGTTTCAAAACTTTTGTATAAGGTTTCAAAAACGAACTGTTCTCAAAGGGGGTCCCACTTACCCCAACCAACCCTACCGCGTTTTGTAACTAAGATTAGGAAAAGTTTCGTTAATTTCTCTGCTTGCAAATAATATCGTTTTTTATTGTATTACAAATCGATAAGTTTGTTTCATTGAAATGTAACACATTTTTAGGGAATCTGAATTCGTAAAAGGTTATGTTGTTGCTGCTTATGTCTGGAAAATATTGCTGTTAAAGATGAAAATTATGGATACTCTTAGATGCATTGTCAATAGCACATTTAACCCTGCAAGACGAAATTTTGCTTGATGGGAAAAAGTACATTTCCGATTCTTAATTATTTATTTATTTATTTTAAACTCTGTTTCTTAAATATATAGCTGATTTGCTGTTTGTAATTATTGTTATAGTTGTTACTGCTACAGCTATACTTCAACCAAATTTCAACAATTAGCAACAAATTTATGTATTTTTAAATAAATTGTCGCAATCATAAGTCTTTTTTGGAAGCATTATAAATAGAAAAATGAAACTTCAGATATACCTGTAATTTCCGTATGTCCACAGGAAAGGAGCCAGATTATCAAAATTGTCTTTAAAAAATTAAAAAAAGAAACGAAAGAGAAACTTGATTCTTACCTCATGTTTTATAATGATAATGCCAACAGTAATATGCTAGTTTATTGGAAGTTATACAGGATATAAAATCATCATTAAAGTTGCTTGTACAACATAATTTGGTTCCTCTTTTCGGAGAGTTACATCAGTCCCTTCTTTCTACCCTGAACTCTATTTTCGGTGCTTGAGTTTGTAATTTGCCCATTATCGGGGCAAATTTCTTAATTATCAGGCTTCTATGGAGTCTTCATGCATCTAAAAAGAACCTTATCAAATTTATCCATGCATAAAAGCGAAAAATTATAATGCTCTTTGGAGTTCATATAAAAAAGCATTTGAAAATAAAATTAGGGAAGGCTAACCAGGAAACCATACAATTGTGTAGTAATGAAGAAAAAAATAATTAACTACCGAAATAGCATAGCAAAACACAAATTATATTTGCCCTCGAGTGTCCGTTATCGAAATATGAGGTTTTAAAGTCAGCTGAAATTTTACAAATAATCTCCTAAATTATCGAGTTTTCTGGAGAAAGGGAAGATAACTTTCCCATAATTTGAAAATTCAGATGGTGAAGTCGCAAGGTATCTTCACAATTTTTCTCAAAATCTTTAAATTTGGTCACTTTTCTTAAAATTTCTGCAGACTTGAAGACTTTATATCCCGAAAACGGGGAGAAGATAAGGGTTGATAAAAAATGTCTTAATATACTCTTTGGATTGCTACATATTTAAAGTTCATGACACGTCTATCCAAATTAGGTATTTGGTTCTTGCTCCTTGCTGTGGGGGTGACCTAGAGAGTAATCCTTCACTCCTTCTCAGAAGGGGAGAAAACATCGAAATATGGTTTTGATGTTCGTTTAAAATTAATTAAAATTTACAGCAGCAATTCTCAATTTGGGGGAGCACGTTTCTCTGCGGGGATGTAGAAGAAATTCAATGGAGGCGTATGCGTATAAAAGATAAAATGAGAAGTTTACTCAATTTTGCAGTCACAGGGAAATAAAGGGTGTCCCAAAATTAACGCAAGATTTGAATTTGCCAGCATTTTTTCCATAAATTGTTGGCAGCCTTGAAAAAAGAACAATTTGACAGTTGAGAGTTTAGGGTTAGTAAAAATTGGGTGTTATTGTACCATACAGCTAGAGAGAGTGAAACATTTCAATTACTGCATAAAGCATTTCCTAGTCGCGTACTCTCTCATTTCGGTCATCAGAATTGGCACCCTAGATCGTGTGATTTAACATTTTTAAATTTCTTCTTATGGGGTTATTTGAATTCAAAGGTCTATGTCAACAAGCCCACAACCACCCGTGCATTACCGTGTTGCGATACCGAGCGCCAATAACAGTAACTGCTTGACCAGCCTCAACTTTCATTATTTTTGAAACAATTGTTCAATAATGAAAACGCGTTATTGTATCGTATAACGCTCCATTTTTGATTACCCTAAACTCTCAGCTGTCAAATTGTTCTTTTTTCAGGGTTGCCAACCATTTATTGCAAAAATTGCGGCAAATTCAAATCTTGCGTTAATTTTGGGACACCCTTTATTGAATAGTATCGGCTCTCTCATATTAATGTTGTGAAAGTGACTTGTGTTCACTCCAACCTCACCTAAATCATTAATTTTTGAAAAAAAAAAAAAAAAAAAAAAAAAAATGCATTTATTCCTTTGCGTCTTGGATTTCATTATGTTCTAATATTAATATGTTCAAAATATAGTTGTGTTTAGTAAAGTTAATTTTTTTTATGAAATCATCTAGATTTTAACACAAAAACTAGTTTTATTTATCTTAAATCTTAAATGTGCTTCTGTTTCCTATAGTACAACTTGTATTAGACGCATACGTGTGGGGGGGGGGGGGGGGGGGTGTAACCTTATGTAAATAGTCAAAGGGGAGGGGGCGTAGAGTGAAAGGTTGTGAATCCCTGATGTACAGGGTCCTTGTTCGATTATCCGTGTTTCCCGTTCAGATTCATGCATTTATTAGCACAGAAAATTGCGAGTTCAGTGTATTACAAAGTTTTTCAACGCATTCCAAAGAATAGGGGTTGAGATCTTTATTATTAATCAACTTAAGATCAAAATTTAAATTAAATGCATTTAACCGCTTCTGCCTTAGTTTAGTTTGGGAGAATGGAATGAAAATATACGAGATAGAAATGTAAATGAAAGATTCTGTATCTCGGAAGAAACGAAGTTTTCATATGTGAAAAGAATTCTTAAAATCTAAAGGGCTTCTTTTTTGTCGATTTGAATTTCAATTCCAGAAAACTGAAAGATGATGCTTTGGAAAGATACCAATAGGCTAGAGAACCAAATTAGTTTTGAAATCAATAGTCTTTTTAAGTCAGCTTGATCAAAAGTAACTTTTCATTATCTACACTTAAAATTCAAGAATTAAACAAATACGATCTATAACAAAAGAAATCAATGCCAAGAAGGAGTTGTTTGAATGAAATGAGACTTTACACACGCAAGGACTACATTGATATAAGAAAGAAATTACAAAATGAAAGCAAAATTATCATTTAATATAGGCAAAATTCCAAATGAATGGAGGTTTTAATACCTTGTTGAGCCACCTCTATCGTGGATACACGAGGTGATACAGGCGAGCTATGAGGCATGAAAGTCTCTTACGACGTTGTCCTACGTCATCTCGTTACACAGTTCTTGTAAATGCGCCTCCACTCTCTAAACCATTAACCCTCTCTAAACCTTAAACTCTCTAGCCATTTCAAGTGATCTCAGATGTGCTCAATTTGTGACGAATCAGGATCAAGAAGACCGGAGAACGTTATAATGCAGTGGAGGAAGACCTGTGACATCCTTGCTGTGTGTGACTGAGTATTGTATTGTTGAATGGCTCCTGGGAACCCTGCCATGAAGACCAATTCATGGGACTGAAGCATGTCACGAACATACTTCTAGGCTGTCAAGTAGTTGTGGCCATGTATCGTAGGTGATGACACCCCAAAACATTAATAAAACTGTGGGCCGCTGAAAAGCAAAAGCTCTATTGAGGTGTTCACCACGGTGCCTCTTCGCAACACAAATGTCATCGTTACCCAAATTGAATCTGGATTCGTCGCCGAAGACTATCTGGTTGCAATCCATTCCTCTCGAGCTCCCCTGCAAGTTCGATGGAATTAGAATCACGTTTGGCAGTAACAGTAGAACAAGATGACATAGGACATTGTAAGAGACTTTCAAATCTCATACTAGCTCGCCTGCATCATTTCGTGTATCCATGTAGCTATTTCTAGTTTTTTAGGTTTGAAATTTCCTGACTTTTTTGGGCGTTAAAAATAGAATAAAATCAACAAGATCTGTCTTGACAAAAATCAGGACAAATCAAAAACAGAAAAATGTTCATTAAAGATCGTAGGAAACGGGAAGGGGTGAAAGTCAAGTCGAACATTAATGAATAAAAATTAGGGGAAAAAGTTAGATTTAGCATAGTTAAGTCAAATCTTATTGATTGTTCGGAACGTGAATGAATAACAACCTTATTTATTTACATAGTTTAGTCAAAAAAAAAAAAAAGAAATGCACTTAAAAACCATATAAAATACACATATTTTGCTCTCGCATATCATAGTTTTGATTTTTTTTATTAAAAATAGACGCTGTGATTAAATAATCAAAAGTTCTCACCATTGAATACATTGTACATATGAAATGAAAGAAAATCAAAGCAAAGTTATTGTTGAGGAACTTGAATAGAACATTTACAACTATATTGATTTTCTTACTAATGCAGTAACAGTTAAAAAACTATATTTTACAAACGATTGTACACAGCTGCATTCATTACCTCTTTTGAAAAATATCTACAGTCCATTCAACAAGCCTCATATAATGACAACGATTTGATGAATTTTTTTCAAACAGAAAGTTGGTACAAATGCAGCCTTTATCAACATGAGTTATCGCTTAAAAAGCGGACACGAAACCGATGTAGCTAACTCGTGAAAGCTTGTTATTTCTTTGTATGTAACTTCATTTTACACAGTATATGTTACACTAATTAGTCACCTCCATGATGCCTGAACTTATACCCAACAATTTCAGGATTAAATAGGCAAGAAAAGCTTTTCCACTGCTGGAAACCATGGAGTGAACATTGCTGATTGTCTCTTCAAAGCTTCGTATCGGTTACGTTGTGGCGTGGCAAAAGTAACTTTGCCCGACAAGTAAGACTACAGATAGGAACAGGACAGTGAAAAAACTTCGATTTCCTCGCTGACCACTTGTCTCTGTAAAACAAGAAGTGCATAAATCAATAAAAGTGAGAAAATTTAAACATCGGTCAGTAACGAAACTTACCCCTATTTAGACTCGTTGGAGCAGTGAAATGCATCGAGCCATTCCTTATAGCACTTCTTTATACAACAACCTCTTAAGTAGTGAGGACCAGTGCTTTATTTGGTGGGAATGCCTTCGTATATGACCTTCCTTCGCTACAGACCCGGATCTATAAATTTTGGACCCCCTCTGCAACAAAATCCGTAGGGCCCCTCCCCAGAGGCCAACAGCAACTTACAACGTTAATAAGTCTTACTGCTAGTTCTTTTTCGATTCCTTGCTCCGTTGGCCCCTTAAGACTGTGGGCCCCTCCACACTGCGGGTAAGCAGATCCGGGCCTGCTTCGTTATCCAAAGTAAAATATACATAATATACGAGTGATCCAATCATTATTACTATAATAATGAATCAATTGATGTTGCTTTGATAATTTTGTTATAACGTAACAGTTCGAAGGTTGATTTGTTTTTGATAAAAACATGAAATCACTAATCCATATAAATCACAAAGTTGCGCGTTACTAACTAAAAATACTCAAATCAAGGGTAAATACAAATTTTTTAATCAATAGTGCATTCCCAAAATACCGAACTAACGTATTGGTAATGACTCCAGCGTTCTCAGGCAATGCGCATTTTCTTCTCTTGATATTCAGGAATTCAGACATCTTGAACGTTCAGGAACGGATTTCTAACCTGTTTTGCGGAATCACACAATTTCTAAATTCATCACGGTATTTAGTCACAACACGTCGGAATTCTATCTGATTGCGATTATCAACCGAAATTCATAAAAAAATTATGCTTTAATTAATTATTCATAATGGAGTGATCCCTCAAATAAGTCCGGCACCCCAATTTGATGTTAGCATCAACCTGCACATTGGAGAATCTTGGTAATTTGATGATGCTGAACGATATCCTAATTGATTTCTTTCATGAATCTCTTACCGTATTTTAGATGAGAACGCTAACTCTGAATTTTGTCGCCAGGTAGAGCTGTAAACTGCTCTATTGCGTAGCGCATGACAACTTTACTATACCTAAGGATAGTGCAGTTATCCAGTTATAGGGGTTCTAACTATACCTAGACCCCACTTTTATGACAATAGCTCTTGCCGTTCAGAAATTATTTGAAGGGCAACGGACTTCGCGCCACACTTGCGGTTGCTCAATGATGCCAGCGGCGGGTGACGACTGATGATTTTAATGCTTCAACTTCTGGATCTCCTGAGGCCATCCAGTGCTGAGGATGTCCTCATTACATCTTCAAGACTCAATGTCCGGCCCCTCAATGTTTAGAGGGCTGAGGCGACTTCTCCTGAATGTCCTGTATCTAACGGTACGAGTATAGATCAAGTAGTTATTGCCAGTCTGGAGGAGATAGTGTTACAAACAAACGCACCCAGGATTTAATAGCATAGATAAGGTTGCAAATAGTTATGAAATCCATCCAAAAGGTGGTGTAGATATTTTCCTTTGAAAGTGCATATAATTTCAGTCATATTTATAGCTAGTTATATTGCTATATTTTTCACGGAACCAACAATCCAACAATTGCAAAAATCTGAGGATGATGCCGTTTTATTTACTACCACGGTATATACATGGAGGGGTAAATGGAAACCGTTTTGCGACTTTCCTAGATTCTGAGCTGTTGGCCGAATTCGGAATCGGAAATTGCAACTCTATTGGAATTAAAAGGGGCCGTGGTAGCCCGATCGGTAGAGTGTCGGATTCGGGGCCGGAGGGTCCTGAGTTCGAACCTCGATGGTCGAAGACCCACCTTCGTCATTAAAGGGGACTGGGCGACGTTAAATATGCTCGTGGTCTCAATGTCCTCCAAGTGAAACGATACCTCTGGGGGTGCTAGCACCAGGTAGCTATTAGCTCCTGGACTATTCTATTCTATTCAAGAGTCACAACTGACTACAACTGTATTTATGTCGAGGACTGCATACTAAGTGCCTTGTCTCCACTCCTGAACTAGTTCTAAATTCTCATAAACTGTTCGATCCGGTGATGGTGCTGCGATCAATCGGTAGATAAAATAATGGAGGCAAGGCACTTAGTATGCAGTCCTCGACATAAATACAGTTGTAGTCAGTTGTGACTCTGAATAGGAATAGGAATTGGAATTAAAAGTGTTTAGGAAATCGAAATTCGTATTTATTCCGTGTATGCAAGTTTCATTCAAATTCGCGACGAACAACGTAGGCTAATTTGTATTATATAATTCCATACATTTTGTTTTACTATTTACTAGCGGTACACGCACGACTTTGCCCGTAGTAGAAAATTAAGCGGTCATTTGGTTTGCCTGTTTATTTACAAATAATGGATGATGAATTTGTTTTATGATGATGGATTGAATCATGGATGATGAATTGCTATGTTAATATGCTCTCCCATGTTACGGTTCCACGTTATGACAATTTGGTAATTTACTCGCCCATGTTATGATAATTTGCTCGGTAAAATGTTCTCAAAATTGGAATAGAAAAAGAACATAATCGAATTTACGAAAAATCGCTTCGAGGTGCACATCCCCATGCTACAAGCTAATTTTGTGCCAAATTTCATGAAAATCCGCCGAACGTTCTAGGCGCTATGCGCGTCACAGAGATCCAGACAGAGAGACTTTCAGCTTTATTATTGGTAGAGATGGTAGGATTATGAATTCTCTTTGTTTAAGTTTCCCTGTTAGTTGTTCTTTTTAAATTCTTTTGTCCATGCACTGAAGCATTTTTTAAACTTTTTTTTTTGTCATACAAATATTCTTTCCACTTTTTTATCTGCCACAAATGCGTGTTAAGCCTGTTCAAATTTAAGAAATCTAATTTAAATTCAATCTTCTTTTAGGTACTGAATCTTTTTACGAAACAGGACCCGATGTGGACTTAATTAAAAATATGTCGTTCTTAATAAATCAAACTAAATTAGCATTGTAACTGATTTCAAATAACTTGTTTAATGTTTGTATTTAAACGCGATTTTTTCCCTTCTTCTCTTGTTTAAAGAGTTCCTAATATGATCGCTAAATAAAATATTTTTTGTATAATTTGGAATTCATCTCGGCGGTATACAAGATAAATTTAGTAAAATATTTTAATCTGATTTGAATTAATACTTTGAAGGGGTAACATTTTCTCTTTGAGAGAATGAAATTGAAAATTTAAATTACCTTCACTTCCTTCCTTCTTGTGTTGAGGCATATCTTTTGCTTTTGTTCCTCTCATATCCTCAGCGGTATTAATGCGTTCATTCGTTTTATAAGCTCCGTCTGAAATATGAAAGATAATCAACTTCTGTCACTGATAAGCTTAATCTACTTACTTGTTTTCTGAGAGCATTGTTTGAAATTAAAAAATTTCCCAGCGTGCTGCAAACAAAGTGAATTAAAGATAATGATTATATTTTTTTGCCTTTCTGCTTTGCTTATTAAACCGTGCATTTATGGTTCGTTAATTTATTTGCTGAAAATTCGGCTTGTTTAATAACTTTTCCCTAGTACAGTTTCGTTTTAAAATAAAGGAGAATTAAAAATTTGCTACGATGTTAAACTAAAACGAGCTCCTTTTCTACATAATTGTGGAAGCAGAAGCTGTTGTTCTGTTCGAAAGATTAAGTTATAATTTCTAGTGCTTTAAGATTATCATCAATAATAAGCGTTTGAATGAATATACCTCAGAAATTGAAAAATCATTTAATAATGAACCGATTTTAATTAGCAGTTAAGTCTAATTGTAACAAAGCATAATCAAATTCAAAAACAAATCCACAAAAAGCACTGAAGAATTTAATTGAACCAATTTTAAAGCTAAACGAAATGTTTTAACAGTTCCGAAAAATCAATGTGTTCTTTTAAATTTACCGCATTTTAGATTTTTTTTTTTAAATTCAAAGGATAAATAGTATTAAATGTCTACAGTAAGTAATTGAGATGTTACAAGGTGTCATGATACATTTTCATACTTAAAGTATTCATGATTTTCCGGCGATAATTTTTTTTAAAAAGAGAAAAACGCATCTCTCTCTCTATTCTCTCACATTCAAAGATGAATTTGTTTAAATCAGAGTTTTAATCTCAATTTCGACGTTTTCGGGTTAAGTTTATTAATGCGCTGAGAAGTAAAGAAAGACTTTAAAATAATAATAATAATGTATGTTCCACTGCATACACTAAAAAATCTCGGAAAACTCTCTGAATATACAAAAAAGTTTTCCGTAATACACAGATTCGTACGCCCTCCGCAGTTTTCTGCTATAATCAAAAACCTTTCCCGTTTAGCAAGAAAATAAGAGTCGACGCATGCGCAGCTCACACGGCAATTTTATAGTCTAGCAGCAAATCCAAACTGAAACTTTCGAAAGCACGCAATGAAAACAAGTGCTGACTCATGTATGCGAAGTAACACTCATCAAGGGGATTAGTAGAAGTTTTGTTCCTCGCATGAATTCACTGAAGATAATTTCAAAGTCTTATATTTTCTTGCATATGTATCGTCATGAGATTGAATTTGAAGCTATGTCACTTATTTTTAAGTACGAAGTGCAAATTCTCGACGCATGCTCGCGGAAGGAATACAAACTGAAATTAAAAACCAAATAACTGCCGAGAGGACGCCATGTAAATTCATTGCGTCGCATAACTTGTGTAGGTAATTTACTTTTTTCTTGGATACTTTTCATCTTTCTACCAAATGGGTAATTTTTGTTGGCAGAATTTTATTCTGTCATAAAAATCACCTTTTTGGTGACCAAAGCCTGCAAAAGACCACCACCGACGAATTGGTAAGTCGCTTTGCAACTCTATTACTTTAAAGAGATTTAGTTCATATAAATCTCGTTAAAAAAAACTATTTTCTTCAGTATCATTTTTTCGTTGTGAACTATTGCAATTTGAAAATATTTTACATTACATAGAACACATATTTAAAGTGCAAGTGTGTCTAGTTTTATTCTGTAAAATTTATGAATTGAAGATTGTAAAAAACTTTAAATAAGTGTTATTGTGTACTTTGTTTTTATGTGTCAATCTCAGTTAATATTTGGCTGAACATTTATGTATCAAGCATTATGAATTAAATGTTATAATATGCAAATTGTCAGGTTTGATAGTTCGTCTTTAAGGTTGCATGTTTTCATTCTCTTGTAAACAGTGTAGCTAGATTGTATGAAGTAAAAAAAAAAACTTTCTCTTGTAATTAGGAACATAGTGCTTCAGTATTATCTAAATGACGATATCTCTTTAAATATTTGCATTAGCGAAACGCTTTAAATTAGTTAAATGTGTATTAATTTCTTTAACAAATAGATACATATATGTATTTAAAAGTGTCTTCATTTTTTTCGTTTTACGAGCCTCAATTTTACCAAAAGCAAAAAAAAAAAAAAAGAGTTAATAAAATAATTTTGTATTTTTACACCATATTAAAGTATTTGACTTATAATTTATATGATACTTTGATTTATAATGTATATGATACTTTGATTTATAATGTATATGATGTTGCTTTTTCAAGGGGGGGTGGGCGCTTCATAGCATTTTATGGGTGCACCATCACTCTTATGGTGGGGGGGGGGGATTCTCGTATATATGAAATGGAATAACCATGTAATAGAGTTCAATGTTTTAATAAATAAAATATATAATGCATTTTGCGCACACTATAAAAATAAAATCAGTAACCTATTTTGAATAAGTATTTATATTTGTGATGAGCTGGAAAAGGGCAAGAACAGAAGAATCAACCCGAATGGTTCCAGCAGGGGGACTTGGTGTCATATTTAAATTCATCAATTTCTCTGTTGGTACTTTTCGGTACACTTTGTTCGTCAGAGAAATTGACTTGAGGTGAACGAATTCCGGAACGCGAAGGGTAGGTAAGTCCTGTCAAATTTTATCCGAAGATAAAAGCTATCAAGTTTGATACAAGATATGTTTTTAAGTTCTGCATTAAAAATACAATATGTTGATAGTTTTGTCTTGAAAATATTGAGAGAAAAACTGAAGTTTAAGATTGTTTAACAAACAATCCCCACTTTTCAGAAGGTACCCCCACTCCAATTCCCCGACGATTTTGTGATTAGGAATGAAACTACTAGATTATTTCACAATTTTTCAAAAATTTATAACTGTGCATATGTTATGCTGTTAACCATGCTATTTGTCATTAGAAATTCAAAAAAAAAAAAAAAAATCCACGAATGATTCTAAAATTGCTTGTATTATTGCTCTTAGATATGAAAGAATTGAAACTGATATGGTATGCAATACTATAATAAAGAATTATATTTTAGAAAAAATCACGGAAAAAGGATTCCGAAATTCTCGGAAACGTTTTTGAAAATTGTTTGGAGAATTCCGAAATACTCGGAAACGTTTTCGAAACTTTCATGAACCACAGCTGCACAGAATACTCAGAAACTTTTCTGGAAATTACGGAAAGAGGATTCCGAAATACTCAGAAACGTTTCTGAAAATTACAGAAAGAAGACTCCGAAATACTCAGACACGTTTCTGGACATTACAGAAAGAGGATTCCGAAATACTCAGAAACGTTTCTGAAAATTACAGAAAGAGGATTCCGAAATACTCAGACACGTTTCTGGACATTACAGAAAGAGGATTCCGAAATACTCAGAAACGTTTTTGAAACTTTCATGAACCACAGCTGCACGATATACTCAGAAACGTTTCCGGATTTTTTTTACAGTGTTCGACGTGCCCCCGTTTAACCAGCAAAAACCTCTATTTTCGCAACCGTTAGTCCTAGATGTATACAGTCGAGTCCCGACTTACGCGAGGGATGCGCTCCAAGACTTCTCGAGTAAGTCGAAATTTCGCGTTGTAGAAAAATACATACAGACAATTTTTTTAAAGCATACCAAATACTTTTAGATACTTACAAACTCCCCTCAAACTGCTCTAAAGCATTCCTTAACCATGCACTACAATTTCTTGCATAAAGAATTGAACTTTTACTGTATTTAAAACATAAAAAAAATACTGTATTTAAAACATAAAACATATAAATCAATATGAAATACTTTAAGATGCACAAAATGAATGACCAACGGGAATGAAAGGCATAAAATAAAACAACACGGTACGCATAGCATGTAGTAAAATTAAAATGATGCGCTATAATAGGGTACAGTAGATACAGTAACAATATTTAAGAGTTAAAAAATGAAGATAGTGATGATTTATGCTCCATGATCAGATCGTTATTCTTATCTAATACATTTTTAAATACGGTTGCTTCGCCTTTTCTTTTTAACGTTTCAATTTGTGGCAACATATCTCTTTATTAATCCACAATACAAGAGCAGCTTCCACTTTCATAATATTTACTTTGCTAGACTGCTCTGCAAGCTTCAATATTGAAACTAAGTTCTGAACTTTTACGGATATCATTTTGTTTTGACTTTTAATTGTACGTATGAAAGATTCACTCATACTTACTGTCGCGCTACTGTCGACGTTTTGTAGTTGTTCAAGCATATCGAGAATCTTAGCCTTTTTTAAATTTTTTGATCAGAACCTTTCTTTTTCTTCCCATTTTCAAACTTTAGATGAAGGTGACACTAAGGTACCATCATATTTCATCAACATTTATACTTAGAATGAAAATATAAATAAATAAAAGATGCTTGAGTGGTTATTTGATGCACTAGACTAGTTTGGTGTGGGAACTTTGGCTGTCAGTGATGCTTAAAGGGATGTAATAATACTTACGAAATCAATATTTAGTAGCCAATAACGAAGTTGATACTTCCTTCCAAAAAATCCTTGCTGTGGACAAAAAATTCGCGTTAGCTGTAAAAATCGTTATTCGTGAAAAATTCGCGTTATAGTAATTTCGCGTAAGTCGAATCGCGTTGTAGCGGGAGTCGACTGTACTTCCAATTCCAAAAGTGCTCAAAATGAAATGCAGAGTTAGGTATTAAAAGTTTGAAGCGAAAAAAAAAAAAAAATAGTGAGAAACATTCGAAACCTAACTTTTTATAGGATCCCCACATTACATTTAGCGAAAAAAATCTCTATTCAAAAATAATACAAACAAAAAATTTGAAACATTTACGATCAAAATTCTAGGAGATATTAGAGTTCAGTATTAGTAGGAATCGTTCAGAAGGTGAGATTAAAAACTATCACCCTTTCTGAAGAATGACACGTTGTCGAAGTGAAAAATCAATATATTTATAATTTTCAGTGCTATTGAGAACTAAATGCAAATGTTATGCTATTCTGCTTAAAAACACTCTACAAAAGCTCTTTCAGTTTGAAAAAACACACTCTGTGCAAACATATATCTAAAAAATTGTCAGCCGCTATATTTCTCCTTCAAAAGTGTAATAGACTTAGTGTAAAGTGGTATAAAGCTCAAAAAGACCGCGTTTGATATCTCGCTGAATATTGGTAGTACTACACTGTAAAAAATTTCAGAAAGCTTTTTGTTTATTAAGAAAAGCATTCTTACATATACGGAATCCTGCCGCCATCAGCAGTTTTCTGCTCTTATTAGATATCTTTCCCATTTAACAAGAAAGTAAGAAGTTAAGTCTTGACGCATGCGCAGCTTACACGGCAATTGCAGTCCCGCACTAAAAGCAAAGTGAAACTGGAACTCGAATGTTTGCTATGAAAACGAAGAACGTTATTTGAGGCAGTGAGAAGCAAAGGGATATAGGGGAGGGTGGCCCAAAGCGGGTAGATCGCCCATAGCGGGTAGGCCTTCATATCCCCCCCTCATGGTGTGTTAGCGGCGACGAATACGTATGTCGTGTTTACCCGAACAACCCCGAGTTATTATCAGTCCTAGCGAAGCAGCAATGAAGCGGCATGGCGCAACCAGGCTTAAAAAAAAAGATACATTTAAAAAAAATAAATAAATAAGTTTTATAACTTGTGATTAGTCGAAGACAGGCTTATTTTTTTTATTGTCAATAATATTAACTTATTCTGACACTATCCACCTATAAACTACGATGGTCATTCCGTTTTTTTTAATTATTAATTTAAGGTTATAATTATTGAAATAAAAAACGTGCCTTCGGGCAAAACGGGAACACTGTTAAAACTACAGGATGCATTCGGCACCTTTCAGGGGAGAAACGCTTATTCACCAGCGGCACCCAATACGGAGCCGAATTGGCACCTCTAAATATTGTGAAAAACAGGAACCTTTTAAAAAATGGGCACCCGGGGTGAAAAAAAAGGAACCTTCAGAGAGAGAAATGGCACCCTTACTGTAGATCCTCCTCCCCCTTCCCCGTATTGTGTCCGTTTTTGAATACAGTTGTGTATTTTTTTTTTTTTTAATAGTTTTCTTTTGATTCATGATATTCTACGTTTTGGAAATTTTTCACATTGAACTCAGTACTGGAAATGATTAAAACTTGTAATTACAGCATTTGATCATGTTTCAGAGTTTTCAACATAGTTAAGAAGTGCTCATTGCTTTAATTTATCCGATAGTGCTCTAACTCTGTTTCTGGTGTGGGTCTCTTTTGACCCACGGGCCGGTAAAAGCAAATGAAAAACTCTTCGGACCAATGAAATCTTAATCGTTTTCTTAAAAATTCATAAAATAAATAATAATAACTCGGGGGCCGTTAAAAACGTGTGAAAAAATTCGGCGTTCTGATGGTTTTTTTTTACAAAGTAACGTTAAAAGTTAATAAAACAATAAATATCTACCCTTCACTTAAAATCAAAGAGCTGCCACAAATATGTTATAATTTAAAGACGAGTAATTATTTAAATAATGTGAGAAATTATACATTTATTAAAACATGACCGTGTCGAAAATGAAGTATAGAGGTACTTATGAATTATTTACACCAAGAGTCAAAAATATTCTGGGATATTACAGTTACGGAAAAACAAAATCGTTTCATAAACGTCAATCAAGAGTACCGTAAACCGCGGTTACTTTAGACTGACGGGGTAACTTTATAAAAACCTGTTTTTTATTTTTGAACCGTTCGGGCGGGCTTAATTTTACAATTGGCGACCCCCTGGTGGTCTCAGGGTTTCAAGAATCACTTTTCAGAGTGCGCTGACATCGCCAATTGATTGAAACAGTAAAATGGTTTTGGCAACACTGATTTATGTGTTATCCGTGATATCAGCTGTTTTCAGTTTGTTGTCCTAACCTCTCCTGGTGCCACCAACTGAGCAACCTTTTGAATTCAGGTGAGTTATTTTCTGATTACACAGCTATTTAAGATGATATTGTCTTTTTTTATTTGTGTAACTCAATTCTACGATTTATTATGAATTAAAACATAAAACAACACAAGTTGAAGGGGTAACTTTGATACATGGGGAATTCTGAATCTCGCCGCATCTGCTGCAGGATTCGAATCCCAAGGATCATACCTGGACAGAATGCAGTGTTTTCAGTTGACTTGAAGCCATAGATCAAAGACTGCTGTGAGTGCACCTTGGATAATGTTCACGATATGAGAAAGATCTCATGTGCCTCATTTATTTTAAAAAGTTTGTGATTTGTGTGCCTTATTCTTAATTTCTTTTCGAGCGTTTATAATTTTTGAATCTATTCTTTTCAAGTTCTAGTTCAAGTTCAAGTTCTATTTTATTCTAACCAAGTGAAGTTACCTTGATATTTTTTTATTGTCGAAATGAAGAAAAACATTACGATGGCTGTGGTTTTACATTTAAAAAACACGCTTGATGTGATTTCAAGCTTTTTTCAACTGATGTTTTATAATAAAAGAAGTTTCCTATGAATTTCTCTCTCTTTAGTTTGATTCAAACCTGATTCCTGCTAGATGAGCATGCTTAGAGTGGTAGGAACCACGCTACGTGACTTAAGAACCATTTTTCATTTAAAACCAGCTTTTTAACCCCCCCCCCCAAAAAAAAAATGGAAAAATTGAATTTTGTTATTAAAAAAAACTCAGGCTATCTTTTGGATAGGGTAACGTGATTACAAACCACCGAAACAGTTGTTTTAGATGGAGAAAACACGTTGTTATAAAGTAACCCCAAATGATGGGGTAACATTAATTTAAACAAAAATGACCCCTCCCTCCCTATTCAATATATCGAAGAATTTCAAACGGCAATTTAAAGCTGAGATGTTAAGCTATCGTTTGGTTCAAGAATTGTTGAAATATCTTGAAAAATGAGGGTGCTACAATACAAAATATGCGTTAAACCAAAAGAAACTTCTAACGCTATCGAGACATTAAACGCTAACAGGAAATGATTCAAACACTTAAATAAAAAGGAAAAAAAAAAGCCAGACAGAGAAAGATTTTTTTTTTGCTGTTTACATTTTCGCATGTTAAGTCTGTTATATCCTACGAAGCATAAGAATCATTTTTGTTCTGGTCCTCACTCGTTGATTATTGATAATTTTAGCTGGTTATTTTGGTGATTAAATGTTGCTTATCGAGTACTCAAGAAAATAATGATAGATATTTTTGGTAGCGTTTTGAGTAATGGAAATTTCACGACAGTAACAATAAACTGAACCTAAACGACAGTAACGGTAACTGAAAAGCAGTAAATGCACTTTTAAATACTTTTAACTATGTTTGAAAGCCCTAAAAGCTACAAAGTGATCAAAAGCTGTACTTACTTGTTATTTCGGATAATTAATCCTAGAAAAGTTGTGTTTTAATCCAATAGTGTACTTCATTCAATGTGAAAGACAGATGCAACCACCATTTGTCCGTCATATTGAAGTGGTTGAATGCATGTCTAAGACAAAAGCGCATGCGCAGCAAGTCTTTCTGTGATTGCATGTTCTTTTGGCTCCTCTGCTCTATTTCCTGGCCAGTATTGCACCTTAGGGTACCATGCTTTCACCTTAGAGGGAATATATTCACTCGTCTGGAAGCCCTGGTTATAACAGTGTATAGGATTTAATCATAGGGTAGACCGACCAGTGAATGAACAGTTACGCACAATTTCATTTTTAAAAAATCCTAGTAATTTTAAATTCTATATTATACAGATCGTGATAGCTAAAACATTTTAATTGATCTATGTAAATATCTCTAAAAAATCGCGGGAACTTAAATGGTACCGCTTCCGACATTTTTAGGTATTTAAAGAAAAAATGGCACAACGACCCAGTGAATGAACACCTCGAACCAGTAAATGAACACAAATTGGTTCAGTGAATGAACACGATAAATTTTTTGATTCAAAAAGGAACTAAGTTTCTTTGAAATCTATCTATCTATCTATCTATATAACTATCTATATATATTTATCTATCTATTTTTCTATCTACACATCTATCGGTCTATCTCTATGTCTATTTACCTATTTATCAATGTACTTATCTATTTTTCTATCTATCTACTTATCTGTATCTAGCTATCTATATATTTATCTATCTATCTATCTATCTATCTACCTATCTATCTACTTATCTATCTATGTACTTATCTGTGTATCTATCTATCTATCTATATATCTATCTATTTATATATCGTATCTATCTATCTCTATGTCTATTTACCTATTTATCAATGTACTTATCTATTTTTCTATATGTATCTACTTATCTATCTACCTATCTATCTATTTACTTATATATATATATATATATATATATATATATATATATATATACACACACTTATCTGTCCACTTATCAATTTATCTATCTACTTATCGATCGATTTATCTACTTATATCTCTACTTATCTACTTATCTATCTACCTGCTTTTTTTACCTATCTATCTACCTACTATCTATCTCTATATCAGTCTCTCTACCTAGCTATCTATCTCTATATTAGTCTCTCTATCTACCAATCTATCTATTAACCACTACCTATCTATTTTTCTATCAATAAATCTATCGATCTATCTACCTACCTACCTATTCTATCTCTATATTCATCTACCTAAATATCTATTTCCCTCTTATTTTTTATATATCTATCTCTATATTTTCCTCTATCTATTTATCTATCTATCTATATACAAACATACACACATATCTACCTATCTATTCTCTCTCATTGTATATATATTTCTATTTCTCTCTATCTACCTGTCTATCTATCAAGAGAGATAAAGATATAGAAAGATAGATGTAGGTAGGTAGGTAGGTTAATATACAGATAGAGATATAGATAGATAAAAGATAAAACTCAGTAAAAAGTTCATTGTTTACAAAGACAAAAATGAAGAAATTATAAAATATATAATGAAATACATAAATAAATAAGCATATAAAACTATCTGCATTACAAAAAAGTACGAAAATGAAAATATCTCAAAGAAACTTCAAATTTTTTTTTTAATCAAAAGAAATTTTGCCATTGTTCATTCACTGGGTTTTCGCAATTTTTCGTACCCAGTGACTGAACACCCCTCTACCTGAAAATCTACGCATTCTGCATTGAATGAAACAATTTAAAATCCATAGCCTAAATGTGTATACTTAATTTTTCTTTCGTAGAGTTAAAAAATAAAATTTATCGATAAAAATAATATGTATCAAAATAATTGCTAGCACGAAACCAGCCTTATTATTTTGAAAGAGAGAAAGAACGATTCACGGCAGTCAAAATTATTGTGCGATGAGGTTTTATCAATGAAGTTATCGCACCGATGACTAATTTAATTAGTGCATTTTTAGTTGCAGAGTGTAACTGGAGTCCTTTTCAGAAAATAATACCTGTATTTGAAATTATGACTTTATTTCCTCCTTGGTGATATTATACAGTGGTATCCTTGGCGAGCTATTTACATATGAAAAATGATATTGCAAAATAAGTTCTCTCGAAGCATAGATAGTTTAGTAAAACAGGCAAAACCATTATTTGTAAATTTGCATTATGACAAATGAAGAATCATTTATGCAATCTTAGTTTTAGTTATTTAAACTTAAGGTTTGCAGATAAAGTTTACTGTTATAAAATGCCTATTCGAGAGCATGACGGCAAGTAGCCGACTAGGCTGACTACGAAACTAAAATACGGCGCCTTAAAAACAAGAGAGAGCAACTGAGCTACAGAAGCAACATATATAGTCAGCCAGAGTCATTTGCATGTGAAATGCGCATTTCCCGATGTTAGAACGGCGGCCAGTCAAATGGATAAGGAATTTCGTCATTTCATGACGTAAGGCACGCACGTGTCTAAGATCGGGAAATACGTTACATACATTGAAATTAGCATTTGTGACTGCAAGATAAAAGAAAATGGGGATTTAATTAATGAAAAATATATCAAAATAAACGTGAATTATTGATAATATTATTTGGAATTCCCAACAAAAATTTCAAATTTTTTCCGGGAAAAAAATACGCATCCAAAGTAACCAATCAGGTGTCACATAGCTTAGAATATCAGTAAAGAAGGCTTTTGTAGTGAATTTAATCAGAAATTTTTTTTTGAAAGCTTATTTAAAAAAAAAAAAAAATGACGCGCTGTTCATTCACTGGGTGGTGTTCACTCACTGGTCGGTCTACCCTATATTTATTTAAAATTTCTTGACTCGTGTGCTGACTTCGATTTTCGGTTTCAATAGGATAAGTATAACTTTAAAAAGTTATTCTTTAGGATGGCACAATTAATTAGTCTATTTATTAACTCAGTTATTTCTTTATGTTTTATAAACAAATGTACTGACTTTAAATTGGATAAGTACAACTGTTTCATATTTTTTATATAATGGCAGGTAGCTAGTCAACTATTTTAATCATTTATAACTTCATATTTGATTGGAAAATGTACCAAACCACAATTAGTTAAGCTTACCCGCTTTGGGCTCAATGGTAGGGCAAAGCGGGTTTTTCACATGTTTGTTAAGTTTGATAATAAATAAATATTGGGTTTGAAGTAACACAAAAATCAATTTTTATTTTGAAGTTCAAGAACAGTGCTAGGAAATAAAACCGAAATTGTTGCGATTAAAATCCAAACACTACAATTTTCGAGCGTTCTTCGAAAACCTACCCCAGGCACGTAGCTAGAACTTTGTTAGGGGGGGGGGGGGTCCAAGGTTGCACGAACTTCAAAAGAGGAGGCACGCTAAAACAGAATTAGTAGCTGATAATTACACAAGATAAGATAAATCCAATTAAAACTCATTATAAAATATGATAATTAACTAAAATCAATTAAATAATTCAAATTAATAGAGCTATTAGTTAAAATTAGTTAAAATTTTTTTTATATTAAGTGGTAAATTAACTATTGTCAGTTTGCAAAATTAACATTAAACTGAAAGTTAAAGTTTCCAAATATGGATAAAAAAATTCCATCACAAAAGCGTCCTCTGTTTTGATGCTTTGAAAATGAGTGATATAATTCCTATTAATAAAAAGTGCATAATAAAAGAAAATCGGAAAACGAAAACTGTTCTAGGGATTACTTGGAAAATGCATGCGAAATTTTAATAAAATATTAAAGCTTTGTAATATATTTCAACAAAATATGTACATTTATACTTATGCCATTTTATTTGAAAATAAATAAATCTATATCTATGGAGTCGAATGTATAACTATATGAATGCTATGTAACGTAACCCTGTTCGATTTGAACATCATTTCAGGCAAAATCCCCCTACTCTCTTGACGAAAATATTACCAAGGTGTCTTTTAAAAAGCTTGAATCAATTATTATTTATTTACATTTATAATATGCTTTTGATAATACGAAATAGAATGAAATTTCTAATCTTATCCATTTTCTAATCATCATTCTTATTCATAAATTAAAAGCTTGAACAAACTATTAAATCTTTGAGGGACGGAGGCTTCCTTTGATGCCACCGTTTTTTAATATTTTTTTTTTCTTCAGCCAACTGACACAGTGATTTCAGTTAGCTGAAAAAAAAAGAGAAGAAAGAAAGAAAGAAATGGGTTCTCACAAGTGAAGTCACTATTCCTCAAGGGGTAAAAGCTGTTCGAAAAATTTTTAAATATTAGAAAAGGCGTATTTCCGTTTTTTATCATTATTTTTTTCTTTCTAATGGGCTTTATATATAGAGGTTTATAGAAGATTAAGCTTTTTGGGGAACAAGTGCGAAACAACGATATGGCATCCAGTCTTTCATTTGCCACCATTAAGGCGCAGATGTGAATGTCACTGGAAAATTTGATGCCCAGTTTCCACCAGATGGAGACACCTGAGCTATCTTCCATGCGAAACTGCACTGGGAGTTTAAATTTGTCAAAAGCATTCACAGCCAAACAACCTTAGGGATATTTTACATGCCGAGTAATGGAATGAATGTAATGAAATGAATTAAATTAAATTAAGCATTAGTGTATTCAGTAAGTTACCGCCCTATAGGCAGGGCTAAGGCAGAAATACGTGAACTACACCGCCAGCTCAGTCAATTCCAGCCGAAGACTGCAGTTTCGTGCTTATTAGCACTCATCAGCCCGGCAGAGGAGTGACTGAGCTGGAGGTGGAAAATCTCTTAAGAAAGCCAAGAGTGCCAAACAAACTGGTAGCTAATACAGAATTAGAACTGACCAGACGAGTGACCGAAGCAATGGTTTGATTCAACTCGAATTTGGAAGGCAAGGCAGTTATATGCTTCCTTAAGAGGTTTTCCACCTCCAGCTCAGTCACTCCTATGCCGGTCTGATGAGTACTAATAAGCACGAAACTGCAGTCCTCGACTGAAATTGACTGAGCTGGCGGTGTATTTCATTTATTTTCTGCCCTAGCCCTAGCTATAGGGCGGTAACGTAATGCATATACCTGCCTTGCCTTCCAAATTCGAGTTGAACCAAACCATTGCTTCGGTCACTCGTCTGGTCAGTGCTAATTCTGTATTAGCTACCAGTTTGTTTGGCACTCTTGGCTTCCTTAAGAGGTTTTCCAGCTCAGTTATTCCTATGTCGGGCTGATGAGTGCTAATAAGCACGAAACTGGAGTCCTCGGCTGGAATTGACTGAGCTGGTGGTGTATTTCATATAAGCATCAGTGTATTTTTATTTTAACAACACTTTGTTCATTTTAACAACAATACATATCATATTTTGCAACGCAGGTAATGATTATTTTTTCCATGCGATGTTAGTAAAACATATTCTATTGCAAGAAATAGCAAATAATTTTAACTTGAAGAAAATAAGAGTTTAAAATTAAAAAAAAACAAAAACAATATAGGAGCGAAAAACACTAAGAAGTTTACCTCGCATTCACCTTTTTTGATTCTTTGCTTGAAACGCAGAAAATAGCGGATATTTTCACCTAGTAATTTATAGTTAAATGCACATGCCTGTTTTTTGTTACTTTTAATAGTATCTTTACAATTTACTGATGATGGATGCATAGATGCTACTTAAATAACTCTTCAGTACAAAACCGGTGACTAACAATCAGAACATGTATTCCAATGATGCAAATACAAGTATGTTTTACGGAACAACATCGAATAAGAGATTTTTTTCGTCAATCAAAACTGTTTAACTGTTTTTCTATTGGCATCATAGAATCACAATTCAGTAAGATTTAAAAGTAATACTTTCTATTAAATTACTTCTTACATGCGTTAATATGGCCGAACTTGCCATTTCATAAACTGATCACAGTAAAATACTCAAGTAATTTTCAATTTAATTTTTCTATAAAATTTTGATACAGCAAAAAGTTTGTTACATCAACGTCACACACAAGTTTTATTTATTCACTTATTTTATTTGTTTTACCTTCAAACACGAATTCTTTTTGGCCATTTAATATGTTCTATGATCATGCTTAAATGTTGGGGGAAAAACATCCGTAAAAAATCTACGTAGTTTGTTACTCAGAAAGGAGAGAGAAGTATCTCAATGTTGGCAGAAAATAAAACCTTTAGTATCCAACAATGTGAAGCACAAGTTTAAAAAAAAAAAAAAAAAAAAACGCGCCTATCAGGATTATAGAAAGCCGTTTTATCAGTTCAAAAGTTGTAAGCTTCCGGGGGGACATAAGTAATTCATTATTGTCAAAAATAAACTAAAAGTTCGAATAAAATTATTGATCAAAATATAAAATGAATCTGAAATGTATCATGCCAAAAATATAAAGAGTAAAAATAAATAAAAGAAGAAATTTAAAAAAACTTTTGAATTTTCAAAATTAATATAAATTTTGAATTCAAATTATGTTTTTCGCAATCACGAATTGCGACCTTGCCCTACTCATTGGGGGCTTTGTTTCTAGAAACAGCTCCTGTCCCCCCAAGCCTACCTCTCCTCCTGGGCGGTTACGCGTGTATATTTGTGTGTGTGTGTAGACGTGTAAGCACGCGTGCGTGCATGTGTAGGCTTGTGTGTGTGCGTAGACCTGTGTGTATGCACGTAGGCGTGTGTGTATGTGTGTAAAGGCTTGTGTGTATGAGCGTGTGTGTGTGTGTGTGTGTGTGTGTGTATGAGCGCGTGTGTGTAGGACATGGACGCCACCGACCAGGAGAAACGGATTCCAGGAGGCAGTGCTCGGAGCCGGGCCGGCAGAGGCAGGTGGGCGGTGGTGCTGGTGACCCTGGTCCAAAGTGAAAAGAGAACCACAACATCAAGGACAGTCAAATGAAAGCAATAAGCAATCGTGATTGCTCAAAAAAAAAAAAAAAAAACTAATAATTATTTTTTCTCATCCTCAAATGCACGAAATGTGTAGAATTTCTTTTTCAATGCTGTTTTAGAATGTAAAATTAGTTTTTAAATGGGAAAACACATTTACACAAAAAATTGCTCGTATTGTTGAGAAAACTTTAAAGGGAGCACTGCAACTTACCTAGTTTGGCTAAACTTAATTTTCTTCTGATTACAATTTTGTTCAAGATATGTTTCCTATAAGTGTGACGTAAAAAAGAAACTGTGTGTTAAAACAGAAAAGAATAGAAATTTCAATTACTGATTCACCAGGAACGCACCTCACTCTGACTGTCTTTCGTGCAACAGACAGTGATGTTCCCCTCAATTTTTCTGAGGGTATACTCCCAGTAATCCATTACGCACAATATGTGTATGTGATCATATACATAATGTGTCATAATATGAAAACTTTTGAAGCTTGAGAGTATACGCTATGTGTCTAAAAAAAATTTGGTATACGGCGTATATGGAGTTTACCCTATGGGAACACCACTGGCACATGCGTCTATGAATTTCACGAAAATCCAAAGAGAAAGAAAGAAGGAAAACCACTCCAATGAGACTGCGGCAAGGTGAAAGTGGCAATAAATGCTTGTTTATATTTACTTTTCCGATGGCAATCTGATGGACCAAAGGGAAGGGGCTGAATTTCAAGGTCACACCACCCAGCTGGTTTGAAAGACGAAACGGAAATTAGGAACCTGCCGTTATTGCACGAGGTTCTCGTGTTCTGAATTGACTCGAACGCTGGGAAAATTGTCGATTAATGGGAATATTTAAGGGGAAAATACTGGGTTTTCTAAAAGTTTTCTCTTTAGGAAAATTTTGTTGATTCGAGGTGCAACAACTGAGAAAATAGGACAGGGGTCTTTCGGGAAGGGGGGGGGGGGGTCTGGACCCCATGGACCTCTCCCTTGGCTACGTCCTTGCCTACCCGCTTTGGGCCACCCTCTCCTTGTGGACATTTTCAAGTTTTGTGTAAAACGCATTTAAAGATAACGTCCTAGGTAGGCTTTCATTGAATTATTATTTTAAATCATGCGGTACAGTAGCACCTAACCTACTATGTAAAGTGAAACTCAAACCCGAATGCACGCTATGAAAACGAAAAATCTTAGTTGTTGCGTTGCATGTCTAGTGTAATTTACTTCTTGTCTTTGCTGGTCTTAACAAAATTGATCATTTTTAGGGGCAGAATTTTATTCTGTCATAAGAATGGCTTTTTTGGTGATTAATATCGACAAAATAAATGAGTACAAAAGTAAGTGTTTCAGACTGAGTAAGCGTTTGCAATTCTTTATTATTTAAAAGTGATTAAGTTCTTATGACCATGTTAAATTTTTACTTTTTTTTTGTTATTAACTCATAAGATTCAAATATATTTTACGTTATATACACTCATATTTTAAGTGCAAGTAAGTCTGATTTCATTCCTTTAAGTATCTGAGACGAAGAATATAATTAACCCAAAATAAGTATTATTGTGTATGCTGCTTTTATGTGTAAATCCCTGTTTACCATTAGTAATTTATTAAAGTACATTTAGTGGAACATTTATGCATAAAAAATATAAATTGAAGGTTTTAATAGGCGAATTTTCAGATTTGATAAATCATCTTTAAGGTTGATGTTGAAGTAAGGTATGTTCATTCTCTTGTAAACAGTGTAACTAGATTTTTTCTTCAAAAAAAAAAAAAAAAAAAAAAAGCGTGCTATTAATGTAAAAAACTGAGAATTATGGCTGTTTAACGAACAATCTCATTTTCAGAAAGTAACTTCCCCGCGCCCCCAAAGAAATTAGAAACTACAGCTAAATTTTGAAGATGCAGTTTAAAAAATACGGATAGAGGGCGCTATAGGCTTCGAAGTAACGAACAACTATTTTTTACCGCTAATTTCTGTATCTCATTAACTGTTTTCTAATGCTTGGACTTAAATTTTGCGCTTAAAATCTGATTTGTTGGGAGTGATTAAGTAGCGAAAATTGAACTGTCTTCAAATGTTGAAATACAATCTGTCACCAAAAAAAGAAAAAAAATGTATGCATCAAGAATACATTGAGCTGCAACCAACAAACTCGTCAGGAATGTACATAGTTTGGTAGGATATGATTTCAATTTCGTCGCCAGTAAGGAAAGGGTAAACGCGCTATGCGCATACAAGATGTGCAGATAGGTACAATTGAAAGCGGGAAAGCTTGTGTCAAAGGGCACTTTAAATGAAACTGTCGATTTGTAAGAACGATATTGTGACTAGGACGACCGTTTAGAGGTATACGCACAATTGTTAGAGTTATTAAAGGGACGTACAGTAGGTCTTAGAGCAGCAGGTTGGTTGTACGGGCGTATCTTCCGCCACCTCGATTGGAGCGAGATTGTAGTACATAGCTTAGTGTAGGTGAAAATAAATGAACCACTCCATTGCGGTCGGTTAAGGCATTTTAGAAACAGAAATGAGTGCGAAGATCGCACAGCATAAGAGTTGCCACTGCCGTATACACAAGGTCACTAACATTAGTTCCATGTCTTTTAACACCTTCAAGAAACTGATATTATCAGGAAAAACAATCCGGAGTAGACTGGAAGACGCTTTTATCTCAAACCGGAACTTAGTCCCAGTGGTCATAAGTAACCTATTTCACTCCATACCACGCCGTGTTTTGTTTTGTATAGCTGCTAGAGGAGACTATACTAATTACGGTTTTGTAACTTTTCTTGTGTCATAACTTCTTAATAAAACAATCTTTTCCTCTGAATTTGTAATCATTTCCTTTTCTTCTCATAGGCCACATATATTTTAAGTTTCGTGAAGTTCGCTTGTTTCCTTCTGGGTGAATGAATTATTTATTTATTTATTTATTTATTTTGATGACAAAGCATATTTCAACTTCTGAATACAGCTCAGATTGTGTGACACTTAATCACGCCTAATGATTCCAATTTTGAGCTGAAATTTTAAGTTTAAGTCGAAACATTAGAAAACATTTAATGAGATTCAAAAACAGCGATAAAAAATAGCTGTCCGTTACTCCAAAGTCTAAAGCGCCCTCTATCGACATTTTTAAAACCACATCTTCAAAATTTATTTTCTAGAAAATAGTGATAAAAAGAATAATTTTAGCGAAAACCACAAACGAATCGACCAATTTTTCCGTTATTTTATGATCATTTGAAATTTCGGACTCTGAACTTTAATGGCGCCTATCTCCTTCGGAAGACGTTTGAGACCCTTATTTTTGACTTTATATTGTTTGTTCTAATATGTACTATCACCCCTTAAAGTTTTGCCCTAGAGTTCAGAAACACTCTGTATATAATAGCCAATGATTGATACAGAGTATATAATAGCCAATGACAACTGTATATAATAGCCAATGATGATTTTGATGACGTCAGGAGCGTTAACTCCTGACGTCATCAAAAATGAAACTTGAGCATGATAATTTGATTATATGTTCTTCTAATTTTTATCATGCAGGGAAAGGCTTTATTTTGACAAGGCTGAACTGAATTCGGTCACTTAACTGTTTTACTGGTAAGACTGTCATTTTAGGGGATTGAAGAAACGAAAAATCGGTCAACAATGAACACTATCTGCTGAAGTTTAGGCTTAATCAACTGGAAATAAGGGTTAAAATTTCAACTATCAAAATACATTACCAAACATTGCTTCGTTTAAATGTAGAAGTAGTTTTCACCCGTCATATCTTGACGGGCGATTTTCTAGTGTAAAAATAAAATGTATTAAGGTTTTTTTTTACTGTATGTTTATGAGTATATATCAAGTATCACACTGGTCTGAATAATTTATATTTATTGCTTAAGTCATTTACTGCAGCTTATAGAAGAAAATATTTTATCAGTTTTATGCCATCGTTAAATAAATATTAGAAACAGTATGCGCAGTAATTAGTTATGCTCATTAGTAATAGTATTTTATGTCTAAATACGGCAGAGGCTTTTATTTTGTTTTGATATGGACAATATCTGAAATTGAGGCACTTTCAAATTAATTATCTTTTCTCCCAGTCTGGTATATATCATGCTAAGCATTTTCAGCAATTGCTCAAACGGCATTCCTCTTCGCGATAAAGTTTTGCGTTAGATGAAAGTAATTTTCAAATCGTTCAAAGCAAAGGATTTTAGTAATCCTTTTCCAGGGATGGGAAATAAGGTTGCTTATTTGATACTAAAAGTGGACCAACACATTTTAGAAACTTCACGTGTTTCTATTACATTTAGCAATTAATTGGCATTAGATGCATAAATCATCACTTAAGTTACTAATAATGTATTTTAATGGACTGGATTATATGAACTTTCTCGGATTTTTAGGCATTTGAAAAGTTTCGAAAATGTTCACTGCTTTTTCTATTTTGATTTCGAAGGTCTATTTATACGGGTAGATTTAATATAATTAGCACCAAAGCATATATTTTCCTTGGAATTCCTGAAAACATAGCGTTATTAAAAACTTACGTAATAAAAGACGAAAGGGCAGTAGATTCCGTAGCTTTTCTCTCATAAATGAATATATTTGGAGGGCTGTCTATAGCTGTCTTCTTGATCTTACATTGGTAAAAGTACTTTCAGAAGTTTAAAAACTCAATCAAAGTAAATTTATATTCTCTTGAAGTGTAATCGGAGTCTCTCTCTCTCTCAACTAATAATGTACATATATTTTATAGAAACTAAACACTTGATTCGTAACGGGATTAAATTTTTTTAAAAAAATTATTTGCTTGGATTTGGTTTGTTTCTGCAAGAGTAAGATTTCCTCCAACTGCATATTTTTAAATAAATTAATAGAACGGTTAATAACAAAGTTATTAAAACTATCAGGCTACGGGCCCTATTTCAGAAAAAATCGGTAGCATTTCACTTCGGAAGAACGTCATCATTCTTTCTTCAAACCGTCTCCGTTTGTTTTTAGGATTTCTATGAGGAAATGGTTTGAAGAAGCTGTTATGACTTCACTCTGAAACGGAATGATTTCATGCGAGTGCTAGAATAAGCCTCTGTATGTGCTCAACTACAGTAATATTCGTAAAACGTGTAGTACTTCAGCTGTATGACATTTTGACAGCATTAACCAATTAATATCTATAATTGAACCACACAAACTGGTCAATTTGAGCTATGAAAATCCATAAATGTATTTACCTTTTTGAAAGAAACCAAAAATTCATCATATATTTTCAATACTTATGGATTTAAAAATGTATTTCTTTTTCAAAAATGTTCAAATTGTATTGTTTCAAAATTTCAGTGTTTTTGATTGTCATCCCTACTTTTACAATTGTTCATATATGAGCTGTCCAAACTTTTCTTTTTTACCATCTTTGTAAACAACATTTCAGAACCCTTTACAATGCTTTCATTTCTGTAAATTCGTCGCGTTTCTTAACTGCTCGTGATGCCGCTGCTTGAGAAGTATATTTTCTGATTTGAAATTAATCAAAATCCAATTTAATTAGCCCTACATCTAGAGAAATATTCTCATAGATTTGTTGTCTAGGATTTGTAATTTTCTGTAATTATGCATTTAATATCCATGTGAATTCGAGTAGTGAGGATTTTTTTTTCTCTTTTACTTTCACAGAACACACTGTTAGTTTTCAATATGTAGAACCCCCCCTCCCCCCAGCGACCTTAAAGACTAACGTAAGAAATAAAATGTTTTGAGTAAATTCCGATTAATTTTGATGATATTGAAGGAATGAAAATGCTGACGGATTCTCCAATAAACGGAGGGGGGCTACTGCGTATTTTGTTATCAATAGCTAAGCAAGCATCGAGCTCATGCTCTGTTCATTCTTTTTTTGTGGTTAATTTTCATTTTATTTGTTTTGCATTGAGAAATTTTTAAAGCGGTGCCATCCCCTCCCGAAACAAGATCAATGGAACAACCCCCTCAAATGCTACTGAGTTACGGAGCCCTCCCGCTCCAAAAAGAGAGAGAACAAGAGCCCTCAAAACATCCCTCTGAAAATTTCAATGGCGCAGGCGTATTCTACACCATGAACCCCCCTCTCCTCTCGTGGCAGCCCTGATTTTTGTAACATATTTTCTTGTCTCTTGTCAGTTCTTCCTAATTAAACCAGCTTTTCCGAATTGTAGTTGAAATTCTTACTTCCTTAACCAGTAAAGTGCATGAGAGACAGGAATAATTTATTTTACTGACTAAAGTTATATACTTGAAATAGAAAGAAAGAATGGGGGAAAAAAAAAGAACCTCTCTCAAACTAAAAGGAATAATTACACTAATAATAAAAATAGACAAACATAGAGAAAAATTAAGAAAGAATAAACGTTTAATTTTGCAGAAAGCGGATAAAAAGATTAGTTTTTACAGGGGTGCCCCCCCGGAGAGCAAGGGCGCACCCCCTGAATATCCCGAAGAGCTCCCCCCCCCAAATCTAGAGCCCCCCCAAAAGGGAAAAATATCCCTTAAAACAAACCCCCTGAAAATTTCAACAACGCAGTCTGCGCCATGCCCCCCCCCCCCCCCCCTGCGTGGGCACACGTGGTTTTTAAAAGTATGATTTTACGATAGAGTGTTGCAATAATTGTGCCAAAATGCATTATCCTTTGGATCCGTTCTTCTTTGATGCAATAATAGGTCGTTACTTCATCCTTCTATATGTGTACTACGTATATGTATTGCTCAAATAGTAATAAATCATAATCATGTATGTTATTGATATAATCGAAAATTATTTCTATGAGTTTGAGTTTTTCTCTTGAAATATTTGTAGTGTTCTTTATTCCCAACAGATGGCAGCAAAAATTCAGTTTTTCATTCGTAATGGGAAATGTTGTTTTTCTCCATTCTTTAACTATCGTCGTTCTGTTTTTAATAGCAAAAAGGACAGTTTTATGTCAGCCGGTCTTCCAGAAACACAAAAATTAATATTTTTCCCTCTTTTTCTTCACATATTGAGAGCAAAAGCATTATGCCCTCAAGCTTCTTCTAAAAACTATGGAGAATTCAGAGATGACCATGCATAACTCTTCGAGGGCATGTCACCCCTGGAAAACTCAGCAATTCAGTTTTTACTCATCTGATGATCATTAAGAATGATGAAAACTAAAAAATGCATGTGTATTTCAAATTCAATGTGAGATAAGACTAATTAGATAATTTTTACGTAAAATTATGTTATTAACTTTAAAAGCAAGGAGAACTTGAATTTAATTGTGTGTGTAACACCAAATTGTAAAATAAACACTGATTTTAATTACTATACGACAAATTATTTTACTACCTAACTGATTATATTATATAGGATCTCTTTTAATTTTTAATCACCTTTTGAAGTCGGTGCCTGCTATAAAATACTATCTAACCTAACTGACAACCCACCGAATCCTGAGCTAGACACTAATTTAACTAACACAAAATTAATCTTTAAAACCAAACCTAGTCATTTCTGATAGGCTATCATGAGTTAAGGCAGGCATATATATAGTCAGTTATGACATATTATATATATATATATATATATATATATATATATATATATATACAGTCGACTACCGCTACAACGCGATTCAACTTACGCGAAATAGTTACAACGCGAATTTTTCCCGAGTAACGAATTTTAGAGCTAACGCGAATGTTTCATCCATAACACGAATTTTTTGGAAGGAAATATCGGCATCGTTATTAGCTACAAAATATTGATTTCGTAAATGTTATTACATTCCATGAAGAATCACTAACAGCAAAAGTTTTCACACGAAGCTAATCTACGCATCGCGTTGTTAGTGCATCAAAAAAAAAAAAAAAAAAAAAAAAAAAAAACCTTCAGCGTCTTTCATTTTTTCATTTTTTTAATTCTAAATATTAAAGTTGATGAAATTGTCTAATGTGTTTGTGAAGATGGGAAGAAAAAGAAAGTTTCTGATTTAAAAAAAAAAGGACTAAGATTCTCGATATGCTTGAACAACTACAAAACGTCGACGTCGACGTTAGCACTACATTAATATAAGTGAATCTTCCATACGTAGAATTAAAATTTAAAACAAATCGATATCCGTAAGAGTTCAGAACTTAGTTTCAATATTGAAGCTTGCAGAGGAGTCTAGCAAAAAGTAAATACTATTAAAATAGAAGTTGCTCTTGTATTGTGATTTCAAGAGATAAGAAAGGGGGGCCAAATTGCCCCAAATTGAAACGTTATAAAAGAAAAGGCAAAACAACCGTATTTAAAAATGCATTGGATAAGAATAACGATCTAATCATGGAGCATAAATCATCATTAAGTACATTTTAAACTCAAATATTATTACCGTACTTACCGTACAGTACTTTTATAATGCAGCATTTTATTATTACTACATACTTTGCATCCCGTGCTGTTTTATTTTATGTCTATCCCTCCCATTGATCATTCATTTTGTGCATCTTAAAATATTTCATGTTGAATAAAAGTTTTTTTTATTTTTTAAATACTGTAAAAGTTCAGTTCTTTATTTAAGAAACTGTAGTGAATAGTTAAGGAATGTTTTAAAGCAGTTTGAGGGGTGTTTATAAGTGTTTAAATGAATTTGGTATGCTTTTAAAAAATTGGTTTACATATATTTTTCCGCAACGCGAAATTTCGACTTACGCGAGGAGTCTTGGAACGCATCCCTCGCGTAAGTAGGGACTCGACTGTGTATATATATATATATATATATATATATATAATGAGAAAAATAAATTAGTTAATAAAATAATGAATGAATAAGAAAATATTTGAATGAATGAATAAATTGGGGAATAGGGCGAAGGAATGTAAATGAAATATTTAATAAGTACATAAGTGATTTGACAAAAATTAAGTAAATGAAACGAACTATTTCACTTTGCTCCGCATGCACTTTACTAACTGTACAAAGCATTTAATATACAAATAAGCTTAACGTTAAACAAATAAATACTGCACTGAATATGAGTAGGTCTCAATTAATTTTTAAAATGTTAATAACTAAAACTTTATCATTCAATAATTTCAAAAAATAATTTTAAACTAACAACAAAATATTAAAATTTAGGTTTCAATTTTTGAAAATTGCATGTATTTTCATATTTTTTGATTTTTAGAAATATTTTTTCTTGACTGGAATAGACTACTTGTGTTACTACATAGTTAAAATATTACTAGAAAGGTGGCGCTCAAAGTAGAGTAAATATTTCACCATTTCACTTTGCCCCACATTTCCCTACATATGGGAGTACAACAGATAGTTGGCCTGCATATTGCAGCAATAGGATATAATGCGGTAAAATTTTATTTACAAAGGTAATCCTGAGCGAAAAAGTAACGATTCAAGAAAGAGCTTTTATGATAGGGACAGTTTTCATTTAAGAAAATACATTCGGGGTCTCAAGAAATAATATTTAATTTTTTTCCTTTTCAATATTATCTTTTATTTTTTTGTCTTTTATATTTTATATATCTTTTATTTTCAAAGCCCATTTATTATTTTAGAGAAGAGGATTATTAATTTTCTAAACATATATCCAGGCGCTGAAAGGAAGCATGCGTTTTACAGTAAAAGTTTGGCAATTTTTTATGCTCCAATGTAAACGAGACAGATTTTTCTTTGATGATAACAAAATGTGAGCTCAAATCGGGTGTCTCAAGAAATAATATTTAATTTCTTTCCTTTTCAATATTATCTTTTATTTGTATACCTTTTATATTTTATATATCTTTTATTTTTAAAGCCCATTTATTATTTTAGATTTTCTAAACATATATCCAGGCGCATGCGTTTTACAATGCCAACTGGGCGAAAGAGAGACATATACGTCAGTTCGTATTTTTAGAAATATAATCAAACAATTTAATTATGTAAATTGTACTGAATAATAATATCGCTCAGTACTGAAAACAGATAAAAAAATAATAAAGAACAATGAAAAAACTACCTATTACGCCAGGCTTCTTTCTTTTGCTAGAAGTGGAATCTTCTGTGGAATCTTTTACAGATCCTAAACTTTGATGCTGAGGAAAAGCTGAAAGCGATGCTCAATTAATTTTAAAACTGAAAAAATACTTTTAAAAATAATTTTGCAAAATGTGTTCATGACAGATTATAAAGTTATCATTAATAGATTAATTTTACAACAGAGAAGTTAAAAAGCAAGCAAAAGCAAAGCTCGAAATTCTCACGGCTTCTAAGAAATAATATTCATTCATTAAAATCCTAGTTACGAACCAATAATCCCACACGTCGTTTCATAAACCTTTTAAATTGGTTGTCAACGTTATTGCAATCTTTTAAAAATGTTTAAACGTTACATGTGCTACCTAGAATGTTACACATAAGTTTGTCAACACTTGGTTCGCAAAAAAGGAGAAGATTGGAATATCAGTTCACCAGGATTTCTTACAGTTAATATAGAACATCTGCATTAACTGCTGAAACTAAGAAGTTTCGAGGGATTGAAAAAAAATTACAACTTGCTATACAATTGACCGTGGAATACGTTTTTTTTTTTAAATTGACATTCACTCAATTCACAGTTAGCTATTGACAAAATTACTTCAGTATAGTTTATAGCTTAAAGACAAACTGAAAACATAATGTTAATTAATCTAAAAAAGGACAAAACAACTTTTGATTGACTTATTTTGTCGATACTTTTAAAATTAAAGAATGAACGTTTACTTTGCTCAGTGGTTCGTAGTTTGAACTTCAGTTCCAAAATGAGTGGTTATGTTTTCAAACATTCATTGCCAGTGGCGTAGCGAGAAATTCTTTAGAAGGGCGGTGGAGTTGGGGGGGGGGGGGGGTCATATGAAATGTTTCGAAATAAAAGGCCGAAAAGTGTTATCTTAGATCTTTGCATGTGTATTAATACAAATCATTTTGTTGCTTCTAGGGGAACAGAACCCCCTTATTCATCCCCCTTGCCTACGCCATTGCTCATTGCAGAGTATCTAAAACAGTATTTTTGTGGGCCTTGTCGTTTAAAGCAAGGAATTGAACCAATGCAGTTGGTAGTCGCTCCACGAATTGAAAAAAAAAATTCCAAACAGAAAATACAAATGCTCTGAATCGTCAGGGCAAAGCTACTCGAAACGAATTTAAAAAAAAAAAAAAAAAAAAAAGACATAAAAAAATAGGTTTCAAAAATTGGAAAAGCTTTTGGGTACCTTTGCACTTGCGACGCAGAAATAGCCTGTTTCATCCCCTGATGACTATGCTTCAAATTGAAACCGTTTCAGAACCCTTTCGGGGTCTATTTGCAACCATCAAAATACTTTCACTTGATACTACGCACAGCTTCATGCCTAAAAATTGCTCTGTAATCAATTGAATCATCTAAAGATGTACTAAGACCCTTTTGCTGCAATATGTCACACATTTAAGAATATTACACGATATTCACGTCACAGTAGACTAAAACCTCAGATGCACCAACAGGCAAGTTTTATGGTCTGCTGCAAAATTATCATTTAGTTTAAGTAATTTCAAACTGGATACTAACACAGTGCCACCCGTTCTTAAAAACGCCACGACTTTAATCTCTTTTCCATTTTGAAGTTTTGGAATATTGTAGAAAACTTGAGTGAGACTAATTTTGGACACTAGTGTAGTATTTTAGTGCTTCATGTTTACCAAAAAGAAGTTTATGAAAGAGAAAAACTCTTTTTGAAAATAATCTTAAAATATCCACGGACGCTTTTTAAAACTTTTGAGAATTTGAGACTTTTCACAAGCAAATGCATTTACATTAGAAATCTGTTATATATTTTTTCAACGGGTTAGTAGAAATATGTTACAAGGATGGTTTTCCATTTTGGCTTTCTTCTTAAATCGCTTCAAGATAATAACCCCCATATAGGGGTTATTTGATTTTACAATTGACAAGCGAAGTAATTCTCTGACGACTGAGCCAATAACTTCTGTTCTGCAGTTGTCTCTCCTAAAGCTTTGCGTTTATTATCTCTCTTGACTATATCTTTTCCCGTAAACGACCTTCTAAAATAGTGCTTGGCACTGCCTCAAGAAATTAAATGTAACTGATTTTGTCCTTTTTAGAGCTCGGCAAAGACACGTAATATTGTTAATATTTTCCCTTTTTTAATGCAAACATTTCAAGAATCACTGAATCATGCACACAATTCTGATGGATAAGAAAACATGTGAGCAAATCATGTTCAACATGTATTGTTTAAAAAAAAAAAAAAAAAAAATGCTTGTGAAATAATAAGAATGGTGAAATATATGTTAGACAACACACATAGAACAGTAACTTTAAAAATGAAATTTTACTTTCATGCTGATTTCGAACTTAGTAAAAAGCAGCGTATTTAGTTTATGAATTTCGTTTTTCACATTACACGCTATTTTATGTAGTTTTCACTACTCACTAAAAAAGGAGCTTTTTTTCATTGACCTAGAAAGACTTTTAAGTCATTTTTTTTTCTGGCTAGGCTGAGTCAGTTATATCAACCGTTCATTTGTTAAACTCATCAACTCTTCGAAATGACAAATTGACGAAACGAACTGAAGGGAGATACCTGTGAAACTGTAACTTTCATGGACGTTACCCGTAATTTAGAACTTCCATGAAAATAACCGGGAAATTAGAATTTTCAAATCAGTTAACAGTTTTTTTCTTTCATAAAAGGCAAGGTTATACTATCGGCCGTAGCTGACAAAGCTATC
Source organism: Uloborus diversus (assembly GCF_026930045.1). Classification (NCBI taxonomy): domain Eukaryota; kingdom Metazoa; phylum Arthropoda; class Arachnida; order Araneae; family Uloboridae; genus Uloborus; species Uloborus diversus. The sequence continues at coordinate 45,006,007 of NC_072740.1, read as the reverse complement.
AACTCCACAAAACCAGAAATCAACCGGGAAATTAGAATTTTCAAATCAGTTAACAGTTTTTTTTCTTTCATAAAAGGCAAGGTTATACTATCGGCCTATCGGCCGTAGCTGACAAAGCTATCAACTCCACAAAAAAAAAAAAAAAAAAAAAAAACTTAGGAAGAATATAATTCATTTAATGGAAGTATCTGGGAAATCGTAAATTCTGTGAGTGTTATAATTTTCCTCGTACATTTTTTCTTATCTAGTTTGCATTCAGTGTACGACACTATCAATTATATAGCCGAAATGAGACGTTTTCGAACACCGAAGATTAAGCAGTAAGTTTCCTCCCCAAGCCAGGGTTAAGGCAGAGCTACAAGCACAGCCCAGTTATCCCATCCAGAGGCTGCAGTTTCGTCCTTCCTATTAGCTCATCAGTCCGGAACAGGGAATATCCGAGCTGGAGGCTGATGTCATCTTATTAATGCTGAAAGTGCCAACAAACTGGAAGATAAAGTAAATTTATCTCACCAGGGAGAGACCTTAGACATGGTACGGTTCAATTCGTAAATTTACTACACATAATTTATTTACGGGTTGAACCGCACTATGTCTGCGGACCCTCGCTGATGAGATGAATTTACTTCATCTACCAGTTTGCTGGAACTTTCAGTTTCAACGAGATGACATCTGCCTCCAGCTCCGTTACTCCCTATTCCAGACTGATGAGTCCACAAGAAGGACGAAACTGCTGTCTCTGGATGAGATAGCCATGCTGTCGGTATATTGCATGCACTGAAGATTTGGTTTGGCTTGTGAAAGACTTAAACCAGCTAACTTGCAAATTTGTTTTTAATTTTAACGTTACTCTTAAAGAGTGCAATGTAACGGGAGCATTAACAGTTAAAATATAAATGTTTTCTTAATTTTTACACATAGCTATGTTTCAAACACTTTGGAAATAAAGTCCATTTTACTCCCTAACTGTTAGCTTATAAGAAAATATTTCGTTTTCTAGCGTTTGTTTTCTTCAGTGGTGGTCACTAGATTTGACTTGAAAGCAGTTAAGGACGATTCCACGGAAAGTCTTCCTGGGGCGGATCACTCGAATATGTTTTTCACGTAAAGTGAAAAAAAAAATCTTTTTTTTAGACTAAAATATGTCTGTTCTTTTATTTCAACTTCAATTTTGAGGTAAAAACATTTTTATACCATATTTTAACTATATTTGACAGCACACAGATACAAAAAAAAAAAAATTGAATTTTGACACCTTGAATTCAAAGATGTTTTTCGCAATCACAAGTGTGTGTGTATGTAGGCGTGTGTGTTTGTGTTTGTGTGTGTGTGTGTGTGTGGGGTGGGGGTATATGTGTTTGTGTGTGTGGGGGGTATCTGTATGTGTGTGTAGACATGTGTTTGTGTCTGTGTGCAGGCATGAGTGTGTGGGTAGTTGTGTGTATGTGTGTAGGTGTGTGTGTGTGTGTGTTTGTGTGTGTGTATATGTATGTGTGTGTGTTTGTGTGTGGGGGTGCAGTTGTGTGTATGTGTGTTTGTGTGGGGAGGGGGTATGTGTATGTGTGGGTAGTTGTGTGTATGTGTAGGTGTGTGTATGTGTTTGTGTGTCTGTATGTATGCGTGTGTGTATGTGTTTGTGTGTGTAGATGTAGGTGTGTGTGTAAGCTTGTGTGTGTGTGAAGGTGTATATGTAAGTGTAGGTAAGTAAGTGACGCAACCTGGAGACGGTTTTCGCTAGAGGAGCAGCATCGTGAGGCGGCCGGCCGACGGTGGTGCTGTAGAGGGAGGGTGGGGGAAAATAAAATCAAAGGACATCAAAACAGTCAAGTGAGAACAATAAGCAATCGTGATTGCTGAAAAAAAAATGCATTGTTAGAGACATTGTTAAAAAAAGTCCTATTTTTCTTAATCAATCTTTTTATTTTTTAAAAAATATGAAATATCATTAAAACAAATGCTCCACTACAATTATGTGTCATAAATTTTTAACAAATATTTTAGTTTTTAACCCTAGAAACTACTTGAGTCACTTATTTTTAGTCACACACTTAACACAAAATAATAAAGTTTTTCTCAAAGACAAATTTGGAAGACTAAAAAAAAAAAAATTGCTTATTGTACATTTATTTGATACATCCGTCATTATTAAAACTTCTTATTTTAACTTAATTTTTATTTCTTTCATTTGGTAGAAAATATTTGATGTTTTTTTTCTAAAGATGCCCACATGTAGCGTTCCTGGTTCTTCTTTACACATTGGATTTTTATGTTTGAGCATAAAGGAGGGGGGGGGGAGGTCATTCAACATATTAGATCTGAAAATATTGTGTGCTGACACTAAAACTATAACTCTGAAAGAAAAAAAAAACGAAACACTTATATACTAAAAGAAGGTTATAATGTAAAGAAATGAATATCAGTTAACAAAGAATTATTTCTTTCCACTCTTCAAGAGCCAATTTAATAGTATACATTTTTTATCTTCATATTAACCTGGTAAAGAAATTGGTGAGAGGACGGAAAAAAAAAGCAAAATCCCTGGTTACGCAAAGTAAATTGGGAAACATAAATATCCAGTCACTTACTGATTTCTTTATTGTAACATAAAAGACTTTACGCCTTTTGTATTTTTGCTAATTAAGTTGATATTGATTGGAAGTCGCACAAGATATGCTTTGAAAAATGTAAAGGATATTTCAGGTACTCAAAGAATAATTGTTATATCAGTTATGAATGGCAAAATTCTGGCACACAGGTGCAGGTTCAGTTTTGCACATCAGTTTTGACACTGAGATTTCCTGATGCATCAATTGAAACTAATGTTGTTATTGTGTTAAAGAGAGCGAGTGGTGTTTACTTTATGTAGATAGGAGAAATCCTATTCACATAACTTCAAGAGTTAGAAAAAGAAATTTCAGTAATAGTCCTTTCTGGCACAGATTAGAATAGTAAGACATTTTGTTTTAAAAACAAAGTATTGAAAATTGTCATCAATTGCATCTAACACAGGGGTGCCCATCTGCACCCAAAGCTAATGACATAACATTTTGTGCAATTTGTCTAAGATTACAATTTTTGAGAGTAACTGGGTATGAATAAACAAATTGATTAGGTCCCATTTGATTAGAACCTGGATTTAAAACTACATGACTTGAAGTCTAATTGCAGCTGTGTCTCAAATTTTTTGACTCCTTTCTTACAGAGCCATCGCTCGTGAAACTTTCTACTTTTTATTTCAAATTTATCAACTTTGAGACCGTTTAATAAGCAAGTTGATTAGACCCAGAGGGGTTCTGACCTGAATCGGAAACATCACCATATGGAATATAATTACTGTTGTGTCTCCTCAAAGTTACTGCCTCGTGGCTTGACATTAATTAAATATCAGTTTCGAGACCATTTAAGTAAAATAATTAAGGAGCACTAAGTTTCTGCGACACGGATCTAAAATACACCATAATATAGGCTAGAACTACAGATGTGTCGCAAAGTTCGTTAGCCTCGTTGTTAACAGGGTTATTGGCCTTAAAACTTGCCCTTTTTTTTTGAAAATCATCAAGCTTTGAGGCTGCTTAACTATTAAAAAAAAGCGCAACCCATGCTGTTTTATGTTTTTTTGAGTAATGTACTACGAGGTTTAGTTAATCCTATAGATCCTTCTGGGGGGGGGGGGGGGTACTCACGGCTTTAGCAGATATCCAGGAAAAAACAACGAAAATAGCATCTTCAGTTGACCTTTTCCCTGAAAGCTTTGAGCGACCCACAAAATTATTCATTCTGGTAAGTACCTAGCATCAAATAGAATCCATATTTTAAAAATATGTCTTACGTCATTGCGTTTGAAGCAAAACGTTTATGTATTTAATACGATACATTCACGATCTGTAACCTCTACTCAAGGACAAAGAAATCAGATTTGAGAGGAACGAAGCTTTACCTTTTCTTATAATAGTATACTACTAACACATCTTAAAAGTTTCAGAGAAATTGAAGACTTCGACTATCAGGCCCTATTCACTTTGATCAGCATTTAAAAAAATGATCCTCAAGCATGTGAAATGAACTGATCGGGTAGTGATTATATTTAGAAGTGTTAGTAAATTCAAAAAAAAAGTAATGTTTATTTACAGTTACAACAGCAAAAAACAAGTTAATAATGCAACTAACTTTGTTGTACTGCAGTTTGGGCACTTACATTACTCTTACGCAGCTCATATTTATTTATGTTACGGTAATAAGATTTCAGTACCTTTTGCACAAACAACCTACAACAAATTTTAAAATTTATTGCTCACACAACAGATCATAAATTTATCTATGCATAAAAAGGTTCCTCGTAACCCCGAAATATGTGCTTGAAGTATTTTTTGCAATTTGTTACGTCCACGTTGGTTTAATCGATGATGGCGATTAGAGCAAAGCAATTTTATAAGCAAAATTTAAGCATTAAAGCGTTTCATAACTTAAAAATCGTTACAATTTAGCATCAGTAGAATTATTTTAAAATAAGAGACTTTATTTTTGATTTCTTTCATAATTTTTAGTTTGATTCAAGTGCACATTTTGTCAAATTCTCTTCAGTTTTTAATCATTACATTTTTAGAAAATTATTTTTGTTTGAATGAGAGAGAAAATTGTGAATTTCTCATCGTATTCTGTCTTTTAGAAACAAAAGGAGAGTTCTCAAAACCACAACTTCTTGCATTGCTTCATGTTTTAAACCCTTAAATGCATGTTTTTTAAAAAAAAACTTTAAAAAAGACTTTATGTTCTTTGACAGTAAACATGTGTTCAAATCATAAGAAAAATATTAAAAAAAATCCTAGTTTAATTTAGGTATGGTATATGGTTATGGTAACATTGGGCTTTAACTGAAAAGCAACAAATTATTTACCACCAAATGCCTCAAAACATTGATGAAAATTGCGAAAATGACTTGCTATTTAAGCACTATTAAAACTTTATTCGTCACAAAATTAAAAAGTCATTTTCAAGCGCACTAAAAAAAAAAAATTCTACATTTGCGAATGCCGACAGGCGAAATCTTTTTGTTTTAAGTCTGATTAGGGCATTTACAAGTTTTAAAAAAAGATTTAATAGCATCTTCAGTAAGTATTGTTTAGGTTATTGGCAACTTCAGAGTTTCAATTTGTTCTTATATTATTTTTAAAGCCTAAATTGGGTATGCTGCCAAGCGGTACATTTACAAGGTTAAGAACAAATGTAGTATAGATATAAAAAATAAAATAACAGGCATAATAGATGATGATTGGTTTTAAACGTGAGTTTTTTGCAAGCCCCCAGTACCGATTTTTCATTAATTAATTAGTTAAAATTTAGTATAATGATTATTTTCAGATTGAATATATCCTTATCTCAACAACTGCTGGTTTGCTCTTTGCGTCGAATAATTAAACTTTTTTCAATATTATCTAAAATAAACTTCACGCTATCTCAAAAAGACTACCTACTCCGTAAAACCGTAAATAATTATCAAAGTCTTTATGAAGTAGGGTATGATTTTCCAATTATAATATCAAAAGGATAACGACAACATCAGTACATCTTTTCCTTTCATTGAAGAGAGTATTACTATTTTTATGGTTAGAAAGTGTTTCATAAATCTTACTCCAAGCAAGCAATTCATTAGAGAAAGGGCTTGAAAATGACTGCGCTTATTTTCTCCGAAGTTTATTGCAACTGATATCTTAATTGTATAGTTGGAGTTACAATTAAAGCTTCTGATCCTATGAGTTGAACGTTACACTAAAGCTGTAAACTAAATATTTTAGTGTGCTATTTTAAGTATTAAACGTGCTATTTCTCCGTTAAATTAACAACAAAATAACAAATATTAATTCGGATGTGGTTAATGTCTTTGTGTTTTCTAGTAGTAAGCATCTAAATTAATGTCCTCTTAAAACTATGAATTCGTTGGACATAAATTAGTACCTTGTTCTAATTAGTACTTTTCCTTAGCTCTAAACCAGGGTTGCTCAACCTTTTTTGACTTGTGGCTCCCTTTTGAGCATCAAACTGCTCTGTTATCCTTTCATGCATGATTTTAATGTTTGTTGTGTTTATGTGTTGTTAATTCATTTTTTGAGCTTGTTTTTTTTTTCTTTTTTCTTTTTTTTGTCATGTATAGGAAACATACTTGCAGTTGTTCTTGTAAATATCGAAGCAGATCATCTGTGATACACCAGAACTATGGTTACAGAAAAAGAGATTCGACAGCATAAAAGTTGAACTGATTGAGAATTTCAGCGAAATTTCGGACTGGTATCAGAAAATAATGATAGAGAATAGCATATGTAACATTGTGAAATAATCATTCTGATTCTGAACGAGCAATTGAACGAGAAAGTTGCAAGAATTTAATGTTACGTAATGCGATCTGTAAAACATTCAATATGAGAATGAAAAATTACTTCTGATTGGTAAAACAAAATTATTTTTTAACAATATGTTCATTCAAAAATAAACAAGCTTACTTTCCCGTATACTAATATCGGGTTCCAAAATTCGTTCAAATATATTTTTATTACAATGAAAACAATTATCTCAGAAAAAGTTACTCTTTTAAATAAAAAGAAAAGCATTTGCTGCTTTGAAAATAAAGCCAAATTCCATCTTTTAAAATTATAGGTGTTATATTTCAGCACTTTTAGGATGTTAATGTTTTAAAAGCAAATTGCTTAATCGGAACACATATTTCCAATGTGTGCGCATACAAGTGTAGTAGAAATAAAATGCAGAGATGTACTGCAAAAAATCCTCTCGGTATATAAAACATAAAAATTGAAGAACATGTAATTGTATATAAAGGTAAGATTTTTTAAATAAAATTTCATAAAATTATTTTTTTTTATAAATTTAAGTACAAATTTTCGTAAAATTATATTAAAATTGAAATCTTTCATTTCATAAGTAAAATGCCTTCTTCTTAATTGCCAAGCATAACAAGATAATTAAAATGAAGAAGTAGGGGAAAGATTCCTAACTCTATAACCATTTCAATAAGTATAAAAATGTTTGCAATTTTTTCACTTTGATTGGAAAACAATGCACTTTAAATTTTCAGAATTTGTTAATTAAATCAGACCGTCCAATCAATCAATGGCCTTCTTCAATGTTAAGTGTGGAATGATTTTTTCCCCGTTGGTATTGGTTTATCGGTAACATTATTTTAACTTCCCCCTTATATATAAATATATAAACACTAGGGTCTGGTGGGGTAAAGTGGTCATAAAATCGGAGGTTTTCAACTTAGGTGGATAATAAATGCAACAAATTCTTTGAACACTTCAACATTTCTTGTTGTTATTTTACATTGCATTATTAAAGAACACGGTACATTGAATTTTAGGAAGAAAAATATTGATTTTAGCAGTTTTAGAGAACTTTCTTTTCCCTATGTTTTTATAACCACTTTAACCCATGGGGTGGTGGAAAGTGGTCATAGCATGGGGTAAAGTGGTCATAGTTAAAAATAGATGCAAAACCATTATAAAGAACCCTAATACTTGTATATTTCAGTTTTTATAGTTACAAGTATATTCACGAGTACATGCGTGTATACACGAATATATACGTGTCGTGTTATACACGAGTAAACACGTTCTTATATGAGTAGATACATGTATATATCAGATACATGCGCACGTGCCTACTCAAGTATATACTTGTATATACGAGTATATAAGCATGTATACGTGATTACCTACAGGAGTGTATACGTGTCTACACGAGTACATACGTGTCACGTATATGTACGTGTCACCGTATATACGAGTATATACGCGTATAAACGAACATCATATGCGAGTATGCATTTGTATCTCGAAAAATTACATGCATACTTGAGTATATATGTGTATAGTAGACGTATATACGCATATATAAGTGTACATACATACATATACGAGTATACACGAGTTAATTCGTAGATACATCCAGTGCGTCTTTGTACGTGTCTACTCACGTATATATAATATAGAAGCACGAGTATATACGCATGTATACGTGTAAACACGATTATATACCTGTATTGACGTATATACGTACATTTACGTGTAACCACCAATACATGTATGTATACACGAGAATATACGCTTATATACATGTCGGCCTACAGAGTGAATCTAAGCTCTTGAGCAAAAATCAAAGGGGTGCGAGAGGGGAGGATAAGAAGCAAAAAATCTGAAGGAAGTTATAATCAGACGCGCTAAATGCACACAAAGTCAGAAACTGATGGATGCAAAGCAGAGCACAAATTTGTTGCACAAAGATGATTTTATCTAACATTTTAGTTTTTAAGAAATATTTAGAGCAGTTTTTGAAAGTTACGGTCTGTAGTAGCTCAAATACACGCATCGCAACAAAAACGCAGCGGCTGATGAAAGTTTTTCAAAAGTCTCGTTATTGCAACAGAGAGGGATCTGTGAATGCGACGCAAGTATTACAGCTAAAGGCCGCAAATTTCATCAATCGCTTTAAAACTTTCTTAAGTCCTAAAATGTTGTGTAAAATTGTATTTGTGTAATATATATATATATATATATATATATATATATATATATATATATATATATATATATATATATATATATATATATATATATATATATATATATAAATTTGTAACTTTTTTTGCATCCATCAATTTCTCACTTTGCGTGCACGTAGCGTGTCAGTACTGTTTTTGTGACCTTATGTTCCTTATTGATTCTTGCGTCTTATCCACTCCTTTAACACCTTTTAATAATTTGCTCAAGAATGTAAACTCACCCTGTATACTTGTATATCATATGCTTGTATGTAAGTGTTCTTATATATACGAGTATAAGCGAGCATATACGTGTATAGTAGAATGTATAGCTGTATGGATAAAAAATACTTGCAGATACCCATATACGTATTTATTGGCGCATTTATGTGAATACGTCTATGTACATGTCTACACAAGTATATATGTATATATATACGCATATACTCGTATATTTAACCCCGTTTACTGTAAAAACAACACCTATTAAGTAAGTTAATATTTAATTTGTATCAGCCTTATACCTAAAGATTAAGTGACATTAGAAGAACAATATTCGTTTAAGCCTAATATTATGACCACTTTACCCCATCTTACTTAAATTGTTCTAAAAAATTATCTAAAATAGATTCAGCTAACTGCTAATGAGTAAGAGTTCTTGAGACATGTAGGAAGCTTCCTGTTCAGTCAATCTGTTCCTAATTCTAACAAACAAAATTTCCCAAGGATGTTAAAATAGGTGTTTAGATTTTAAAATTTTTCATGTTCAAGCAAAATATTTTTTTTATCGAATAAAATTTTGCCAGTGGTAAACTTTTATATTCAAAATATAGTTTCTACCAGCCTTACTCTAAAATAAAATTTTCACATTCATTCGAACATTTATTTCCAAGCTATAGCCATTTATTTGACGTACGACCACTTTATCCCATTGACCACTTTCCCCCACCAGATCCTATTCAACTGTTGAAGAGTAGCCTTAAAAATGTAAATTAAGAAAAAAAAAAGAGAAATGTTAAGTTTTACATTTAAAGCACCAATCCACCTAAGAGGTGGAGTTACCAAAATTCAAACAATGTCCTCCTAAGTTTTATCTTAAGTTTCTCTAAACTGATCAAAAATGATCAAATTTTGCTCAATTCAAAACGTGAAGCCTTTTCTCCGCACGCACCCCACCTCTTAGCCATAGGCCTTAGGTTCCACCGCCCGGGGGGTCCGCGTAGCGGGCCCCCCGCACGGCTGAGTGCGGCGGTCGATAGTCGCATCATACCACGGACCCGGCTGGCACTCGTTGCGCCGGGGAAGGTCCCCGCGCCGGGCGCCAGCTCAGCTGCGAGTTTACCCGTTAAAAGAGAAATGTTAAGTTTTACATTTAAAACGTGAAGCCTGGGAAAGAGCCCCTTTCAGCACTATGATAGTCTTTGCAGAATATCTTTAAATCGGATATTATGAGAAATACATTCAGACGAATGTTTCTCATGTTTCAAAAGCCTACTTTTGAACTTCTTAAAAGATTTAAAACATATATTATATCAATTATTCGTTAAATCTTTTTTCTTGTCTCATTTTTATTTTAAGAGATATTTTTGAAGCGGTAAAATTCTAATGAGGACTTCTTTTACGCTCTCATTTTATAATTTTTCTAAAAAGCTCTTAAGGGAAAAGTTAAAGTTTAACTAAGGGAAAAGTTAAAGACTTAGTTAAAAAAAAAGAAATATACACTGCAACACATTTAAAATTTAAAAGTCATATTTATGTAAAATTTAAAATACATTATTCGGATAAATATCGCAAAAAACAATACAGTAATGTAGTAACATGAAAAATGACAACTTTTAATTGTTCTTTTTCTGAAACAAGCGGTTTTAATTAAATCATTTATTTAGCTTTTGCTTCTCCATGAACAATAAGTCAAGTAAGTTTTTGAAATAAAGTTGTGAAGTCGCCTTTTAAGGACTAATTGTTGTTAGAGAAATAAAAATACTAATGAAAACTCTGTGCTTTGATTTTTTAATGCATACATTATTTTTCTCATATATACAGTGTGACCACTAAATTAGCTTGTCACCCTCTTAATTTCGGGCGGATTTTTTTTTATCTTAATAAGTGTGGTGTCTAGGTATAGTAAATCGGATATGCATTATCGAATGAGACGGCTCACAGCGCCACCCTGCGGAAAACTGGGAAATTAGCTTTCGTATCTCGAAAACGCAACAATATAGGGGAAAAACTGCATTACAAAGTTGTAGAGCGCTATCGTAGAAGGTGGTTATTGAGTGCGTGGTATGATGTGCAGGGAATAGTTCACTGGGAGGTCCTGCCAACTCAACCAAACCTTCAATGCTTCCTTCAGCTGTCGACAGTTAGACAGGCGGCATTCAAATTTGGTAGAAAAGCGACCAGTTCTCATCAATTGTCATGGCGATATCCTTGATCATGATAACACCAGAACAAACTCTGCTGTAATCACTCGCCAATAGTTACTGGGCTTTGGTTAGGAGGTTTTAGCCTTCTCTATCTCCTGACTTGGCACCAACTGACTATCCCTTATTCTGTGCATTGAACAATTCCGTCAGTCTGAAAATTTGATGATCTTGATGCTGAGAAAATTTCCACCCAAGATTTTTTTTTTGAATGGAATCCGCCGGGAATTTACCGTTGTGGGATTCATCTCCAGCCAGAAAGATGTCAAGATGTCAAATATACTAATGGGGACTGTGCACAATTATAGATACTGCTCATTTTTTGTTCATTTGCTTTTCTTTGAAGGTAATAAAATCGGGTAAAACTTTTACACTCACCCAATAGTTTTTGTTAAGTGAGTGGCTTTAATGATGTTCTTAACTATTTCACAACATTTTTTAGAAGATTGTTGCTTTTGAGTTTCCAACTTAATCTTTCCTTACTGAGTGATGTGAATGTCAGCTAAGTAACTGTTTTCTTTCTAACTTTCCTTACCTAATACCAAGTATTTGCACAGAAAGAAATAAGCAAAGAAAAAAAAAATATGTACGGTTAAATCGTTATATTGCTTACATGGTCAAATGCTGTATGTTTTTACATCACGAGATATTTTTTTCGATTTTATCAGCCTACGATGTTGATAAAGCAGCAGTTTCTTTAACATTTTCATATTTATTGAATTCCGTTCGTGATAATCTGATCAAAGAAAGTGGATGATTTCACCGTGCGATTATTAAACGGCGGAATGCACTGTCTAGGTTTTAGACACGTGTTTCATCCACTTTATGGCCAAACATGATTTGATGTGAAGTAATTTTTGGTTTCTGAGAGTGCATTCTACGCAGGGCCTTGATTACCCAAAAGAATCAGGAAGCTTGAGCTTCCCCTCAGAATCAACAGAGGGCCCAAAAAACGACTTAAGGCTTTATAAAATACTTTAATCACGCGTGATAAATTTTATGAAGTGATAAATCCGAAACAACAGCTAACCACCCTTATCTGCTGCGAATCGGAGTACAAAAATATGTAATGTAAGAAAGTTCAATATATCTGAGAGGGGGGAGGGGAATAAACTTCAATTGGAAGTTTGCTTCGCCGTTTTTGGAAATAATACATACATCATTAGTGAATTTTGTTTCAGTGTGCGTAGAATTTTTAGAAAATATGTACTGAAAACAAAAGGTGGGGGCTCTGAAATGAGACTTTAGCTTCCCCTAACTTCAGATGTTAATCGGGCCTTGATTCTAAGTAATTCAACATGAAACTATTTTTTTCAGAGTATCAGCAACATAGCATAAAAATAAGTATAATTTAATTACAAATAAGTCAATCAGTTACAAGAAGTATTTGGACTCATTGAGGGACATTTCATATTTTAACACGCAGTTCACACGAATACAATCTTACATGCAAAAACACTTTAAATTATGCTTGAATAGTTATTCGCTCTCTAATAATGCTTGATTTGTGGGGAAATAAAAAACTATCAGCTATAATAATATTCTTCCTCTACAACTTCGGAAAAAAGGAAATACTTTAAAGCAAAGAAACCACTTTTTGTTTGCTAATGTAAATTATCGATTCATCATAATGAAAACGCTAATCGATGTCCGCACTTTTGTTTTCATTTTCATTATTTAAACCATCTGAAAGGGAATGGTTTCCATTAAGGTGAAAGCTCTTTAAACCGCTCAAGATTTCAAAAGCTAAGAAGGTTATAATTTTCCGCAAAGGGTGGAAAATATTTTTTCTCTTTGTAAGTTTCGAAAAGGAACAGAGAATATTTTAAATTTAGCACCACATTTTGCTTTTATTTAAGTAGTAAATTTTTATTTGTAGAACTAACAAATTGTTACAAGACCTTGACAAGTGTATGTGAATGCATACAGACTAACTTCTACGTGCACAGGATTATCTATTAAGTTTAATATATAATGAGTTTAAACCTACATTTAGATTTTGAAGCTCAACTCACCATCCACAAAATTATTGCCAATTTTGTCTACGCACAAGGAAAAAATGTACATATTACCACAAAAAAAAAAAAAAAAAAAAAAAACTCTTTTTGAATATACGAATTCAAGTTTGTAAAAGACGCTGGCGCATTCTAGAATCTAAATAATCCATGCCGTTTTGTCTTTCAGTAATGTTGAGGCGTACATCTTTGTTCTATAGCTCAATAATAGGATGAGGCGAAAAAAAAATGATATTTTGGGTAAGCAACTTCTAATATAGCAAAAAAAAGTTGTTTATTAGCATCCTAAATATAGAAAAAATAATTTAAAAATTAATATTTATGTCTTTAGATCGTGCATTAGCTTCAAAATATGAAAGAAGTTAAAAAATGGTCAATTTTCAAAATGTTTTACGCACTGTAAAAACGATTCAGAAACGTTCCTGGAAAATAATGGGCAGCTGGTGTGTACAATTTCTGCCAGTAACATATCTTGAAAAAACCAGGAACGTTTTCCGCTAAAATTCAGTAACCTTCTTAAAATGATCCTGGAAGCCTCCTGAAAAATTCAGAAATCTTCCCGTTTAAAGGCAGTCGTGTTTCTGGAACTGTAGAGCAAATTTTTGCAGTTATAGTATAATTGCTTGGCACCTTCCTGATTTATCACGGAAGTTCTAAAAGCAGTATTACAGGCATGGCCTAAAGCTAAAGCTGAATTGTAAGCAAGTATCAAGAACTTTCCTCGCCTGCAATTCTTAAAAGCCTACGTAGTCCATGGACTTATTCGCTCCCTTTGTTAGCTTAATCAGTCGGGACGGGCCATTATCGAACTGAAGCCGATACACTTTATAAATACGCTCAGCCAATCTTCAAACTGAGAGCTAAAAATATTCTTTACAATAGTGAAAAGTCTGCATTCGTGCAACTTGTAAGAATTCAGGAAACGTTTTGACAATGATACTTGATTTTTCAGGACGTGGATAAAAACCATTGAAATCCCGAAACGTTACATGGAAATACTCAGTAACGTTTCGGAATTTTTTACAGTGTGAAAACACAAACGTTTAAAATATTTGTTCCAATAAATTCAAAAGTTTTCCTTTTTAAACTCTCTTCAACTATCTTTTATATTATTTACATTCCTTTAGTTTTTAGTTTGCACATGAGCCGTTAAGTATAGTAAAATTGTTGAAAAAAAATCGATTTTTTTTGCACATTGCCACATTTTCTCTTTTGTAGCCTAGTTTTTTTCGTAATAAATGTGCACCTTAAAGCTCTTTGTTGGAAGAGCAATTACATTTTATACCATCAATATCCCAGCAGGTGGCATTATTTCGTGTTCCACCCGTCTCTTCCCATCTGTCATCATTGTTTGAAGATAATACTGTGAAAAAAGCTGTGTTTAAAAGTTAAGTGAATTTACATTTTCCTCTCCAACAAATCTACCAATGCGAAGTAACTGGTTTCAACTTGTTTTGCATGTGAAGGTTCCTAAAAACATAAATTAATGAATTTCACCTTCCCAGCTATTTTTAACGCCCAAATAAGGTGTTTCTATTTACCCTATAAACACTGTACTCGAGAGAAAATGGAAACAACTTAGCTATTCATTATATCTTTATTGCATCGAAGAGTAAAATACTAAATTTCAAGGATTTGGTCCATTGAGAAGAGATAAAATGGAGGGAGTGAGGACTTTGATTCGTGAAGGACAGACCCCAAGTCACGTGAGAGGTTTTAAAGAAAAGCATTGGAAGAAATCTGGTTTCTTTCGCTAGTTTCGTGTAAAACGTGTCAACCATTCGTCGTTATTGAATCACGTGACTTGAGGTCTTTGCTCCAGCTTTTGCTAAGCCAATGATTGGACTTTGCTCCCTCGATTTAATAATTCCTGCTCAAAGATTTGGTTTCTAGACATTTTATTCTGGAAGAACAGATAGTTCCCATTCCTTTGACTACAAACTATCCAGTTAAAGTCCTTTTGCACAACATATTCCACGTGTATATAAAATTGATATCAAAGAGTATTTTTCCTCTAATGTTATGTTTCATGAATCAGTAATTAAGTTTCAGCTTCAGTGAATTTCTGTATGTGCTTTAATATCAATTCATCTATCAAGTTTTCAAGTACCTGAAAGGCTGTTGTAGATAACATTGCGCTTAACATGTGATGCTGGGCTCCCAATTTCGTTCAAAATATCAAACTTTGATTTTCTTCAACCATAGTTTGTTCCTATTTGGGCGACGTTCAAAAATGTCTTCCTTTGCCAACTTTATAATTTCCATCTTTGAATGTTATTGGCGAATTCTTTTAAAATTTTCTTGGCGATCTGTATATTTTCTTGGAATATGTATTTTTTTTTTTATTAGAAAAATTATCATCAGTATTGCGATGAAAAGGAACAGAGATTGTCAGAGGTAGAGCATTGCAAGGTAATTTTCACTTGCATTTTTTCATCTCAATCTTTATCATTAGCATTAAAATACACATAATTACTACTCTAAATAAAAGAAATCATTATTCTCATCACCATCTGAGACATTTTCAGATAATTGTTATAAACATTCTTAAGTTTTCTGAACAGTAGCGGTGTCGTGATGTCTTTTTTACACATGTGTAACAAAACACAGAGAAAAGCTGGAAGACATGTTTAAGTTACTTTTATATGTTTATGTCTTTTTTACACATAAACATAATAAAGTAACTTCAAAATGTCTTCCAGCTTTCCTCTGTGTTTTGTTACTGAATTCAAACGTAGTTTGAGTTCAAAACCTATCATTATGACCTGGACTGAAAACTTTCACTATTCCTCCTTCTGGTGTGTCCCATATCAGGAATGACAGGACGAAGATGAAATGTACTACAGTTATTTCTAACAGAAGACATCTTTTTTCATCATTTATGCATAAACATTTCGTATGGATCAAATTGACCAGCTCCGTGCTTCTAGGAATAAGTGTTGAAAATCGGAAAATTATTTAAATTAAGAATATTTAAACAACAGCAAATTGTTGCTCACCTTAAATGATTAAAAGTCATTAATGTATTTTCCTCTTCAGTTGAAATTTTTCGCGCGTTGAGAAAACAAATATCGTTTCCGTCAAGTTGACCAGCTCCGCGGTTCTAATGTTTAGCTTCTAAACTGATTGTGCATGGTGCGATTATCTACCTACATCAAATTATGGAGAAACAGATGGGATGTTTTTAGTCACCCAATAGTTTCGCGCGTAAAAGGAAATGCGCTAAGGTACACTAAAAAAATTCCGAAGCGTTACTGAGCATTTCCGTGTAACGTTTCGGGAATTCAATGGTTTTATCCACTGGAAAAATCAACTATCATTGTCCAAAAGTTTCCTGAATTGCTACAAGTTGCACGAATGCTAACTTCTCACTGTTGTGAAGAATATTTTTAGCTCCCCGTTTAAAGATTAACTGAGCGTTTTTACAAAGTGCATCGGCTTCACTTCTATTACGGCCCGTTCATGCTGATTAAGCTCCCAAAGGGAGAGAATAAGTATGGACTGCATTGCTTTGCAAGAATTGCAGGCGAGTGAAATTCTCGATACTTGCTTCCAAGTCTGGTTTAGCTTTGCCATGTTTTCAATACTGCTTATGGAACTTTCTTAACAAATCAGGAAGGTGCCAAGCTATTATATCGTCGCTAAAAAGACAAATGGGCGTATCTAAAGAAAAATAAATAAATAAATAAATAAAATAAAATAAATAAATAAATAAATAAATGAGTTATGATCACCACAGAAATGTCCAAAGTCGGTTTTATAATATGACCAATGGGCGCATCTCTACAATAAATAGCAATAAAGTTACAGTCCATCACACTGGTGGTGGTTCTCCAGCGATACAGTAAACTGGAAATCTTTAAATCGGTTTTCTTCAAAATGCTAAAAGGTGAGATACGACCATTCTTCTTTTTAGCGACGATATTATACTTACCTAAATACTCTAAAGTTCCAGAGACACGACAGGCTTCAAATGGGAAGATTTCAAAAATTTTCAGGAGGCTTCC
This sequence comes from Uloborus diversus, assembly GCF_026930045.1. Classification (NCBI taxonomy): domain Eukaryota; kingdom Metazoa; phylum Arthropoda; class Arachnida; order Araneae; family Uloboridae; genus Uloborus; species Uloborus diversus. Next base: position 44,989,014 of record NC_072740.1, on the reverse strand, counting down.
GGGATAATTTCAGAAAGGTTACTGAATTTTAGCGGAAAACGTTCCTGGTTTGTAAGGTATTTTACTGGCAGAAATTGGGGATATCAGCTGCCCATTATTTTCCAAGCACGTTTCTGAATCGTTTTTAAAGTGTAAAAGGAAACATGATTTATTTCTCCAACAAACAGTCATAAAATCAAATGTTTCATACCCAGTTATTCTCAGAGGTTGTCTTGGACGCTGTGCACAAAATTTTGTGTCTTAATTCATCAAAAAAAAAGAAAGAAAGATCTAAAACTGAAAAATTGAAATTTCGTTTCCATTTAGCCCAACTGACTCTACTTCGTCAGCCCCTCTATATTCCACAAATCATCAAATTTGAAACATTTTTCGATAACAGTACATATCTTCCAATAAAAATCTGGTTTGAAACTGCTTAGTGGTATAATTTATTGTTATTTATTTACTGCCTTTTTGTGGGCAAATAATGAACTTGACATCGTTATTTTAGAGAGAACATGACTTCCCGAGAATTCCTAACATCTCTTCCTCTCTGGTAGAGATTTCGGTAAAAGTTTAAAATCTGTACACTGTTTTGAAGTTTTTCTGTGTTCATATTTGTCATGACATTTTTACTCTCATCAGCGATTGTTTCACAGGTTAAAAAGGTGTAAGATTGACGGAGAAATAATAATAATAAAAAAAGTTCTTGATCCAAATACATTAAAAATTATACTCACCGAGCTACATGAAACATTTTGATCCACATTAACATAACATGACTGAGTACTTGAAATCCTTCAAGATTTTCTCAAGCAACTTAAAGGTAAATAACATATTTGGGAAGCACTCTCCGTTAAGAACCCGACGCTTTCTTTTGTTTCACAACCCTCTTGCACCTCTTTCTGACGATAACGCAAGTAAGTTTTGAAAAGAAAAAGACCCGCAAATTGGAGGGCTTAAGGGCGATTCTCGGAATGCATAAGTCAGCCTTAATTAAGTTGAAAAACGACAGGAGATTATCAAGAACCACGGGAAATCTGATAATTCTCTCATTTCCTTGCTGCTCCGATTAGAATAATTGGTGCCGATTGCAGAGTTTTATCACTACTCATTAGCGGGAAACGATAGGCTCCGCTAATTACCTTCTCAATAGAGCTGCAAAAAATAGGAGAAAATCCTTGATCATGTCGGAGACTGAGATTTTGGCGAAGGAAAAAATGCGTTTGTCGTCTGCGAAACTTCCCGCCGCGTTAAGAGAGCACTGCTGCAAATACATAAAATTATTACAGAATTTGGTCTGGTAGTCAAGAAGGAGAAAAAAAGTCTTCGGAAATTTAATGCAAAATAAAACATGAATAGCCTGTTTAATGTTTTTTGAGCATACTATCTGAAATTAACTAGGGAACATTTCTCTAAACCACTTTAACCACGATGTTACTAAATTTTTTTCACATTATGAGCTAAGGACTTTTTTCTCTCAAGGTATTGTACATAAATAATATCATGACTCTAAGAGGGGGGGGGGGGGGCTCGGGAAATTGGGAGAGTTTGTAACAAGGGGGAGGGATGTTGTAACAAGAATTGTGACATCACGCCTTTATTATGAAAATTAGTCAATGGAAAAATACGTGACATCTAACGGGGGGCGGGGCGGTAAAGTGAAAGTTTGTGACTTGTGACACAATGGGGTGAAGGTTCAAATTTATTAAAAAATGTGACATCATTTATATATTGGAATACCCCCAATGCCAACGCCTCTCGTAAACTAACCTCTCTTGTTACAAACACTTCCGGTCATGGAGAGCTGTTTTGCGAGGTTTCTTATATCGAAGTAACAATTGGAAATTTTACAATTTGGAGTAATTAGTGTTGTCCAGGGAAATCTTGCAGTTTAAAATTAGCATCCTTAGAGTTTTATTACAGAATGAACTGCAATAAAATAATTAAAACTTCCCGACGTTATTATTATTTTATGCATTTTACTTTGAAAGAACGTGATGTGAGAAGTACTGGATGGTCGTATCTAAACACTGTATCTAATGACCGTAACTAAACACCTCGAAACGAGAAGAAATGTTTTTCAAAGTTCAAGTCAAGTATTTTGACGACAGAAACTATTTGGAATCATTACTTCTGTATGTCTTTAAATTTCTCACGAGACTCGCATTGTCTATACATGTTTATAATAGACTTGCAAATGAAACTTTTAAACTTCTTTTTAGTAAAGGAATAACTGGTGTTAAATATTTGTTCTCAAAAGGAAACAGTTCAGAACATTGTCGCATGTCGATCTTTCGAGAAACATGAACAATTTCAAAGAGAAATATAGAAGGTCTAGTTATTTCAAAATTCACTCGTACACTAATCAAAGTAAATTTCAAAACTGAAAATCTCGGTGAAAGACGGGGACAGCTCCACTTTTAGCTCGTTTTGTGCTTTCAGTTGTAATATATGAAGAGAAACAACAACAAGACATTTCCACCCATTATTCTGTAAGATAGTAAAGGAAATGAGCTGCAACTGAGTTACATTTTAGGAAAAAAAAAGATGTAACATCTTAAAAATTCGAAGAATCATTTTGAAGCTAAAATACTTTTTATTGCAAGACTCGCATTGTTTTCTTATTAGAAACCGATATTATTTGTGTTATTATTAAAAATCCAAAACGAATTTGGATTATTATGCGTATTTGGCGGAAAAACGGGACCGCTCCAACATGTAACAATTAATTACGTGTAGGAAACATTATATTTTATTAAAATTTCATTAAAATTTATTTTATGGAGAAAATTTCAATATTTTTAATATAAAGACAAATTTTTAAAAATGAATTCTTGACAGGGTTTTTTGTGAGTTCTGAAAGTTTTTGAAACGTGGAGCTGTCCCCTTCTTGCCCCGAGGTCTTCCAATTTGAGATCCCTTTACCGGAAAATTGGGGATCGTATACTAATTGAAATAACTTCTTGGAATTACTGTATTTGCTTGGAATTGAAATAACTGCATAGTTTTAAGAAATATCTTTGTGCAGAAAAGTAAAAGGAGATATTACAAGGTTAATTCCCACAAAATTGACGAGAACTGCAATTTTTAAGCCTTTTAATAGTCCCTGCAAATACCAAGGAAAGTTCGAAATCCCGTGTATAAAAAAACATAAATGTTGCATTCATATAATATATTATGCACAGAAATATTTTCACAGAAATACGTTGGAGAAAATATTCATTATTCTTACCTTCTGAGCTCTGACGCCTCACTGCTGATGTGTCCTTGGTGGGTATGCTTGTTGGTGGCTGAAGTTCTAAAATAAAAGACATGGAGAAAATAAAACGTTTAACCTATTGAATAGAATGCAGGTATTTAACGAATTGGAAACACAATACAACATGAACCTTACGTAATTATGGTTCTTCAGAAGAACCAATTTTGTTAATTCATAAATTGTGAATGGTACAGTTTATGATTTTTAAAGCAAAGATTAACTCCATCTCCTCATTCGCAAACCGCCAAAACGGAAAAAAAATCAATTGAATTTTGTAACTTTTGGTCAAACGTTTTGCAAGAAGTCCGGTCGGAAGAGGCCTAACTTAGCTCAAGCAGTTATTCTTTGGTTCGGCAAGTTCTCTAATTCAGCACCGTGCTCTGTAATCTCTGGCATTTGAATTTTCAATTGGGTTCTGTTGACGTAGAAATTTTTAATCCAGCATATCCTACAACCTGACAGAATAAATCAAAATCTGCGTTTTTTTCCTTTGTAATTTTAGTGCTTCACTAAGGAAACTAAAGTATTCGGGTCAATTTAAAACTCCATCTGAAAATCGATAACTGCATTCGCAAACCGCCAAAACGGAAAAAGAATCAATTGAATTTTGTAACTTTTGGTCAAAGGTTTTGCGTCCGTTAGTACTGCTGTTTTTTTGTCGGAAGAGGCTTAACTTAGCTCAAGCAGTCATTCTTTGGTTCGGCAAGTTCTCTAATTCAGCACCGTGTTCTGTAATCTCTTGCATTTGAGTTTTCAATTGAGTTCTGTTGGCGTTGAAGTTTTCTTGTCTTGTGAGTGCCGTACGATAGATTACTTTCGGTGGTTCCATCAAACTACATTGCTGTTTGATAATCATGCAGTACCGTTGATCCAGCACATCCTACAACCTGAAAGGATGAATCAAAATTGCCCCTACTGCGTTTTTTTTTTTTTTTTTGTAATTTTAGTGTTTAATTAGGGAAAGTAAAGTACTCGGGTCAATTAACATAAAAAAAAAGAAACGACAATGACGATAATAATGGTCCGGTTCTCTTCATTTTTTTGCGTGAAACTCTGATTCGGTCGATCAATCAATGTTTAAGTAACGTTTACTCTACAACCAACATTTTAGATTCAAAAACATCTTTTTGTGTTATTGATATTGTGGGTACAAACTTTGTTTACCTTCTGTAATAGTAAATAGAAAAGTTATTTTTAATTTTTGAAACCGTTTCCTAAAAATGATCAAGTGAAATTTTCTTGTGTGTTCTTATTCCACATCACAAGTTCTTTCCAAACATGCTTGTTCGTTGGAAAGACGGTTGTTAAATACAAATTTCTCCATAATGACTAATGTAAAGTAGATATTAAGTGTTCAAATTTGAATGAAAAAAAATCCAATCAAAAAATTAAACATTGGACTGAGGTGTCGTGACAGAAATATTTCGAGCAAAAAATTTGTTTTCGGAATCGAACTTTTCCTTCTAAAGTTATTTACTTACAAATCAACCTAGTGAGACACATTTCCTCATTTTATAAACACATTTTCAAACTTTTTCTTTTCAATTTTTTTAGTTGAATCTATACTTATTAAAAAATATATATAATGCAAATGTAAAGATAATTAAGACCCATTTCATGTATTTTTAAAAACTTTTGCTGGAGAGTTAGGCCAAGGAGATCTTTTATCTATTTTATCACTAATATCCCCTTCAGGCATTTTAAAGCGAAAAAAAAGGTCTTAAATGCGATTTAGTTATTATAACTGAGTTATTAAGTTTGTATATTTGAATAAAATGCCTGCTCGTTCAAATTTTTTTCAAAACACAATAAGAAAATTCTCTATATAGGGCAAAATAAAGAAAAAAAAAAAAAAAACCCGGATAATTTTCGATAAAATTTCCGATCTATTCTACCATGTTCAAAGTGGTACTGGTCAACTGTCATTTCGTAATGTAAACGGACGCTGTCTCAATTCCCAACTTCGTTCATTAAACTGGCCTACTATTTCTTTGTAAACGCGCCAATAAAATTACACGCGAGGAATTTTAAAATTCCTCGAGTGCAATGCATTTCAGTTAGTTATTTTAAAACCATAATGCAGTTACTGTTGCTCTTAATACTAAATATTAAACAGAAAGTTTATTTCGCTTTTATGACAGCATTTCTGCTTTAAAATCACGGTTTAAAAATAAAAAGCAGTTATATAAAATAACACAGAACAAAAGAGATAAAATGTGAGGATGCAGTATTTGTACAGAGCCAAATAATTACATATTTACTGACTTATGTTAGACCATAGATTTATTTAAGAAATATTTCGTAAGTCATTTAACATTTTCAGCAAATCGAGAAATTGCAGATAAAATTTAATGTTTTGCAAGTAATTTTATTTTAAAAAAACCTGTGAAATATTCTTGATCACAATCATGTGACACAGATAAAACTTTTATGTTTGAGTTCTGAAAAATAAAAATTAGACAGTCAAAAATTAAATTGAATTTGCTTACGAGCGAGTGACCCCAAAACGGATAAATAAAAGGGGAAACGGTTGCAGTCGACTAACGTGAATTCACTTATCTAGTCTTTTAATTCATTTATTTCCACAGAAGGTGAGAAGTCTGTACTTTAGGTTTTGTCAAGTGATCATTTTTGCGTGCACAAAGGAAGCGTTTAAAACAAGGTTTCTAATTACCATCTACTGACACATCAACATTTACCAGACTAAAATGACCTTTCCGGGAGCTTGTTTGCATGTTCTCTCCAGTTATAATAGGGAGGGGGGGGGGGAGGGGTCCTTAGTTTATTGGTCAAATATCAATTTTATATTTTTATGAGTCCTATTTCTTTTCTTTTTGGGTTAGTAAGTAACTGAAAAAAGCCGTTTAAAAAAATTAATAACGACATGAGAAGCAAAAGAGATAGAAAATTAAATAAAAAAGTCTAATTCCTTAATTTTTGCAACATGATTTATGAACTATATTTGAATTTTAAGACAAATATTTAATAGAAAAATAACTAAATTAAAGACTAGAACTGCTTAACGACAATATAAATTATTTTAGCGTTATTAGGGAATACCGCCTCCTGCACACTGTCGTTCACCAACTCCCAGGAACTGCAAGCAGTTCCATTTGGATCGCGTCCTGGCACACTAAAAAAAAAGAGAGAGAGAAAAAAAAGTCCAGAAACGTTTCTAAATATATGGGTTAGCTACCGTTCAAGTATTTTTCAAAAACGTTTTTGAGTATTTCGGAGACTTCTTTATGTAATTTTCAAAAACGTTTCTAAGTGGGCCAGAAACCTTTTTCTGTAATCGAAAAAACTTTTGAGTATTTTGGAAACTTTCTTCTGCATTATTCGGAAACTTTTTAAGTTATTTCAAGAAATTCTGAAAAAAAGCTTTTGACATTTGCAGGCACTGTAACTGCACCATACATTCAGAAAAGTTTTTTTTTTTTTTTTTGAGTGTAGGACCTTGAGCGATTCATTCATTTTTCGATTCATTTAGCCAAACATTAATGCAGAAGATAGGCATAAAAAATTATTATTCAAACAAATACTAACCGGAAAAATCACCTGAATGTTTGTTCAGGTTAGTTGTTGTAGGTTAGTACATTCAGGTTAGTTGTTGTAATGTTGAAAGGAAAATGTACATATCAAAGTGTATAAAAGTACGCAGGAGAAACAGCATTATATAAATTTGAATAGAAATGTCTTAAAAAGGATAGCTATTTTTTCCACTTTTGGGTATTTTTAATTCTCCTTAACCTTAAGTAATTTCAAAACATTTGATTTTTTTTTCGTTTCATATAATCTTAAGGTAAATAATATGAAATGAGCGATGAAGTAATTTATTAATAAAGAAAAATGATAAAATTTTGCATATTGTGTTTAGAATTTCGAAATCTATTCACCTTAACTTTCGTGTTATTAACATCGTAGAATCACAGATGGAGAGAAGGAAAAACAAATCAGTGGTTGACAATACAATGCATGCTTGTTTCTGTACTTCTAAATGGTACATTATTTTACCTATTTTAGAGTCAACACTATTTGGTTTTCTTCATTTTATTCCCCTTTTATTACATATCAAGTCATACATGAGATCAACATGTTTACTAAGTTCTGTCAAGTGTACTTAACGGGACATGCAGGCAATTTCGTTTTGTGAAGAAAAACAGAACAATGTTTACGCACGTTAAATGAATAATATGATATTATAAGAACATTACTAGTCCGATTAAGATTCATCTATAAATCGATGGAGAATGACCGATAGGGAAATCACTTGCTTCAATTGCACAATCTTCTACTTAGCTGTTTCAATCGATCCGAGCAAAATGATGAAAAGGATATTAAAATACTTTATTGACTTACCGTAAAGTTGGACTGAACCTTCAGTGGATCCTAACGAATTTTTGGAGAAACACATGTATGTTCCATAGTCTTGCTTCTGGAAATTTTTTATCGTTAATCTCATGTGTGTCTTGTAGGTTTTGTCCTTAGTTTCAACGTGAAGTTTTTCATTTGAAATCAACATTTCTCCTGGTCTTCGACTCCAGTAATTAATGGAACTTGGATAAGCTTCTGCATGGCAGTTCAGGGTTACATCCCGTCCAAGTGGAACGCCTACCATCGTATTTGGAATCCATAGAACGGGTGGAACTAAATGTTCAGAAGAAACACTATACATATATATATTCAGGATAACATGACATATCAAGAAACAGAAAACGTGAAAAATACAAAATTTTAAAGCATTAAAAAGGGGAAAAGCAAATACAAAATAAGACCAAAAGAGTTACGTGAAGCAGGGACTGACACGTCCCCCCATTAGGGAGAAAGCCAGCTTCGTACTTAATTAGGGTCTTTCTATTTAGCATCAGGAAAGATCTCAAAAATATGCTACCTTCCCCAAGAGCTTTAACACATGAACAAAATTGGAATTGAATGGAGCAAAATGACTAACCTGCAAAAGTGCGGCAGTCACGAAGAAAAGAACGCAAGCAACAATGGCCAATATACTGCGTTCTTTTCTGCATTTTGTATTCCTGACATATCTGTTTCTTGATATTTCACGTTTTTCTTGAATATGTTATTACAGTTTTTGTTTCTTGCAGTTTTGCACTGAAACTACAGTACATATTCTGTTGTTTCTTGCGTCGTTAAATTTTTTCAATTCTTGAAAACGTTTTATTTGAAATCTATTACGTGTATTATGTTTATATACACTGGTGGAAAAAAATCTCAACACCAAGAAAGATTTGCGATAGATAGACGAAATGTGGTTGGCGTGTTTATACATCTGAAAGATGACATTCATTCAAATTTCGCTCTTCACTCATAAGTCACACTAGCAGTGCCACTAAGAACTTGCAAATTAGGGTTGCTATAAATGGGTGCTGTAAAGTTCATAAACGTTATTTTCCTGTGAAATTTAACACATTGATTTGATGTTAGCCAAGAATGCCTTTAAGAAAACGAAGAAGCCGTTATTAACAGCTCACCGATTTTATTGAAGTCGTAAAATAGGGCTACGAGACGGTGGATTTTTTTCCTGCGATATTGTATAAAGACTTGGCCGGAATATATCCATTGCGCATGATTGTTAGAAGCAGTGGTCCAGGGATGGTTCTGCTTCAAGAAGATCGGGTTCCGGGAGGCCACGTGGCACTACTGAGAAATAATTTCGCCGTATATGGCGTACGCCTGTGGAGCATCCTACTGCGTCTACGGCAGAAATTTGAGTTGCAGTTGGTACCACAGTCTGTCAGAAATAGGTTACTTCACGGACTGCTCCGAGCCAGGCACCCTGTAGATTGCATTCCACTAATGCCAAGACACTGCCGTTTGTGCTGCCAGTGGTGTCAAGCCAGAGCTCATTGAAATACGGAGTGGAGTTCCGTTGTGTTGTTCTCATGAAAGCAGATTCTGCCTTGGTACCAGGGATGGTCGTGTGTTGGTCAGAACGAGGTCAGGGGAACGCCTGAAACCAAACTGTTTGCTGCCTAAACTCACTGGACCTACGCCTGGAGTCATGGCCTGAGGAGCAATTTCCTGGGACATCGGGGGCACTCTCGTGTTATTCCAAACTCACGGACTGCAAGTGTGTACGTCAGTCTGGTATTTCAACCTGTAGTGTTGTCCTTCATGAACAGCACATAAGGGGGAGGTTACCAAAAAGATAACGCTCGCTCTCACACTGCTGTTGTAACGTGCTTTAGACAATGTAATGTAATTTAGATATTTTAAGCAATTCTGCGTAAGCATTATTACTTCGCATAGCTTTTATAAAAATGCAATACTAACTTATATTCTAAACTGTTGGTGTATCTGCTTCAAAAATTCGTACTAGAAGATAACACAAAACATACGTCTTTGTTTCGTCTGAGAACCGACTGCAACTAGTAGCTACACTAGGGGCTCAGCTCGCTTCGCTCACCAGTAATCAGGGCACCACATGAATTGTGTAATAATGAAAGTAAAAATTAATATGAAAAATAAATATAACTTTTTTTGACACTTTAATTGTTATTTGCTCTCGTTTTTATGTTATCGATACATTCTTACAGTCTGCCGAAATTTTAAGAAAAGTCTCCAAATTTAAAAACTTGGCGGAAATTCGAAGATAACACGCGACTTCCCCGTCTACTTGTGACGAACATCCATTTGCAAAGCGTGTGAAACCTGCCTTTCATTTCGCACTGAAACTTGCTAATGTTGGCAACTTTTTCTATAACTTCGGAAACGAGAGCAAATAACTTATCCGTCCAAAATATGTTCTACTGTGCTATTTCGATTGCGTTTTTTTTTACATTTTTCATTATTGTCGTATTTTATGGTTTACTGGTTACAAGGAAGAACAATTTCAGTTTGCTATTTTCAGTTTCGTGGGCCCAGCGTTTGCGAGATGCTATCGTAAGTAATTGAATGTGTACTGCACACTCTGCACACATATGTGCTCAGAGCATGTTACTTTATCAAGTCGTTCTATGTCTTATCTCTTAAGAACTATGTATGTGCAATTGCACGAATTAGGTTTTTGATATAAATAAACAAGCTGAAAAGCATTAAAAAAATTACTTTTCATTATGCAATTGAGGTTTTCTTGAAGTAAATTTAACACAATGAAAAGAGAATAAGTTAAACGAAACTTATATTAAGGTCCATGTTAAGGACCATGTATGTGCAATTGCACGAATTTGATTTTGATATGAACGCTCATTTATCAGGATTAATAACGAAAAGTTTCATTTAATAAACAAGCTGGAAATCATTCAAAACATTACTTTTTGTTATGAAATTGAGGTTGTTTTTGAAATAAATTTAACACAATGAAAAGAGAATAAGGTATACGAAACTTATATTAAGGCTTTAAACCCATACAGAATTATACTTACAGTGCACATGGAGTATTATTCTACGACTAACAGAGGGCGGTACACCATTGGCTGCTATGCAGAGGTATGCACCCGTATGCAACCGACTCACTCGAGTAATGCTGAGGATTTCCCCTTCATATGTTATAGCATTTGGATCTAAAATAAAAGTTGTTTGGATATTAATTTCATTGTTTCATTTAGCGTAATCATGCCATGCGTATCATACAAAACATTGCAAGCAGTTTGAAACTCATACATCATAAGCATAAAAATTACTCATTATCTTAGCAATTGAATGAACGCCGAGACATAGCTGGGTTTAGTTCAAGGTCTGAAAATACTTCTTGATATTGTTTCATGGAGTGAAATTCTTTATGGAGGAGAGAATTATATGAAAATAGCAGACCGTAACAGCGATCAATTGCAGTAAAAGGGTACTTTCTAAGCATGAAATGCAAGATGGTGGGGAAAGAAGAGTGTAGGAGAATGTGGGTCCAAGTGAAAAAGTTAAGCTACTTAAAAAATTTCAAAGTGAAAAAAAGTGGATATTTGTTGAAAATTACAGTAAAATTCATTTAAAAAGTAAACGAACAGTAAGACGATTCGAAAATTATAAAATACACATTTTATGGCCGACATTAGTTTCTAAAACATTCGTTCCTAAAATTTCCCGTTTTGAAAAATATTTCAATACCAGGTTCACACCGTAGGTTCTAAAAGTGGTCACAATCTACATTTTTCAAATAAAAAAAAATCTCAAAGATAATTAAACTTGACATGTACTACTAAATGTTAAAAAAAAAAAAAAAAAATGCGTAAAAGGAATGAGCTAAACAGAAAAATCATCAAAATCTGCCTTTTTATAATATATATAAACGCAGTTTTCTCAAAGCATAATTCCCTTTATACATAACCAAAGACGAACTTCTCCTTGTACTGACACTGCGATTTCTAGCAAAAACATATTATGGATTATTAGTGTGGCGAGGACAAGTTTCTTTCTTTGCACCTGCTGGTAAGAAAAACACTTTTATATTAGTGTAAACAAGTAGTGACACATTGCTTCCTTTGAATTCAAACTCGATCGGTAAAGAAAGCACATTTGCATGATTCATTTATAGCCCTTAATAATAATAATAACAATGCGCAGTAAGGAAAAAAAAAGCTTCTTTTCGATTCTTATTCATAATAATCCCACTAAATTCATACATTCCCTCTCCCATTACGTCCTATTTTTTTGTCTTCTCATCTAGGGCACTAAATGAATTGACTGAACGAAAACTAGCTTTTTATGATAATAATAATAATGATAACAACATTGCGCGGTAAAAAAATACTGCTTATTGTCCTTTCTGATGTAGATGACCCCCCAAATCTAAATACGACCATCCCCATATTTGCCAACCTTCGGGGAAAAAAGAAGATTCTACTAGATGTAGTATATACACTCCTGTTTGTGAAAATTGCAACACCACGAAGGACTTACACGAGTGAGCTGAAAATTGCAGGAAATGTAAAGTAGGGCATGATATGCAAATGATTAGAATTGCAGACCGGTAGCGCTAGCGTATGCTGAGCAGCGCCTTCTGAACGGCGGAACGAACCGAATATAAATAGACGGCTGTAGCGAGGCGTGTATGATTATCAGTGGTTTTATGCTAGAGTAAACGTTAACTGAATCTTTACTATGCCTCGTCGACGAAAGAAAGCGAAATTTGAGCAAATTTCGGAGTTTGAACGGGGCAGAATCGTCGGCCTTCGTGAAGCTGGATTGCCTTATCGTGCAGTAGCCGCTCGTGTGCAGCGTAACAGCAGCACAATCATGCGTGTTTGAAAGCAGTGGACGGACGAGGGTCGGACAGCTTGGAAATCCGGGAGTGGACCCCGAAATGTGACGTCAGCTTGTGATGACAGACACCTGGTGCATATGGCGCTGACGGACCGCACAGCTTCTTCTAGACAATTGGCAGCACAGTGGTCAACGGCTACAGGTGTTTCATTGTGTGCTTCATCAATTCGGAGACGTCTGCTGCAGCGTGGGCTGCGAGCAAGGATTCCTTTATACAGGATTCCTCTCACGCAAAACCATCGCCGCCTGCGGCTGCAATGGGCCGATGTGCATAGGAGCTGGCGTGCTGATTGGCAGCAGGTCGTCTTTTCTGACGAATCTCGCTTCAATTTGTGACACCATGATGGCCGAATTCGTGTCAGGCTCTATGCTGGTGAACGGCACATTCCGGAGGGCATTATCGAACGCCACAGTGGACGAACACCCGGAGTTATGGTCTGGGGTGTCATAGCATATCATGGAAGATCACAATTGCTACGAATTTTGGGCAATTTGAACAGTACCCGGTACATAAACGAAGTTTTACAGCCCCAAGCTATTCCTTTCCTGCAACGATTGCCAGTTGCTGTATTCCAGCAGGTTAATGCCCGTCCGCATGTCGCCAGGACTGTCAAATCCTACCTTGATACGCAGCAGGTATAGCTTGTTCTTTGGCCTGCATGTTCCCCGGATATGTCACCGATTAAACATGTGTGAGATTTCGTTGGGCGGCGTCTCGCTCTTTATCCTTGTCCTGTTGCTTCGACAGACGAACTTTGGTTGCGCATACAAACAATATGGAATACTCTTCTGCAGGCAGATATTCAAACTTTATTTCACTCCATGCTGAGTCGTGTAGCAGCTCTTATTGCGGCGCGTGGTGACCACACAAAATACTAATTTCTACCTCTTTTTATTGTTTGTTTGTTTTGAAAATGTAATCATTTATTTGTACCATTACCACTCAACTGTGTATTAAGTTTCATTCAACTATGACGCTTCCTTCATGGTGTTGCAATTTTCACAAACAGGAGTGTAGATCACTCCCCAGCGACATATTTCACTTCAAAGTTATTACATTAAGTTATTACATTATGCTTTTAAATGAAATAGAATTTTTTTTGTTAATTGGTAGCAGGGCGATAAGTACAAAATACTGCAAATGAAAAATCAACGCTTAGAATTCGGTACATTCCTCAATCTCCACCAAAATAGTAACAACAAAAAAATTAATAAATAAACTCAGGTGTAAAATCATAAATGAATTTTAAAAATTAAATATAAAATAAGTAGGTATAACATGTTAAAATAACTTCAAACTTTTAAAACAACTGAAATATTTTCAAGACGCAAAATAATCTAAATCTGCTGCAATTTTCAACAAAGCATGTGTTTCGTTGAACATGCACGTGTGAAAATTTTCCAAAAATAAATTTTAACAAAACGAGGTATTAATTGGTAAAATTCGTATGAGTACAACACTTGCACAAGAAGTACTTCACAAGTTGTACAACGAATGCACAATTTCTTCGTTACAATGAATTTTTTGAAATTAAAAAAAGGGGGGGGGGGATTTTTCTAAAAAAGAAAGAAAAAAAAACCGTTTTTTTTTTTGAAAATAATCGGATTTGTCTAGGAGAAAAAATCCAGTTTTGGCAGCGACAAATAAAAACGAGACAAAAAGAGTACACGGCAGGTATTGGTATGCCTTTTTGTGGCTTACCTACATGCTATTCTTTGGGAAAAAATGGCGCAGAATCGCACAAAAATGCAGTTTTATCGCAAGTTGGTCCAGAAAACTTATTTTTGCGCTTTAACGAACGAAAAGCTTCTGAGAAACGAAAAAGTGGTCAGCAATGAACGCTATCTACTGAAGTTTAGGATTAATCCACTGGAGTTAGGGTTAAAATTTCAACTATCAAAATATCACTAAACTGGCAATTGCTTCGTTCAAATGTTGAAGCAATTTTCACCCGTCATACTTTGATTTTCCAGTATTTTAACAGTTTTTATTGCATTTTTTTTCCTTTTCAAGATGCTAATTTCTTATTTAAAATACGGAGCATGAAAGTACGCTATATTATATTACTAAGTCGGGTATCCAATTATCAATGCGTAAAATAGGTTTGTAGAATGTTTAATAATGTCTGTGAATGAACTAGTTAAAAAAAAAAATATCATCCTTATCTTTAACTGTCACATCGATTAGTGTTTCTTGATTTGTATTGTTAACGTTACAAAGCAAATTGAAGTATCGTCAAGAACTGATTCAATGTTTTTACAATTTCAAGACAAGTTGACTTAGGATTTAAAGATAGAGTGTTAATAACAAGCAGTCAAAATTGCATAAATCGATCAAACATAGTTTTCTCTGAATAACTGTAAATTACTCCAAGAATCCACAAACTATAAAGAAATCTGTGAAATAGAATTCAGTGACCCTTCTATAAGATAAGACCCATATATAATGATTGTATTACAAAGGACTGATAATAATATACATTAAAAAATAGCAAGTTTATCCTCATATATATATATATATTAGCCAATTCACTGATCAAGTAACGCTCCTGACGTCATCAAAAATAAAACTCGCGCCACAGCATGATATTTTGATAATATTTTTTGGTAACGTTCGACATGCAATGAAACGCTTTGTTTTGACAAGGCTGAACTGGATCCGGTAACTTAACTGCTTTATTGGAAAGACTAATTTTAGAAGAATGAAGTAACGAAAAAGTGGTCAACAATTAACGCAATCTATTGGAGTTTAGGGTTAATCCACTGGAGTTAGGGTTAAAATTTCAACTATCAAAATATTATCAAACAGGCAATTGCTTCGTTCAAATGTAGAAGCAATTTTCACCCGTCATACCTAGACGGGCGATTTTATAGTTATTAATAATTTCATAAATGATAAATAACGTTTAATTGCTTTGAATTAAGAATAATTTATTTATTAAGAGTGAATAAGATGAAATAGGAGAACAGACATCGAATTTATGTATCATGTTAACACGTAATTTTCCCGTTTGACTTACGACTGCAATAAAATAGGAATGGAAAAGAGGGAACGACGAAAATAGCTAGAATAAGAAACCTGATCCTCTTATTTAAACAAAATGTCTGTTACTCGAAACACTGATTAATTTGTTCTGCTTGACTGTAATTTCAGAACGTGCTTTAACAGCAAAATAATGTTAACTGAGATGGCAGTCTAGCAAGAAACAGCTTAGAGTATGCAACGTTTCATTTAAGCTCTCAGAAGCATTCATTTAGTAAATAAAGCTTAATTTCAATTTGACTTTACTTCCGATTCGTGTCTCATAATTTCTTAGAAAATTAAGTTTATATCTAGCAATAAGATAAGGAATTTTCCTACTTTTAATAACACTGATGTAACAAAAATATTTGAAACTTTTTTTTTTAGGTGATATGAAATTTAAAATTATGTGTTTAATAAATAAAAGTAAGAAACATTGCTTCTTTTCTGGTTTAAAACTATAACTTACAGAGATGCTGTTACATAAATTGAATAGCAAAGAAACACTTAACCATAATGTTACGAGTTCAGCCAGTTCAGGAAATTCTTTAAATGACGACACAGTTCTTGAGAAAAAAACACAGAAGATTTATTTACAACTATTGTACAAGAAATATCGTTAGCAACTACTAAATTAACCATAGCAATTAGGCAAATTAACACCGTAAACGCAACGATGGCACATCCAAATACGCAAAAACACAGCGCAAAGGCTAATACACACAGAGCTAAATACATACTCTCAGCGCAACGGCTCTCAAATATTCCAGAAAATCCTACACCGTTCTACCACTTTCTCATATTTTCTTTTTATTCCATTCACAAATATTATCATTCAGAAAGGGGGCACCGTATACTTCAGTCGAATGTTAGGGGGTTGTATGTGCATTACAAGAAACTATTTACAGGTTACGTTACTAAGATAATTTTAGATGAAAAATAATGGAATAAACGCCAAATTTGGCCAGATTATAACAAATTAATCACAAAAATAATTACTATTTACAGAATTTGTAACAATAATTTAACTCTTATAAATTCATATTTTTGTTAAAAACTTTGGAACAAGCCATTAACAACCTTTTTATAAAAGTATTTTGCAATTCAGGAGTCTCTAAACTGTTTTGTTCATTGATCCCAAAAAAATTCCCTCTTCTTTCTTATTGGCCCCCTCAAAAAATTTAAAAAAAAAACAAATCTTTTTGCTAACGAAGTGATTTGATTTATTTTGAAGACATGAAATCGCTACATAAATTAAAGAGAAGAAGGTAAGTGCTTCACAACGCTTGTAGTAAGAGCAATAATTGTTACGAAATTTGTTTGCGCAATCGCGTCTACGCTCAATTCATTTCTTTGTCATAAAAAGAAATTGATCGTTAAATATATTAACTGTGTGTATCAATGTTAAAGCACAGCTAATATGACTGAATCCATATTAACTATATGCGAGTTTTGAAATACAATAAAATCCCGTTACAACGATCTTCAAGGGACCGCAAATTTTGTTCGTTGTTACGGGAATTTCGTTGTAATGGAATTTAAATAATGTAATTTCAACTATATAGGGACTGAAAATATATTTCGTTGAAATGGAAACTTCGTTGTATTGGTATTCGTTGTAACGGAATTTCACTAAGGGAAAGACCGCCCTGCTAAGTCTTGGATATATTTGCTCAAAATTTATTTTTGTCCGAAATTTAATTCGCTTATACTATGAAACTTCAAACTAAAAACATGTTTATGATTAAAGTGAAAAACCAACGTAAATAAAGCAACGTAAATAAAATACAGCATGTAGCTATTTCAATTCTTTAATGGAGCCTTTTCATAAGCGCAAAAAGCTCACCAACACAACCAAAAGTCGTGAGAGAGTTGGTTTTCTACTTTAATCATACTGTAGCACAAAACTTATATGATAATGTTTCATAAAAACGCGTTTTAAACAAAAATCGTATTTATTTCGATTAATAAATGAGTGATTGAATAGCAGTGGTATTCATCGACCTTAATCGACCCCTTATTATACTATATCTGCCCCCTCGATCTCAATATCTACCACTTTGATGATTCCTGGTGTAAAAAAAAAAATAATAAAAATAAAAACTGGTAGAACTTTTATGGTTCTACTTAAAAATAAAAAACAGGTCTAATCAGTGAACAACCGCAATATTTTCTAGGCGTTATCCTTTTGGAATTGTAAAGAAGGAAATAACTGTAGTCGATTCATTTAAGAAAAACAAAAACACTAAAAAAGGTTACTAAAATAGTTTACGAGCTATTTATTCGCTGGGATGTGTTGTCACACTGATTTGACATTAAGTTTTTTTTTTTCAAGATTTTTTTAAAATAAAAACAATTATTCAATAAAAACAAAAAACCCGACTGCGTAAAAACCAAAAAGACTAAAAAGTAAAAAATGTAAGCCCAGTAGTTTAAAGTGTTATTAAGTAATACTGAGTAACTACACCAATCAAATAGTTTTATAATCGATACACACATAAGACAAATCATAAATTCAAAAGCACAGTAGAAAGATCAACAGTCCGGCCCATTCCTTTTTGACCAATCAAGAAACCCTGTAAAATTTGAATGGACCTCGACTGTTGATCCTTCTATTCTGCTTTTGAATTTATGATTTCTCTTATGTGTGTATATCGATTATAAAACTATTTCAATGGTGTAGTTATTCAGTAGCACTTAAAACCATTCTAAACTACTGGGATTATATATATATATTTTAGTTTTATTTGGTTTTTATGCAGTCGAGTCTTTGGTTTTCATATAATAATTATTTTTATTTTACACTTTTTAGTTAATTAAATGATTTATGTTAATCAAATAAATAGATTCACCTGTAAATTTTTTCCCTTGCCAAGCTCCTAACGGAATTGGTTCATTATCTTCTCTTCTCCAAGTTATATTTGGCGTTGGGTATCCTACTGCTTTGCAAGTGAGAGTGACATTTGCACCTTCTCTTACGATTACGTCACTGCTGCTTCCTTCGTCCAATATGTCTGGAGGTACTAGTATGGAAACAGAAAGTACAAATTATGATAAAAAATGATTTTTTTGAATATGACGGTTAAAGTATGAAAACTAGGGTTATGAATTAATTTTTTTTTAATTTGCAGATCAATTATTTATTTATTTATTTTTTTGATGCAGAGTCAGAAAATAAAAATTATTTTGCTCAATTTTTTTAAAAAAAGTCTCTGGATTACCACTAACTCACACTTATTATTAAATATAATATTTTGACAAAACTATCAACATATTTTGTCATCCCTTTTATCGAAAATGGCACTATGACACTACTTTTTTAGTTGCTACAGGTTAGTACCTTACGTTTAAGACAGTAAACTTGAAACGGATTGGGCGGGATTTTTTTTTTTTTTTGAGCTGCAATATAATAGTTGTTTCGAAATCAAGACACAAAAGCTCATCAATTATAATCACAGAAGATAAAAACGAGCTGATGTGTGCATCACATGACTTCCTTTTACTCCAATTAAATGTCATTTTCTCATTATTGGCAGTTTTAATGTGATTCAACAGTTTACTCTCTAAATATCAATAAACAGTGGCCAAATTGAAACCAGATTAAAAATAATAATAATAATAAAAACTGGCAAAATTTGTCGCCAAGTTGGCGACAAAACTTGGTGACCAAAAGACTGGCGATACATCGCCAAGTGTCTGCCAAATTATAACACCACTTGAGTTCACATCGAAATTAATAATGATTTCCCCCCCCCCAAAAGGGGCAAAAGACCCCCTTTGGAGCATCCGAATGCAACCAAAAAGGGAGGTGCACAACTAGACCTCACTAGGAGTCTAAGTACCAAATTTCAACTTTCTAGGACATTCCGCTCTTGAGTTATGCGACATACATACACGCATGCGCACATACATACGTACATACAGACGTCACGAGAAAACTCGTTGTAATTAACTTGGGGATCGTCAAAATGGATATTTCGAGTGTCTGTTCGTTCCTAGGCATATATCCACGTGTGGTCGGGTTGAAAAATAAACTCAACATTCATTCGGGGGTGAGCAAAATGGAAATTAAGGCCGATTTTTGAGTGAAAATTTTTTCGCGAATACAATACATCCTTCTTTGTAAAAGGAAGTAAAAAGGCATTAAAATTTAATTCATAATACCAGTGAACACAATAAGGGACACCAGGTACAATTGACACACATTTTACCTTCTGATTTTTCAATTTCTTTTTACTAATGCTACGTACTAAAATAAAATTTCAGACAATACTATAACTATTTTCCTATCAAATAATGATTCCAACATATTCGTTGATGTAATTTACTTCACATAAAAAGAAACAACTTCAAAGTGTATCAACTATACCTAACGTGGGTCAAGTTGATACACAAATGAATACGCTCTTATACTGACATAGCAACGAAATGAAGTTTTTAGGGTTTTTTTACTTCCTTTTACAAAAAAGGAAGTATTGTATTCGCGAAAAAATTTTCACTCAAAAATCGCCCTTAATTTCCATTTTGCTCACCCCCAAATGAATGTTGAGTTTTTTTTTCGATTCGACCACATGCGGAAAAGTGCCTAAGAATGTATAGACACGCGAAATATCCATTTTGACCATCACCGAGGTAATTACAACGACTTTTCTCGTGACGTCTGTATGTATGTGCGTATGTGTGTATGTGCGTATGTGCGTATGTATCTCGCATAACTCAAAAATGGTATGTCCTAGAAAGTTGAAATTTGGTACATAGACTCGTAGTGGGGTCTAGTTGTGCACCTCCCCTTTTGGTTGCTTTCGGATGTTCCTAAGGGGGTCTTTTGCACCTTTTTGGGGGGAAATCATTGTTAATATCAATGCAAACTTAAGTGGTGTTATAATTTGGTAAACACTTGGTGACGTATCGCCAAGCTTTTGGTCGCCAAGTTTTTTCGCCAACTTGGCGACGATTTTTTTTTTTTTCAATTCCTCTTTTGTGGCGCAAATTGTATTACGAAAAAATTTTCACTCAAAAATCGACCTTAACTTCCATTTTACTTACCCCCGATTGAATATTGAGTTTTTTTTTTTCGACTCGACCACACGTAGATAAGTGCCTAAGAATGTATAAACACGAGAAATAACCATTTTGACGATTCCCGAGTTAGTTACAACGAGTTTCCTCGTGACGTCTGTATGTACGTATATATGTGCGGATGTGCGTATGTATGTCGCATAACTGAAGAACGGTATGTCCTAGAAAGTACGTACACTCCTAGTGGGGTCTAGTTGTGCACCTCTCCCTTTTGTTGCATTCGGGTGTTTCTAAAGGGATCTTCCGCCCCTTTTGGGGGGGGGGGGTAATCATTGTTAATTTTGATGTGAAATCAAGTGGTGTTATAATTTGGCGGACACGGCGATATATCGCCAGACTTTTGGTCGCCAAGTTTTGTCGCCAACTTGGCGATAAATTTGGCGAGTTTTTTAAAAATCTGTATTAATTTGGTCACTGTTGGTGATATTTAGAGCGTAAGATATTGAATCACATTGAAATTGCCAGTAATGGGGAAATGACATTAAATTGGAGTAAAAGGAAGTCATGTGATTCACACATCAGCTCGTTTTTACTTCCTTTTACAAAAAAAGGAAGTATGGTATTCGCGAAAAAATTTTCACTCAAAAATCGGCCTTAATTTCCATTTTGCTCACCCCCTAATGAATGTTGAGTTTTTTTTCGATCCGACCACACGTACATACGTACCTTGTGGTTTTTCTCGTGACGTCTGTATGTTCGTATGTATGCGTGTATGAGCGTAGGTATGTCGCATAACTCAAGAACGGTATGTCCTAGAAAGTTGAAATTTGGTATGTAGACTCCTAGTGGGGTCTAGTTGTGCACCTCCCTTTTTGGTTGCATTCGGGTGTTTCTAATGGGGTTTTTTCCACCTTTTTTTGGGGGGAATTCATTGTTAATTTCGATGCAAAGTCTAGTGGTTTTATAATTTGGCGGACACTTGGCGATATATCGCCAGTCTTTTGGTCGCCAAGTTTTGTCGCCAACTTGGCGAAAAATTTGGCGATTTTTTTTTAATATTTAAATCTGGTTTCAATGTGGCCATTGTTGGTGATATTTAGAGAGTTAACTCTCGAATCACATTAAAATTGCAATAATGGAGAAATAACATTAAATTGGTGTAAAAGGAAGTCATGTGATGCACACTTCAGCTCGTTTCACACGATACTTTAATATAACACAATATGCTCGAAGATTTCATCTGAGTCAGATGGTAATCGTAAATTTGATTTTCATTTAATACAAACACGAATGGATATCTCTACCGAAATACGCTCTTTCAAATATTTCAAAATGAATTTCCTTCTTTTGAATTTCTTCTGCCATTTCTAGACATTTCTGGGAAAGGAAAAACACTTAAAAAGTGTAATTATTACACGGTATCAACTTGACCCAAGCATAATTTATCAGTTTGATCTAACAACGCTATTACGTTAACTCAAAAAACAGCTTCAAGCAAAACAATTTCTATTACAAAAATCATGCCTCCTATTCAAAGAACACAGTAGTATCTTGCTTAATATGATATAATTACTGAAACACCCTATACGACGCACAGTGGAGTATTTGACTGAAAATCCTGGCCAAAACTAGTTTGAAATTTTCACCCTTCTGAAGGCGACATCCTTGTGTGCGTTTGTGCGCTGTACGGCGAAGCTATCCCACTTATAGACATGAAACTTGGTATACAAGTTGTCTGAAATGTCTAATGTTACAATTTGAAACTCGATTTTTAAAATTTGAATTAGAAAATGAAATATTTAATATTTTATCCACGGTTTAGACTTTTGCATGTTTACGACCGTAAAAACGATCCTAGTAAACGTAGAAAAAAACCCTATGCATCACTAGATAGGAAAAATAATTTTCTTCAAGATTATGGTTTGTTTGAAGTTCTAACGTAATGAACCGAATTTCTAAGAATTTACAAAGGGAGGTCACTTTTTCGACTTTTTTCAATTATTCAATCTATGTAAACTAAAATTCTTGCATCCAATATTCTAATAATGTTATGGCTCTGAAACTTTTTAAGGAAATAATATAAACACCTTACCTTCATCTACAGCGAAAACGGTGAAGTTATGTTCTTTCACTGATTTATAATGAATTTTTTTTCAATGAGTTGAAATAAAAATTTTCAATAATTTTCACTCGATCCGAAATGAATGCCACGGTTGGCTCTTTGCCAATAATGCTTAGACAAGTGATAAGTAAACATGTTCTATGCGAATTGCTGTTTTCCTTTGAAGATATGTAATTAAGTGCACTGTTCGAGGGGGGAAAAGAGCAAAAAGCGGTTAAAAAAATCCTAGTATTCTGTACCAAAACACTAATTTGAAACCAAAAAAATAATCAATTTCATTCTTTTCGTTTGGTTTCAATTATTAAAACCATGAGTTAATCATGCACAAAAAGAATTAAAGACAAGAGTTTCGGGGTTACAAATAACCTTTTTTCTATTGAAAAAAAAAAAAAAAATGAACTAGGATATTATAACTGTAAAAACACTCGAAAATGGATATTCAAAAGCTCTTTGTTTTTGAATTGTATATATTGTACTCGTACCTTGGGTCGATCCTTAGTTTTACATCGTGTGATGTGTCCCGCTAAAAATTGTACGAACAAATTTGGAACTAAAATTTTATATAACTTTAATTTCACAATGAGTAGGTAAAATGTCTTAAATATGGACAGCTCGCTAGCGCAGGAACGTTAGGAGACAATTACAATCGTCTCCTAACGCTAGCAAGTGTGTGGGGGGGGGGGGATTTCCCCCTTTTTTCTACGTATAAGGAGGAAAGACCCCCTCCCCCGGCACATTATTTGCAGCAATGAGCTGAAAAAATATAAATATTTATTTATTTTATCTAAAATCTGTCTCAATTTTAAGGAAGAGCAAATTTTCTTAGCGAGATCACAAAATAATTTAATTTATTAACTCATTAACGTACATGAGAAAATTAACATAACTGAAGGCAAACACATGTTTTAGGGGTGCAGTGAATATCTTTAGCGATGCATAAAGGTAAGCGTTTTCGAAATTAATTGGATGATTCTCATTCCATAACTTACATCTTTACACATTGATGAAGCGGTTTCTCATAACCATGAAACTCGTGTCTGAAATTTTATTGTTGTTTGTGCGCTCAAATATGTCGATCTTTTCATTCAGTAGTACTTATGATAACTTTTTTGCAAATTTATTAAATCTTTGTAGGTAAATTCAGTTTAAAATCATGACTTGTCACAAAAAGATCGGATTATGGATTTTTTTTAAAAAAATCATTTAAAAAAAGGGCAGTTGTAGGCGGAAGATTTTTTTGCTGAAATTAGCACTAGAGACTTTGCCAAATACGATGCAACTTTCAAAACAGCCCGACCATGCCCGACACCCATTTAAAAAGCTTTCTCTAGTTATAAATTAAGGCGAAAAGCCTTTAAAAATCTCACGTACCAAGTTTTCTTTATTTTTTTCACTAAAAGAAAATAAAAATATTTACTTTGATTTATAATTAGCACTAAGCCCTGACATTTCTTTATACCGTAAAATTGGTTTGGTTCAATTCCATTCATTTGGAAAGCCACAAAAAAATCTACATTGAAACGTAATAATTAAGCTGAAACGTAACAAAAAAGCGAAAATTCTTATAGAAATCTCATTTTTCACTGAGGCTATGAGCAATTGTATGTGATTCAAGTTTCCAAAACAGGTGCCGATCGATGCACCAGTTAGTCAACTATCATGGAATAAATTTTCATAAAAATCGGGTAAATTTTTAATTTTGGACTTTTGGCCAGGATTTTCAGTCAAATACTCCACTGTGCGACGGTTGAAAACAAATCATAAAAATTTGCTTTTGTGCTCAAAAACGTTTCTTTACGAATAACTCACAAAAAAAAAAAAAAAAAAAAGACGCGTTCTCTACTTGCTTACGTAGGACGGATGAACATAAGCTGGTTGCTTACTCCACAATGATTCAAAGCACATACGTAGTCGAAAAATAAATACCCTTGTATCAACTTACTTCTGTATCAACTGGACTCGGTCTCCCCTAATGTTTACAGTAAGTGTGTTAAAAGAATTAGTTTTATTATGGAAAATGTACTTCGTTATGCTTGTTGTGTTTTTAATTAAGACTTGAGGAACTGCTTGATACCGGAGCAAAAGCGGAGAAGTTTTCACGATTTAATTGCTTCCTTTTTATCCCTTGGCAGCTTTAAGATAAGAAAACTGCTCGACTGCTCACCCTCTCCCCCCGCCCCTCAAAAATGTATTTAATTAAGTATTTACAATTACTCTCATTAAATACATGGTGTTGCCCAATGATATCCCATTGCGGGAAATTAAAGAATAAAAATCTTTGAAACTGGCAAAAGTCTTAGCTTTTTTTGCATTAAATATAGAGTTAAAAGTCTATTTTTTTTCGTTGACATTGTAGAGATGATTTTTACACCGAATTTTTAAAACTCAGGAGAAATATTAATTCGAGAATTATAAAACTTCAGATTGTTACTCTTAAAAGATTTATTTAGTCTCATTTATCGCCAAGAGATTGCATCATCGTGATGCTAAGAAAAAGAGTAAGGAAAGGGGGGCACATATGAACATGTTTTGTTTGACTAGATAAATTCGCAAAAAAATCTTGAAAAATTGTCATATAATAAGAGTTCTAGTCCTACCTCTTGGCCAAACTTTTAGAGCAATGAGCCATTTTATATTTCTGTGGGGACAACTTAATTTTAGCAGGTGCTGTATATCATATTTTCACTGTCACGTGGTAGCATATTTTAAACTAAATGACAAGCCAAACTTAATTCTTGCAAACTATTACATGAATGTTCTAGTAATAATGTAACAGTGTTCACATTTAATATATTAAAATAAGAATTCTTTATTTTTGCGAGTTATTTTTAAGGTAAATGATGGGGCACTTGTGAATATACGAGTAACATCTAGGGGTACATGTGAACAGTTCCCATATCTTCTTCGCAATATTAATATCAGTGTAGAGTATTAAATGTGTTAAAAATATGTAAATATTTATAACTATTATTTTTCTATAATCAGTTTGTAAAGTTATTGTTAATAATAATTATTATTAAAAATTTATTTATTTATTTTTACTACAAAGATGGACAACAATTTAGGATTATAATAACACATAGAATAAAAATATACAAAATAGTTTTATTTAACTCAAATCAGAAGTTAAAAATAATTTTTAAATACATTATCATACTCTGTATGAAGTTGAAAAGAAATATATACCAAAAGTATTTTTTACATAATAAAATATTTTTTGTACTATGTAGTCTTATAAGTTTTTTTTTCTTGTCTTTAAACAGGCTACGTGACTTTAAAATTTGACAGTGAGCAGCGTAATATATTTCGGAAAAACACATATTTTCTTAATAAAAATTACTGCACAACTCAAATCAACACAGTAGGTTGTAAAACATTCAATGTAGTTGGTATATGCGCATAATGTTTCTTATAAAAGAGATTTTCTTTGAAACATGATACTTGTCCTGCATTTGAAAATCTTGTTCGCATGTTCGATTCTTGTTCGCACCAAGTTTGATCACCCCTATCCCCCCTATAGGGACGCATGTGAACAATTGAAGACATTTCTTTTTTAAATAGCAGAAATTAAAGAAATAAATTTTAAAAAATCAAAAAACAATCCGTGACACTAAGAATAGACTAACCAACCATGGGGGCGTTTTTGCGCTGAGAAATAGATAACATTTTTTGAAAAATAAATGAATGAAAAAAATTGTTTAAGTGTGCCACCCTTTCCCCTATGTTCAATTATAACAGAAACGGTCATTTTCATGTCAAAACATAAATAAATAAATACATAGAACTATGAAGCTTTGCTATTCATGCATCGCAAAAATAATTTTTCTCTTTTTTAACAGGAATGATTTAACTGTACCGTTTAGTATTAAGTCGTAAAAAAATCTACAAGCAAAGTTTATGTTTCTTACTTCAAAAGTTGTGTATAAGAGCAGCATTGGAAGCATTTTTTGAAGAGTTTAATATTTTAGATAATTATCTACAGAGCTTACTTATTTTATATAATTATCGATCATTATTTCAGCGCAAGTTTTTGAAAGTTTCTTAAGAAACGTATCATTATTTCCGGAAACAAATAGAAACAACGTTCTTGTTACTAAAAGCAAAATTGTTATTTTCTTGAAAAAACAGTTTAACTAAACGTTATACGCTTTATAAAAGCTAATTACTCTCCTGCTTAGACGATAGTTATACTAGTTACGTTAAACTAGATATATTTTTATTGCGTTTTCTTTGCAGATACAAATTATATAAGAATATTTTCCTCTTGGTGTCATACGTAAGTGAATTATCTTCGTTAATTACTCTAAGTTTTCAAATTCTTCTACTAAATTTATGCCTGGTGTTAGGTAGCTTATAAAATAATGATTGCGTAGTCACCCAAAACTTGATCTTTTCAAAACTGTTTCCCTCCGAAAGAAATACCTTTTAATATTTTTTCGTAATTAATTAATTATTTAAATTTATTTTTGGATAATATTTTTACTGCAGAAAATATGAAATTGATTTTCTAGCTTTAAAGTGAAGTTGAATCAACAACACAGCATTAAATACACTCTGTCACAAAAAAAATTATGTGACAGACTTCAAATCGAACCACGATCCCGATACTCGTTGTGTGTGTGTGTGAGAGAGAGAGAGAGAGAGAGAGAGAGAGAGAGAGAGAGAGAGAGAGAGAGAGAGAGAGAGAGAGAGAGAGAGAGAGAGAGAGAGAGAGAGAGAGAGAGAGAGAGAGAGAGAGTCTAGTCTGGCAAATGATAATGAGAAAAGAGCATGGCTTTGCTCGTAGTTATATTAAGGTTGTTTGGTTCGTCTGTATATTTATAGATAACGTATACTATGCGTTAATTTTTTTTTTTTCAAGATCTCTTCATATTTTTGACAGATTTTAAAGTAGCTTAGCAGAAACCAGCAAAAGCCTTAGAAATATTTTAAAAGAGGGATGAAGTTTGTCTTCCTTGCTTAAAACGCAAAATATGACATTTTCCCAAAACTAAACACTATTGTAAAAAGAAGATTGTGATTCAATATTTTAATAATTTACTGAACGTAATTCCATAAAAATTAAGAAAATAAAAGCAGATGACTTTTTTTCAACAATTAAAATATTTTAATTTAAATCCTTTTCAATAAAAGAAAAGCATTGATCACCAAAACAAGATCTTTTTTTAAATATTAAAGAAAGAAAAAAGTAACAAAACAGTTAAAGGGAGTAAAAGACGCAACCATGGTAACATACAAATTTAATTTCCGCTTCGAAAATAATATCCATATATCTTTAATTTTTGATTTTATTACATTATATACTGCACAACCTTACGCACAATATCACTGTCCACACATTAGTTTAAAATCATCAATGAAGCAATAAAGTGAAGAAATGAACCTTCAAAGTTCTCGACATAAAGCATGCTTTTTGTTCTTAACTGTAGGGGAATTTCGGGGCAGAGTGAAATAGTTTAGATTACTTACTTTTTTTCAAAATGGACAAGTTGGAAATTTTTCTTGTAAATTACGGTGCATTAAGAAAAGACGATAAATTTTATAATATAACTTGAATTGAAACATTATTTTTCATTTATGGCAGTTAATTTGTACCTCCAGAGAAAGGTGGAAATTTTCCACTTTTTTTCATTGGGCAAAGTGAAAAATAAAATATTTTTCTAATGAAATATTTTATATCTGATTATTAAAGATATTTTTGATCAAATTAATGAGTAAATAAAATGATAAATGAATAAATAAAAAGGAAATAAAGCAAAAAAAAAAAAAAATGAGTTAATAAATGAGAAAAAGAAATCAGTTAATAAAATAGGGAATGAATAGGAAAATTAGTGAATGAATAAATAAATAAGAGAATTATTAAATAAAGAAATGGAAACGAAATAATTAAAAAATAAATACGTAAGTGATTTGAAAAAAGATTGAATTAGTAAATGAAATGAACTATTTTGCCCCATCCACTTTGCTCCGCACGCATGCACTTCACTAACTGTAAAAAGCATTTGAAATACAAAAAAGCTTACCCCCTCCCCCATTGACAAATAAATATTGCACCGAATACTAGAAAGTCTCAATTAATATTTTAAATGTTAATAACCAAAACTTCATTATTTAGTAACAACAAAAATAATTTTTGACTTAGAGGATGTGGTTTAAATAAGGGCCACTCACTGAAAATGAGGGAAGGGGGTTGTGCGCAGTCGCAAAAATGGAACCGAATGAATCAACAAGAAGAGGCAAAAGCGTAGTGAGCAAATGACCTTAATTGCTAAAGCACGTGCTTTCTCAGGAACTGTTTTACAAGAAACACTCGCTTTTGAAGAACTCAAAACTTTTCGAAGCTTGCACAAGTTAATTTATATCTTTCTAATTTATACAGCGAAAAAAGTGGTTTTCATCGAAAAACAAAGTAGATTATATGAGCTTTCTTTTAGTTCACTTGATTTGAAATAGCTGTTTTTTTAGTGATGGCTTAGTACATCATAAACTAAAAGTACTGCGTGGTCTAAAAACGAGCTACCGATAGTGGTCAAAAACGAGCTAACCCGTTTATAAACCACCATTATTATCCCGTTTTTAGACCACGCTGTTTTCGATACTTGAAAGTTTTGTCTTAATATAATGATTTAAATTATCTCGCGGTCAGGCACTGGGGGGGGGGGGGGGAATTTATTTATTTATTTTATTTCCTTTTTTTTTGGAGATAAAATAGTCTTTCCTCAAGTGGCCCGTTTTTGGACCGCTTCTTGAAAAACGTGATTTTGCCTTTTTTCGTAATCATGAAGTTTTAAAACACTTAAAACTGGTGTAATGGTTTTTGAACCCTAGGATCACCTTCATGAATGTTTTTAAGAGTTATTGGCACTAAAATTATCCCTTTAGCGTGAACAGGTAAATCAGTAGGTAGAAAATGAAAGAGGTGGCCCGTTTTTGGCTCACTTTCTCTACGACAAAATATTACAGTACAAGTATCAGTTTTTGAAATTTGCTGGTGTTATCATGTTCTTTGATTTTCAGGGGTAATTTTTTCCTGACTGGAACATACTACATGCATTACTACATAGTTAAAATATTACTAGATAGGTGGCGTTAAAAACAGAGTAATTATTTCACCATTTCACTTTACCCCGCTATTTCACTTTGCCCCACATTCCCTTACTTGTGCAGAGATCGGAATGAACTACACATGGTTTAAATCAACAACATTTCAGAGCATTAAAAATTCCCGAGAGCTTTTCCTTGATTTTTTTTTGTCACTTTGTGAAGTCTTTCTTTGGACATCCGTACTCTGGTTGTGTGTTGTACGATTTGTTCGGTAGTAAATCTTTTAGGTAGTTTTAATGAATACACATTTCTATGTGCTCGTAAACTTGAATACTTATGTATTCGAATGTCTGAGAATGTCTGAATGAATGAGAGAAAAGAAAACTTATTAGTGTAGTCATTTTCGGGTAGTGTGTTGTGAGATTTTGTGGTTTATGAAAATTGTACTGCAGTTCTTTTTAATTTCGTATTTAAATCTGGTTAAAATATGTATATTTCAGTGCATTCAAACTCGCTTTTAACGAGCGCAAAGGGACCGCGATATTTGTTTGTTATAACCTACTGCTCGTAAAAAACGTGTTCATGAAAAAAAAAACATAAAAATCAATTCTAGTTCCTTTTTTTCTTCATTTTAAAAATGAAGAAAACCTTAGAAAACCTTCCCTGTGTTCCAAAGAAGTTGGTTACTTTGTTTTGAACGGTCTGAATGTTTCTTTCTTATATTATTGTTTTTGAAGAATATACATACACACACACATTAAATGCTTCTTTACTCCACAAACTAAAAAACTGCTGTCATTGCTTGTTCTCAGGATTTATGGTTAATCACTAGCTTCAGTTGGTTGGAAAATTTACCAAAAAAGGCTAAGCTAAGCTGGAAATCAATAGAAATTTTATGAATCGCAAAAATAATGCTCGCTTTAAACGAGGTTTGCTCGTTAAAAGCGAGTTATGCTCCCATAGACTTAGCATTGTACCAACCAGTTATTTCTGATTTCCTCGCTAAATCCGGGTTTTTGTTAAATCAGGGCTCGTTATAAGCGAGTTCCACTGTATTTACTTAAAGGAAAAGTGCATAAACTTTTTCAGGACAAACTTTCTTTTCCCAAAAATACTTTCATATCATTCTTTGAAAACACCTATATTAGGGTGGTTTAAAAAAATTTTTTTTTCACCTACAGCCCAGGACATCCCCCATTTTTTTTTACACTAACTAATAGTATTATACTGTAAAAATTTTAACTTCTTACACGGTGCTCAATGACCCCTCAATTTAACATTAGCCGTAGCATAGAAAATGGCAAAAATGTCGAAAAATTCAATTTTCCCAGCTGTTTTTTTTGTAAATGATTATTTTATTGCAATGTATATGCATATTATTAGTGTATATTATAATGTGTAGCACTGTTTTTTCAGTTCAATGCATTTTTTTAACCTCCCTCCCCATACGTTGGAAGTTTGGGGGAAGGGGGTGAGCACCCTCTTTCAGTTGAAATAAGAAGCAGAAATTCTTCCAGTATATTGCTATCCACAAGAGTAAAAATATTGAGGGGTGTCCTGGTATCTAGGAAAACTTTTTTTTTACATGTATTTTTGAACCACCCTAACCTAGATAACCACACCACCTAGAGGACACGGAGAGCCTTCGGCTTGCAAAGCTGAATTAAAAAAAGTCAAATTTCTATCCTAATGAGGTGTCAATTGATCACTAGTGTAGTCTTATTTCAGATGAGTCGATATTTCATCCTTTTACTTACTCATTAATTTTTCAGATTAGAATAACGAAAGTCATTCAGAACCGCACATTAACCCAAAAGCCCTGTAATCACTAATATAATATCTTTTGTGATAAATTTCGTTAATTGATTCTGAATATTAAATTATGGAGATTCAAATCGCTCAATCGGTCATTCAAGGCTTTTTTATGAACCCTAGTATGGACATACAAATGACGCGTCACCTTTGATAATTTTTTTGAAAAAAAAATGAATAATGCTTTAATGTACAGATTTGACAAGAAGCAGCTCACTGCTTTATTATTGCCTTTGTCAGACTACAATGGCGAAACAGAGGAAAAATTACTATTATGGAAAACAGTTAAAAAAATATTTTGAAGGGGACAGCATTAAAAAAAAAAAAAAAATGCAGAAAACAAGATTTTTTATTATTTATTTATTTATGTTTTTCTGTTACAAAGTAGTTAGTCAAAAATTCATTGTTATAGAACAGTTACAGAACATTAAAAGACAAAATATTTTAATTTAATTGAAAACTTAAGTTTAAAATAATTCCGAAAACATTATCGTGCTCTGTATAAAGCTGAACAGCAAGGTATAGTAAGACTAACCTTTACATAACAAAATATTCTTTGTACTATGTAGTGTTATAAGTTTTTTCTTATCTATCCAGTGATCAGAACAGGCTACGAAACCTTAGAATTTGACTCTTTCCAAGCTTGTATATTTTGGAAAAAATATTTCCTTATCGACACATTACTGAACAATATAAATTGACATAGTGTCGGTTAAAAATTCTTTTGTGTAATTGGTATAATTGTTTCACATTCTAGAGTTTTTCTCTGAAACAAGATGATTTTACTGTTTTATTAGTATTTTTTAAATCTATTTCATATGTGCCCTCATATATGGGCACATATAAATAAACTGAAAACATGTTTTAAAAATTCCATAAAGTAAATAAATTATTTTTTAAAAAATCTAAATATCTTCTATGACACGAATAAAAAAACTACTCAATCATGCGGACATTTTTTTCTTGAAATTAATAATATTTTTTTCAAAATAAAGAAACAAAAAGAATTGTTCACATGCGCATCATTTTCCTCTCCTACCTAACAGCCTCTCGATGTTTCGATAGTAAAAAATATAATGCGACAACTGGAAAAAATTAACAGTTGAGTAAATAAATAATTATAAAAAATAAATAAAAACTTGAAAAAATAAGTTATTCCCAGTTACAATCGCCCTAAGATTGCCTCCAAATTTTTCAAAATTGCGTTATCAGTTTGACTGTGTCAATTAACGCTGCGCCTGACGCATTAAAAAATCTGAAACTATTGACGATATCTTTCTGCCATGCGTAAATGATATGCACTTTGGAAAAAAGCTGATGCGGATATAGATATTTTTAACAGCCAAGAAGAAAACAGGTTTAAAAGAAAAATAAATTACAGAAAGAAAAGGAAGCATTATGCTAAGTAAATGTAAGGTTTTAGCAATTTCCTTTTAGATCAATTATTGTAGATCATTTAAAAACCATTTTAGAAATGAAAGAAAAAAAATAAATTAAAAATAAAATGTGTTCTAATTAAAAAACACTGCTCAAAAGCTATTTTCTATCTTTTGCCCCACCTTTTTGTTTTTGATAAACTGCTCCATTCCCCTCATTTTTTGAATTTTTATCTGTTCCTTAGTCGTTTTTTAAAATTCAAATACATATTGTGCAACAAAAATACATATATGTATTAAAAGTACACAAACCTAACGACATCCAGAATATTACAGGATTTTTTTCTTTAAAATAGTTTCGCTGCGCTGTAGGATTCAGCCAGCTACTTTTGAAAACGTTAAACGTCTTGCATTGCTGTAAAAGTAGCTTTTATTCTAAGTAAATTCACGAAATTGGAAATATGATTATATATTAATGCCCCATAAGATAAATGTCAGTAAACATTTCTAAATTATGAAACATTTTCTGAAATTCTTACCGAGGACATCAAGATATCCGACTTGACTTTTCATCGGTGCAGTGTTAATTTGGCACATATATCCACCTTTGTCTGATTCTTGAACGTTTCGAATCTGCAGGATGAAATTTCTGTTATCACTATGACTTAGACTTATGCGATAATTTCGAGTGATGATATGATGATAAATTGTTAAAATGGCTTTCGTTTCCACTTTGATCCATGCCGCCTGCAAAAAATGATTTATTATAATTTATACATATTCTCACTTTTTCTTTACATGCACTACAAAGCTCACACATACAACCAATATCTATATATATACGTATTGGGTAACATGAAATCATCGCCTACTACTTATAACGTGAGTAAGTCAATATCCAAATTCCATGTCCTTTTATCTCCGTGTGTTAAATATTTTAACATTACATTTAAAAATTCCGTATGCTTTTTCTTTTAAAAATGCAGTTTCTAGTATAGAAGCAATAAAAATGTGAAATGCACTTTTTAAAGTAATGAGTTGAAAATGTTTTGATTTAATTATCGAAATTAATTAATTTAGTATAGAATTATGTCATGTTTGTTACAATTCATATAAATACACAGACAAAATTATGTGTTTTTTTTTTGAAATTTTGTTTTAAGCCCGATTCAACTCCATTTAATTTCATTTTGTTAAACTAAAGAAGAATAACCGAGAAAACAGTTTTAAATTCAGTATAGCGCAAAGCTTAAGGAGAAGAAAAATAATTTAAAAAAATGCCTTACTTTAATAATTTATCCTTACGTGAAACTTAGAAATAAATATCAACTCAAAGGCAAAATACCTTGGATGACAGTACACGTTTATTTGAACAAGCCCATTTAAAGTCATAACATGAATAAATGTTGTCATGAATGATTGTGAATCTGCTATTTTTTTTAAATAAATTTCTGAAGCTCATCTGCTCTACATACGTTTCTTAAAAACACAATTAAATCTTCGTATTTGTATAGTATAGGGTTTGGTGGGGGAAAGTGGTCAATAGGGGAAAGTGGTCATACGTCAAATAAATGACTATAGCTTAGAAATAAATGTTCGAGTGAATGTGAAAATTTTATTTTAGGTTCGGGAAGTTAGAAACTATATTTTGAATATAAAATTTCAAAACTGGCAAAATTTTATTTGGTCAAAAAAAAATATTTTGTGTAAATATGAAAATTTAAAAAATCTAAACACCTCTTTTAACTTCTTTGGGAAATTTTGTTTGTTAGAATTATGAACAGATTGACGGCACAGGAAGCTTCCTACATGTCTTAAGATCGCTTACTCATTAGCAGTCAGCTGAATATATTTTAGATCATTTTTTAGAACAATTTCAGTAAGATGGGGTAAAGTGGTCCATAATATTAGGCTTAACGAATATCTTTCTTCTAATGTCACTTAATTGTTAAGTAAAAGGCATATATAAATTAAACATTAATTTCCCTTAATATGTATTGTTTTTACAGTAAATGGGGTTAATATACGAGTATATACGTATGCATACGCATATACTCGTGTAGGCGCGTATATAAACGTATTCACATAAATGTACCAATAAATACGTATATGTGTATCCGCGATATGGGTATTTTTATCTATGCAGATATACATTCGACTATACACATATATACCTGCTTTTACTCGCATGTATACGAACACTTACGTACTCAAGTAGACACGTATATACACGTACGTACTCGAGTAGACACTTACATACAAGCATATGATATACAAGTATACAGGGTGAGTTCAAACTCTTGGGAAATTTTTTAAAAGGTATTAGAGGCGAGGATAAGAAGCAAGAATCATAAGGAACATATGGTCACAAACACAATGCTGACGCACTACATGCACGCAAAGCCAAAGACTGATGGATGCAAAACAGGTCAGAAATTTGTTACACTAAGACAATTTTACACAACATTTCAGGTCGTAAGAAAGTTTTAAAGCGATTGAATAAATTTGCGGCCTGCAGCTGTAATACATGCGTTGCAGTCACAAAGCACTCTCTGTTTTAATAACGAGACTTTTGAAAATCTTCCATCCTTCGCTGCGCCTTTGTTTCGATGCGTCTATTAGAACTACTACGAGCCGTAACTTTTAACAAGTGCTCTAAATATTTCTTAAAAACTAAAATTTTGAGTAAAATCATCTGCGTGTAAAAAATTTGTGACCGTTTTTATCCATCAGTTTCTGGCTTTGTGTGCATGTAGCGCGTCAGCATTGTGTTTGTGACCATATGTTCCTTATGATTCTCTTCAATGTACTGTGTTCTCCTCATTATTCTTTGCTTTTTATCCTCCCCTCTCACACCCCTTAGATTTTTGCTCAAGAGCTTGGAGTCACTCTGTAGGCATACATGTACATAAGCGTATATACTCGTGCATCATATATGTACTGGTGTATACACGTAAGTGTACGTATATACGTCTTTTTAGGTACATAATTGTGTTTACACGTATACATACGTATATAATCGTTCTTCCATAAATATAAACGTGAATGGATCACAAGTTCCATATATACATGTATATACGTGAGTAGACACGTACAAACACGCAGTGGATGCATCCACGAATTAACTCGTGTACACTTATGTATGTATCCACATGTAGACTTGTACATATATGCGTATATACGTCTACTATACACGTATATACTCAGGTATGCACTTGTATACTCGGGATACAAGTACATACATGCATATGACGTTCGTTTATACGCGTACATACACGTGACACGTATATAAACATGACACACATATACCCGTGTAGACACGTCAACACTCCTTTAGGTAATCACGTATACATGCTTATATACTCGTGTATACAAGTATATACTTGAGTAAACACGTGCTTGCATATGTATCTACTCATATATGAATGTGTTTACTCATGTTTACACGACACGTGTATACACACATATAATAGTGCATATACTTGTAACCATAAAAATAACTGACATATACAAATATTAGGGTTATTTAATTTGGTTTTGCCTTTATTTTTAACTATGACCACTTTACCCCATGCTATGACCACTTTCCCCCATCCCATGGGGTAAAGTGGCCATAAATTCGAAGGGAAAAGAAAGTGTTTTAAAACTAATTAAATCAATATTTTTTTTCCTAAACTTCAATGTACTGCGTTCTTTAATAATGCAATGTAAAATAACAACAAAAAAAGTTGAAGTGTTTAAATAATTTGTTGTATTTATTAGGGAAGTATTCGATTTTCTAATTTTATTTTTATTTGATAGAGTAACATACATGAACATCATCTGCGAAAAAATTTTTACGATACGACTAATACTTTTTTTTTAAATATTTTTTTAAAGTTCACGCGCGAGTGACGTCATTTGCTTGTAAGTCCTTTGACTGACGTCACTGCCGCGCTGCGAGGCGGCGGGGTTGGCTAGGACAAAGAAGTGCTTGGCGATCTTTGGGGGAAGGCGCGGGAAAACAAGAGCCTTCTAACAGCAGCGCGCATAAAAGGCTAGTGAAAATCCTTTGCTGTCTGTAGGGTTTAATGCATTCTGCGATTGTTTTTAATTTGATTTTCTTTGTCATGGCTAGTAGAATCAATTACAAATATTGCTTCGTTCCTGGATGCGTATCTACATCTAAAAAAACTCCTCACAAGCGATTTGTTGTTGTTCCGTCCCAGCAGGATCTTCGAAAGAAGTGTTTTCAAGTGTGTTTATTAATTAATATTTGAAAATGAAAATTTGCACTTCATTTTAATTAAAAACTATGTCAAGTGAGAAATACAGTTTGAAATATATGTTCACAACTGTTCATAAATAAATGTTTAATAAGCATATGAGATATTTTTAAAAAAATGCAAGTAAACAAAGGAATTTAAACCCTGCACAATAAACTTAAATAGAAAGTAATAGATGCATTACTATTTCCATTTTAATAACAATGCAAAAACTATTAATACTTTCTTTTTAACATTCAAACTATCTTCAAATTTTAACTATTACAAATTGATAATTTAAAAATACATTTTCAGTTTATCACCAGAAGCGTTCCTATATATACAAGACCTTTCTCACCTGCAAAAAGGTACTTATTTTATGAAATGAACACCATTTTCAAATTTATTATTTTTATCAAAAGAGCAAAAAAATATATTTTTCCTTTTTTTGCTAAGTTGCACAAAAACTCAAGGATAATTAACATGTATTAGTGGATTTAAAACAATTTTCCACAAAAAAAAAAAAGCAGATCAACTTTTATTGCCAACAAAGCGAAAAATTTTCATGCAAAAACTGCTCGAAAACTTAGTACTGGAATCACTTGCAGTAGGGTTGTTACAAAATGCGCGCCTCATTAAAAGCCGCCAAGTAAGAACTGGAATAGCGCTCTTACATTGTAATTTATATATTCAGATAAAAAAACCATCGACACACAAATGGAAATGATCAATCTTGATAAGGGAAACTAATGCGAATAATATGAACTGCAAACATAGACGGATATGTACGTACAATTTTAAAGAATAACAATGGTGAAACTTTGTTGTCTCACTCCCCGTACTTCTAGGACATTAAATCTCTCGTCCTTTCGAAAAAAGTCAAACACCATGAATGACTTTACTTGAGGAAGGTTATTGGATTGACCTTTCGTGAATCCTAGCCCCATGATGGAAAAAATGCTGGTTAAATGCTTTAAAAAGGCTGAAAAAGACAGTGCTATTCACCTCCTGGTAGGCGCAACACGGCATGGAAATGGAGCTCTGATCGGAACAGGGAAATGACGTCAGCTGCTGACGTTTTAGGCCACACCTCTTTTTTGCGCATCGCTCTTTAAAAAATTCATAAAAAATCAATCGTTGGTTTTAAAAATCCGGCCATGGTGAATTTTTGTGTTTTGTAAGCCTGTCAACATTGTGCAATAGTTAAAATTGGAATATTTGATAGGTTGATACTTCCCTATTTATTATAAACCAAAGTCGAAAACCTGCGATTTTATGACCACTTTACCCCACCAGACCCTACCACTATATATTTTGACTTTGCAATTAGATTTCGAGTGGTAAACCAGTTATTAGTTTTTATTCCATACTGTGTAGTAGAGATTTGAAATTGTCTCGGTAGTTTTGGGGAAAATATAAGGTAGGTTCAGTAGTTATCTTACCCGGTAAGTACCCAAATTTTCAACAGTGCATTTCAGCTGAGCATCTCTTCCAATGGCTACCGTAACATTATTGATGGGCTCTGAGAAGTCAGGATCTGCCTCTGTCAAGTGATCTAAGTGAAAAACAAAACAAACAATGAATATCACACAGTCAAATGTTGAAATTAAATGCAATGAAATATTTATTAGACATGTAATCTAGCGTTGAATTAAAGTTATATATTTCGACCTTTAACACGTTGACTGCCAACTACGAGAAATCTCGTAGATTGCGTTCTTTTCTAGGACGCCAACTACGAGTTATCTCGTACTTGTTCACTTGCGATTTCTGTGCAGCTACGATTAAGCTCGGAATATATCAGTGCTAATATCGGTAGATGGCTTCTGGGGAAAAAAAAATCAAAAAATCAATGCTGGCGTGCACGAACAGAAAATTTATTAAAGAACGAGCAGAAAATGCAATTATAAAAAATAATTAAAATTCAATAAATAAAATAAGATTTGATTGTTTGTGGAACTTTTTAAAACAATTTTCCACACAAAAGGCTGGCTGCTCTTTACAGGCTGGACAAATAACGCGTTTCTCGCCGTTTATTTTTTTTTTTCTTGCTTGGGTACATGTACGACACATCTTTGTCGGACACTATTTTTTTCGGTAGGTGGTTGCCTTTTTTATGCTTTTTGATGATAACTATGCACTAGAATTGCTTTTAATAATTGTGTTTAATAATATAATGTGATTAAATCAAGTTGTCATTTTGGGCCAGATTTCTGAAAATTGCCGTGGCAGTCAACGTGTTGAAGTAATTTAGTGTACGAGAAAAATCTTTATCAACTAAGCTTGTATGTGGTCTAAAATTGATAATTAATATGAAAAGAATCAGTTTATCATATTATACATCTTTTTCCTTTAAGTACATATCAGTGATTTTTTTTTCACAATTTCATATTGAATTCTATTTGCAAATTCAAATTCATAGTCCCTAATGAAGTCATTTTTACCCTTAGACACTGCATTTAAGTATTCAAATTAATGATCAGCAAAAAACTTAATAAATGCATAAATAAAAACACATTTAAATGCGATTTCAAATTCGACAGTCATAAAAGACATAATTTCTGTCTCCGCACTTGAATATGTGTTCATAACTAATGAGCATATTTAAAAAATATTTTTCTACTAATCAATGATGGAAGAATAAACATTAGACAACGTTAGAAAATCCGTTGAATAAACAAACTTAAATAATTATTTTTGGAAAAATTGATTATATTCAGAATTTTGTAGAAATACACGGGATAGCAATTACAAGGACAATTATTACAAAACTATAGTTGATGCCTTACGCATTAAAAGCTATTTCATTTCTTTACTTTAGTTATTCATATATATTTTTTTAATGTTTGCTGTACCACATACAGTTTGTTCAAAGCAAAAAGTTTATACTAACCTGCAATCTTCTAAAATATATTTATGGTTACAGTAATTACGCTTAATATAGTCGCACACTGAATTTTAAAAATGAGATTATTTTCACAGACATTAGAAAACATTATTTAGAAAAAATTATTCAGCAATTAAACCTAACTGTATCGTG
Source organism: Uloborus diversus (assembly GCF_026930045.1). Classification (NCBI taxonomy): domain Eukaryota; kingdom Metazoa; phylum Arthropoda; class Arachnida; order Araneae; family Uloboridae; genus Uloborus; species Uloborus diversus. The sequence goes on along the minus strand of NC_072740.1, from coordinate 44,948,881 downwards.
GAAAGAGATGTTCTTTATTTCACGGAAGTTATTTTTATAGCTATCATCGTCATTTAAATTTTTTTTATTGACACTACTTTTGTCACTACAGTTATATTAAACAAAAACTGTGAAAGCATACTAAGTGTGGTATAAAACAAATATGCAAAATGTTTGAAGAATATTGATTATAATGTTATAGTAGGCAGTCATACTATGCTTTGAAATAAATCCAATTTTTCCATCGGGCTTATATAATGTTACTTATAAGTTGCAAAGTTGAGTGTTAGGGGTACTCTCATTTAGCCTATATCTAATTTCCTTCTTAAACATAGTTTCACAATTTCTAAAATATTTATATATAAATATTTATTATTCTTTGTGAGCATATAAAATGAAAAATCATTAATAATTAAAATAAAATTATTTTATGGAGGATATAGTAAGGATTACAGATATACTTAAGTCATCGCTCTCAGGTGAACTCAATTTTCTGAGCCTTTTAATGTATTTAGACTTTTTAAACTACTTTTCTCTCATGCAACTACATCTCAACTAACATTTGGCTGCTTCTGGATCCTCTGAATTAGTTAATTCTATTTTTGTTTGCCCAATTTCAAAAAAAGGTCCGACCCCAGTAACAGACACCGAAAAATCTGATGATATCCAATAACTGATAGGATGAAGAAACGATGGATAACAGACAAAATTCTCTTTTTCTCTTAAAAATGTGCAAAAGTTCTTTATTTTTAGAACTAAAGCCTCATTAAATTCAAATGAACATGAAACACCAGCTTATCTCGTGGTGGCTATTCATATATAACCTTGCACCACTGCCCTGTAAATATCAACTGGCTCATTAAATTCACCTCTGATAACACTAGATGGTTGCAGTCACGTAGCATCAGTTTTACCTGCCTAAAACTCTTATTATTTAAATCCAAACTTATGACTGTTCGTTACTGGACCCTTGTCTGTTACTTGTGCCGTTACCCTACTAAAACTTTAAAAAAAAATCTATATATTTTTTGGTATGTTATTTACTGTTATTAATTTCCTTTTAAAAATTTTTGGCTTAAAGTATATAATAGGAAATTAATGACGGCCACTTGCATTACATGCTAATCGGCAAACAGAACTTTACGTTTTAATTGATAAATAAACATGTGGGAAAATACCTTTCCTTTCCATTACTAAACGCTTATAAAAATGCTGCCTCTATATGATCATCAAAACCTACTTTATAATTTCTGAAACTAAAGCCAGCGGTAAAAATTGGTATGAGTCCAGAGTGGGTCCTCTAGCGCACGTATTGACCAGTCTATTCGACTCTCGACGAGGCACCAGAACCATAGATTGAAGTCTTCTTATTGGTTGAAGAAGTCTTCGACCGGCAATTTGGCTGCCTGATTGATGGGCGAATCGTCTGGTGAGTACGGGCGTTATAAAGCAAAAGGTGAAACCATTAAGATGATGGAAATAAATCACACATGAACGTTATAATCAGGGCTGCGGCGTCGGAGGGAAAATTGTCGACTCTAACACCTACTCCTAGATTTTGCAATGTCCGACCAGGGGCGTGCACAGAAATTTTGGGTCCCTTCACAAATAAATTTTCTGGGCCCCCCTCCATATTGTTAACCTCTATATTTCATCCCTAGTTTTTAAAAATATAAGGTCCCCTTTTGGCTTAGGACCGGGCCAACAGGTGTCCCTTCTCCAACCCTGTGCACGCCCCTGCTTGCGACTCCGTTTTTTAAATCTCCCTCACCTCATGGGAAGGAGAAAACCCTTAAACAGAAATAAATTTAAATAATTAATTCGTTTTATGAAATTTGCACGTCGCACAGTGGCCGATTTGCCCGATTTAGGTGGACAAAATTATTTAATGAGCCTGCCTTACAGGAAATTTTACGCTGATCACGAATATACCCTAGTTCATAGGTTTAAAATGCTTCCTTCCCTTGTTTTTCGCCAAAAAAAAAAAAAACACTAAAAATCTTGTTTCCCCCCCCCCAAAAATCACTAAAACTAGTGTGTTTTTTTTTAGCGAATTTTCACAGGAAATTCACTTATTGCGTTTGATCGAGTTTACAAAAAGGGGTGCACCTGGTCAGCGGACACACTCAAAATGTGTTTCAGACCTCAAAGAATCGAATGGTGAATTTGACGATTTTGTCGTATGTATATATATATATGTATACACGTATATATATGTATATATGTATGACGTCACTTTGCTGAAGACGCACGGTTGAAACCGAAATATCCAATTTTTGTAAGTCGATCCATTTTGTCAATTTTCTCTGTTAAAACCTCTATATATGTATATATGTATGTATGTATATATGTATGTATGTATATATGTATGTATGTATATATGTATGTATATATGTATGTACAGCTTTGCGCTCTACAGGTCGCAATTGTGCATTTAAAAATCTGAAAAAATTACACGTATTCTTTAGGTAATTGAACAGGCTAAGTTCGAAGATGGGCCCTCTAGGTCCAATAGCGGTGGAGCTAGAGCACGCTACAGGTCGAAAAACTTTGTTTTTCGTACGTTTTTGGCTCTATCTCGGTCCAAAAGCAAGCTACGAAGACGGAGATAGTCTCAATCGATTCAGCGTAGAAATATACATGTAACATGATACCCCACATGATAAAGAAATTAGTCCCTACATTCACCCAGAAACGACTTACTTGATAGACAAGGAAAATGGTGAAAATTCGCATATTTAGTTATATGCTGCATGACTGACAGTTTTTTTTTATTTTTTTTATTGCAGCATTTTCTCTGATTTATTTGATGTAGTAAAAATAAACAGTTCTCACAAATCTATTTAAAATGAGGAAAATTGAATAAAGAATTAAAAATTTAGATGAAGAAATTTCTTTTAATAACAAGTAGGAAGAATATAGAATGGTAACTGTTCACAAATTTCAAAACATAATATGGATTGTCTCTCTCTCTCTCTTTCCAGAATAACTAAGGTATACCTTAGTTGTTTTGTATAAATAAAAACATAATTTCTTGAATACAATTAAACATAATTTCGTAAAACAATAGACACTTAATTTCAGAAATAAAATACCTAGCGCAAAAATGCGCAAAAAAAGTTTAATATGGCTGGAAAGAGGAGGTTTCAGTGGCAATTTTGGTGGCAAAATCATTCTGGTTTTTTCTGGTTTTCGTCGATTCGAGGCAATTGAAGTCGCAGATGTGAAAATTTTTCGCTAAAAACTTGACTGAAAAAATGCGCCGATTTCAAGTAGATGGTTAAAAAAATTAATAAAAAATTGGAATTGCTTTTTCAGAGTCTACATAACCCAAGAAAATTCACCACAAACGTACATTAAACCATGGTCTGCCTGGAGATGAGCTTTTATAAGTATAAAATTTTTGTCAAAATTGCCTTTAAAATCGTCGAAAACTCTCATTCACGCGTTCCTCCACGAGTAACGAACGAACTCCTAAACTTTTTATTGTCATTTTCGTTTCTTCCAGACATGTCAGAACAAGATCCAACACAAAAAAACTGAAATTAGAACTTCAATTTTGTCCACCTAAATCGGGAAAATCGGCCACTGTGCGTCGTATAGCATTGTAAACCTAAGATTCATACAACCTTAGAAATTCAATTTTAGAATCCAATTTTACAGTAGTTGCGATTTTTAAAGCAAAATTACCCAAAAATCTTTTTATATTTAAAAAATATGGAAAAGGATTAAATTGCGCCCCTTTTAATGTTTTTTAAAAAATTGATGTCCATAAAATTGTGTACTCTCAATTTTCGAAAGCTGTAACTTTAGAGAAAAGAAGCTTTCTAGCGATATCAATAAACCTTTCTTGCGAGGGGGTGATCCGCCCAGGGTGGCACGAATTTGGGGGGGGGGGGAATAACACCGCTAAGTTAAGTTAAAAGTTTAAGAAATATAAATACTTTAATTCTGAAATCGTAAGCCAACAAATCTTACACTATATATCAACTATAAAATTTCAACGAAAATAGGGCAAAATATTACGAGGAGAGTCCGGGTACACATGCGTCTGGGGCACATTTTGCACAAAATGCGGCGTTGCACAATTTTGTACGAAAAGCTGTTACTACATTGCCTACATTTCTTATCCAAATTAGAAATTTAAAATTTATTGGCTGTTTTGAAATTAACCTAAATGTAGAGATATTAAGATTAACTGTGTTTATTAAGTGTTGTAATCAAGAAATTTCAATTTATTCTTTTCTTTGCGAACCAGGCTTGCACAAACGCTCTTTAAATTAAAAAAAAAAGAACAATTGTTGTATTTTATTGGATTGTTCGGATTCTCGCTTTCGTACCATAGTTTACTTGAATCTGCCGCCCCCCTTCAGACATTTTCACCCGGGTTACGGGCCCACGACTTGTCCCCCTCCCCTTCCTTTAGATCTGGCCCTGTATTTACTGTTGCTTAGCTGGTACTTGGAATCAAAAACCTATGATTCTCTAAATTGTATGGTTTTAAAGGATTAATAAACCTGTGTAAAGCTATTGGTTACATAAAAAACGTTATTTTTAAGTCATAGCATCATTTTTTTTTTTTTTTTTTTGAAAAAGCTCCATTTCAGCAGGGGAGCTTTTTATTAAATTATTGTATGTTCGTTTTAATTTTTATTAAGAAACTTTTTCACATCATTTTATTCTTCTGAATTATTATTGAAATCGAATTACTGTTTAAATATATTTCAATAACAATGTTTTTCTTTTTTTTTTCATTTACAGCTCACAAATTTTATGTTCATTAGTAACTTTTTTGGGATACATTTATTTTACTATTTTACAACTGAGCTCGAAGTAAAAAATGTATTACTATTTGTGTGTGAAAGTTCTTCAGATTGCAAAGCTGCTTCTATGCTTAGAAAATTGGGTGAACAAAACCGTTTGCTGACAGTTGCTATCAGTGAAAGAAAGTTACTAAAATGAGCAGGCTAGCGGGTCGGCGCAGGTAGTTATTACAGAAAAGTTTGATAAAAAATTACGCCAACTGGTTGTCAATGGTAGTTATTTTCTTACTAGTAAGCCTTTGTACATGCAACCAGGCCAATTGGTGGTCTGTTTTTTAAAAATTGCGATGAAAGTCAGTGACAATTAAAGAAAAACAAAGCCCTGATCGGCATATTTTCTTACGATTCCGAACCCTTTACCCCAAAATCATTCCGAATCTGACTCTTTGACTCCGACTCCCTGATTATCACAAAAGAGCAATAAGAGTTGCGTGCACATGTTTCGTTACAAGGAACCCCTTTTGCAATGCAAGTGAAGTAAGCTTTTACTAAAAGAGATGAAAAATCTTTTCCTACAAAATCCTAGCTCATTTGTAAGGTGACTGTACGAAATACAGCCAGGCAGACCAATAGGTCCACCCGCCCCTCTTTTTTTCCTTTTTTTTGAAGCCTAATTTATGTACTTGATGCATTCAAAAAGAAAAATAGTTGTATACCGGCTTTTTTCCTGTGATGTGATAGCTCCAAAAAAGTATATTGTAGTATCAATAGGGATATGGTTGTCCTTATTAAGCCTTATAAGGTGGAGGATATGATCCTACGCTGTATATGTTGCACATATGTGCGCAAACTGTGAACAGGAGTGACGGGGAAAAAAAAACGGTGATCTGAGTGTGAATGAATTAATCTTCCAATGAAGTTAAAATGGAATTTGTGATAATGTTTTTAAGTTTATCAAATGTGGTTTAATAAGTTTTTATATTGATAAGAAATAATGATTCACAATTTTATTTGCTTGATATTATTCTTTTTGGCGTGTTTTTCAGAGATGATCTTATTGGGGACCTATGTTCCTAATAAGATCAAATCACCTTTCTTTGTTAAAGATGCTGAAAAACGTAATTGAAACAAGTTTTCTCATAGAATCATTTTTTCCTTTTTTCAATTAATAATCTATTGAATGTTAAAAAGTTGGAGCTAATTCAAACATAAATGAGCATGATAACTAGGAATTGAACCTTAGGGTGATTTTATTTTGCGTACTTACCTTATTGGAAAAAGGGTTCGCTGTATTCCTAAAATCTCTTTGAAATTTTTATTACTCTCGTTCATTATACATTTTTCACTTTTGCAACGCAAAGATTAAATTTTTACTTTTTAAGGATATTCGTAAAAGGTCACTTAAACATTTGTTGTAGTTTTAGCTTTTTTAAACATAGTTGCCATGTGATATTTGTTGCATTTGCATTCGTAGGGCATTTTTCAGCCGTCCCAAATCATTCATTAATAATGTCGCAAACATTTTCTGCAGACGCATTGTTTGAATTTAAATTTATCTATAAAGTAACTCAACCTACGCTTGCATTAATTGAATTATTTGGAAATTCAATTAGTGCTGCAAAATAATTTTATTCTACATCTACCGCTTACTCAGTTCAACAGCTGTCTAAAAATCTTTCTTTTATTTCATGTCCATTAACAAATTGTTTACTTCTTCGTTCATTTTCAAAGGATTCAGTCTCCATAACTTGTAGAAATCATAAGAAAGTTCTTATTTACTGGTTTCAACACCGAGCTTTGTGCAATCGATCCGAAAATAACTTCAAAAGAAAACTGTTTGTTTGGGTAAGTTTTGTTCAGTTCCTAGAAATTTTTGAGCTGATAACAAAGCTGCTTTTGATGAAAAATAGCACATTACTATTTCTGTTTCTGTGTGGTCAATCTCTTCTTTAGGCATTAATCATTTTTCTCAGCTACCTGCATCATGATACTTGATTTTCCAATACAATCGGTTTTATTAAGTTATGAATTTTTTAACGCATTTCTTAAACTACTTACCAAAATCAGTTAGGTGGGCAGTTGATGCTACTCATATGTGTCTCAATATTCATATGAAAGATTTGGCGCACGCAAGATTTTCTTAAATGGAGAGTTCAATTTTTCATAAATATGCTTAAACACTTTTCGCACACGCCACATACGAAAATTAGGGGGGGGGGGCTACTGCCTCCCTAAGTTAACCAAGCCGAAAGATTTAGCGAATGCAATATCACTGCAGCAATTAGATTTCACTAAAATCTAATGTCCGTTGGTGAGACTTATTTGTCGTCCTTGACAAATGATCTCAATTTTAAAGTCATAAATGTTCAAATAAACCTTTTGTGAGTAGAAGGAACTTAAAATATTACTATTATGTATTTCGTTACAAGACAGCAAGCTTAAGTACTCTTTCATTTTACTAATTTGAACTAGTTGTAAATGCAGGTATCGCGCAGAAGTAGGGGGGGGGGGGGGCAAGAGGTACTCCTCCTGAAATTTTTCTGAAGTGTCATTCTAAAAAGCATCATTCTAGACTTTTTTTGGCGATGTTAGAGAAGAAGAGTTGCGGTTGCGCACCCCCGAAAAGTTTCGAAATTTAAGTCTTAAATGCGATTGTAGGTCATCTTATTATTAGGAGAAGGAATTGGTTCAAGGTATCCCTCATGGCAATTTTTCAATAGTGCAGCTTTAAAAACGCACTATCAGACGATCTTTGGTAATGTTAAGAACAAGAGCGGTTCGGGGACCTTCCACCAGAGAGGATTAACTCCCGGCAATTTTTCAAAATTGAAGCTTTAAAAGCGCACTTTTATCGCTCTTTGAAAATGTTAAGAGCAAGAGAAGTTCAGGGGCCTGCCCCCCCCCCCGAAAAATTTTCGAAACCAAAGTCATAAAAACGCGATTTTATTGACCATTTTCGTAACAGAAGAGTACGAAATGATGTACGGAGTGATGTACAGAGAAACATCCCTGCTATTTTTCAAAATTTAAGTTAAAAAAAATCAATATTATACGCTCTTTAGTGATATCTGGGGATGGAGAGGGATTCGGGACTTTTCTCCATAAATATTTGAACATTGTAGTTCAAAAACTGCTAGTTTCCGCAGATCAATGTTTGTCGATGTTAACGACAGGGCCATGCTAAGAGCCCCACGCAGAGAAATGAAGCTGGTTATAAAACACTTCAGTATACAGAAAAATAAACATTTTCATTCTTTCAAGCCCACAAACTTATGCCAGCTTCTTTTAGTGGGCGTATAATGAATGTAAAAGTAGCGAATGTTTTACATTTTTATTATTACATAATTGAATATGCAATCTCTGTTTATCAGAAAAGACTGGAATTTAATGCTCTAACAGCTGCATTGTCACGTGATACTGAAAAAATATTGGGTTGGAGGGAAAGTTTTGTCGCATTTTTTAAAGAAAGGAAAGCTCTGTCTTATTTTAAAGAAAATATTTGAATTCATTTATAAAAGTATGTGTTTAATATTAATCACAATTATGTATGTTCCGCTATTTGTTACAACTTGCTGCCATCTTTCAGGTTATCTGTGAATTCCTGTTTTGTAGAAGTTCTCGTACTTGGAGTTAAATTTGTCAACAACTGCCTTAGAAACACTTTCAAAGGACTAATTTTTTTCCCGTTAGATAATTTTGCAGAGATCTGAACGAGTAATAATCAGATGGTGCGATGTCAAGTGAATACGGTCGGTGACTATGGACTTCTCATCCTAACGCATTCAGCTTTTGTTGCGTCACCATTGCAATATGCGGTCGAGCATTATCGTGGTGGAACACTATTCCTTTTCCGGACGCCAATGTTGGCCTTTTTTCTTTGATAGCTGCATTCAATTTATCCAGATGATTGCAGTACAGATTCGCGTTGATGGTTTTTTTCTGTTTTAGCAACTCGTAGTACACTGGACCTTTCCTGTCCCACAAACAAAGCAGTATTTTTCGTTGATGGATATTTGGTTTTGGAGCTGCTGTTGAATTCAAATATTTTCTTTAAAATACGACAGAACTTTCCTTTCTTTAAAAAATAGGACATAACTTTCCCTCCAACCCAATAATATATGGGATTTGGTATACCTCATATTAGTTTGCTATTTTTTTTCGAGGTAAGCGAAATTTCGTTTGACGTGTACCACGCTGTCTACAAATGATGTCACGCTTTGAGAGGGGGGGGGGGGGGGGTTCGTGAAACTGACAGTATGAGACAATGGGAAGTAAGGGAGTTACAAGTGTGACATCACGCATTTTTATAAGAATACACTTATGAATAGTTGCGTGACATGTGACAAGGATGAGGAGAGTAAGCTGAAGTATGACACTTTTTGACAAACGGGGGAAGGGGGTCGGAAATGGGAAAAAAGTGAGATCAAATATGGACAGCCCCTGTTCATAAATGATCTCCTGCTGAAACCAGGCAATAATACTTAGAATATATTTTAGAAAATGATTTAGAGCAGATTACAATAATGTGACCGGGTAGATATTATTTCAACAAACTCTAACTTTTATCAAGAAAATCGGAGTAAAAGCAAATGCTATTTTCATTAGGTAATACAACTAAGAAACAAATGAAAACTGAAAACAAAAGTAAGGATCTTTAGGAAAAAAAAAAGAAAATAAAAGAATGAAGACGTACTTTTCAGTTGGCGGAAAGAAGCTAACTTTCACAAATTACTTCAAACAGAAAATATTAAACTGTCCGACATGCATTTCCAAATGCAGGATATTTATTAAAAAAATTCATTCAAAGTATTAATATTCCAAAAATGGAACACACTAAAAAACACAGTAAGAAATTTATTTCCGGAAATTAAACGCTAGGTTTGTGTTTATTAGGCATACACAGACATAATTTCAAAAATAATTCAAATCAGATCTTCCAGGAATAGTTCGGCGTGTGAACGGTTAATTGGCAATACCAATTGGTTGATTCGTTAATTGAACCAATGTTTGATTGACAAGAACGTTTGAAAGTGGAACTAATTTAATAAATAAGTTAGCAATTGCGTCTTTCACAAAATAGCTGAAAATTTTAACAGTTCTTACTAACCATAGCAATACGAAAATACTACGAAATTATTACTTATGAGAGAAAAAAAAATGTTTAGCAGCATTTGTCTCAACATTTAATTTCTACAAACATTAACAGTAGCAAAGTTAACACTAAAATCTTATTAAAGCAACAGAAAAACTAATCTGTAAAGCATTGGAACGAAGAAAAGCTTTTATAAGAAAGGAAAATTTCGCTACAGGTTACTGCTCAAAATTTAGTCAAATGCATGCAGAAATATTTGAAATTCGTTTTTCGCCCAACGAACATTCAAAGCGATATTTTGCCATAGAAAAAAATGGCCTTCATTTTCTCGTAAGGTCTACCCTGCCATTTTAAACAATGGTCTCAGCTGGTAAGACTTAAAATTTACTTATTTTTCCTCGTGCAAGAAATTCTCTCGACCATCGTTGAATGTTGTCGCATAAATAACGTATTCATATTGGAAATTTGTATTTCCACGTTTTTTTTTTTTTTTTGCCAAAGCTTTGTGTGCGACATTTTCTCTGAGTTTCCTCTGTCGCTTTAAACTAAAAGGCAAATTTTAACGAAAAGTATGAAAGGGTATTTTAAAGAGAATATGTGTACGCCAAAAAGTCGATTCTTTTTTTCATTAGAACGCTTTTGATATTTCTGAAAAAGCAAATGGCCTAAACTGTGTTTTCAATGTATTTCTAAATAAAGTTTTTTATCTCTCTCTTTCGCAAAAAGCCTTTAACTGACTTTTAATATGTTATATAATAATTTCCGTTGCATTTTAAAATACTCTATATTATGAATTTATCTTATGTAAGGTAACGGCACCAGTAACGAACATGCTTAAGGCATCGCTCTCAAGTTAACTCAATTTTCTGAGCCTTTTAGTGTATTTAGACTTGTTAAACTATTTTTCTCTCATGCAACTACATCTCATCTAACGTTTGGCTGCTTCTGGATACTATGAATTAGATAATTCTATTTTTATTTGCTCAATTTCGAAAAAAGATCCGAACCCCAGTAACAGACACCTGAAAATCTGATGATACCCAGTAACAGACAGGATGTGGAAAGGATACTTAATGGATAAAATTCCCCCTTTCTCTTCAAAATGTTCAAAAGGTCTTTATTTTTAGAACTAAAGCCTAATTAAATTTAAATGAACATGAAACACCAGCTGACCTCGTGGCAGCTGTTCATAACCTTCCACCACTGCCTTGTAAATACCAATTGACTCCCAAAATTCACTCTGATAACACTAGTTGGTTGCACTGTATTAATGGGCCACACCAACATCAGTTTTACTTGCCGAAAATTTTTATTATTTTAAACCAACATTATGACTGTCTGTTACTGGTCCGTTATCCTACTTGGGAGTCATATTCCTTACTACAAGGTGGGAGGTATTATAGTGCAAAAAATTAGTTTACTCCACAACACTTTACTAATCAGTAATGTTCTTGAAAAATCTCTAAGAATGTACTGTTACCTAATTTGACTTTTATCTCAATTTTTTTTTATCTTTAATCTAGCTTACTCATATTTTCATAGTGCTCCTGCTTCTATAGCCATAAAATTGAAAAAAAAAAAACCCCTAAAGTATTGTATAGTTATTCAAAATTTACAAATAACGATCATGGACATGAAACGAAAAAAAATCTCTTTAAAAATGTAAAGTGATTCAAAATTAATTAATGACAATAATAAATACTTTTAAAATGAATTATTCATCTGGTTCACAGGTTCGAATCATGTCAAAAATGTGATCAGAAACCAATTACTGTTTTAAAAGTAGTGCAACTTTAAACCAGGGAAATAAATTTTCTAAACCTCTTAAAATTCCCTATTTTTATTTCACTACATCACAAGATTTCTTTAATCCTCGATAATGCATTTAGGGAAGAGTAATTAAAAAAAAAACCAAAATAACTCTGAAACAGTAATTTCAGAAGCACTAGATTAAAGAATTAACCGTGTACACTGCCGTGAGTAGGTAAAGGGCAGTAACTGAATTTTTTTCATTTTTCATTTTTTTTGCGTTTTTTCATCTGTTGTAGGTTAGCTTTATTGTTCACGCTTGCTTATCTGATTTCCGCTGAAAAAAGTATCATTCCAACATTTCCCTCTTGTTAGTATATGATCCAACACACATTTCTTCAAGTATCTCAAAAACTCATTTCTGCAGATACCGCCGTTTATCTGTCCACGGCAGTACAGTGCTGCCAACTTTTGGTGCAAAATAAAAAGTATAAAACTGATTTTATAATGTTGCCTGCAGAGTACAGCACTGGATCTCAAGTTTTTTAAACTCTAATATGCAAAAAATATTAAGTGATGCAAATTTAACCCTAATGGTGTTTTCCCCTAATAATTACATGAAGAACTAAATGTCTCATTATGCCAGATTGAGCAGTTGTTGTGTTCTTGTCTTAATGTTTTCAAAAATAATTCTATATCTATCTATACCTATATCGATAGACATACAGAGGTGGCCAAAATTGTGGACACTTTTGGGAAATTTTTAGATTTGAGTTTTTATAAAAACAAAACAAAGATGAAGATAGAAACAAATTTTCATTCACAAAATTAAAACTAGTCCTTTCAAAGAGAATTTAATACGAAATTCAATACACAAAACACAATTCAAATATTTATAATCTAAAAATGGTTAAGTGGCAATAATGTTTATTTAATCACATAAGAAGTTGTCTTACATAGACAGCACAAATTACAATAACTACTTGTTCTAACTCACTGTAAAAATTTTCCGAAACTTTCCTGAGTATTTCCGTGTAACGTTTCGGGATTTCAATGGTTTTTATTCACTTCCTGGAAAAAATCAAGTATCATAGTCAAAAGGTTCCCTGAATTGCTACAAATTGCACGAAAGCAGACTTCTTACTGTTGTAAAAAATATTTTTAGCTCCCAGTTTAAAGATTAACTGAGCGTATTTATAAAGTGTATTAGCTTCAGTTCGAGTGCGGCCAGTCCGAACTGATAAGGTGTCCAAAGGGCGCAAATCAGTCCATGGACTACGTAGCTTTGCAAGAATTGCAGGCGAGTGAGATGCTTGATACTTGCCTGCAAGTCTGTCTTAGCTTTGGCCATGTTTGGTGCTCTGGAGCTTTCCTGGAAACGCACAAAGGTGCCAAACTTTTATTGTATACCCACCTTAGTTTGGTCTAAAATTCCAGAGATACGACTGGCTTTTAACGGTAAGGTTTCTGAATATTTTAGGAAGCTTCCAGGATAATTTCAGGAAGGTAACTGATTTTTAGCGGAAAATGTTCCTGGTTTTTGTGAGATATGTTACTGGAAGAAATTATGCACATCAGCTGCCTATTATTTTCCAGGAACGTTTCTGAATCGTTTTTACAGTGCTGTTAACATGTTGGATTTGGCTAACAGTTACTAACATTTGAGTGCTTCCGAGAACAAGTACAGTGATTGGCTAGGAATGTTAGACATTACAAACTGCTCCATAACTTTGTTTGCTGAAGTATAATTTTTTTTTTTTTTGTATTGCAAATATTTATTTGCAATACAAAAGTAAGTATTGCAAATATTTAACATGTTGGATTCGGCTAACAGTTACTAACATTTGAGTGCTTCCGAGAACAAGAACAGTGATTGGCTAGGAATGTTAGACATTACAAACTGCTCCATAACTTTGTTTGCTGAAGTATAAATTTTTTTTATTGCAAATATTTATTTGCAATACAAAAGCAAGTATTGCAAATATTTAACATGTTGGATTCGGCTAACAGTTACTAACATTTGAGTGCATCCGAGAACAAGAACAGTGATTGGCTAGGAATGTTAGACATTACAAACTGCTCCATAACTTTGTTTGCTGAAGTATAAATTTTTTTTGTATTGCAAATATTTATTTTTTTTTTAAATATTCGCTTTACAAAAAAACTATACGTACTTCAAAAAACACAATTATGGAGCGGTTTGTAATATCTATCTTTCTCGACCAATTACTGTTCTTACGCTTACCAGCAGAATCCGATCTTGTTTACAATTGGAGCTTATAATAACTGTGCTGTGTACTGTCGATAAAATATTCTTATGTAATCAATTAAAAACTACTACCGTTTGACTTTCTTTTTGTGTTGTAAATATTTGAATTTTGTTTCATGTATTGAATTCAGTATAAAAAACTCTTTAAATGATGTATAAGAGTATGCATTGTGTGAAACGTAAAATTTTCCTTCTGCATACAAAGTAAAAAAAAAAAATCCAAAAGTGCCCAAAATTTGAGCCACTACTGTTTATTTTGCCCCTGCATTTCGCTTTTGCCTACTTCTATTCAAATCGGAACTTTTGTTCCTACGTGCCTTGAACTTTAACAAGTAACTTATTTCTTGGCAGATTATTTTATCCTGACGCAATCGTCCGAAAGAAGCCCGAGGTAGCTCACAAACGAAGAAATAAATTGGTAGTCAAGTTCCAACAAACGAGCGCAATTAAAGACCGTCGTCATATCTTGACCGCAATGAAGAAGAAAAGTGCAACATAAGGGGAAAAAGTGTCACACAGAGTAGCTAGTTACAGCCGTATGTCTCTTTTTGAATTGACCATCGTTAATCATTCTGATCTGGATCATGTTTAACACAGTCTTTATGATGGGATTGCCTTGTTCTGTATTATAATACGCTGAAAAATGCGCAAGCTAATGGATCAGCGCGTTACAGAATTGAACTACTCTAAGCTTAAAATAGAATCTTGATGAAATATTCATCGGCAATGAAGCTCTCTGTCAAGTTTTACAGAAAATTTAGAGGTTCAGTTTAATAGCATTTCGTTTTTGATTATATCATCGGGATTTTATCAAGGCATTATGTTTTGAATAGAAGCCAATGCTAAAACAGGAACATAGTTCAAAAAATAAAAAATAAAAATAAAAATCTTGAAAGTATTGATCACAAGTTATTTACAAGGAAAATTTTACCCTTCAATGTATGGAAAAACTTAAAACTCTCAATTAAAAAACGTAGGGGAATGTGAGGAAAAGTTAAATAGTTAATATAACTCACCCTTTTCGAAATGAATTAAAATAAATTCCCTAAAATTCCATTAGGCTTAAGTATTTTGTACACGTCTGTATTCGTAATCAAGGAACACTGTGTCGAAGTTAAAGTTTCAAAATAATCTTGCCACTAAGTTGTTTCCAAAAAAATAGGTGAACATCGTGGTAGAGACTTCACACGTTTTAAATATAATTAATTTTTTGCTAAATTGAATTCAAAATGCTTGATTTGCACAGCCTTGTGTCTTCAAGTATATGGCGAACATTTTTAAAGATTACTACGAATGACTGAACAGCCATTTTCTTTTGCATTTTTAGTAGGCGAGCACCCTAAATATTTTTTTCTTCAATACTCATTGCACCTTTCTAAAACTTTATCTGATTATTAAATATGTCATGATAACACATTTTAACTACTTTTTTTGTTGAAAAAAATTCTATAGGTTTTTATATTTAGTAAAAAAGACATATATCTTTAGCGAAAAACTACCATTTCCTTAACTCTTCCAGTGCGTTCATTTTTTTAAAAATTTTAAAAACTTTTTGTGACTATCTCTTTGTTAGTTACCAGAGAGTGATATGACCCTCCAATTTGGATATAAGTAACTAAAAACAGGTTTTATGGGTAAATATTTGAAAAATTCCCCCGAAAAACGTGTTTTTTGTCCCCTAAGTTTAAGTGATCATTATTTCAAAACCACAAATTGCATGTACATTATTTTTTCGAGGTTTATATCACAGTAATATGTTCAATTACTATTTTTGCTAAGTTTCATATCTTTAAAGTTAGTACTTTTTTTCGCTATAGCTGTTGGCGTAAATAAAAACTTTAAAAACATGGTTATGAGAAAATCAAGAAAAAAAAGTAAATTCCAGCTACACGCAGTGCATTTGCGTTTAGTAAATTTCTTCTAGTTTTCTCAATAATTCATCGATTTGAAAAAAAAAATGCGGTTTTATAAAGAAGAATACTGGGATTCTTTAAATTTTCTTTCTAAAACTGAGACTTAATTATTAAGTCTCAAATCTATTTTTCTTCGAAAATTATGGTATTCGCCTACCTTAAAAAAATTTGTTTTACACTAAGCGTCGCTTATAGTGGTCACTTTTCAATATTTTTGAGAGAAATAATTTCAGAGAATGCAAATAATTAATTGTTTTATCGAATGCACGTAACATTGTCATTGTGTTAAAGACTACTTTGACTTAATTTTTAAAACAAAACTAATTGAAATTGGAAGGAAATAGAATCGTTTTAATATTCAAAAGAGTACTATCACACGTGCACAAAATATGCAAATTTTGAAGCACCCTTATAGACTCACGAAAACACTAAGTATGGGACAAATATAAAGCATAGAAAGTAACGCAAGCTTTATTATCGACGAGGTAAATCAAAAATATTGTTTCTAAAGAAATAACGGTTCTAAAAATTTCTGAGATATTTATTTGCGTTATTAATGGCAAGATATTCATGTTAAAATTTAATTTACTTCAGTAAGCTCTTTTAAAAGAGGCGTGTGTGAAAAATCCAATTAATTTTTCGCTCGAGAAATAACGCAATTTATATTTCTGTGTTTCAGATACACGCAAATGACGTCTAATTTTAAATTCAGAGCTTTCCTTAATGCATATTAAAATTGAAGGCAAAAGTTAGGAACCATTTTGTATACACAATGACTTTGTTTTATGCAGCAGCTATTTTAAGCACTTTGAAACCCTTTGATGGTTTTCATGATCTGGAAAAATGATTTGAATTCACCCAAAACTAACTTCAATAGCCTATAGATATCATAATTATATTATTTCATAAGGGGCTCTCCATAAATGGTGTCACTTTATTTTCAAAATTTTTGACTCCTCTCCCCTCATTGCAACAAAGTATCATACTACATCTGACCACCTTCTCTCCCCTTGTTACATGTCGCGCTGTTTTTCATGAGCATATTTTCGCAAAAACACTGTAAAAAAATGTGTAAGATTATCGATTTAATGATTGCAACGTTACTCGAATATTGAAGTGTGTAGCATCATTGTTTTAAAAACTCACACTGTTGAAAGAACCGTGCACTATGGTTTCAGTAGAATTCAAAGCGCATGCGTAAAGATCAGAATCAGTGCAGAGCAGTTAAACTCTTATTAGCGAAACGAAAACCGTTCTTGGTGGCCGAGAGGTAGCTCTTGCTCTGCGACCTGCGTGAGATTCGCGTTCTGGGTTCTGATTCCACTCAAATCATTTCAGTGCAAAAAAAAAAAAAAAAATCTTGTTTGTATATTAAAATAAATAAATATTTGGTGTACACTGGTTGTTAAAAAGTATGAACTTGATAAGTCGTTCAAGAAAGTCAGATGACAGCTTAATTTTTGTAATCATGCAGAAAGTTCTGGTGTAACCTTACGCAGAAATGAGTGAGATGTTACGCTATACTTAAATTACCATGGTGTAACCTTCCACAATCGATGTGTAACTTTACATCAGTTATATCAGTTAAGTTACTCCAGAGCAGTGGAGGCAGCTAAGCTGCCGCCGAATTTATGGAGTAGGGTTACACATTTTTTCTTTACAGTGAAATGCGTGACGTCAAACTTTTTATTACATTCTCCCACCCCCTCGTTAAAAACTCAAAATTTCATGAACTCTTACCTCAATCAAAGCATGACCTCATTTATGGACAACCCCTAAAGTAATAATATACGTAATGTGTTTTTATGCTACAAGATTGAGAGCGCGGTATTCAATTATTGTAACACATTTTACTATTGGACGAAAAATCTTGACTATGAGCGATATAAAGTATGTATCATACTTGTTAACGAAAAGAGTTCAATCACAGATGTTTACAAATCGTTTTCACGGCTATTTAATTGAAAACTCGAGATCATATTGACACACTCGCTAATTCTTCGCACACAAACACAAAAAAAAAAAAAACCTTGTTCCTGGAAAATGATGGATTTTACTTCGGCCAGTAACCTATCTTGCGAAAAACAGGAATTTTCCCACTAAAAGTCAGTAATCTGCCTAAAATTAACTTCTAATCGATCGGAAGAATTCAAAAACTTTTCTAGTAAAATCCACTCATGTTTCTGGAATGAATCAGGAACCTTTTGAGAAAACTTAGCTTTGTTTATAGTAGTAGTTTGGAAATTTCCTGAATCACGAGGAAGTCTCTTAATATTAATATGGTCAAAGCTAAGACAGAATTGCAAGCAAACACCGAACTGCTTATTTGCCTGAGTTTCCCTATATTTAGAGAATACATTCTACTTTTGTTTGGGTCTTATTCAATGTGGAAGGGCCTCAGCGAAGCATCTAATGAAGAAGCAAGTTTTTTCACTAGAGTGAGATGCCTGCATCCACGAAATTTCTAGCTGTTCAGGACTCTTTTCGCAAATATACTTGCTTTTTATTAGTACAGAAAATCGTTGGAAATCAGTGAAATTCTTGAACGTTGCCCGGAAATAATATCTGAAGTTTTGGGATTTGTTACAGTGCAAAATTCTGGACTGATTTTAACGAGCAGAACGTGAATGTGCGCGAAACTAAATAAATTCGCTCAACAGAAAACATAATTTTTTCCTTCAAAATGATCTATGTTATTCTGTTATCATAATTAGTTCCAGAAGATTTGATCTCCTCACTGCATTTAAAAATAACAGGTGGGTTTCAAAAAGTAAAATCTTAAACTAAATTCACCGTAAATGAACGTTCCTTTGAAAGGATTTTTCGATCATTTGAAAATGACATCTAATAAGAAAACATTTTCAAAATCATATTTTCGGTTTCCCACCCATAAGAAAATTTATAATGTAATATGAAACTAAAATTACAATAATCTAAAAAAAAAAAAATATATTTAAAAAAACGACATCTAGTACCTAAGTTTTCGCTATTTGCTATTGCATACTCTGTTAAAAAACAGCGAAGTATAAAATTGAAAAATAAATAAATAAATAAATGGCCCGGATTTTATTAATTTTTGTTTTAATAAAACCTTTTGCTTTGTATTTGAAGTTAATTATTTAAAAACTTTGCGTTTCATGTTATCCAAATTAAAACCAAAAAGCTGCATTTTTAAGATAACAAGCTTCATTTGTACAACTAAAAGAACTGAGTTTTATCAGCAAAAACATTTTTGCTACTAAAACTTTTGTCATCACATGAAATTATTCTCCTTGATTAAAATATTTCAAGCTTTAACTATCATTTGCATCCGCAAAATTTGAAATATTATTGAACATGCTTAAATTATTTAAAACCTTTCACCAAATCTGTCGGATCTGTTACGTTAAATAGCAATAGACGAAAACATGTGATTATTTGTGTGCTTGCTTTCATATTTTTAGTTTAAAAATATAATGTACAAGTATGCGGACTAGTGTTTTACGAACACACATTTGAATTTCAATTTTTTAAAAAAGAACCAGTGAACAAAAAATTACGAATTTTGTGAAAAAAAAAAACGTGTTTTCATATTTTCCGTTTCTGTCCACCTCGGACTTGGATTTACGGTAAATTAATTTGAAATAGCTATTTCAGACTTTATGTGATTTTGAGCCTCTTTTGCCTCACCAACCCTGAAATAATTGAGTTAGAGAAAGATTTTTTTTGATCCGGCTTGTAGAATATCAGTTTAAACATGGGAACAAATCATATATTTTTGAAATGAATTTTTAAAAAGACTTTAAAATCCGTAATTTACAAAATTCTGAAACAGGTTGGTGCCAATTGCAGCTAGATACGGATAATTTATCACCCAAAGTGTCACCAAGTTCGTCGTCAAATGTCATGTCAGCTGACAAATGCAGCTTACTAAAAAAAAAAAAAAAAAATTGAAAAAAAAGAAAAAAAAAAAAGAAAATTGAATTTTGACATCTGGAATTCAAATATGTTTTCGCAATCACGAGTGTGTGTGTATGTAGGCGTGTGTGTTTGTGTCTGTGTGTAGCATGAGTGTGTGTGTATGTATGTGTGTGTATGTATGTGTGTGTATGCGTGTGTGTATATATGTGTGTGTGTGTAGGATACGGACGCAACCTGGAGACAGTTTTCGTTAGAGGAGCAGCATCGGGAGGCCGGTCGACGGCGGTTCTGCAGAGAGGGGCGGGGGGGGGGGGGGGAGGGGAAGAAAAATCATAGGAATTCAAAACAGTCAAATGAGAACAATAAGCAATGTGATTGCTCGAAAATATCAAAAGTTGGTTCAAAAAATCATAAGGGTAGTCAGAGGGTAATTATGTCCATAGGGCAAATGTGACTAGTGCCCGTTCTTTAAAAGTCTTTCAGGTTCAAATTTAAGAAAAAGAAAAAAAAAAATCAGCGCATTCTCTGGTTTAGGAACCATTTTGGAGTTCTTGGATACAAATTTTGAGTCAATATTCGAACAATTCTAAAGGACTACAAATTTTGCATATGTTGATTCAAAATGATTTCGCTGTTCAAAATCATTACTTTTTATAGCAACAAACCTGTTTACATTTATATTCATGATGTCATTTTTTACTTTTGATTATTACTATCTGTTTATATTAAAGCTTAGTACTTGCAAGGAGAGGTTAATAACTATCATTTTTTGTTGTCGTTCTAGCTAAAACCACTCGGATATCCGAACCCGAGTAGAAAATACTACCCGGCTTAAGACAGAGAGCACCACAAAGGGGAAGTCCGATTAAGTTTAGACAGCACACGATAGAGGGGGGCACAATCTATTAACATTTCGATAATTTTGATTCAAACCAGAAGCCGAACAACTCCTGATTCATCATCCCTAGAGGTATTGATTTACTTGGAGGATTTTATGGCCACGACATGTTTAACGTGCCCCAGACATCAGCGAACATGGAGGATCTTCTACTGCCTGGCATCAAACCCGGAATTCTCTAGTTACGAGCACAACGCCTTACCGATCAGGCCACTACGGTCATCCGTTTTTAAAATTTTATTACCAGAATGGGGTAATTATGATGATTACATGGAAAAGCTCATGTAAGAAAATAAATGAAACAAAAGTCCGCAAACACCTAAATATGAGTTCTTTGAAAGGTTAAAATCAGAAAGATTAATGTAAGCATCAACAGGTAAAGTTGTTATGGAAAGAGTGGGAATACTGAGAATGAGAGAAGATGAGAGTTAAAATATAACACAAAAAGCAAAAAAAGAAAGAGTATCAAACCGGAAAAATAAGGTAAGTAAAATTCAGAAATGAAAAAAAAAAAAAAAAAAAGAAAGAAAGAAAATAAATAAATAATTGAAGACAAGGAAAAAGAAGAAAAACAGAAACCCTGAACTAAAGAGTGACTGAAAGAGATTCTCAGATTTTTCTTTCTATCTTCTGATCCAGACACTTTGAAACTGAACTATACGATACACCCTAAAGTCATCTGACATCAGAAGATCCAGGAAAAGTGGGTTATCCGACCCTAACTGGAAAACCAAAAGCCTGGATCTTATGTTTTAGTTAATTTGAACCGAGGTTGCTGGAAAACAACTATAGTAATTTAAAGCGAGGATACAGGTAGCATCCGAAGCATTTAGCATCTCAAATGCTCCATCAAAACGCATTCAGATAGAAATTAAAAAAATATATATATTTAAAATTATCCAACATGAGGTCAGAATTACTCCATTTTTTCATTTTGATAAATCTTGGTCGGGTAAGCATAACTCCTTCTTTAAGAACCTGAGTAATAATTAGACATTTTATTGTTCTTTCCATATTATTAACAAGACAAAAAATCACACGAAACCATTAAAATATTTGAGATTATTTTTAGTAGGACAACAAATTTCAAAATAAAAGTTAAAAGGGGTCATAATTACTCAAATTTACTCTTTTGAAACAGGGCAGTTCCCGCACATAGTGTACGACGGCTCACGATATGAAAACGTAGACATAAAAAGTCTGCAAGTTATGCTAGAAAATCACAGAATAATAAAACAGCAATAAACTAAGAAATATCTCATTCTTTAAACACTTATTATTCAAGAGAATAAGAGGTAGGTTTGTAGCGATGCGATCAAAGTTTGAGTTAAAAACATTTCAAGGATGAAACGGTAGGAAAGGGTATAATTAAACTCAAGAATTACAATTAAAAGCATGACTGCTCTTTCTTCATTTTGCCTTATTTGGGACAACTGCCGTCAAAGTCAATGAACTGTCTTTTATTTTCATTTCAGGAACACTTCAAAAGTCACAAAGAATCTCACCTCACTTCAAACATATGGGAAAATAAAAATATTAACTAATTCCCATTTACTTTATTTTGAATTCGTATTCATTACGGATTCCTCATGTGTTGAGCGATTTCCTTTTTAATTAAAACTTTCTACGCTCCATTCTGATGCGGATTTTCAATAAAAGCTCCGTTAAGTGAAAAAGATTAAAAACAAAATTTATATATATGTGTGTATATATCTCTCCAGTTTGCTTTTCTAAAAATAACCTGACACTTTAATCTAAATTTTGTCATTTCACTCTCAGACTGTGAAAAGATTTTTAATATTTATCCATAAGTGAAAAAAATTCTCATTAAGGCACGCACAAATGCAATTTTCCATCGACTTTAAAATGAAGCTTCTCATGAACAGCTCCCAACTGGTTTTGTCTAACTTTCTAATCATAGTTCAAACTTTAAAGTTCGCATAAAAGATTCGGGGCATTTCCATTACGGTAACACCCTTGAAGGAAACTCATCACTGAAATTTAAAGATAAGAGACATTCTTTATTTTCAATATGTTTTCTTATATTTCTTAGTATTTACGTCCTTGTCGTTGCTTTTGTAAGTGTAGTTTACTTGAAGTTCTCCACCTTAGTCATACAACTGTCTCATTCAATTTAATCTACTGGAGTGTTTTTCTTCTCCTGTATTTTTGTTTTCAACTAAGCCAAACATGCTCATTTATCTCGAACAAATTATTTTCTTAGCACTAAAATTATGCTTTCTTAAATCAAGATAGCCCCAGGTACATCCCAGTTATTTTTCAAATGCTCGAATTATTTTCTGAACACCAAAATTATGCTTTCCTAAAGCAAGATAGTCACAGGTATATCCCAGTCATTTTTCAAATGTTCGAATTATTTTCTGAGCACTAAAATTATGCTTTCCTAAAGCAAGATAATCACAGTTACATCCCAGTTATTTTTCAAATGCTTTTTGGTTTTAAATTAAAATTATCATTGCTGAAATCGTTAATCAAAAAACAATATTTTATAAATATAGTTTTTCATGGGTAGATTTATGCTAGTATTACAATCAATTTTTTGGTTTTGTTCATTTTTCGCAAATACTTGATCAGTATTTAATACGATAATTCTGGTATTAAACATTATACATGGAAATTAACGAGGATTACTTCTTATTTTCGTCAAAGCAGTATTTTCAAAATGGTATGCTATTGGCTAAGGTAGAAAGTAAAGCTCACACTGAGTTTCTTATAATCCCAAAACCGACGCGCAATATCTTTTGCTCCTTGTGATTCACAATCACAGGACGCGGGAGCGTCCCGCCCCGCCAAGGAAACCAAACGTCTGCAGCCAACAGAAGCAAATCCACCGCCAAAGACGAAAGAAAATAAAAGCAACCAAGAACAAGATTACACGACACAACAAGTTGGGGTTTTTTGGATTTTTCACCCCTCTGTATCTCAGTCCCATGAAGACCCCCGGAGTTGATTTTTGGTACACTCAATCTCTAGTGGCCCCTTACGCCGTAAACCAAAATACAATCCCCTGGACCATCAGGGGGAGGAGGTATTAAAGTTATAAAATCGTTGTTCAAAAAAGTTTTCACTTTCTTTGACAGGACTACAGCCCAGACGAAAAAAGGAATCAAGCTGAAATTTCGCACACACATTCCTTGTGCCCTACTGATGTGCCTTTTGTGCCATTTGACCTCCCTCCCCTTCCCCCCTCGTTTTTACCCCCCAAATTGTACCTTCCCGGGGTTCTACCACAACCCCCCGGGGGGCTACGGTAATGATTTTTTGTATACAGATTCTTGGGGGGCCATTGAGTACATATACAAAAATTCAACCCCCAGGGACATCATGGGCCGGAGTAATTGAAGTTTGAAAATCACTAATTTTCACTAAATTCTTATGTACTTACTCTCAGCTCATAGGGTTTGTTTATCTCGGACTGCAATTGCAAGGTTAGAACAGATCTAACAGTTATTCCAAAGTTGTCTTAGGAAATGAAATTCAATCAAGACTAAAACATATCCAACAGTTGCAACTAGACGTTAAATCGCGAATATCACAAATTTGACACAGCGACTGCGCATGCGCGCAGACTTAGAATCTGAAAACAGAAAGCCCAATGAGCTATGTTGTTTGTTTATACTTAAGCAGAGAAACAAATTAATGAATGAGATTAGAATGCTCTCCTCCCCCCCCCCAAAGTTTTGCCGATACGAAATTTCCTTCCCCCTGTTTTTCAGTTTTGATATATTTATGGATGAAAGAAATTTTAAATGTCGGCGCGAAACTGGGGTTAAACCATTACAATATTTTACGTGACAAATTATATGAAACTGTACGCATATGAATACGGCACATATAACTTTTTAATTGAAAGCGAAAAATAGCACTTTTTTATTGGTTTGCTTATTTTCTAAATTAATGGATTTTTCACAAACAACACATAATGAATTGAAAATATATGAAATACGTGTGTGGATATCCGTGCTTTGCAGTAATTTGTTAGCTGAAAAATTTTTTGCAATTAATTTAAGCAAGACTTTTAATGAGCTTAGTCCGCGCGCAACATGCGCATTCGCTATGGCAAATTTGGGATATCCGCGATTTGACATCGAGTAAAGTTGTATACATCTTCTGACACATTCAAATTTAAAATATTTAATGGCTTAGTTTTTTTTTTTTTGCTTGGTAATAACATGCGTTATTTCGTTTTTTAAATGAACTTTTAAACAAAACTAGGTATTAAACAAGACAAAGACTTTTATCAAGAAAAAGATAAATCACCAAACAATTAAAATTATTCTATAAAACGTAAAATAATCCACGATTTAAGAAAAAATGTAATTAACTTTTCTAAAAAATGTAATTAACTTAACTTTTCAAAGTGAAGTGGTTGCTTGGTGAGCAAAAAGCTTCCCGTCAATCAAGATAAACAATTTAAAAGATCTATCCATATTTCTGAGGAGTTGAAGGTGGGAGGTTGTTCTAATGGAAGTAGCTGTGATGAAAAAGGAGAAGAGGGAGGATGATAGTTTGGCAGATAATAGGCGGGCAAACTAGATATCATAACTTTTTATGGCTGAGGGTTTTTGGGTTTAGGATGCAGGTTTTCTTTTTTGTGCGGAAAAGTTAAAGGTTTTCTTGGCGGGGAAATTTTTACAACAGGGTTGTTTTTGATGAGATATTCTTATCTGTCAGTATTATCTCACATCAAATACTGTTCTTCAACGAAATTACTCGACTTTCTTTTTTTTTGCTGTTTTGAGATCCAGTATTATTTGAGTACACCCAAACCTGTTTTTATGCGGCCTTTTTTATGCGATTTTTTGTGCGATTTTTTTTTTGGGCGGTATATTAAAACTTCAATCAGATAGGGATTCAATTAACGAAATTATTTTTAAAACGAGTGCGAGGTAGTATCTTCAAGTGACGACATAGGCACCTCGATGGGAAGTCACTGTGACCTCCCAAAATATTCCTTAGTCGGGAAATTTTGTCCGACTACTCGGCAAAAATTATTACTTGGTTTATTTTTTTTTCGTTTAAAGATAACAATTTTATAAGTTTTTGGGTATGCGAGAGTAAGCTATGCGAGACTTTTTTCATGCGATCCCTATCCACCTCACAATTTTTTTTTTAACTGTGTTGCGAAAACAAATTTTTAAAGCTACTTGAGAAGTTTCGAACATTTTTTTTGTGCGATTTTTTTTATACGCTCCCTATCCACCGCATAAAAACAGATTTGGGTGTATTTTCCACTGGAAATTTCATTACATTCATGGATCAAAACTTTCGGAAGCTGTAATGGAATTTATTTCTTCATGGGATGTGAAAAAAAGTAAACTGTAAACATAGTACAAATAATGAAGAAACAACAGCAGTTATTTCAAGACTAGAGTACATTCGCATCAGAGCGAATGTTCTCAACATAACTCAACAAAGCCGTGAGTGAACGTTGGCATCCAACAGATATCGCGTACTGCTTTTTTTATGGTCAACTCTGCAAGGTACATTGTTTTTGCGGTAGCACTTGAAATTTAGCGCGTAAAAAAAAAAAATGCAGTATAATTTTTTAACTTTTTTTTTGCTAGTATTGAGATAATGATGTCCCAATAACATGAAAAGTTTTGGTTCATAATTTTTTTTCTACTGCATAGTTTATAAAGGAAATTTTGAACACATATGTCCCGCAACGGTCTTTAATGGACTAATGAACCGCTCATTCATCTCTTTGTTGCTGTGTCTGTTGAGCTCTAGTTCGTTTTCCTAAGCCGAGACTTAGCGCCAATTTGCGCATGCGTCAGGTCTGCTGTGATTTTATTTAAATAGGGAGGGAAACCCGGAAGTAAAAGGTGCAAAATAACGTGTTCAAAGGCAGCAAGTGCGAGCGGTAAGTGCCCATCCTCAACCTATCACCCCTTTTTGAAATAGAATCTGTCCTGAGTGTGGTCTTCGCTTTCGAGAACGGACAGCACCTCCACTGGCTGATGCCTCCACTGTAACCTTGAAATATCTATTAAAGTAGTTTCTTCGATATTAGTGCTTGGTTTCAGTTTTTAATTCCCCTTATCCGTTTAAGCTAAGTGTTAAAAATATATTACATCGAAAACAATCCAAATAATTTATTTTACGAAATCAAACAAAACGGCAAATTACTACAAATTACTCTTAAGCTTTTTTAATACGTTTAAGACAATTTATTCATTAAACTCCTCAACCAAATGTAAATCTCTGATTCATATTTATGGAGAAAATTCTTAAATTATCAAAGATTTCGTTAAGTGATACTCCGCAAGATATTTTAGTGCGCTTTATCATTTTGAAGGCGTGTGAAACAAGTTTAAACTGCAACTGTATAATTGCATTGCATAAACTTATGCACTACATTAAGGAAGGAATAACACTGAATTTTGATGATAGAAATTGCAATTAAAGTTGGATTTTAATATTTTAATAATTATTTTCTAGCAATTGTAAGACTACTTAGAGTTCATTAAAATTGTATTTTTTTGTAGCATTCATTAACACCAACGCAATTACTTCAACATACAGAATTTATGTTTTTGATAGTTTTATTTACTTTTACTTGCATAATTATTTTTTGAGCTATAATTTTGCAAAACAGTTATGCTTAAATAATGCATCATGTTTAAAAACCTAATTTCGGATGCTCTTTAAGCGTCTTTTTTTGTTGTAAGCAAAATTAAATGAGAAAAAATTTTAATAAACAATTAATAGGTTTGTTTGGCTAGACGTATCGTTTTGTTTTTCCCAGGGAACATAAAAGTGTTCATATGTTGAGATAAGGATTCGTGTTGATCCAACAAAGTAATAAAATAGCATTTGGAGCCAAAATAATAATTAAGATTATTTTAAACAATCTAGTGAGGAGAGAGAATAATGAAGATATAAATAAAATGATGAAAATGATAACAAAAGTAAAAATACTCTCGAACACGTAAAGAACATGGTGTAGGAAATGTAGAAAATCTTTCGTTACTTACAAAATAAAAATAAAAAGCGAAAACAAATAAAAAAAAATAACTCTGCTTGTAATATTCTCTTTAAAAGAATATAAATATACCAAACATTTTTATGAACAGAAAGAAGTTCACATGATGTCACATATTTAAAACTTTTTGATCCACAATTTTTATGTAAAAGGGTGGTCAATCACACCCAATCGAGCGAGTTCATTAACTCCAAAAGCCGGTTACTAAATAAAGGGTGTTTTTTCTAGAGGTATAGAACTTTAAGTTGGCAACACTGTTTGATATGTGTGCCAGTTTGATAGTTGTCACTTGTTTTGTGTTTAGATCGGTTTGCCATTTCATCATGAATAGACAACAAGGCGGTGCAACATGCCACACAGCGCTTGTCACAATTGATTTATTGATAGAAACGTTCGGTGAACGAATAATTTCGCGTAATGGACCCGTGAATTGGCCTGCAAGATCATGCGATTTCACACCACTGGACTACTTTTTATGGGGCTATGTGGAGTCTCTGGCTGCACCGATAAGCCACAGACGATTGACGCCTTGAAAGAGAACATTCGCCACCTTATTACTGACAAGCGGCTTCTATTGCTGCAAAAAGTGAGAAAATTGGACTTTCCAATTAGATTTTCTCCGAGCCAGCCGAGGTGGCCATATGCTAGAAATCATATTTAAATAAAAATGACAAAGAATCATCTTTCGAATAAAGCAACAGTCATGGCAATTAACAACATTTAACTGTGTTTTATTTGAACTTAAAGTTCTCTACATCTAAAAAAAACCACCCTTTATTAGTTGGTGTCCAAATAGTACTTATACTTTAGAAGTATCTATTCCATTGGTCTGAAAGCAAGTGACTTTACAACTAAAATTAGTCACATACAATCATACATTTTAGTAAAACACTTGTCACCCGCTTTGAATTTCATTACTTTAGCCTACCTCATTACTTTCAAAATGGATCCGTTTCATTTGTTTTTCTTTTTTGAGAGAAAAAGGTCACATATACGCGGGGCATAAGCGCCAGGTGTTATTTAGAGCCTATCTCAAGCACACTAAATGTCTTTTGGACTTTTTTCTTCTATAACTTGCTGCGTTGCTCAGCATTGCACGATCTACCTCGAAAATAAAAGTTGTCAAGGGATGCTTGTTCAACAATCTGACTCAAATGTAAGAGAAATATAGTGTTAAATTTCCCGTCAATGTGTAGTAAAAAGCAATTTAATGACTCAAAATTTTAATGCAGAACTTTTTGGATTCTTAAAAAGTTAGTCAGGCAATGCTATTAGCAGGCACAAACAATCCGTTTCGTGGATTTTATAGTGAAAACCCCTCTATGTGAAATCCTGAGCATCAAAGGACCTCTATGTCAAATTTGGCAAAGATCCGATACAAACTGGATTTGTAGAAGGAACACACACACATACAGGTATCTATATATGTATTTATAGATCACTAGTTTTATTTGCTTTTAACCTTTAGTGCATCATCATCGCATAAGCAACAGTTGAATCCAAAACGCATTGTCGCAAAGTGTCAGTGTCGCTCAGTTTGAACCTTCACAATGTGCCCCGCTTCAAGGAGCCCTAGTGCTCTAAAAGAGTTAATTACTCAAAACGCGCTCAACAAAGGCGAATGTGTCCTTCCTTCAACTCTTTTTACATAAAAATATTAAAAGCTAGCTCACAATTTTTTAGGAGACGAATAAATGAGACTTAAAACCGAGATTAAAATGTTATTTAAATGATAACTAAAACCAAATGAAAGGGAGGGGGCAGAATGCAAGTTAGTACACAATTTTAACAGACACAAGCGTAAGTTTAGGGTAGATGTATTGTTTGGAATTTCATTTAACGAGTACTTCCAGCAATTTCATTAATACAGGAGGTACGAAGGACGTTCATTAAATCACCTCACAGAAAAAATATCATCTATTTGCATTTATCGATGTTTCAATACAGATGGCAATTGTCTTTCATGTTATTGCATATTTAAAGAAAAACACATGAAATTGAACTTTCCCTGCGATGATACAGGCAATTTTCAAAAATTTATACTCATATTGTAATATTTTTCTCTAAGTTAAAAAATATTTTTGTTATTATCAAGTGATAAAGTTCCTGTTATTAACACTTTAAATACTAATTGAGACCTTCTAATACTTGGTGAAATGTTTATTTAGTTTATATTAAGCTTGTTTGTATTTTAAATATTTTGTACAATTAGTCAAGAACATGCGGGGCAAAGTGGATTGGCAAAGTGAAATAGTTTATTTTGTTTACTCACTCAATCATTCACTAAACAACTTATGTATTCACTTATTAATTAACTAAATAACATTCCTCTATTTATTAATTCACTTATTTATTCATTCATTCACTTATTTTCTTATTAGTTCACTCGTTTACTCACGTATTTATTTTTCTTCATGTATTAATTAATTAGTTTTATTATTCGTTTATTCTCTCATCATGTTTTCATTTATTCATTCAACCTATTATTTATGTATTTATTTGATTAAAAATGGTCGAGTGGAAAATATTTCATTAGAAAGATATTTCATTTTTCACTTTATTACCCCATAAAAAAGAAAAGTGAAAAATTTCTTCTTTTTTTTTGAAGGCGCAAACTTACAGTCAAAAATTAAAAACAATTTTTCAATACAAGTTTTATGATAAAATACAATGTTATATATATTGTAGTTATCAAAATAAATTTCCGATATGTTCATTTTGAAAACGCTCAGTCATCTTAACTATTTCACTCTGCCCCACATTCCCCTACTCACCTAAGCAAACCAAAGGTTAGGAAAGTATTAGTATAAACTGTGTGCAACGTATTATGATATCCAATAATATCACTCAATCCAAAGAAATAAAAACAATAAATTCATTCATATATTAATCAAGAAAATAAAGCAATGTAACGAACTGTCAATTTCGCACCTTTCATTCGAGAATTCTTGATGGTTTTCTTTTAAACGCGGTTGAGTCTCATAAATTAAAACGCACTGTCCTTTATCATTTCATTAAATATGTCATTTGGAACAGTGACTAAGTTCTCTCATTAAATCTATATGATATTAATCAATCTCTTTATCCATCATTAAATTCATTTTAAATTCAGTTTAGTTTAATTATAGAAAAGATTTAGAGCAATAATTAAGAAGATCAATGCCATGATTTCATGCTAATTGGAAAAGTTTTGAAGCGTTTTCTTGGTGTCCTCATTATTGCCTTTTATTGTCATCTAAACTATCGTATTTTGTCAAGAATTATTACAAAATTATTTCATATGTTTTCAACTTTATGAATTAATTTTATTTACGCTTTAATATTATTTACATTTAAATAAAAACATTTACCCTTTTATTCAAGGCTGCGGAGTCGGAAGGAAAATGGCCGACCCCGACTTCGACTCCTGGATTTTGAAATGCCCGACTCCGACTCCAACTCTTGATTTTATTTTTTTTTTAATTGTACTTTTTAAATTCTCTCTCTCCCTTTAGGGGAAGGGGGAAAACCTCTAAATAGAGATTTAAATATTAACTCTTTTTTATGAAAATTTATCATTTTGTTTTTTACTGTAAACCCAAGACGCATACAACGTTAGAAATTCAGTTTAAAAATCAAATTTTCCAATAGTTACGAGTTTAAAAGTGACATGACTTAAAAATCCCTTTAAAAAATTGTAATTTGCCCCCCCCCCTTTAATGTTTAACAAATAGATACTGATCAAATCGTGTACTTTCGATTTTTGAAATCTGTAACTTGAGAGAAAAAAAGCTTTTTTTTTCAAAGTCCAAGTTCATGAGAGGGGGTGGTTTGGCCCGGGTGACATCCATCTGGTAGGTGACACCCAAAGTTAATTTCAGAGTTTATAAAAATATAAATATTTTAATTCTGAAAATTTTCCCGTATATATTTTAAATTATATTTCATCAATAAAATTTCAACAAAAATAGGGCACATATACGTCAGGAGCTAATTTTACACAAAATGCGGCGGTATACAAATTTGTACGAAAAGCTTTTACTATACCTATATTTCTTCTTCGCTAAATTTTTAATTTAAATTTTATTGACTGCTTTAGAAAGATTAATATGAAGATTTTAAGATTAACTGCAATTATTGAGTGTTGTAATCAAGAAATTATTTACACTTATTTTGTTCCATACTTTTTAGTGAGAACCAAGTTTATAGAAATAGTCTTAATAAAGAAAAAAAAAACCAGATTATTTCATCGGATCTTTGGGATTCGTGATTTCAAGCTAGACCTTATTTGAATTTGCCGATCACCCTCAGACGTTTCCATCTGAACTACGGGCCTCGACTAACTAAATTGTTGCGTTCCTTTTACTGTTTTATAACTCAGATCGAACAAAAGACTATATTTCTATTTTTATTTCAAAGTGATTACTTGCAAATGTTATGCAACAAAACCGTTTGCTAACAGTTGGTATTAGTAAATTAAAAAAGCAAGCAAACTGAGGGACAGCTACAGAAATTTCGGTAAACACTCAAGCTAGCTGATTGCCATAATGGCAGTTATTTTCTCATTAGTAGCTTTTTATACATGTTTTGTTGCCTAACATTTCAATTGGTAGTCAGTTTTCAAAAAATGCAAGGAGAGAATGAAAATGAAAGAAAAAAAAATGTCGGAGTCGGCATTCTTTCTAACGACTCCGACTCCTTTACCTCAAAAATGTCCGAATCCGACTCTTCGACTCCGACTCCACAGCCCTGCTTTTATTAACTAAATATCGTAAAAATTAACGTAGTTTTTAATAAAATTAATTTTTCGGCGTGTAAGGCATTGTCCAAGTATGATGTTTCTGGTTGACATTAAGCCTGATTTGTCTCAGGCTTCTTTAGAGTAAAAATGAAATTAAAAAACCTGTCCTAATATAGAAGTAGTATAACTTGATGTACAACTCCCTAGCGATAGCCAGTGGCCTCCATTGAACATGAGAAACTTGAAATAAACGAGCAAAAGCGTAGCTTACGAGGCTGCAACGCTGTTAGTACCCTATCAGGATACAGTAAAAGTTGTTTTCGCGCATGCACGTTTCGGATGCTTGCCCGTCAACTAGAAGGACATAGACCATGTCTATTAGAAGGACACGGTTGCCCGTGGAATCGGTTTTTCGATGAATATTTAGCCAACACTATATCTATGGTTCTCAATGGGTTATAATTAGAGATGCACCGATAAGCAAATTAGCCAATTACCGATTAATCGGGAGAGCCAATTAATGATCATAATGATTATTTTTAATGCTACCAATTTCTCCAACTTTTTTTTTCTTTTATAGTTTCGAATTTAGAAAAAGTTAATAGTTTATTTCTCAGAGACAATTTATTTTACTCTTTTAAAATTTCATCCAATATCTTTGAACTAATTTTGTTGATAAAATTACATTATGTTAACTAGACATGGGAACTCAAAAATAGTAAAAGTAGCCTGTTGTCACCAAGCTAATTTAGAAGTACTTTTAATTTAAATTTCTTTTTAAATTATTAGTAGCAATTTAATCCAAGACTTTATTTTTTTTACAAAAATTATAAGGTTAGTGTCAGTCCACGGTGACTGACGTTAAAATTTGACTCTATTTTTAACTTATAAATTCAGCACTGTCTTGAATTTAAATTTTGTTTCTTCTGAAATTGATCTAAAATATCATGATATGGTCCATCACTGCCCCCACACTTGTTTTCAGACTTGAGGAAAAATTTTTTGTATGAAATTATGGGGAATAAAAAAACATGACTGATGCTACGCGGGAGAGACATTGAGAAAAGTGACTTATGTATAATTTGAAATACTCCTCAAACTAATAACGTAAAATCTAAACAGATTTCTTCCCCTTAAAATAGAGATTTTAGACTTGATGAGAACACTTTGTTTTATTGAAAAAACTTAAAATCTAAAAGTGTAAAAATTATTTAACACCCATGACTGATGATACAAAGATTTTGTGTCTGATTTTACATTTACAATAAATTGCTGCAATTATAAATTATTTATCCTTGAAAATAAAATTAGCACTTAAAATAGTAAAATTGTACTTAAAATACTATACAGTTTTAAAAGTTATATTTTTGATGTATTTCATAAAATAAAAAGTCCTCTTGCCTTTACTACATCTAGTGCGCTGAATATTGTATTCCTTTCTAATGTAAATAATAAATAACATTCACATTGGCAGGCTATTTCCAATGTTTTACTGCTTGAATCTTGACAGTTACTAAAATACTCCTAGTTTTCAATTTCAATGCATCTAACTCCTCGTGATACAATTGTTTGTTATATTCTTCAAAAACCCGTTCTCCAGTTGCAGTCAACAATTTTGGAACATGTTCTGCTGGAAGTGATTCTTTTCTTTGCTGTAGAAAAGGGTTATTGCTAAACACATACTACAGCTTCAGAATTAAAAAAAAAAGTATTACTCAAATATAACTTTTTATAACATGACTGTGCAAGTCGGATGGTGATAGCTCTGAAATTTGCATGAAGCTGTGATATTTAGAAATATTTCCGTATCGATAATGCAGCATTTTTATTCAAATGTAATAAATAAAGAACTAGGAGTATCTGTTTTTCAAATTTCATGCCGGAAAATATTTTTCTTTTGTTTTCCTTTTCTGAAGATATAACAAAGTGCACTTTGAATAACTAACAGATTTTACCACGGTTTCATTATTTTAAAGAGGGGTAATGCAGTTGCTAATTTAAACTTATGACTTCAATGCTTTAAATTTGTTCCACACTTGTTCTACTTCTTCACCTAATTTCTCTTTTAAATTTTATTCTGAAGTAACTTTAGTAATTATACTAGATTTTTAAGAATTTTTTTTTTATCATCCGCTCTGTTTAGCTTCTGCTTTGTTTTACTTTTTGTAATATTCATGTTTTTCTTTATTTCTTAATTAATATCGCCTTTTTTTATTTAATCGCCTTTAATTTATATTGCCTTTCTGCAACAGTCAATGCCATTTGTGCAATTTGTTTGAGGTTTATTAACGAAAAGAGAAATGTGGTTCATTGTTACTGTGACTAATGTTACGTGTTTTAAATAATTAAATTCAACTATTTCTAAATATTTAAGGGATTAATATTAAAGATATCATCATAAATGAAGAGAATATGACTTTTTATAAATTTGAGTTTGTTTTCGATTAAGCAATACAAACTTTTATACAATTTCGTAACAAATGTTACATTAGCATGAAGCCTAGTTTAAAAACAATTGTTACAAGACAATTATAACAGTTTAAAGTTTCTTTGTTGGTCTAAACCTTTTCCTAGATAAACCACATTTCAATAAAAAACGAGCAGATGTGCGCATCACATGACTTCCTTTTACTTCAATTTAATGTCCTTTTCCCATTATTGGCAATTTTAATATAATTCAATAGTTTAGTTTCTAAATATCACCAACAGTGGTCAAATTAAAACCAGATTTTAAAAAAAAAATCCACAAATTTGTCGCCAAGTAGGCGACAAAACTTGACGACCAAAAGACTCCAAATTATAACACCACTTGAGTTAACATTGAAATTAACAATGATTTCCCCCCAAAATTTGCAAAATACCCCTTTAGAAACACCCGAAGGAAACCAAAAGAAGAGGTGCACAACCAGACCCCACTAGGAGTCTACGTACCAAATTTCAACTTTCCAGGACATACCGTTCTTGAGTTATGCGACTTACATACGCATATCCGCACATACATACATACGCACATACAGACGTCACCGCTAGAGTGTAGCTGTCAGTGGTGATCTAATGGATTTTTCGTTGCTAGAAACCACCCACGGAACCTCACAAATGGTATAATAATGAAATTAGATTCAATCGAAAGAGCATATTGAGACATTTTAAGACGAAAAAAACTATTTGCCTTCGTCCACCTGTTTTCGAGATACAGTGGAAGCCGTTTAATTGAATCAGTGGTTAATTGAATAAACCGTTTTAATGAATTAAATTGTCAAAAACAGAACAAATCCAGCTCTATTGAATTAGCCGCTTTATTGAATCAGCCGCTTTAAGGAATCAAAACTGTTTAGAGCAAACATGATTCAAATAAGCGGCAACCACTGTATAAGGTCCTACATTCTGCCAAAGATTTAAGAAAGGAACCAAATTTAAAGACTTGGAAATAAATTGAAGTACCAAGTGATTTCACCGTCTGCATCATCGAGAAGAGATAAAATGGAGAGAGTAATGACTTACATTCGTGAAACATAGACACCAAGTCACGTGATAGATTTTAATGCGAAGAAATGGAAGATACCAGGTTTCTTTCGATAGTTTCACGCAAAACGTGTCAACCATTCGTCGCTGTTAAGTCACGTGACTTGAGATCGTTGCCCAAGCTTTCGCTAAGCCGATGGGCTGGCTTCCTCCATTTATAATTCCTGCTCTAAGGTCTGCATGTGGCAAGTTAAAAATCAGCAAAGCGTGTGAAAGATGCATTTCTTTACTCACCGAAACTGGATAAATTTGGCAACTTATCCTAAAATTTAGGCAGACTAAGACCCCATATTTCGATAACGGGGTCACGAGGACATAATACGTGCGCTCAAAAACATATTTTACTATGTTCTTCTGATTGCTACTTACTTTGATTCTTTTCATTATTACACAATCGTAGGGTTTCCTGGTAAGGATTTTCTTGTTGGTGACATTCTACAACTGTGT
Source organism: Uloborus diversus (assembly GCF_026930045.1). Classification (NCBI taxonomy): domain Eukaryota; kingdom Metazoa; phylum Arthropoda; class Arachnida; order Araneae; family Uloboridae; genus Uloborus; species Uloborus diversus. Next base: position 44,912,620 of record NC_072740.1, on the reverse strand, counting down.
GCCAACCGCAGTACTTGTCGCCATGTTTGCTCAACTTTGCATGGAAACTACTTATTTGGTGATAGCATACATTATTATTAATAGCATTCTTTAGTTAATTTTAAATAAATCAAGTCATTCAACAATATTAAATGCTCCATTAAGTTTAAAATAATCCTCCAAATAAATTAATCCATTAAAATATGAAATATTTCCATTAATAAATAAAATACGCCATTAAACTCTACTAAAACGTTCCATCAAAATGTAAAATAATTCGCCGAGGAATAAAGAAAGCCATTAAGTAGATTAGAAAGTTCCATTAAAATAAGCTCCATTAAATAAAGAATAGATTTAATAGCAGTACAGCTTTGTTTATTTCTTGCTGATAGCGATGAAAAAGTCTTTAAAATGATGTCTCACTTTTGAAGTTTTATGAAGTATTAAAGAATTTATAGCGTGCCCACAAAGATATATTTGAGAAATAATGTATTTGATAATGCTATTTATCGTGTTAAAATACTAGGTTTTAGCTGATTTCAATGAAACAACCAAAAAAGGTTTTAAAATCATACCCCCGAATGAGTTAAGATTATATATATTCATGGACATTTGGATCAGGAATCAGCTGAGCTACATAAGTCATTAAAAAACTATATTTTATCGCCCATGGGATGAATCAATCCTTCTGCATTATTAGCTGGACGCTCTTATCAACTGAGCTACTGGATCACCATCTCGGGATACTATGCACTAAAGCAATCTATACATATAATAAAACGAGCTGATGTGTGCATCACATGACTTCCTTTTACTCCAATTTAATGTCATTTCCCCATTATTCGCTATTTTAATGTGATTCAATATTTATTCTCTAAATATCACCAACAATGGCCAAATTGAAACCAAAAAAAAAAAAAAAAAACTCCGCCAAATTTGTCGCCAAGTTGGCGACAAAACTTGGCGACCAAAAGACTGGCGATATATCGCCAAGTGTCCGACAAATTATAACGCCACTTGAGTTTACATCGAAATTAACAATGATTTCCCCCCAAAAAGGTGCAAAAGACCCCCTTAGGAACATCCGAAAGCAACCAAAAGGGGAGGTGCACAACTAGACCCCACTACGAGTCTATGTACCAAATTTCAACTTTCTAGGACATACCATTTTTGAGTTATGCGAGATACATACGCACATACACACATACGCACATACATACAGACGTCACGAGAAAAGTCGTTGTAATTACCTCGGTGATGGTCAAAATGGATATTTCGCGTGTCTATACATTCTTAGGCACTTTTCCGCATGTGGTCGAATCGAAAAAAAAACTCAACATTCATTTGGGGGTGAGCAAAATGGAAATTAAGGGCGATTTTTGAGTGAAAATTTTTTCGCGAATACAATACTTCCTTTTTTGTAAAAGGAAGTAATAAGATATGTGTGTGTGTGTGTGTGTGTGTGTGTGTGTGGCGCGCTTCCTGGGAAAACGGTAAGGCCTAGAAAGATGAAATTTGGTATACAGGTGCAGTTTTTGCCGAAGATGTGCACCTCGGGCTTCGATTTTTGATATTTTAATTAGAAAAAAGGTTATTTAATATTTTATGTGTTTTTTTGCACTTTTTAGTACTTTTTACCTCACAGACCCCGAACCAATCGCTCCACACAAATATGTTTCCTACCATAGTGTAGGAAATTTAATTTTAAATATGATGAATGGAAAAAGTTTGAAAATAGAGCAATTTTTGTATTTTTTATGAATTTTTGAAAAAACCTTTAATTTGCATATTTTCCTGGGTTTTATTTTTTTCTAATATCATCCTGCGAGAAGTATCAAAGCCTCATATCTGAAATTTAAGTTGGTAATAGTAAAAACATTTTGCCCTCTTTAGAAGAAAAAAGTTCTTAAAAATACGCAATAGTTTTTTTTTACAATTTTTTTAATGCTGAACACATTATGTCTTTCCACTCATCGGTCGAAGAAAGCGTTCTTCAATCTTTTATGCCTCTGACGTCACTACTTGGATTTCGATTCGATATTTACGATGGAATCTTAATCGCAAACAATGTTAATCTTTTTTTTTAACTATATAGCTTACTTCTACATTTTATGACGTGTTGACCACGTGTTTTTCCGGCAGCGCTTGATTTTTTTCGTTCCTTTTTATTGTTTTATTTGGAGATTGCATTTATTTCTTTTTCCATCCCCCCCCCCCCACAGCTGGACGTTTTGCTGTATCTATATTACGTTATATTTCATAGTTGTGCACATTATATTCAATAAAAAACAGCGAGATTTTTTTTTCTTTGTCAAACGCTACCTGCACACTATGGGGAATTTTGGAGATAACTTTTACTTTTTTTTTGCTCTACTTAAATAAAAGCGGTTTTTGAGTGATCTTTTTGTTTTTATTAGGAAATGGCCGGGGAGGTTAAAATAAATAGAGATGGATAAGAAAATTTAGAGATAGATCGTAAAGGTAGATAGCCGCCGAAAGAGGCAATCTTGGCGTAAAAATGTGAATGGCACAAAAAAAGATAGAGATGGATTGATTAATACTGCTGCCAAATTTATTTTAACAGCCGCCGAAGGCGGCAAACTTGAAGTGAAAAGGTAAATGACAAGTTAGCCAAACAGCCGCCGTAGGTGGCTGCTTGCATAGAAAGGCGAATTGCGCAAAAAGGCGAACCAGCTGGTCGCCGCAGGCGGCTAGTGTATAATAAAGCGACAAAATAAATTGAAATCAAAACTTCTACTTTGTTAAAATAGTTTAACTACGATTTACCATGTTCAAACCATCGTCTTTGCTCAGAAGTGTAGCATGATGATGATATAAGATTAAGTTAAGATGTGTTAAGATTACGTTGTATATCGAAATTTAGATTAGAATTCCGCTGAAGAAAATACATCACTAAAACGAAAGTTTTCGGCCCCTGAAGATTCGAACTGCGCTCTTCAAATTATTAGCACGACGCTCTAGCAAACTGAGCCATAGTGTCTCCACTTTCGGATGTTATGCATTGAAGCAAATCGTAATAAAAACTGAATAAATTGTTTTTTTTTTTTTTTTTGACAAAACAACCAAAATGTGCAATTTCTCTTTACTTTTCGCCGAAAGTGGTGAAAAACAACTTTGAAATGATGCCGCACTTGGGTTTGTTTAAGGATTGAGGGAGTTATGGAGTTATCACAGAAAAACACCTCTGATAAATAATGCATTTTATAATTATTTTTTATTACAAAAGAAAAATTGGTAGACTAGTTTTTTTGCTTTTTGTTTCTATTAAGAAAATCATCTTAATATGATTATAAACTAATATTTTTGTAAGTGCACGTCGTAAGTTTGTACTTTAATTAAACCGTTACTTTTTATAACCTCGGTTTTACAACTTTTTTTTTTGGAAATAGTAAACTTTTTTGTTGTTTCTAGACAAGCGCGATATAACCATTGGTTACAAATACAAACATATGTTGCTAAGTTTTTAGCGGTCATAGTGAATAAGTAAGTGTTGTCATGTAATGTCAGGAATTAGTATACACAGGGATAACTTGAAATTAAATTGAATGTATGATATCCTCGGATTAGTAAGGAATTAGATCTGGTGATTGTTGTATTAGAGGATATGAAACGGATAACATAAATCTTTGCGATTACTAAATTTAGCATCCATTATGGTTTAATGAAGAGTTTGTTCTAAGGAAATAACTTTACTTATTTTAAAAACGATGAAATATATGTTTTTAACATTTTTATTTCATTTAACGGTCTTTGATCAAAGAAGTCCGAAAGTTAGTTACTTATTTGAATCATTTAAAAATCCTTTTGGTTTTCCGTGAAGAACTAAACTTATCATTAAGCTAATGACACACATCAAAGCTTAAAGTAAAAATTCTTATCTTTTCCTTGTTAATACTTCTGCAGATACTATTTTCACACAGGAAGATAAAACATAAAGAGTTTTTGACGTAGATATCAATTTTTCTCTTTACTGAATTCGTTCCAGCTATTAATAATGAATTACTTCTTCATTATTAATAGCTAAAACCATTAAAATTCTTAGTATTAGATGGGAAACGAAATTTTAAACTAACTTTAAATTAGTTTAAAACTTTTTTACTTCACATTTTTAATCAACGAGCTCATATCAGCGGATTACATGCAATTAAGTCGAAATCAAATTGCTCCTTCTAAGTACTTTATGCTTTTCTTTATCATTCTTCATTTATTATTAATTAAATGCCAAAAAAGGAAAACATCTTCTTAAAAGCAGTAATTTTCCCTGTACAAAAATGGAAATATCCTTTGTTGTATTTTTGAATAATTAATTCAAAATAAACATTTTTCTGAGGTAAAGTAATTAGCTTTTTGCCTTGTTTAAAATTATTTTTACACGAGTAAAGTAAAAGTTTTTAAAATGGGAAAGATTTTTGGAACTGCATTAATTATACGAGCAATGAAGGAATTAAGTAAGAGGTAGAAAGTTGGCTAAGTAAACAATATGGGAAATTTATTTTGAAATTTTGGGCAGAAACTGAGCTTACCACTTGCATCTTTAAGTAATGGATTTGATGCACTACTTTATTATTTTTTAAATTTTCTGGAAAATAAAAAAGGATTTAAACTTTTTTCACAAGAAAAAGTGATTAATTAAGTGATGATTTGTTATTACCTTCATATTTTATTAATTTTAATACTACATTCGAATCTTTTATAATGAGCGTATGGACCTGCTCTTTACAGCCAAGTGCTCGTAAAAATGAGCTTATGACAAAATCGTAAAAGTGTAACTTGGCAATTTTTAAATTAGCTTATTTCCTTTAAACTGTCTAATTATCTCTATTAGGTGTTATATTTTTTTTGAAGATTTTTTTGAACATTGTGTTAACGAAACATTTTTGATTTCCACGTTATTCCGAGCTTTCGTTAAAGCAGGACTCATTATAAGTGGATGCGACTATATATTTTTTATTATTGATATTTACGGAATGGGAGTATTCGGTGCCGCCTCTTCGGCGGCACCGAATTGGCGCGAAACCCATTTCGGCGCTGCTGTTTCAGCGCGGTCGTTTCGGCACGCAAACCATATTACCCGACCCGTCAGAAAATCTATTTTTGGTTTATGAATTTAATACATATGTTATATATAGTGCAAAGGGGTACATGTGTACATAGTTTTTTTTTCCATTTCTTTATTTTTCGAAAAATATTCTAATTTTCTCCGAGCAAAAATGTTATCAGAATCGACTCGTCTTTTTTTTTTTTTTTGTATCATGGAATATTTTGAGATTAAAAAATATGTATATTTCTTTACCTGATGTAATTTTTTAAAAAATATCTTCTTTTGTTCATATCTATATTCTATAAAAGCATAATAGTAAAACTTTTGAATAAGCCTGGGCACATATGAACAAGGTTAAAAAAACGGGACAATCATCATATTTCCAAGAAAAACTCATTAATAATATGAAGCTTTTCTTAGATACTAATTACAATGAAGGATTTATAACCTATACTGTGTCAGTACGGCAAGATGCTAATAAGAAACTATTTTTTCTCAAACCTATAACCTTGCCCACTATCAAATTTTAAAGTTTCGTAGCACCACTGGATAGGCAAAAAAAAAAAAAAACTTGAAGGACAACACAGTATAAAGACTATTTTATTATGCTGGGATTATTCTTACTATATATTACTTTTAAGCCTGATAAAGAGGAGGATAATGTATTAAACAAAATTAGTTTAAATTAACATTTTTTAATAAAATAACATATTTTGTGCCTTTTTACTTCCTTTAACTGGTCTTTAACTTTAAATTTTTGACAAATATATAGTAATACGGAAAAGTAATTTATATAATAAATAAACCATGAGAATGAAGAAGCAAACGTTTTGAACAGTAATTTACAATAAATTTATAAATTAGTTGCAGAAAAATAACGACAAGTGTAAAAAATTAACTTTCAAAAATAAACAATTCTCTACTCAATAAAAAAAAAAAAAAAAAAAAAAAAAAACCATTGTCCAAAATTTTCCTGAAAGTTCATAAAATGGCTTGCAATAATTCAGTTTAGCTCTTAAGCGAGTTTGGAAAGTATTTTCACGTGAAGAAATTAGAGGAGAAGTTACAGTTAAATCCCGTTACAACGAACTTCAAGAGATTGCAAATTTTATTCGCTGTAAATGGCAGTTCAAGCAATGCAATGGAAATTAAATTGGGACAGAAAATTTCGTTGAAACGGATCTGTCATTGTATTGCTATTCATTGTAACGGAATTTCCCTGTATATACAACAGCTGCTAAAAGATGTAGGGCAGGGACTTCCATTACTCCGGAATTATTCAAGATTTTTTGGCTTTTAGTTTATCGTAGCACCGTTTATCATGGTATCGTATGACATATCACGTTCACAAGCACCCCCCTTTCCCCTACAGTGCCAATTCTGAAATATTTTTAACAAGCTTCTAAAACACCAAATGCTCATCATTCATCTGCAACTACTTTTAAATCAATATTTCGGACATTTAAAAAATTAAGAATGCAAAATTCTGGTGATAAAACTTCTGCGCTGAATCGGTCAGCACCAAAAAGGCTGCTCCGAAACGGTCGCACCGAATTTCAACAAACCCTAATATTTACTATGTTTTATACCTAAGCAATCAAGATAGCTTGATTGTTTCCCTTTTCAGTGGCATTGGTTGCAGAATTATATGTTTAAGATTGGTAGATAGCAAGTAACCTAGTCCTTTAATCGAATGTTTCCTAGAAATCGTTTGAGGCCTATGGGTCAGGGCATCATAGAAGGACATATTAAGCATGTATAATGAAAACTTTTAGCGATCAATATTTTCTTAGAAGGTTATACATTGAATTAGATCTTATGTGAGAAGTCTGGTTAAAATTCCATATAAATCACTATAATGCAGATTTTGAAAAGAAAATATGTTGCGAAACGCACACAAATCATGTACTGTTTTGCTGCAATCAAAGGAGAAAAAAAGATTATGTTCATCGTCTTACTATTAGATTTCCAATTTCTAATTAATTTTGGTCGTTCAATTTTTTTGGTTACAAAATATGAGATATGTTTATAAATACCAATTCATTATACCACTTGTTGGGATAGTTATTGTTGCAAGTAATCTCTTTTCCTCTTTCAATGATATTTCCATTTAATCACTGAAGATATTTATTTTGTCAGTAGTGAATTTAATTTTTAGTGTACTGCGTCTTAGAAAATTTCAAGAAATTTCAGTGATTGTTTTATTTTTTTTCACTCCGGTATTTTAATATTTCAAATCAACCTCTGACAAAATAATCAAGTTCATAAATTATAAATAATACCAAATGTCATCTTGAATTCTTTTCACTTGAACATAACCATAATGAGCTTGCTTGCTAGTTGTTTTGCGATTCTTTCAAGACATATTTTATTCATGTTCCTAAGTGATTTTACAGTATGTGCTTTTATTTCACGTGCTACTGATGTTGACGACATATTAAATATTCAAAATGTGTCCATTTTTAAACTTCATGTTTCGAAGCAATTTTTAAGAAAGGGGTGTGAAGTGAATACTTTTCGAATAGATTTACGGTCTATTCTCCGTGTTCCTCAATTTACTGCAGATGTTTTGTAATAGAATCATTTCACTTGAACGTGGAAAATAATCTCTGAATAATTTAATTATATTTTTCAAGATTTAACGAAATTATGATAAACAATTAAATTTGTTTTCGTCTTGGAGTTTAGTTAGGGGAAAAGCGAGTTTCTGCTGCTGCATATGATTTATTTCGGTTTCTCCATTGAGGAGGCGCTATGCAAAAGCAAACAGTACAAAAGTAGAAAATTGAGTTGATGACTGATTTTTATTTGTCAGCCTCATTCCTATAGTGCAGTGTAGTTTGTTTCACCTCAAAAAAATCATATCCTATAATTTTAGAGCTTTGAAAATTGACGTTTTGTGCATAAAAGAACATATCCATACGTGTGTCTTAAGCGAACAAGAATAAATCCACTTCAGCCAATGGGAAACTAGTTTGGTCATCTGGCTCTTCAAATGATCGCATGAATCCAATGCTTACTATAGCGTTTTCAACAGTAACGGAAAAGTAATTCCAGTGCGTAAAACGTTTTTTATGCACCTTACTGAACTGAAACCAACAAGTTTAAGTAATATAGCTAAAGCGTTGATTACAAATTTAAGTCTCAAAGCGAATCGTGGTGGTGATCAAACTAGTAGAAAATCAGCAAGGGGAAAAAATATGTTCGAGAATTTTTAAAAAAGCTAAAAGGATGATAAGTCATTACAATTGCAAAAAGACGAAGATAACTTATTTGCATTCTGATATTAATATTACAAAACTTTTCAACGTAAGCACGCGTCACTAGTGCATCAAACGTGCAGGAGGTATTACCAAAGATTATTATCTCCTACACGTTTGAATCCATTGGGAAACCTGGAATCCTATTTTTTCAAATATAAACCATGAAGTACCCACTACTGAAGCTGTGGTCACTACTAGTGTGTTTAACTTACAGCAACTCTGTTGAGTTGATGTATCATTACAATTAAAAAAGTCTATGTTTTGTAGAGTATTTTGCGAGTTCAACATCGGCTTTAAACCACCAGCTAGTGATATTTGCAGTTTTACAACAGATTAGATTGGAAGTTGAAACTATCAGGCTGAATATTATTGTGTTAATTTGTTGTGGGGTTTTACTAAATAAAACGAGCAAACAGATTGTGCTGGCAAAAGAGAACATTTCTTAAGGTAGCTCATGCAAAAAACACATCTACCTAAGTTAAGCAAAACAGAACACATCCAATATTTAACGTTAAATAATAAAATAATAAGCATATTTCTATTAAAACATGATGTAAAATATTAACACTAGGTACAAACTGAACACTATTAACAAATTTTTTGTTGGTGTAAAGTCCAACATTAAATAAATAATAGTTTTTCATGTTTTCTCGGAAGTTTTTTAAAGTAGACCTGTCTGCTTTTGCATGGCACCTTCTCCATTGTCTTCCTTTGCCAAAGCGAATAATTATTTCTCTTTTTGCGAGTGCTCGTGCGGAATTAGTGATCAGAGGCACATAGAGGATTTCAAAGGGAAGAACGCTGAGACAAAGCTCGTCATGTCGGAAGGGAGGGAGGAGGGGGGGGGGCAATTTCCTTACTGGGCTTGAGAAATGTAGTACATTTTCATTTATGCTTGTGCATTTTGATTTTTTTATAAATATAAGTGTGTATTGATTATTTCGGGTATGTAGCATCAAAACCAGCTCAATCCATGTGAACTTTTTTTTTTATTTCATACTTAGACTTCTTTTGAGGGATGCAGTCACGATGCATAGCGATTTGGAACGCTTTCAGCTCAATCAGGCTAAAAAATGTCGTCAAAAAACGTTTTTCTTGAAAAACAGCTCAATCCGTGATTGATTTTTGTCTGTTTAAAACACTGTAAAAACGATTCAGAAACGTTCCTGGAAAAAAAAATGAGCAGCTGATGTGCCTAATTTTTCCAGTAACATATCTTGCAGAAACCAGGAACGTTTTCCGCTAAATACCAGTAACCTTCTTGAAATTATTCTGGAATCTTTCTAAAGAATATGGAGATCCCACCGACTAAAGACAGTCTATATTATCCTTCAAGAGAAATTCGGTAGGTTTAATACAATTGATTAGACCCTTCCAGAGTTATTAAGAAAGTTCCAGAAGTATCAATGCAGTCACGGTCAAAGCTAAGGCGGAATTGCAAGTATGAACCAAAAATATCCCATGCTTGTAATTCTTGTCTTGTAATGCTGCAGCTATCCAGAGACGTATTCGCTCCCACTGGGACTTTGGTCAACCTAGAAGGCAGGAATCCAACTAAAGACCATACACTTAATAAATGCACTCAATTAATCTTTAAACTGGTAGTTAAAAATATTTTTCTCACCAGTGAGGAGTCTGCATTCATGCAACTTGAAGCAATTAAGGAACCTTTTTTGCAAAGATACTTGATTTTACGGGGAAATAAGTGGAAACCCGTGAAATCCCGCAACGTTCCATGGAAATAATCAGTAATGTTTCGGAATTTTTTTACAGTGAAATTTAAAAAAGTAGATTGAGCTAGTTTTGGTATTAAACCTCTCATATAAATTTCACTCCTAGGAAAACTTTAAATAACGGACTTAGTTGGGACATGATGTAAGTAAAAAAGGAGTTTAAAATTAGTAAATGTACATACAGACCAATTTTATAATAAAAAACCTTATTTCAAAACTCTAATATGTTTGAACGTTTTAGGTCCCCTTTACACGAGGCAACTTAGGTAAATCAACTTTTGAACGGGCGATTACTAGGAAGTTTAACCACGTGGAAAAGTGAAGAGATTGTCTCTACACCTTCATACGACAGTCAACTGTGCCTAGTGTGCCCGGCACACCAGGTACATGTGCGGCTACAATTCTTATTCCGATTTTATGTAATCAGCTGTTTAGTTGATTACCCTCATTGGAACATTGCCAAAAGTTTGCTCTACACGCCAGTAAACTAGTTCAGAGTCCACTCGGTTAGGTTTTAACAGCGTTGTGCAGCAGCTGCTCGAATACATTCGGCTTATTAGAACACAAGTTGATTCAATTAAGCTGCCTCGTACGAAAACAACGAAAAATGCCAGTCAACTAGTTGACTGGCAACCTTTTGGAAAAGTTGATTCCACTAACCTTCTCTTTTGTAGGTGGCCTTAGTTTAAGTCTTTTGCGACTAATATAATCAATTTCTTTTATACAAGACATATTGTTCATCAATCTGCAGTTATTTTGAGGCATGTCCTCGTATATTGTTTAATGTCACGAGAAATACCTTACAAAATTCAGGATGACAAAAAAAAAAAAAAAACTTGAAGCAAATAGCGATGTACTTTCTTGCTTCTAGACCGTAAACGATTTGTAATTTTAGATATATGTCGGTTTAGTTTCAAATTCAGAAGAAACAATGACTACAAAATAAATAAACAGGCCTTGATGCATTACGTTAAGCAAAAATGAGTGAATTGAATGTGATATTCGTATTTCAACGAAAAGATAAAACGGAAAAGCAAGTATTCGGAACTACACGGTAAAATGGATTAAAGTAGACTTGATACTAAATATGTAGTCAGTCTCGGTGATTTATATATGCCTGAATTGTCAGCTAAAGCAGAAATATATTGCGCAGAAGCCTTTTCGCTTCTCTGACAATTTATATCACTGCAACATTATTTCGTTCATGAACTACAGTTTGTAACTACTTAAGCTTTGATGTACTTATGGAATTATAGCTCCAGAAGTACATTATTGTTCTCTCACGGAAGCATAGAAATGAGCGGTTGAATAAATTTGATGTTTCAAATGAGAAGTTTAATACATAAAAGATACTACTTCCAGTTATGTTAAGCAATAACGCTGCAATAATGTAAGATGAAAACATATCAGCAAAAGGCTATATTTAGACCTTTTAAGAGATTTTTAATTCTACGCGGAATATCGTGTTTCAGACAGAGTTTTCAAAGTAAAAGCTGAGGACATGTGTTTAATTCTTCAGAGAATTTCTCAATGACTTGAAAGATAATTTTGTTAAATGTAAAGGTTACTACACGGAAAATGGTCATTTTGTTCCGCACGTGATTATTTTATTAAAAACACTACTTTAAAATACTAATGAACAATATTTTTTTTGCTTAACAAATTACAAATTTATGTGTGGTTTGTTAAGCAGCAAATTTTGTCATTATCCGTTAAAATTCTTAAATATTTGAACCGTCACGTGCAGGAAAAAGGGTTGACTTTTTCGTGGAATGGCCCCGTAAGCTTTTTTAAAAATGGAAGAATATTTTGTCCGATGCCGTAGTAATACCATACATATTGTTCACAGTTTCCGGCATACGAAATCTGCAATTTGCAATGAATTTAGCTAATTGTCTTTAAGTTATTGCTATGATTCTGCTAGTCAGAGTAAAAAATTGCAGCATACCCGATCGAGTTTCGAATGCCATTTTTTTCGAGCATTCGAAAGCGGTTAACAGGTAGCTGTTTGGGGTATCAATGGGCTTTGATGAATCTGAAGATTAATGTTATCTATTTCAAGTCTGCATTCTTTGAAAATTTCTATTTTTTTTTCTTTTAAGTGAAGTTAAGTATAGAAGCCTTTACTCCGAGCTTAAAATATGTTCGTTTTCATGGACTTAGTGTGGTTGAAGTAAAAAAGAAAACTTGATTTTAAATCAACATCATGTGGCAAATAACCTTTTCGTACAAATGTTGGTAATTCCACGAAAATGTCAATCATAATATAAAATTTCAATATTTGCAGAATTTCAAGTGATGTATATCCTTCGAAGGATTGAACTATATCTTTCAATACTTTAAAAAATTAGGAAAAGACATTCACATCTGTTACGACTGATTTTCAAGTAGAAGTTTTATCACTGAACTATATCTTTCAGTAATAAAACTTTTACTTGAAAATCAGACGTAACAGATGTGAATGTCTTTTCTTAATTTTTTAAATGATAATTTGGTATGCAGTAATCAACATCCCCTCACCCCGAAAAAAAACTTTCTAAGCAATGTAAAATAAAATAGTGTCTTTTGTTACATACATTATAATGTTTCAAACTGAAAGCTTATCTCAAAAATATCCATGTGGTGTTGGTTTGTTCAGAAATAAAATCAGTTCATTAATGTCAGTCAGCTACCATAAGAAATCAAAATTTTCTCCCTCAGCATGAAAAGTTTGGTGGAAACTTCCAAAATTCATAAGCGCCTACATCAAGAATATTTAAATGTCGAATAAGTAGAATTGGATGTGTGCATCTGGATCGCAGAAAACTCCTCGATAACTGACTGACTGACTTGATACGGTAACCGACTGACATTCTGTTTAACATTAAAATGACTGTAATATATTTAATTCAATAATTCTGAAAACATATTCCTAGTTTTAACTTTTAAGTGTAATAAAACAACGCAGTTCTTTTGCAAGGTCCGGCTCTTAATTTCCAGGACTGACGTAACTGTAAGAGAACGAAAAGCCAGAAGAGATGGCGCAAATGATTGCATATTGAAGGGCGTTTTGTTGAGCATGCGCAGTGCAATCGGCGCCATTTGAAGTAAGTGGTTCTTGCGGAAAGGCGCATTTAAACGTAGCTCTTCAGTTCCTGTTGTCGCCATAACGCGAACGTTTTCAATTGCTTTCAGCGTGCGTACGGACTGTGGCCGACCTGTGTTTGGATCATCATCGTCCCGAAAGTGTTTAAATCATTCATAAGTTCAAGGGAACTAGTTTCAACACTTCATATGTTTCTGCATCTGTCTTGCCCAATTTGAAGCAAAATTTAATGTTAATTTGACAGGAATTTGAGAGCTACGTTGTAATGCACTTTTCCACGAGAACCACTTACTTTAGAATGACGCCGATTGCACTGCACATGCACAAGAAAACGGCCTACAATATGCAAACATTTGCGCCCTCTTCGGGCTTTTCGTTCTTCTACAGTTACGTCAGTCCTGGAAATTAATAGTTGGATCTTGTAGTTTTTCAGTGATAACGAAATATTGTCATTTAATTATATTCATCTGACGTTATTTAGTGACACTTGAGCTGTGTCTATTATTAAAAAAAATCAATTTAAAAAAGAAGATTGAAGATAGGACAACTATCAATGATAAAGAGATATTCAAAATTGATAAGTAATTACTTGTTTGACGTCTCTTGTTCCTATGCTAAAATTTCTTTCAGATTTCAGTTTTACAGTTTAAAATATGACTACTACCTGCAAGTTATGAGTACTATATCATCATCAAAAGAAATCGAAAAAAAAAATTATAATTGCAGATATTTTCTTTAATTGCAGGACATCTCAACTTAAGAACACTTACTAGTTATGCTTAGGTTGAGATGTGGTCGTCCTTTTACGCTAACAGACTAGTTAGCATAAAAAGATGACCAGATTTTAAAAATTAGTGTTTCCGAAACTATTACACACTAGAAAATCGCCAATCAAGGTGTGACGGGTAAAAATTGTTTCTTCACTTGAGTGAAGTAACTGCCTGTGGGGGGATATTTTGATCGTTGAAATTTCGGGCCGCATAACTTTTGGAAATTGTTCCTTTCTGGCAAAATCAGCGAATTCGAAGTACATTAACTTTTGCAACAGTTGAAAAAAAAAAAAAAAGCAAGAATATCAGCTATTTTGTATAAAAAATAAATACGTATTAATGGATACAAAACTCAATAAACATACTCAATTGTAAAGAAATTCATTTAAAAAATAACTTCATTGTTGGTGACGTCAGAGTGTTACTCGATTAGTGATTCTGGCTGTTATATATATGAGAATACTAAAATAATTAATGCACTAGATTAAATAAAAATATGTCAAGTTTTGTTTTTACTTCCTTTTACAAAAAAGGAAGTATTGTATTCGCGAAAGAATTTTCACTCAAAAATCGATCTTAACTTCCATTTAACTCACCCCCGAATGAATATTGAGTTTTTTTTCGACTCGACCACACGTGGATCAGTGCCTAAGAACGTATAGACACGCGAAATATCGATAATGACTATTCCCGAGTTAATTACAACGAATTTTCTCGTGACGTATGTATGTACGTATGTATGTGCGGATGTGCGCATGTGCGTATGTATGTCACATAACTCAAGAACGGTAAGTCCTAGAAAGTTGAAATTTGGTACGTAGACTCCTAGTGGGCGTCTAGTTGTGCACCTCCCCTTTTGGTTGGTTCGGGTGTTTCTAAAGAGGTCTTTTGCCCCTTTTTTTGGGGGGAAATCATTGTTAATTTCCATGTAAACTCAAATGGTGTTATAATTTGGCGGACACTTGGCGATATATCGCCAGTCTTTTGGTCACCAAGTTTTTGGCGAAAAATTTGGCGATTTTTAAAAAGAAATTTGTTACAATTTGGCCACTGTTGGTGATATTTAGAGAGTAAAGTATTGAATCACATTAAAATTGCCAGTAATGGAGAAATAACATTAAATTGGAGTAAAAGGAAGTCATGTGATGCACACATCAGCTCGTTTTCTTTTAAAGTTACAAATGTTCAATGAGAGAGCTTTCTTTGGTAAATGACAAATATCTAATCTTTAAATCATACACATTGTGATTTCTCCTTTTTTTGCGGGGGGGGGGGGGGGGAAGAGGCGTCAAATACACCTTTTATCAACCAACGATACCGAAAACTCAAGAAGTTCGAGGGTTCATTTGTGCACTATTACGAACTTTTAACAGACGCATTTGTGCAATATTATAAACCCTTGACAATGTGATACTACAAAACGTGCAAAACGAACTGAATTAGAAATTAGATGCTTTTCTTCTAAAAAAAAGGCTATACACATTGAAAATTTGAAAAAAGCTTCGAATAATTTATTTTCTAGTGCCATTTGTTTTAATAAGTCTTATATTTTCAAAAATGTAAATTTTTAAGATATGGTCATTCTTTTGCGATAACCCTTCATACTTCATATGAAAAAGTTCCTTTTCCGTAAAAGTGTCCTTATTTTCTTAAATTTAACAATTTCCACGTTTAATATACTGAACGCTGCTTAATACTAAGCTGTTAAAGCTTTCTAAAATTTAATTTGGAAATTTAACTCTCTCATAAGGCTTTTGTACTTCAAAGCAGAGAGAAAAGAATTATAATTTTGAACTGATTTTTCCAAATCCAAATGGGGAATAAAAACACAGGATTAGTAAGAAACATTACATTTGAAAAGAGTGTTGCCAGTTTTCTAAGCTACCTGCGGATGTTAACAAGTTCAAGATGGCGAAACACTTTTAAAACATTCTCAACGAAGGCTCTAATAACGATGAGAAAAAAAACTTCCACTTAACAGTTTTCAGAAGAGGAAATTGTTTTATTATTTTCCCCAGAGCTCCATTCTCGAAAACTAAAGCGTCTATCCCGAAAATGACATCATATTTCGTCTCAAAAGCTCAAAATAAACCATGAATAACGAACTTAAAATTTGTGACTACTTCCGATGAAGGGAATATTTTGTTATCCATTGGGATCACGTAGGCACAGTAGCTTAATCAGCATAACAAATATTCCCGCTGAGCTGTAACACATTTTATGGCAGCTTTTTCTCCTCCAACTGGCTACGTTTGAAGGGATAAAAAAAAGTGTCACGCTACATTCCTTGAAGTTCCGTTTCATTTCCATAAGCATTAAGCGCATAACGACAACACCTACTGAAGAGCTGTTAACGTGTTATTGTCAGATTCCGAAAGAGCTTCAGTTGATTTCCCAAAGAATCTACCTTTGCTCTAAAGGGCTTCTTTATCTTTTGTATCCATATAATAAAAGCTTAAAAGTAAAAATTTTATTAAATTTCGGTACTCCTTTGAAGTTTTGCGAAAGTGCTCCTCAACACTAAATCCTTTTCCACTCCATTTTTTCATAAATTTTCTTTTCCCTCTAATATTCTTACTTTAATATCTTTCCAAGATACTGCTTATAACCCTTTTAGGCTTCGTTTGAGGTCATTTAGCCTTTTACTAGTTTTTTAGCCAACTGACACAATGGCTTAAACAGTCGGCAAAAAACAGAAGGTTCAAGGTATTCTGTGAACCTAAACGAAGCAACCGGGCCTCAAAGTGTTACACAAAAGAAATAAATTGATTCAACTAGCACTTTTCCATGGGCGTATCAGTTTGGTGCATTTTCAAATTTTTTCGCCAACACAAACATTTGTTTCTCTTAAAACGTTTTGGCACAAAAGCCATTGTTTCAAACGTCGTGTAATCGTTAAGTCATTAAAAGAAATGTCATTATACAGAAAATTCACACTTCTATTTGGAACGAAATTATACAAAATAAAGTTTTGAAATGGATGTTGCAAATATTAAAAACTGTTGCACTTAATGCCATTAAAACGACTGCCATATTACGTTAAACAATCGTTAAAGCAAATGCTATTTATTACATGGAAAGTTTTAAAAAATGAATGTTGTTGTATCAAGAAACCAGTCAATTGATTGTCTTTATATATTATAAGTAGTAATTTTAATACATTTATAGTATGAATTAACCTCTGTTAAAAGGAGTTAAACAGCAAAAGTCGTTAAAATGATCTTCACTGTATTGCAAAACTCGGCTATACTCCGGATGCATAAAAGAAAGAAAAGCAACAGATTCCTGGTTAGTGCTTGGTGTTAGCTAATTACTCCTCTGTATAATGTAGTGTTATTTAATGGCTAATAATTAGTTTGCTGAACGTAGCACTAATACTGGCTAAATGGCTGCTCAGCTAATAACACACAAATTATTTAAAGAAATGAAGTGAAAGACGTAAAACATCATTCATAACAAACTACCGAGAAATGTTGTGATAGATCAATAAATATTGCAAAAATAGCAATATATATATATATATATATATATATATATATATATATATATATATATATATATATACAAAAAAAGAAAAGAAAAACGGATGACAGATTATGGAGCAAAAAGTGTAACATCTTTTTCTTTAAATTATAATGCAATTGCCAATTTACATTATAATTTTAAACTATTCTTCATTTTCAGACAGCTGAATTGTTGACTGTTTTTTTCGGATTTAATACTCTAGGGGACTAAAGACCAAAATCAGAAAATCAGTGAACTAGTTTAGTGAATAAAAAATAAATGAACTCCAGTTTCCCAGAGAATACTATGACTACTTTAATTCAAAATATAAAATCATAACACCACATTTTAAATTGGCAACCAACTATGTTGGAAGTAAAATGTAGAAAAAAATGACTTAAACATTTGTTTTCAAAAAGGTTAAAACGTGTAAAAAAGAATCTTTTGAAGAAATAAGCCCTGTTTTGGTTGCATATAAAGTCTTTTTCCATCCTATTACACCTTACAAAAAAAATATTTAAGGTAAGAATCATATTGAATTTTAAATTAACTATAGAAGCTCTTCGTTAACAGAATTAATAGTCATCAAACAAAATATTTGTTTTAGAAAAGAAGCAACCAAAACGCAAACTTAACCATCATATCCGTGATTTTTTTTTTTTTTTGGAATCTGTTTATACAGTTTACATGGCATTTACTATTAACATATTAGCACTAAACTATCTAACGTCCCACTTTTTCTTATATCATTCTCTGTTGTCCTTTTTTTAACATATAAAGTAGGGGAATGTGGGGAAAAGTGAAATAACGGGGCAAAAAGTGAAATGGTGAAACATTTACTCTGCTTTTAGCACCACCAATCTGGTAATATTTTAACTATGTAGTACCACATGTAGTCTATTCCAGTAAGAAAAAAATGAAGATTAAAACAATTGATAATACAGACACTTTTAAAAAATTGATACTCATATTGTAATATTTTGTTGTAAATCAAAAATTATTTTCATTGCTATAAAATGATAAACCTCTAGTCATTAACATTTAAATATTAATTGAGGCCTTCTAATTACAAAAACTTTCAACTACTGATAAATGTAATGTATATACAGGTGTCCCTCGTATAACATGGTATTTGTACTACACGGTTTCGACATTACATGGAACAAAATTTTGCGATTATTATAACACGAATTCAATACTACACGGTATAAAACTTGAATTCAATATTACGCTGTTTTAATATACCTTGATAAAAAAAATATAACTTTTGCTTAATTCACTGTTAAAAAAAACATAGAAAATAACATTAAGCTAATCTTGGCAAACGACAAATTAAAAAAAATGTAACAATAGAATAACTATTTTTATTTTACTTTTTCGTTGTTGCTCAGACAAACTTTATTGCTATTGAAATACTCTGATTTCCATTTTGTTAGTATGGATTTTGTTCCTTGTAAATGCAATTCATAAAGTTTTTTTTTGCTTTGCTCCCTTTTCCATTTCTATTTTTGTTTTCATTTTTTTTAAATTTTAATTAAAGTAAATAGCGTGTTTTGTATGTTTTATTGGAACGAAGTTTCAGCTATCATCAAGTTTTACACATAAGGACTTGACATCGATCTAAAACCGAACCCATTGCCTTAATTACATTATTCAAAGTTTCGTATAACATCGTAGATATTTTCTTGATTTCTGTTATGCAAATACATAAAAATAAATGAAATAATAACTTAAATACATAAATAAAAAAGTGTCATATAAAACGGTTTCGATAGATCACGGCACGAATTAACCGTGCTATACGAGAGACACCTGTTTGAAGTTTGAGCTATAAACATTAACTTTGTTTTACTAATTAATTATAGCATATACTATATGACATGTAGCATTATATTTCAGACGAATAGGCAGGATTAATTTAGAAAACATTGTACAAAATCCTGCTTTTTCATCCTTAGTATGTATCTAAGAGGAATTGAGATAATAGGACAATTTACAATTAAAGTCATATAAGCGCTACTAAAAGCTTTGTAACAGTAAATGCAAACCAAACGGTGTCTGGGACAATCTTCCTCGAATGGGACCTCCACCAAGCAAATTCATTTGTATTTTTGACCAGCTTAATTATTCCTGCATTAATTTTTGGAAGCGATATGAAATATTTCTTCCATTAAAGTGAAAAATCCGGAATTTAAACTGAATTAATTTTGGTACAGAAACACTATTAACTTTAATATAATTTTGCAAGCTCAACTCAATCGATGTTCGTCATGTACCCAAATACTCTTTGGGTACATGACGAACGTCGCATGTCTTTAGCTACTAACTTTTGTTTTTCCCAAGCATTAAGACAATTACTGACAAAATGCACTCTCAATATTAAAACAATGCATAAAGCGTTTTACTGAAATCTTAGTCTTATACTTTTGGAGGCAAAACAAGCTATCGACACAGTATTGAGGGGAGAAGGCGCCTTCCAGATTTTTCCTTGATTTACTAACTTTCGAAATAGAGACAACTTCATTTCAGGAAGTTAATACCTTAATGGGTTCTTTGTTTGGAGGATATTAATTAGGTACTACAAGTATTAATAATTTTCCTGATAATCAGACATCCATACCCTATATTATTTTCATTTTTAAAACTTTGATTCAGTTGTTTTCCTCAAAATAAATCTAATTTTTCAACTTTTCTGTCAAATTAATCTTGAAACTAGTCTTGTAAGAGTCAACAATTTTCGGCTCATTTTTATTTTTTCTTAACTAAGTATTAAAGTTTTCCCTCAATTTCAGAATCATTCTTTAACTTCCAAGATTATTTTGGAAACTAAAGCTTTTAAGAATATTAAGCTACAAAGAAATATACAAGTTCTGCTTTCAAACAGGCAAGAATGCCACGACGAACTATATTATTTTCTACTTGGCACACAGAGAGTAAAATAACGATGTTAACGGCCAAAACACGATTAAGTTTACAGCCATAAAAAGTTAATATGGGCACTGAGCAAATGATCACTAATTGTGTAACGGTAGGCGATTTCTTAATTTGTTTCCGTCGTCATTTGCACCATATTCCAGAGGCCATTAGTGAATCCAGTTATTGAAGCGTAGAAATGTTTAATAAGAGAAAACATGAATTTCGTCCAGCTTTAATTTACTGAACCTTGCTAAAATTATTTCGATCTTTTAATATTGAGCAATAAAATTGAAATATATTGCGTAATGATGAAATTATACTGCAAATATGTTTCATCTAATGGTTTTTCAGCTATGGGAAAAACCAATTTTCTTATTTCTTCGAAACAATATGAATATAAAAAGCTTCGGAGATGAATCAACCGCAGTAATACCCAGCTAATAAAGTGAAATCTAGACACAGCTCGAACCATATTGAGCTCTGGTTCCTAAGCCGTATTTTAAATGTCTTTCGTAAATTATTAATAAAATAGTTATTCATTAATCTGTCAAGGTCCACAGACTTTGTGGTAAATTATGAGACTTTTTATGCATCGAACTATAAAGTATCGAAATCAATAATATGTCAAGCTTAGTGAAAATTAGTTTAACATATTTTGTGCAATAATTAAGAGACATTTGTTTGTATATGGTTCATTACTGATGAAATGCTTGAACTATTTTCCAAAATTTGATTAGTTCATAATAAACTTGAAGTATTTGGACAATAATGGCATCACACATACATTTAATAAGTAGCTAAAATGTAATCTGGAATATCAGTAGAAGCATGGTCGTATATGATTACAGTGTGCGATGTGATGTGAATGAGCAATGTGAAGATTTCATGAAAATATTTGTGATGTTTTTAAAACAAAATTACAGTGTATTTTTTAAACAGTATTTTTTACTTCTAATATTAAGATTCGGATGGTTAAAAAAACGTGGAAAAAATATAATTTATAAATTATTTGTATTCGATAGCTCATAAAATTTACAATATTATTCAGTGGCTAACATATATTATTTATGGCCTCCATTAGCCTTAAAGAAGGGGTCACATATAGTCCATGGCTCTTAAAGGCATGATTGCCCACTAATAGGGGGTGGGGTAAAAGAAAATTGACAAGTAAAACAAAGTAAAACAAAGAAGCAATTGGTTGTCTTGATATTGTTTCATCATTTTATTTTATTCCGAGGGAAGAAAAGCGGATCCTAATGTATGAGAGTTGAAACTTCTTTTTTGGATGGGAAAGATGTAACTAACTGTTCACAAATTTGATCTGAAGTGCAACTTTTGCTGAAACGTTTTAAAGTTTAAAAAAGTAGTAATTAACAATTAATATAAAAACAGAGCCAACTGTGATAATTTTAAAATAATAATCAAATAAAAAAAAAGAAGTGTAGATTCTCTAACGGTTTAAATGTTCAACACAATCATCGGAAAAAGAAACGCACTTTCTCGAAGGCATTTTGCATTTGAAAAATAACTATTTTATTACTTTAATTGAAATGCTTTCTGTCTACTAAGCAAGTAAAAAAATTTCTCTTTATTTAAAATCAGCTAAAGGTTTTTTTTTTAAATAAACGATTGAAATAGTTTCCTTAATACGATATTAGACCAAATTTCTGAAATTATTTCATGCCTTTAACATAATGAAAAAAAAAGAGAGAGAAAAAAGAAAGGATCAGCTATGGAAAGTTATGTTTTTGGTTACCTGAAAAAAGAAATATGATGAAAACATTGTGAATAGTCTCGAAAACGGCTATTTATTTTGAAATATGCTTTCTTAAGCGATTAGTAAACATTATTTTTAAAAGTTTACGAAATCGATATTTTGAAAACCTTATCATTTGAATTTTTGAAATGAAACTTGATTCATCAATAAGACTAAGTAAAAGTTTAGAAATTTAGCTCCTGATGCTTCACACCTAAAATGAGTTGAAGTTTTCGATTAACAAATTTAGCAGTTAGAGTTGCTAGAATAAAAAAAAATGTGTTTGGAAGTTCGAAATTTTATGTTGATAAAAACGTTGCCTACAGCTTCACATGTACCACAGAAATATTTATCCAAATTAAAAAAATGCTTAGGCGTCCAGCAGGAGGTCTAAAATTTATAATTTTCTTCAAAAAATTGAGTTTTTCGATTTTTTTTTTAAAATTACATATACATTCAAATAGAATATCAAGTTCAAAAATTATTAGCGAACACATTTTCAAATCAGCATTTGCAAATGAATAGTAAAAAAATAATGTATTTAAAATGAAAAAATAACTTAAAATTGAAAAAATCCATCTTTTGAGTACCATGTTAGAGACTCGAACATTGCAAGAGAGCAAACATTTCTATTTAACGCTAACTGTCGACTTTACTGTTTATATTTTTCTGCTTGAGAACTTCTTAAAATGTACTTTACATTTAAAAAAAAAAAATAAAAATAAAAATACGTAGCAAAAAATCAATTTTTCGGTAAAAATTACGAAATTTAGGCCTCCTGCTGGACACCTAAATATTTTTTGATTTGAATAAATATTTTTTTTTGGTACAAGTGGGGCTATAGAGACAACGTTTTATCAACAGAAAATATCGAACTTCGCAAAAATATATTTTTTCGATTCAGCCTAGTACATAGTGTTGCTTTACACTTTCAGGCGCAAGTCGGCACGGGTTGCTGTTGTTAAAATTATATGAAACTTTTTTTACAGTTGTTTTGGCCCAAAAGGAAAAATATAAGAGGATGTGCGAATTGAAAAAAATGACTTTCGCTTTTTTTTTGGGGGGGGGGAGACACCCTAGTGAATATACGTATATCCACTAGGATACCAGCCACTCATGCCCCTGGATCACCTAGCTGTACTGCTAACCTCATGATTAATTTTTTTTTTTATTTTTACCAAACATTAGCCTTTTATTTCTTCCAAATTTTTAAACATTATCCAATTTATCTCTTATTATATTTGGACGAAATTGTAGGCTCAAAAAAGGATATATATGCTTTCAAGATGACTTAAAGTAACAATATTTCACTTTGGCTTTTCAGGCGGTCTCATGAAAGGAAGAATAATGAAAAGACCACGCCTTTTCGAAAGTATTATATCTAATGACTTTCATGTTCTTAGATGTCAAGCTGATAAAGAGCTTATCAATTCTCCGTACCATTAAGGCCTATCTACGCATAATGTATGCTTGCATATAATTGGCTTCCAACTGAAATATTTGGCTACTATTCTACTCATTTGCCAGAAAACTCAGGAACATTTGTTAATTACTACCTTTTAGAATACAAAATTATATACCAATATCTTTTGCCAATAACTGTGGGTTATTCTCTCGAAAACAGTACCAATCATGTACGTGATTTTGGAATATTTTAAAAGAAACTTTAGCAATTACCACCAATTTATCATATTTTTTTATTGAATATCCATTTAATTGTGTCCCCTCTAAAAAAAGTCTAAAACTTAAAAAAACATCCAAACCTGTGATATAATGTGAAATTTTTATTCATTTTTTTCTTTCTAATCGCTGTGCCAGTTTTATCAGTCTGACTTTTTCATATTTACGCAGAATAGATTTATTCACTATTATTTTAATTCGAGAACTTTTTGCGAGGGATTAAAAAGGGCAACAGATGTCTTTAAGGGTGTCATTTTGCTATCATTAAAAATGAGTTTTTACGCAATAGAAAATGCTTTATGCAAAAATTTAAGGACAAGTTTTTAAAAGCCAAATATTTTCATCATTTAGGTATTAAGTAAAAACTCATTATAAAAAATTCCAGTGAAAATGAGTGTCATTTATTAAACATTTAGTTTTTCCTCCTTATTTAGATTTATGCATATTATTCTTCATACGCATTTTATTAGGAATGAAGTATTCAAAAATGTTGATTAAAAGTGCAACCACAGCAGTTTAAAAAATTCTTTCCCGAAAATAAATACGGTCAGGTGGGGTTAAGTGTCCAATGGGGTAAAGTGGATATACATCAAATAAAATGCTATATCTTTGAAATAATTAAAGGAATGAACACAACATTTTTATTTCAGATTTTAACAATCAGAACTTAAGTTTTAAATTCAAAATTTCAATACTTTTGTGGAAAAACAATTTTGTTTGCATTTTAAACATTTTAAATTTTGAACATCTCTTTAAACTTTGTTGTAGAGTTTTTTTTTTAGAATTATCAATAGCTTCACTGCTCAGAAGTCTTTTCACATGTCTCAAGAACACCTCCTCCTTAACAGCTAAGTTGAATTTATTTTATATAATACTTAAGAACAACTTTTCTGAGATCACTCAATATTTCCTTATGAAAGAGTTGAAAGTTAAATGTAAATTTTACTAATCATTCATTACTTTTAAGGTAAACGATATAGAATACAACTTAGCTTATGCAATACATGAATTGCAATTAGTGCAAAGTTGTTTTCCTATAATGTATGATAATTTTTTAGCACTTTTCTGCAGCCACAACATTTAATTTATTCTGGTAGAATTATCTTTGTCTTAAACAGTCCCTGTTAAATATGAATGAAAAAACAGAAGTTTAAATCAAGAAGTATTTCGCACATATTGAAGAATTTGATAAAGCTTGATAATTTTTTTTTCTTTTCTTTTATAGAGTGTCACTTTTTCAAAACTTTATTTAGAAATAATACTTTTGTAATAGGTTGTTTAAGTAATTTAGACACAGTGTAGACGCTATTTTTAATACACTCCTAGAAAATGTTTGCGAAATTATAACAAATCAAGCATTGGAAATAATCACACATTGCCTACTGACATGGATGGAGTCGTGGAAGTAGACAAGATTAAAATTCTTGATGAATCAAATTGAACCATAGTTGTATAGCAAAAGGTTTAAAATTTACTTTAATAAAGTAAATTGTTTGAAAATAATTAGCTGTATTTAGTATTTTTAAATATAGCGGTTACGTATGATTGTTTTTATTTTGTTTTGAAACTATGACCACTTTATCCCATTCTATGTCACAAATAAATGCGTAAAAGAAAATGTAATAAGACTACTTAAATCAATATATTTTTTTTCCTGAAATTCAGTAGAATGTGTTCTTTATCAAACTCAATGTAAAACAACAACAAAAAAAGCTTTTAAAGACATTCTTGTAATTATTACGTATCTAAGTCAAAAAAACCTAAATTTTATGACCACTTTACTCCGCCAAACTCTACAGTGTACCTTCTTTTAAATGTCTTAGACAATGGAAAAATACTTTTTAATTCGCCAAAATAAGGCTTATTTATTTGCATGTGAAAAATATACATAACGTGTTTCTGAAAGTAGTGTGCATTATTAGTATTGAAGAATGTCTTTAGAAATTTATACTATACTCAAATGATAAATTTGTGTAATGAAAAGTGATATTTTAAGCAGAAATACAGTATTTTGTTGCGTAGTTTACAACACGAAAGAATCTGTAAATACAGTAAAACCCCTCTAATGCAGACACTAACGGGACAATTTTTTTTGTCCGCAAAAAAGTGGTGTCCGCAGGACAGGGGTTTAATAATGTTATTTGCCTTGGAATCGGGGTATCAAAAATTGTCCGCGTAAGAGGGGTGTCCGCATTTGATGGGTGTCTGTTAGGAGGGTTTTATTAAAGCTAACATGCTATATAAGTGATGGTCACTTTACTCAGATGAGTTACATTTTAAAGCTCACATCTTAATGAATTAATAAAGAGGATCTTGGCGATGATGAGGATGTATCCTGACGTTCAAATAGATTTTCAAAGGGTCTCCTTACAAAGCTTCACTTAGATGACTTGCATTCTAAAGTTCAATTTCTATATGCATTAGTAAAGGAATGTACCGATGATTTGCATCCTAAAGCTTATCTCTAATTCATAAAGGGGTTATTTGCTTCACTTAGATTCAACCTAAAGCACATAGCTTTATGTACACCCAAAACCTCTTTTTGTGTGATCTCTTTTTGTGCAATTTTTTTTCTGATATTTTTTTGTGCTGCTTATGAAAATTATTTATAAATCGAGCAGAAATTATTTATAAAACGAGTGCGAGGTAGTATCTTCAAGTAACGACAGGGGCATCCCAATGGGAAGTCCATGTGACCTCCCAAAAATTTCTTTATTCGGGAATTTTTCGAGAGTCGGCGAAATTATCATCACTTGGTTAATTTTGATAACGTTTTAACATAACATTTTGGGTTATTTCCTCCGTGAGACTTTTTTTATGCGGTTCCTATCCACCGTATAATTTTTTTTTTAAACTGTGTTGCGAAAACAACTTTTTAGAGCTATTGGTGAAGTTTCGACCATTTTTTTTAAATGCGATTTTTTATGCAGTCCTTATCCACCGCACAAAAAGAGGTTTGGGTGTATTTATAAAGGTGTTCTTTGCTTCGCGGAAACTAACAAGAACATATATTATAAGCTAGGGAGCCACAGCGCTGCTTCTCCCACAATGGAAAACATAATTTTTCTGCTTTTTAACTCATCTCAAGAAACACATTTTCTGGTATTATAGCTGAGATAAAGAGTCTCATCGAGATAACTCAACATCGAGACTCGCAATCGAGACATGGTTTTATAAACTACGCAACTAAACTACGTCGCATCGAGACGACGATTCGGAAAAGAACGAGACAACAACATTATCACGAGAGAAAAGATATCCGTTCAACTGTGGAATTCGCTTGGTCATGTTTCTAAAATCAAAATTGCTCGGCGTAGTGATAGTCCTTAACTCTTTAGTTTACTTGGTGATTATGCTTCAACTCATTGCAGAAAAAGTTCATTGTAGGCTTTACATTTATTTGTTGTACATGATTTTTTTTTGTAATAAAAAATACATTAGGAAAGCTACTTCACTCATATTAAACGCTTTAATTCACTCACTCCTACACAGTTGTTTTAGTTGGAAAAAGGATTCAAGATGCAATTAATTGCTGTGTTTCATCCTATTAGATGGTGAACTTGTTAAATTTAATCCTCGATGTTCTGATTCGTAAAAACATTCTATTACGATTGATTGGACGCTTAATTCTTCGAAATACTTCGGTATTCTTAATTGCTACGTATACGTATAAATTTTTGTCCGTTTCATGCTAAAGATCCTCACAAGCATTTTCTGCTTTATGATGTAGGGCACATAATGAAAACAAGAAATGACAGGTTTTTATTTCAACTTATACCTATTTTATTCGATAAAACTGATGTTCCAAAAGAAATACTGAGGATAGTAGCGGGTATTTCAACGGAATTCAATCTAAACGCGAACGTTTTGACTTCAGGAGATAAACGAGTCACAAACTTTATTTGAAACCAAACATAAATGAACAAATAATATAATAATTTAAAAAAAAATAAATCAGGACATGAAAGAGATTGAGGAAAAAATTACTGTGTTTCAGAAGAAACTAACTTTTAATTACCAATTAAATATTTTAAAAATACTTTTGAAATTGCAGCATTAATAGTAATATTTTCCTCAAAGACACATTTCAATGCTAATATTTGTGTATAACGGAAATAATTTAAAGTAAATATCACAGTGCCTATTAGGAATAAACATAATTCTTATTTATGTGTCAACAATAAGTTTACTTTATGAGATAGGTTCATTTTAAGTATTGAAGTATCTACGTCGTTTTAATTGCCTTTTCAGGAGTGCGAGTTTTCAAAATGCGAAGGTTTTAATTACTAGTTTCATGCACAATATTTGTCAAACTGCCTTTGTATTGAATATTTGCCTAAAGACAAATTTCATACAGTTGAAATAAATTGTTAGTTACAATAAAATGATGATTTTAACTTAAATGCAGTATTTTAGTTACTTAAATTTCAGAAATACGGATTATATTTAGAAACATGCATTATTTGCTAGGTAAGCAGTTTTGACTGAAGCGTGCTAACATTAAGCAGATTTTTTTTTAATGAAAATGAACCGAAAAACAGCATTGTATTATACGCATTTTCCTCAGATATAATTAACTCATCATCGTTTACCATCGTCGTTTTTGAAAGAACTTAATGAAAATACAAACATTATTCCAAACCTTATGCAATATCTTTGAAAATATTCTTCTTTGTGCTTATGTGTTAATACTATCAGTGACAGAGCGTAGTATAAGTGTTGTTTTTCTTATTTCTACAACTTCTTAATTTTTATTCTTTTCTGCTTCAAAAATAATTTGTTAACAGATGAATTTATTTTAGCTTTTATCTTTCACGAAAGTTTATTGTTGTTGTTGTCATGTGCCAGCCAGGCTGGCAATTTGGGATTCGCTGCTTCACTTTTAAAACTGACCACTAGACAGGGTGGGCGGTAAGTTTTTTGTTCGAACTGACTACTTATTTGACGGATCAAAACTTAAATCACAAGTTTGAAACACACTTTGAGCTTACGAAACTACAACCAACATAGCGTTTAATGTTACCTTTCCAACGTTAATATTTCATACTAAAGAGGTTTTTTAAAAATAATTTTTCACAAAAAGAAAATTAATGGTACGATATCCTAAAAACTGAACGATCGTTCTTTTTAACAGAGAAAGGTTTAGAATATAGAACATTGTACTGATGCACGGATTGTACTCTTGACATACCTTGTTCGTTCGTTCCTTTTAACGGCGAACCGTTTAGATCATTGAGCTGGAACTGCATTTGTTTTTTCGTTCGTTTGTTAATTTTTACTTTTATTAGTCGTAAGGATTTACTGCATAAGTAAATATATTGTTAGTTTTGTTTCTCTTTTCTGTTTTATAAAGAACATTCGGTATCACTTGAATTTCTGCTTTTCTTCGCCATGTTGTTTACGACGGGAGGTTACTGAATTCAGTTTTATTATTTTAATAGACAACTGTCCAGTTTTAAAAAATTAGTTATAATTTTATTACTTATAATTATTATTTATTTATTGTAAATAAGTTTTAAGGTTTTTTTTAAATTTAATGAATAACTTTTTTAAATGAACGAAGTCGTTTAAATGAATGAGTTTCACGTGTGGGAGAAAAATTAACGATCTTCTGATGAACAAAGCAGTAAAAGAACGACATTGCCCATGCCTAATTTTTATCAATCATATCACAAAAAAAAGTTTAGAATGAGACCACCTTTTAAAATGGACATGAGTAAGGAAATGCATATTGGTTTTGAGTTTTGTTATATATTTAGTTAATGTTGGCACTTGTCAATCTACTTGCGTTCATAAGCTTATTACTTTGTTGAATTCTGTTCAAGAAATAGATTTCAGTAAAGTTTTCTAATCTAGCTGAAAAGTCAAATTGTTGAAATAAATTTAATTTCTCTTCGTTAAAGAAACTGTCTGAAATGCTACGCTAAGTAAAATATACATTGATCGCAAATCAGTTAGGTAATTTTACGTTTAAAGGCATCAGTACTTACGCAAAATGAAGTCAAAAGAAACATATATACAAAAATGGGCAAAAATGAAAATCATTTAGATGCCGTTAACCTACTTATTTTCAAAGCGTCATTGAAGTGCTCATGTGTATAGGCATAAAACTGATCAATGCCTACTAATCGCATCGCTTAACTTAAAACAAGCATGAGAAAAGACATTAGGTACAATAAATATTCATTAATATTAATCAAAAAAGCTATTATCATTAATCTAAAAGCTGTCCGAAGTCTACTGGAAACAGTGAACACATTACTCTAAAAGCATGAGACATAACTCACCCATGAACTTGTTACCTTTCGCATTAAATCCTTGTTGATAATGTTATATCTTGAGGAACGGATTCCATTGCAATCTTAGCTTAGTATTTTACTGAGAATGAAGCGTATAAGCTGAAAGCTAAAGTAATTGGTCATTCAATACGTCAGAAATATCCAAGAAGTGTGTTACGCCTGACTGAGTAATAGAATCTCTGTAAATAAAGCTTTCATTATGACGTCACGACGCTGAATTTAGGACACATAACTTTACTGGTCACTTCACTAGTTGAATTAATCCCTTTAGAAGCATAAAGTTGAAATATTAGGCCATTGAAAGTGCGGAACAAAAGGATTAGCACAGACTAGTTTATTCCGAAAAAACTTTGCTTATTGTTAAAGCTCATTTCTAAAAATAACGCATGAAGTATTTTGTCGAAAAATCATTAATTCTTCGAATTTTTGTCAAAAAACCATAAAATATCACGAAACGTAATTAACGCAGAATATTTTGTTTTAATTTCCTTATTTTTTTTTGGGGGGGGGGGGAGGTTGATTTGTTTCAAAGGGTTGCTACGGCACTATAAGCCACTGATCTTCGTATTTAATAACAATTATCTGACTCGCGTGTTATAATTACTGTGTTTGCTTCTTATTTTAACTAAAAAAAAGAAAAGAAAAAAAAAAAACACGAAACAATCACGTAAAAACGCAACTCTAAATTTAAAATACTTGGGGGGAAAAAAACGAAATTCATGTTTGAAACATTCTTTTTTTTCAGTATTTGAATTTTTTTTTAAAAAGTTTGATTTGGGTTGACTTTAAAAATCTCTCATGACACACATATTTTACAGACTACGTTCCGTTTGAATTAAATACTTAATGATGCTTAAACTGGATTGAAAGCTTGATTTGCCTTTTAGTAAAAGGCAAGATCTGCTAACATTTATTCTTGAGAGCATTTATAGAAGAAGAGATATGGACTTTGACTATGTACCTGATACTGCATTTTATGCCTAAGTATTTTATGTTTTTGATATAAAATTTAAGCACTAATTTAATTTACCATGTTTTTTATCTGAAAAAAAAATCTTCTGGTTACATTTGATAAATACTTTTGGAATGTTTTTTTTTACATACATAATCTTACAAATACTATTCCAGTTGTACCTCTGTATCAAATTACAGTAACGTTAACTATTTTCAAACATCGTATTACAAAGAAGATCGATCTAGACCAGGTTTTGGCAGCCCATTACCTGCGCATTAACTAGTGACTCACTTTAAAATTTCACGTGACACACTTAAGTTCGAAATGAATAGGAATACTTAAAAACCTACGATGTTAATATCTGTGCGCGTCTGTCTGTATGTGTGTCTGCAAGCCTATTTCTTCCGGACTGACAGTGTCTACCAGGTCAATACTGGTACCGTTGGATGCAGAACATCCAGGGGAAGCCGTTTCGCTCTATCTCACCTATCAAAATCTAAGGGTCTCTCATAAATTGTCACCCGCCGCAGGTGGCATTGAGCCACCGCTGGTTGCGACCGGCGGTCGGCGAGCGAACCGACCAGGGGGAGGAGCTCCCTAACACATATCTAAAACTTGAACGTGAAATGTGCATTTTAATGCATAAAACATAAACTGAAGCAAATAATAGCCTTACCATTTTTTAATTTAGTTAAAAAGTTTCATCAACGGACAGGTAATTTAAGTTTTAAAAAGCAAAAGTTGTTACATGATTTTTAGGAGAAATCGAAAAGTTTAGTTGTATGAAAATTCAACCGATAAGAAAACACAGATAGTGGAAACACATTTCGGTTGATTTTGATGCGTAGAATGTATAACTTTAGGTTATTTAATCCTAGAATGTTTTACCTAGGTCATCAGTAGTTGTTTCTTTTCAATTTTAGATAAACTCTAAAATCGTAAATTATTACTAAAATATATTATTTCGGGTTAAGCGTTTAGTTCCCATTCTTTTATTTGAAGATATTAAAAATATCCATGATAATACATCAGATAGAAATCATTTTTATTATCTACTGCTTTTATTGCCAGTATATGATCGCTAAAAGCAGTTACTAATCAACGAGTGTTTATTTACTTAAACAAGCATTTTATGAATTGTTCTCAATGCGTAATTGTGTTTAAAAACGTTTCTGTTTTAGATTTCCGTGCGGAGTTGAATCAAACGAAAAACTAATAAAAAGTTTGCTATTCTTATGCTGCTTGCATTTATTGAAAGCTTCCGAAAAATACATGGAATGCTTTTAGTTTTATTGCTTATCCTATGAATAATTTATTTAAATTACAATGCGTTAAGCTCTCTTTCAGCGAAGTAAAATATTTTGAAATGATTAGAAACATACTATATTAAAATCTTAAGCAGGAACGAAGAGTTATCTGCAGCCGAAAAGTTTCAGCCATTGGCAACATAATCATCTACATAAATGAGGTGTAGGGCTGAGATTTGTACGCTGTTCTGAAGCATAATATTATAGGGGAAGTTATATCTAGTATAAATCGCATGTCGTTCTAGATGAGTATAAAAATACTTACTTTCGGAAAATAGCATAGAAATAGAAATAAATATTAAAAAAACAGCTTGTTTTCGCTATACTTTCAATCGATTAGTGTAACGAGTCGACTGATTTACAAAGGGTCCAAGCACAAAAGGGTAAAAAATATTTCTCTTAATTTTCCTAGTTTGGTGTCATCTATGTTTGCAAAAAAAAAAAAAAAAATCGCTTGTTAGATGGCAAGATATATTTTTGACATTTATAAGCATATAATAGTTTTTATAAAACTATTGTTTTATGGAAATGGCACATTTTTGGCTTAAATTGTATCATTAATTGGTAAACAAATCACAATCCTTCAGATTTTGAAGATTAAGAAATTACATTGCTTCTTTTTATGTGGATATAAATAGCGCAACAATTGTAATAATTTAAGTTTATATAGCTCATTCAATTAAAACCATATAAAGCCACGCCGTTTAAAAAACAGCTATTGCTTAGTATAAAAACAATTTAATTCACTTTTGAATTCCACCTTTTATTTCAAAAGCTAGTCAAGTGACTAACTCTAAAATTTTCGGAAAAGTATTTTTGACTTCGTTTTAAAATTTTCGTTTAAAAAGATTCAATGTTTAAATCTGAAAGGGATACATATTTAGCTATATTTCTTACGATAAATAACGTTTTATTCTCATTGAATAATTTGATATGGTAATAAAAATGATTTCCTAAAATTAGCAATGTTGGCATTTGACTACTTTTTGAAAAAAAAAAAGAAAAACCAATTCTCTATTTGTGAAAACTATGAGGTAAATTTTCCTGGATTTTACTTTCTTAGTTTTGTTTTATTTGTATGTACGATTCAACAAACAAGCATTACAATTTAAACATTAATAACTTTGAATGCCTTTAACACCATTTGATTATTAAACAGTAAATTACCTCCCTATTAATACTATGGATTGTTTACTTGCTTTGCAGCAAAAAATAATTTACCGCAATAGCTTGGACATTATAAAGCATAAAAAAAAATCTTCTGTTAAGGTCAAGAGCCGTTAACTTTTAAAGCAGTAACACAGATTAATTAACATTGTGCATTATGCTATGTTCACACAATACGCAGAGATTCCCATAAAAACGTAACATCTAAGTAGGGAAAAATGTTGCAGCCATTTGAACAACTTTTCTCCATTTTTGGTTATTTAAATCCCATCATGGGCTAAAAGGATTTAAGATGCACCACTTTCGCCTCAAATGTTTATTTTATTGAGTTCTTTTAACAACAAAACCATCTAATGTATACCTCATATTGCCTTCCATTTCTATTGCTTTCTCGATAGCAATTTATTCAAATTGCATTGTGTTAAACGAACTCTCACTGCATTGAGGTAGTGTTTATATATTCAGTCGAAAGGAATGTTAAAGTGTTCCGAGGAAAGAAAAGAATTCTGCTTTTTATTCCAATGGTTTTGGGAGTAATTTTGAAAACAAATCGTCATTTTTTATTCGTTTCCGTGATTTGTTTTTCATCCTTTCGCAAATCACAAGTTTTCTGAAAATGCCGTTTTATGTAATTTGTGTTCTCCTTCCTTGAGATACAAATTTCCCTAGAAAAATGTTGAAAATAAATAAGTACTTAGTTTTATATATGAGCTAACTAAACATATGTGAATTAAATTTAATAAAGAATTTCCTTACGACATTCACTTTCGACAATACGTTAGCATCTCTGACAAGGAAACGGTACGGACTTGTTTTTTCAGAAAAAAACTGAAACATCGCTGTAATATATATCAATGGCAGTGAATCCGGTGATGGCGATCAATTTTTTTTACAATAATTTACATGGGCATCGAAATTAATGTACCGTAAAATGGGGGAACATTGCTGCTGTAGGGATAACATTGCTCCAAAAAGTATGTTTTTTACTGATTTTTGGTGTAGTATTGGCAACTTGCCCACCTGTTTACTATTATCTTCTACCTAGTTGAAAGAAAGTCCACATTTTCAACCACTTTGTCACTAAAGTCCTCGAAAATCAGTAAAAAACCTTTGGAGCAATGTTATTCCTACAGGAGCAATGTTCCCCCATTTTACGGTAGTGTTTGAAAACTAAAACGCTAGTTAAGAGGATAACCAATGGCTACCGAAAAGTATCATTAGCGTTGCTTTTTAACTACTTAAGATTCATTGAATTCCCCGCACTATAAACAAATATTCGCTCCGCTGCTGCTGAACTACTTTTCGTTTATTCCATTTGGCCCGGACGTACGCCATTAAAATATAACATAATGCGATACACCCAAACCTATTTTTATGCAGTCTTTTTTTTTTTTTTTTGTGTGCGATTTTTTTTGTGCAATTTTTTTTTTTTGGTGCCGTAGATTAAAGTTTCAATCAGATTGCGGAATTCAATGACGAAATTATTTTTAAAATGAGTGCGAGGTAGTATCTTCCAAGTGACGACATAGGCGCCCCGATGGGAAGTCACTGTGACCTGCCACAAATTTCCTTATTTAGGAAATTTTGTTCGACTACTTGGCAGAAATTATCACTTGGTTTATTTTGATTTCCTTTAAATATTACAATTTTGTAAGTTTTTGAGTTATTTTCTATGTGAGACTTTTTTTATGCGATCCCTAGCCACCGCATTAAAAAAAAAATAACTGTGTTGCGAAAACAACTTTTTAAAGCTACTCGTGAAGTTTCGAACATTTTTTTACTGTGATTTTTTATGCTGTCCGTATCCACCGCATAAAAACAGGCTTGGGTGTATTATATTTCAATCGCGTATATCGCGACAAGGGGAAAGTTGCAGTAAAAATAGATCCCCCACTATCCGATTCAGTGCCCCCGATATATCGCCTCAAATCTAAGTTCATAAAAAGCAAAATAACTCCAAAATGAAGCTTAGCATAATCTAAAGTTTTGGAAACAACTTTAAAGCTGTGCGTTCCTCAATTTGCTCACCTGTAGTTAGTTCTTTTTATTCTTTACTAGCATAGTTTTATTTAACTCACTTGAGCAAGCTCTACAGATAGATTTGATGCAAATTAGGCGAACTCTTATAGTTAATATATAACGCACAGCTGCTAAGAGACATCAAAGTCAGAAGATTGTGAAATGCTTAGCAACAAGGGAAACAGTTTCTGTTAACACCAGTGGCATATAGAGTCAGCTCAGCTTTTTTATTGTAGAATTAACAATTAGGTGTTTTGGCAGTGGCGATCCAATTGACGTAACTCGATCACATCGTTGCGTAATACAAAAGAAGAGGATAAGCTTATTACTTTATTTAAATTATATTTTACCTGCAACAATTTGAAAAAAAAAAAAAAAACTGTTAATTTGGATAGTGTTTTTTTCATACCCTGTATTGAATCGGAAAACTAATGATAGCTTTCGTTATTTAGAAAGTAAACGTTAGTAGCACTAGGCCATGTTTCAGTAAGTCTAATTAATCTTAAAAATGATATTTTTTGTGATAAAATAGAAATGTTTAGACACATTAACATTCAGCAATATTCAAAATAAAGCGTCTGAAGCTAAATGATTACACTTAATTAAAATATTTTGAAGATAAATAATTCATTAATGAATTGAAAAATCAAATGAGTAACTTATTGATTGCGTTTACAATTTTTGTTCGTTTAAACGCAAAAAGACGATAAAGAGGCAAAAGGCAAAAAATATTTTGATAAAAAAGAGGCCCCAGTAATTTCGATTTATAAAACATACTTGAAGTTCTTTTTTATCTTCGTATTCTATACTATACTAAGCTCCCATTCCGAAGTAATTAAAAAATTTTCATCAACGATTGAGTTTAAAAATTATTAGTTTTGCATAATTAACATTTCATACAGTAAAAAATCTTGTTTAAATTATTCCACAATGAAAAATGATTCTCTGACATAATAAGGACTTTTGAATTGTAATAGTTTTTAATTACTTTTACTTATGTAATTTTCTTTGCTTAAGGACGCAGTATTTGAAAATTAAATTGGATTTTCGTAAAACGTAACGGATTGCAATTAGTTAATTACTAAAACTAAATGTTGTTTACGCGTTCCAAAACTTAGGACAATATTTCCGCTTCGCATTTATAGGAAGTATGAAAAAGGGAATAATTTTCAAAAAGAACCTTTGTTAAAAGTATAGATGTATCTTAGTACTCCCAAGGCTCTTGCCATTTCTAATGGGAGTTTAATTGTTTGAAAGCACTCCGATCATTTTTAAAAATTGCGTATTTTTAAGCACCTAATCGCAAGGAAAATGCCTCACAAATTTTATTTTATCTTTTAATTTCAAGACAAAGCAGAAATTTTCAAATGACTTAGAAATGCTTTGATGTTTCTGATTATAAAAATAGTTTAGGAAAAAAAATCTGAAATTTTCCTTAAGCAGAATAATATAGAAATGCGCAGACATCTTTTCTTTTAGGTTATGGGATATTTAGTAACACTTAAAAGTACAAACTTGAACAAATCGATAATGATAAAGAAATATGCAAAAAATTAAACTTACAAGTCCGAAGTAGATCACAGATTTTTTAAAATTTTGCATTAATGGAACAAGACTTCTCTAATCTCAATAATTGAAGATGTGATTTTTACTGATATGATTAAGAAACTGTCTCAGCAACTAAAATGGTTTTAAATGACTTAAACGATGCTATTGATACGTAAGTGACCCAAATATCACCCATGCTCCTAATATCACCCATCGTAATTTTATAATGACGAGTGTTGCAATATAGGCGATGAATCCTGCAAAGTCGACCCAGCAAGCAACAGCAGACAATTGTAAAACTTTGAGGTCACAACTGCGTCTAATTTTTGTACTGTTTTTTTTTCTTATTTTTAGCAAGGTGATTTTTAAAAACACTCCATTTATTATTAATATAGATAACAGTAATTAGTAGTATTGCATTGTTTCCCTAACTATACGTAAAACTTTGAGTAATAGGCTCTTTATTTAATTGTCTTGAGTTTGAAATATATTAGAATTTGACATTAAAAATAGCAGGATTTTATTTATGGAGTAGCTTTTGTGAGTATAGCAATAAATCCCGTTATTGTTTTTTATGCATAGTAATTAGGTCAACTGTGTTGTTAAAAAAATCCTAAAAGTAATACGCTGAAGTAATTTTCATAACACCTTCGCTAGGGTAGTTCAAAAATACATGTACAAAAAAAAGTTTCTCCTAGATAACAAGACACCCCTCAATATTTTTAGACTTGTGGATAGTAATATGCTGGAAGAATTTTAGCTTCCTATTTCAACTGAAATAGGGTGTTCAACCCGCTCCTCCAAACTTCATAAGTATGGGGAGGGGGGTTAAAAATACATTGAACTGAAAAAACAATGCTACATATTATAATATATAGTAATATGCATGTATGCATTGCAATAAAATAATTATTTACAGAAAAAAAAACAGCTGGGGAAATTTAATGTTTCTAAATTTGTGGCATTTTTTATGCTACGGCTAATGTTAAATTAAGGGGTCATTGGGCACCCTCTTAAAATTTGAGTAAGATGCTAAAACTTTTACAGCATAATACTATTAGTAAGTCCAAAAAAATAGGGGGTGTCCTGGACTCTAGCTGAAAAAAAAAGTTTTTTTTGAACCACCCTAACCTTCGCACTTCCGACGAAAGAGATGTCGTTACCGGATATGTTTAATGAAGAGGTTATGTCTATTTGGCAGGTTGTTATGTTTATAGCGCAACCCATCCATGATGCCACTCCTTCCGCATTCGGGGGGAATCGAAATCATTATTTCATACGATACTCTGCATAGAGGTTACGCCATCCCAACTGACACAATAAAAAATATCCGTTAGAAAATTGACATTTTATTCCTTTATCCAGGGGGAAACAAGAAGACGCCATTTCTCTGAATAGAAACGCTCTTACTCCCCATACGAAAGCTTCAAATAGCCTCTTTGCCTATATAAAGTCCCATCCGTATCTCAACGACTTTGTTCAGAAGGGAAGAATAAAACTGAATGCTCACTAAAGGCTCCATTTTGGAATAAATGTAAAAACCCTTTACGTTTTATGTTGTTCATCCGTCTTTTTATAGGCAAGACGTTGGCAGTGGGTAAAGCGTAATTCGTTTTCTGGTAAGTTACCCTCGACAAGACTTGACAAATCATGCTTGCTTTCCACTGAAGGAAGAATAAAAATTGGATTCCCGTATTATCAAACCTCACTTGAACCATTGAAGAATGCCACCTTCATTTTTCTTTAAAGATTAACAAACAGTTTTTCAAAGTTTAGTCGATTATTTTTTATAACCGAATGTTTTCTTAGCAAATATCCTATAATGCATAATAATCTACAAGAAATAATGAAAAGACAAAGTACTGTATCATATAAATAATTTCAGAGTTCAAAATATCAGTTTGAAATAATAGCTAAGCCTATGGGGGCTGTCCGTATATATATACATATATATATATATATATATGTATGTATATATATACATACATATATGCATATATATACATACATATATATATGTATATATATATATATACATATACATACATATATATACATATATATACATACATATATATACATATATGTATATATATACATACATATATATACATATATGTATATATATACATACATATATATACATATATGTATATATATACATACATATATATACATATATGTATATATATACATACATATATATATGTATATATATATATATATATAAATAATGTCACACTTTTTTTCAACAAATTTGATCCTGTCCCCGTCTGTCACAAAGCGTAGTATTTACCCTTACCCGTCCCTCCCCCTTGTCACAAACTTTCAGAGTTTCACGAACCCTCTCCCCCATCAGAGCGTGAAATCATTTGAAGACGATCCTGTAGCCCAAATGTTTAGACAATATATAAGAAAATATATAATGCAGAAAGTAAAGTTGTAAGACTTCACATACCTTAGTTGTGTGAAAAACGACATACCATTTGAATTTTATGAAGGAAGTCTTTGAATCTTTAAGCTTAAAATACTTTTCGAAAAGTTTATAACTATTAATGAGGTTGCGGGTCAGAAAATTTCAATGAAATAGTTTCGGTGAATGCACTTATCTTGTGTGAACAAGATAAGTGTAAGGGAAATAATGATAAAAAACAACATATCATGTAGAGAAAAAGATTATTACTTATTTTTAATCTAAGTAGCCTGGAACATTCTCAAAGAAACACTTTTTCTCGACTTTCTATTTTGCAGGTATATACGTAACATTTTCCTTTTGTTTACATTTTCACTATAAATATATGTGTTTGTGTGCACATACCATAGATAAAACTTTCCCAATAATGTTAATCACATGAAATCAACCGATTGCACTCTGTAAAAAAAATTGAAGCCCAAAGAAAGAGTTGTCAGAATGAAACGAAATTTTACATACGCGATGCCAACATTATTATAAGATAGTGATTACAAAATGAAATCAAAATGATCATTAATTACAGGAAAAATCTTAGAATGAATGGAGGTTTCAGTACCCTGTTGAGCTATCTCTAGCTTGAATGTACGAGGCGATACGGCCTAGCATTGATTCGTAGCAGTCTCGTACGATGCCCTACTTCCTCTCGTACCACACTTACTATAAACGCTCCTGTAATTCAAACTAACTCGGTGGCTGTCCAACTTACCACCTCAAGTGATCCCTGATATGCTCGATTTGTGAGAGCAAGCAAAGCCCAGGCTATTGCACAGGCTAGAGTAGGTGACATTGCGGATCAAGAAGTCCCCTGACATCCTTGTCGTGTCTGAACGAGCATTGTCCTGTTAAAAAGTTGCTCCTGTGAGCTGCGCCACCATGAGTTCCAACACACGTGACTCAAACATGATACAAACGTGGGGGTATTCTTTCGGGATTTTTTAAGTAATAAATGATGGTTTTGCTTTTATTCTGAGGTTACTTTCTTACATCAAAGTTTCCCTCACGTATGCAAAATCTCGTTGCACTTTAACTACGTCTAGGTGCGTCAATTTGTTGTGTTATAGAGTGTATTTGGAGCAATATGATACTACAATTAAATTTATCATTAAAAAAAATTTCATATTATTTTTCTATGTTTCTGATTATAAAAATATGTTGCAGCCAGATCCTTTCTAAATGTGTAAACAGATAGAAACAATGCCGTACATGTATTCAATCTTTACAAGAACCCCATCAAATACATTTTCTATTTTCCCACCCCAAGACAACAGAAAAAAAAGCAATAAAAATCTGCACTGCAGAAATTTTTAATAAATTTTTTTAAAAAAATTAAATTTTTTTTTCAGAAATTAATTCACTGCAGCTAATATTGAAAAACTCTCCCCAAGTATAGGGGAGAGTGGGACACAGTGGGAATTTTTAATTTCTTTTGATGCAATTCTTGAATTTTAGCTCTGAAGAAATTTTAATTGAGGAACATTATAAATAACTCTTTAGCTATCACTGAATTTTCTCATTATATTCCATCTAAGAAGCACTAAACTACTTCTAAATCGAAACATCTTAACCGCAAGGTTATATGTACAAGAGCTCATTTTGTATATGTTTATCATCAATATTTGTATGTCTCAAACAAAGACCGACTCTTAATTTGTAAAGAGAAGAATTATGTAAATCATAAAGGTTACTAAGACTAATCTAAAATCAAGCAGACCCTATTATTCAAAAAAAAAAAAAAAAAAAGCTATTGTATTCATTTCAGATGATTTGAACATTTAGATGCAAAAACTCTTTGTATATTTTAAATCAATAAGCACAGAAAAACTTCACTTTTGTATATTTTGTATCACCAACTGATGTATCTCTGATAAATCCTTCCTTCTCTGATAATGTCAATAAATAGAAATCATCTTAAAGTGCGGTACATAATGGGCCGTAAGATTAAAATTTTACAAGAAGAAGTTCCCTATTTTTTATCCCTCCGCTAACAGAAAAAAGAGCAAAGGAGACGTTCACTAAGCATACCACGCTAATCGAGATATCCGTTTTAAGTGCAAATGGCGTCCCACAAACTGTGGTCTCGTGGGAAAGTTTTGATTGATGAGATAGATCCCCGCTCTTTTTTCTTTCATTATTGCACTTTTTACTAGTAACTTATGGCACTTCGTCGTAACATGAAATCTTCCTCTTTTCCCATCTCCACCTCTCAATTCAGTCAAAATTCTGTTTTCGGAAGAAAATCCAGCTTAACTTTCGGATAAGTGATGCGTGTTAGGATGAATGTGATAACTTCGGTTTCCTTTCCATCCACGGCTATCGATTGCATCGGTGAAAATGTGTTTCATATCCTGGAATTCTTTTACTTTTCACAAATTTGAATATATTTTTTCTGATTTCACAGCTTTGTGATGTCGTTTTACAGCTAGGAATACATTTACAAGACATGGAACATTCTGGATGAAATTTTTTGCGCTTGAATTTCAGATACTGTTGGTGAATTGATGTTAAAATTTATTCAGAAAGTTGGAGAGAATAATTTGATGCAACTGTTAAAGCATTTCTTTTGACTTTAAAAAATGAAAATGATTTGAGACTAAGAGACCTAAAATACTCAAATATCGTTTTCTTAAAGCATTCAACAATCATTAAAAATTGACAAATGTGGCATTCGTAATACGAGAAATAAAGTAAGCAACGTAGTTTTTTTGAAAAATATGTTTGACATTTTAAATAAAAATTCATTCGTATATATGACGCAAAAGACTTTATTAACACATTGATAAATATTATAATAGTTGTAAAACGACATCCATTATGTATAAAACTTTATACATACATTGTATAGTTTTACTGCATATGCTACGAATAAGTTCTACTTTCGAAACAAATGAAAGCAATTTGAGACTGCGAGATAAAAATAAGTTTTAAACATAGCAATTTATGAGCACATTTACTAATTAATAAATCATGTCAAATATGAACTTCATGACGTAAATTCTTATATATACAGGGTGTTCCATTTTAACCTGCAAGACCTTTATTTTTGCAACCATTAATCCTAGATGTATACGTCCATATGCAAAAATGTTCAAAATCAGATGCAGAGTTAAGATATTGAAAGTTGGAAGTGAAAATAAAAATGGGGAGTATTTTCCTAAACATAAGTTAGGGGACCTAACCCGTATAAAAAGTTAAATTTTGTATTTTTTGACTCGTTTTTATTTTTGCTTTAAACTTTCAATATCTTAACCCTGCATCTGATTATGAACATTTTTGCAATTGGAAGTAGTCCTTTATCTAGGACTAACGGTTTCGAAAATAAAGGTCTTGCAGGTTTAAACTGAACACCCTGTATAATAGCGAATTCACTGATCGAGTAACGCTGACGTCATCAACAATGAAACTCGCGCCACGGTATGATAATTAGATAATATTTTTTGGTAATGTTTGACATGCAGGGAAATGCTTTATGTTCACAAGGCTAAACTGGATCCGTAAGCTTAACTGTTTCACTGGTTAGTCTGTGATTTAAGGAGAATGAAGAAACGAAAAAGTGGTCAACAATGAACGCCATCAACTAGAGTTTAGTTAGTATCCACTGGAGTTAGAGTTAAAATTTCAACTATCAAAATATCATCCATCAAATTGCAATGCTGCATGCAATTGCCGCAGTTACAAAATGCTCTTGCAATTGCTTCGTTCAAATGTAGAAGCAATTTTCACCCGTCACACCTTGACCAGCGATTTTCAAGTTGTTTAGTAGTTTTAGCAGAAAAAAAAAATATTTTTAACAACATTTGTTTTGAGTTTTAAGATACTGAAAAGAATTAAGTAAAACAATGATTCATATTCA
The DNA here is from genome assembly GCF_026930045.1 of Uloborus diversus. Lineage (NCBI taxonomy): Eukaryota > Metazoa > Arthropoda > Arachnida > Araneae > Uloboridae > Uloborus > Uloborus diversus. The sequence continues at coordinate 44,869,254 of NC_072740.1, read as the reverse complement.
ACAATCGTTAAGGATTCGTAAATGTGACACCTGCGCCTTGAGTTCATATTTATAATGAGAGCATATCCAAATTTATTTAGTGTAGTTCTTTTTGAAAGGCTCCCGATCATAGAATAATCTGGCTGAAATGCATTGGAATAGTAATGTTAGTGTGTCATTTGGGTACTATCTTCAAGTGGAAGTCACGTGAATATTTTTTGAGCCTGTTTCAAACAGTTAAGAAAAGTTTTTACTACAATTGAGTAAACTGAACGTAAATGTCGCACAAAATGGTGATTATATTGCATGCATGTGATTTGGAGTAGAGTGAGGTGGGGTTAAACGGATCATGGGGTAAAATATGTCAAATTGTAATTAACTCAGTGTAAACACGATTAAAATGGATTTTGTAAAAGCAAAATTTATAATAATATTTCTTAGGTTGTTGTAACAAATTTTATCATTAAAAACTTTCTCTCATGAATGTGACAACAATAAGAAAATATTTTATAAGCATTAAATGTTGCTTTGCAAAACACGCAGTTGACAATCTTCCCAAAATCTTTTATGTTTCATTAAATAATAAGGAAAGTTAAAGGCATTTTGTTATTACAGAAGTTAATTAAATCCAGGACTGACGAGAGGCCATGTCAGCCTAATCGGAAACTAGAGGCCCGACCGTTAAGGGGATCCGTCTCGGGATTGGAGTAGTATAAATTTTATGAGGGGTGGAGGGTCCCGGCGTACAAACTGACAAGGGGTCCACCTTGGCTATCGGAGGCCCTGATTACATCCACTGAAAACAGACAGAGAAGAAAACATTGATCTTATTTCTTATTATTTCCTTTTTTTTTGCATGGGGGAAATTAGTCATAGTTAAGCTTAGCTGATTTTTTTTTCTAATATTTAGTCCATAACTACATTTATAAGATAAATCACCCAAGGTGATAGCAAGGATAGACAAGAAATCTATTTAAGAATATCAAGAATGGCGAATTTTTATTTCCCAAAAAAGAAAAATTGATATTGAGGAAAAGTCCTAACGTTAAACGAAAATTCAATTTTCTTTCAGCGTCAACAACGTCATTTAAAAAATTAAAATTAAATTCCATAGGGTAATACTTTCGTGCCTGTTTATTGTAATTTCTTCCTTAATAAACAGGTATGCAAATATTCTAAATTAACATCAATTTTGCACAATGTGCCATTTTACGTATCATGTAGTAAAATGAGTTTACACTTTCGTGGCTATTGTTAGTTCATTTAAAATTTAAATATGTTTTCTGAAACCTATACCTCAGAGCCTCACTAACGTAAGTCACATAATTGCTACTTTACAGGAGAGAGGGAAAACGTTTGTCAGGCGCAGACAAAAGGTGGGATGCGCGCTCTTTTAACACTGATAAATATATAATTACAAAGTATTTTGTTAGAATTACGTACACATGGTTCGATGCGGTGTTGGATTTTACATACAATGCACAAAAGACGGAAAATCGCAAATTTTGAACTTGCGCTCGTGTGGCTCATAAGCTACACCACTTTCACCGACTTCAGCAATAACAGGATTCAATTTTACCTTGTAAACCCTGATTTAGACCAATTTCATTCTCTTCTTCGTTTTTTTTTCTTTTTTCTTTTTTTAGCGTGATTTTAAAAGAAATATATATTAAAAACTAACCTGACTACGGGAAAAACAATAAATTTAACAAACAAGTTAGGTGTTGATTACTTTTATTGTCTTATTAAGCTAGATCAATGTTTTATAATTAAAACTTCTACCTGTTTGATATAATAACATTATGATTTAATGTACTATTCCTTTTTTCAAACTAAAATGCTTGCTTGTTAAGTCTGTATTACTCACGCTATTATATCACTCGTTTTTTTGTTGTCGCATCAATAGTTAAAACAAAAGATATTAAAAAAAATCAATTAAATGCTGATTAAATTTTTTAACTATTTGCATGAAAAGGTAAAACTTATAGTTCTTACTAAGGCGAAGGGATATTACTGTATCTATAAATGACTGTATTTAACATCATAGCAAATCGTACGCTGAAATAAATTCCTGTTTTCTGTATTATAATTGAAGGAAAACCTTTGAAATTGCATAATTTTATACCATGGATTAAAAAATTTAAATCCAAAATTAATGGAAGTATTTTGACATCTTCCGCTTTTGATAAAATTTAATCTACATGATAATTTTCATCCACAATAGCACTAGGGGTCATGTATGATACATTTTGCATCAGAATCCACTACTCTATACTAAGAGGGATATAGTTAATTCTTCACACACACGGAATAACCAATGCTTTATTTAACGAAAACTATGAAGGAAAGATTTGTCATACTAAAGAGAATATGTAATCTCATGATTTGTCATGCAAACGAAACCAAAGCAATATAAAGGCAACAGTATTTATTCGTTTGAACAAAACTAACGCTTCATGGCAGAAAGTAATGTTTTGAAGCATAAATTGAATCTCATTTCAAAGTTTTGTAGTAGATATTTCAGAGGACAATAGTTATTAATCATTATTTAAGGCATTTAGTAGCAAAAACAAGCCGGGTCCATTTTTATAAATCTTGTTTTCGTTTTTAAATTAGCAAAATTGCGTATACCTATAGTTTGAATCGAGCTGGTTTTGAAGTAAAATGATAGTCTCTTTCTCATTTTTCGTTTCAAATTCTATTAAATTAAGAAACTGATACAGAGAAGGTTCTGAACAGTGACTTCAATTTGATTTCAGAGACTTCAAGACAATGACTTCAGTGATAGCATGGATTGAATTGGTTTTGTTGTAACGGGGTTTTGACATGGGTTTATGAACGGATTAATTTCGATTCTCTCTAAGTCGTTTTGCGGCTGAATAGCATTGACCAAGATATATCAAATTATGAAAAAACTGGGATTAGAAAAATAATGGATTTAGCTGGTTTGGATACTAAACTCATACTTGTATCAGATTAACTTAGTAAAATGTTTGAGTCGACTCTTGACTTGTTTACAATATTTTAAAGTAAATCGATCTTCACTTTCTCTTTTTCAATTCAAACTCTATTAAATTAATCAATTATTAAGTATTAATACCCAAGCTTTGACTTCAGTTAACGAGTTATACCGCACCATGTCTGTGAACTATCGCTGGTGAGATAAATTTACTTTATCTACCAGTAACATAGGACAAAACTGCAGTCTCTGAATGGGATAACCGAGTTGTTTGTGCATTGCATGTAGTTCTGCCTTAGGTCTGGCTTAGGGACGGTAACTTACTGCTTTTAACTGTTTTTTGTTCCGAGGATTTTGGCCTAAATACCTCATTTTTATTTTCATGTTTCATTTCTTGATCTGAATATTTTTTTTTTCAATTTAAAAAGTAAACGTTAGCGCCTACTTCAAAATCTAAATTATATATAAATACCAAACTTTTTATTCATTTTGTTCTTTTAAGGGTTTTAATAATGCTTCAAAATTAAAAAAAAATACGCAATGCCCGCTCCTACGGGAAAATTTAAAGCATTTATAAATCCTGACATAAAAAGTAGATTTGCTTTGATTACACTTTATTGTAAAGATCGTTGATATATATTATGTGCCAAACAATTTTTTAATTTAGTTATTTCTAAAGTATTTTTTGAATAGTTAAAAAAAACAACAACAGCAGAGCCCACGGGGAAATTTGAAATTTCTATCGTTCCAGGAATAAACCCCAAAATAAAAGCCAGATTTGTTTTAATGAAAAAGTTATTGGAAAACACTTTTCGTGTTTTTAAACTAGCAAAATGTGCTAATAGTTAGCATTATAAGAAATTAAGCCAAAAAAGCAGGGTCACATAATAACTTATTCCATATAATGAATTGAAAATAATGACAATACAAATTAATGGGAAAGACCACATTATTGCACAAATGTATTGAAACAGTATTAGTTTTTTAATAGTTGTATCCAATTTATGAGCTTAATGGTTATTTTTACGTTTACTATATTAGTTGACTGGTAAAGGATTTTGAAAATGCAATAATATCTAAACAATGTAACGCTGTCTCATAGATAAAATCATTTACTTAGTCTGAACTTTTTTAGGGAAATGAACTTGAAGCAAGTTAAATAATTAGGTTTTGAGAATAAAGTGAAATCCCGTTACAATAAACTTCAAAGCACCGTAAATGTTATTCGTTATAGTTGAAATTTCGTTGTAATGCAGTGGAATTGATGTGGCGTAATGGAAATTAAATTGGGATTGAAAATTTATTCCGTTGAAACGGATATTTTGTTATATTGATATTCGTTGTAATGGAATTTCCCTGTATCATGGAAGTATCATTCCACTGTGCTTTGTAACTGATATATTCACTGAAATATATCAGTAACAAAACCGCAAAATATTGAGAGAAACTATATAGCTTATATAGATATATATATATATTGCAACTATGTTCAATTTTCTCAGAAAATAAAATAGTGTGACTAAGTGAGAAAAAAAAGGCATGAATTTGTTTTTCTAGTCTTTTTGGAATTAATCTGACGCAAGTGTGATTACGAAGTAATAGATTTCTTTTACTAATCAAGACTTATATTATCCTATTAATACGAAATCCATTTCTCGAACAATTTAACACATTCTATTTAAACTTCGAAGTCTTCCCTTCAAAGAAAATATGTTTGAAAATATTCAATAACTTGATGAAAAATGCTCTTTTGATGAGCAAGTTGAGAATTAAAGAACAACTGCTCGAAAAAGACGTTAAAAAAAAGACTTTGTGGAGACTTTTTTTTTTCATGAAAAATATCATAAGATATTTAAGAATAAAGTCCACTTCTGAATGAAAAAAAAATCACTTCTCATCTTCTTAAGATTCATTTTTTACAGCGCTAAATATCACACTGAACGTTCACCTTGGCGATTACTTCTTTTTTTATTCATCGCAAAAAAGCGATTTTAATCTTTAATGACAAAATTGCTGATGTTTGCCCTCAGTGTCATTATCTTCTGAATATTTGATACCTTTCAAGTATATATATATGAAAAATGTAAGGGAGATGCGAACATTAATCGTCCTGGTGGACAGAATTTTACTTTAAAATCAGTTACAACCATGTATTTTACAGAACATTGATAAAGCGATTAAAAGGGAAGTAGAAGCAAAATATTTAGTTCGAAGAAACTTTGTTTTAGAAAGGTGTCCGAATTTTTTATTTGAAGCACCGAACACGCAATTCTAACTACAAAACGACCTAGATACTAACCTTTTAGGGACTACGGGATATACGTGTCAGTAACTTCGAAAATCACATTAAGAATATTTAAAACATACAATTTGTTTCATCAAACATCATAATCTCAACATTGGTAAATAAATAAAAATATTGTTTGAAAACAAATCGCCAAAAGTTTTTTGAAAACATTGCAAATGATCAACGAAATCTGGTACCTTTGAATTCAGAAATAAAATATCAATTGAAAGTTTTTCAATTCGAAACTTATTATAATAGATCGTACTTATATATAATATATCGTTTTTATCTTTACTAATAATAAAGCTCAAGGTTTTTCTGGATATCTGTCCAGATCTCTGTTTGTGACGTGCATAACGCCTAAACCGTTCGGCCGATTTTCATGAAATTTGGCACAGAATTAGTTTGTAGCATGGTAGTGTGCACCTCGAAGTGATTTTTTTGAAATTTTTTTTTCTATTTTAATTTTAAGAACATTTTACCGAGCACATTACGATAACGTGGACGAGTAAAGTACCAAATTATCATAACGTGGAACCGTAACATGGGCGAGCAAATTAACATAGCAAATTGACGAGAAATTCATCAGCCATTATTTGTAAATATACAGGCGAACCAAACGACCTTTTAATTTTTCTACTACGGGCAAAGCCGTACGAGTACTGCTAGTTATGTAAATAAAATCACACTTAATTGTATTCTAAATTGATTTTCTCCGTATTATATAAATTTAACATTGGGATACATTTATCCCTATGGTCCGCAACAGCATACATGAAAACTAGTTTTACAAAGTGAAAATGAGGCAGTTTGAAGCAAAGGGATGTAAGTGGCAAAATTTCAAATTTGGAGATAACAAGTACAAATGGTAGATGAACCTTTCCTTTGTCTTGGGGCAAGAGATAGTACTAGTAGCCCTGGTAGGTTCTGTTACACAGCATGATTTAGAAAAACTTTTGTGTCCACTTACATCCCTTTTCATCTCATTGCCTAGTATGTGTGATTTATGCGTAGTAACTTCTATTTCTATTCAAAACTATTTTAGCTATTTTTTTTAAATATTTATTCAGGACTACTTAAACAGGGGGTTTATAAAGCCTTGCACTGAATTGAAAAAATCATTAAAAAACTACATTAGATTTAATCATGACTTTTTTATATTTTGATCCTTATATCAAAGAGTTTTTTGGTACGTTTTGAGAAGATTTAGACGGGTTTTCATTTTTGCACGCTAGGCTCTAACGCAGCCAGAAACTATCACCTTGGGTGAGGGTGGAGGGGGGGGGGGGGGGGTGCATGGATTTAAACTCTCATATTAGAATAGTGAATTCTTTCATAAACGTTTTTTCAGTTTTTGATGCTAGCGCCTTTCACTATTATTGTACCAATGGAAAAAAACCTTGATGAGGGAAGATCAAAATATTTTTTTTAAAAATGCAAAAGTATTATTATTTGTTTTTAAATAAAATTTTATCAGTAGGATAGACCGGGGCACGTTTACGTGGATTTTTTTAGATGAATTTTCTATTTTTTATGCTTAAACTTAGGAAATTTTAGACATTGTGGTTTTATGAAGCAGTTAATGGAGCCCAAATTGGTATGTTCAGTTGTTGCTCAGTTTGTTTTAAACCGTTAAAAAAAATATTTTTGAGTCCAAGTCGGTTGCGTAAACTTGCCTCGGACACTGGGCACGTTTACGCATTTGCATTATTTATTTTGACATCTAACGTGGTATTATTAGTGTTTTGAACGTAATGTCTTACCATCGTTAAAATAAAGCAAATTTATTACAGACTGAATAGTGTTTTAAGTAAAAGCTGAATGGGAATGAAGACAGTACAACATGATTGTAACATATAAGATACGAATTTGTAACTCAGTTAAAAATGAATGGTGAGTTTCAAAACTAAATAGCGTGAAAATACTAAAAAGGTTTGAGACTTTTCGGAGCGAGAAAAGTGTCAGGGGCACGTTTAAATAAGGCACAGTAAAAACGTGCGTAAAGGTGTTCCGACGTTAACGCGCAAACTTGCCCCGTTGGTCGCCAAGTTTGTTTTTTTTTAACGTGCACCAAAATTTAGTAACATTTCATAAAAATACAATTCTCAAAAAAGTATAAAATTCTACTAATTTTTTAAGTACTTGTTCTTTCTTAACTAAATATTATTTATTCACAATAAGCTGCAAAACGTTCAACACAAAATTTACTCAACTTGGTAGAAAACAGATAACTCTTTCCACATGCTAGACCGAAGCTCGACTGATGCTCAAAAACTTGTGAGAATATTTGCTAGAAAGCAGCATCAATCTGTTATGACCGTTGGCTCTCCGGTTGTAATTCGTTTTGAAAAAACTGCACTGCGTAAACGTGTCCCGGTCTACCCTACAATACTTTAGGAACATCCTGTATTTTTCTTCAAGGTTGCTAATTTTGATGTACGTACGCAGAGTTTCTTCATTGCTTTTGTGCAGATTTAACTCTAAGTTGTATCTACCACATATAGAAGTAATCTGCTCTAAATTTTCAAAGCATCATCTGTTAGTTCTCAAAAGACGAAGATGGGATTAGGGAGAGGAACTACATTTGTGTGCATACTGCCATGCTTTTATTCTTGGTTAAGACTATGTACATTTAAGTTTTAGTCGAAAAGAAATGCCATTCTTTAGAAATGGTATTTTTGAGTTGAATAAGTGTATATTAAAATTTTGGAAAAAAGTTCTGGTTTTGCATTTTTTGTAGACCACAAAGATAGATATGTCCCATCAATTTGCAAAAAATTTACTGAAACCATTTTCATAAAACTTGTTGTATGTGTTATTTACATCACCCGATAAAAAATTTCTGTATTTAAAATGTCCACACTTAACTGTAAAGCTTATGGTCATCACAGGAATAAAAACTTTTCACTACTTAATATAACTCGAATATATAGTAAGCACTCCACGTGACTCTTGTATATTTATAAATGTTTGGATGTACATGACCATGTATGTTTAAGACTACATCAGTAACAATGCAAATGGTGCAAAAAACCTACTTCTCACACCTTCACTCCATCTGAAGCTTTTTTAACAAAAATACATTGAAAAAAAAAAAAAAAAAACATTGAACTGAAAGCGTTCTGACCGAATTTTTTTTTTCACTTGACAGCACGATATTATCTTAGACTTTTTGAAACTGTAATGAATTTATTGGATTTATTGACTTACTCTTATACTTAAATCGAAACTTTTTTTGAAACCAATCATTTAATGACAAAAAACCTAAAAATTATGTTAGGCTATTCTTCAAAGCTGTCTTTACACCAAGATTAGCAGCAGGAAAAATTGCATTGTTCAAGCCCTAAACCTAGGCACCGCTGGTTCAAAATCTGAAAGATAGTAATTTGCCGCTTGTGTTTCTTGTCTGAAACAAGAACTAGGCTATCTTAGCGACTAAAATCTTTTCTCACTGTTCACAAGTTCAAAACCTTCGCGACAGTAATTCGTAGCTTATGTTTCGTGTCTGAAGTGAGCTATAGGCTACCTTAGCAAGTAAAATCTTCTTATTCTGTAGGCAAGTGCAAAACCTGAGCAATCAAAATTTTTCGCTTTTGTTTCGTGTTTGAAGCGATCACCCTGTTACTTTTGCGATTGAAATCTAAAAATAACTAATGACGTATTAAGTTCTTTTAAGATTTTAGACACTAATCAAAATAAGTCGCAGCTAAAAAGCTGTTCTTTAATTTGCAGTATGACCATGCAACTTCTAGAAGGAAACAAAAGCATTTAAGTTTAATTAAATGACTACCTGTAACATGACTTATTAATATTAATTCTCGTTTTATTTTAAGACCACATGTTTCAATACTCATTGTGTAACAGTTATCGTCAATATTTTCTCAATCTCTTAGATATCAAATTTCTATTGTTTCGAACAGTCATATTTAACTAACAGAAAGTTTATTCTTTTTAAGCTATCATGTTTACTACATTTGTTCTTTCATCACAGTATCAAAACGTAACAAAAATAAATAAAGAAGCTAGTTCATTAATGTATAAATTTTGTTGTTTTGTTTCAAAAATAAAACGTATTTTATTCCGATCTCTACCAATTACTTAACTATTTGCTTACAAGAGCGCTTTATTACATTTTAGTTACATTATATTTGATTACGTAAATGGAAATTTATTTCACAGTTGAAAAATGTTACAAGTATTTTTGCATTTAAATAATCAGAATATATAGTCATTAAAATCCGAGTTTGAAACATTTTATGCTATAACTACAGTATTTGTTTTCATTTTGAAAATAACCACCATATAGACTTATGTATTGATCTTTTTAAATGTGCCTTGATATTTATTTAATAATGAAACTACAATCCGTATTTTAAATATAGCATAAAGGGTGAATTTTTGCTTAAGAAAAATCTAAGAACATTTCGTATAACATTGGAAATAGTTTTCTAAGGGATGTTTATAAACTACGTTACAGAAAGACAATTTATATCAAAACTAAAATAATAATACCGCTATCAACTTGACTTAAAAAAAAACTACTTGTTATTCTCAAAAATCTTCTACGTGAATTTTAATTTCCTAATGAAGAAAATGGTTATACCATTTCGTTAAAATTAGTTGACCAAAACATGAACCCGGCGACTTCTTTCTCAGAAATTTATATCATTAAAAATTTACATTTGATGCATTCCATAGAAAACAATTTTACTCTTTATGTTGAGGGGAAAAAGAGGATAACTTCAAGCTCGGTAGCAGATTTTTTTCAGTAGTCTGAGACACAGATTGAAATCCCCAAAATAGTCATCATGGTAAACCAGCAAAAGATTAGTCGTAACATTTATTATAAAAACATCACCAAGGAATGCTTGAAAACAAAATGTTAAAATTTAAAATCACTCGCAAAACGCAGGTCAAACGGCTTCAAAATAAAATGGAAAACTGAGGCGCAGGTAGCTGCCAAGTGTGTTTGACCACTCAGTCACTGATAACTCTTTTATAAAATTGGGCTTTTTTTCTAATTTTACATTTTTTTTCTATTTCATTCTAAACTGTATTTTTCTACGTTAAATTCGACAGATTAGTGCATAAACCAACAAACAACCTTTCCAATTCTAAAATAGTATGCAGACTTGCTCAAGAATCTGACGTGCGTCTTATCGTCATGTTGTTTCTGCTACCGGGATTGTCGGTAGAATTTTCGACCTTTTTCTCACTTTACGGGATGCGGGTTAGTTCATAGGGTATTGGTGAACTGCTGGTAGCATACCGGAATTCACGACATCTACCCGGCTCGTTGCATTACCTTTGTAAAAGTGCAATTACGCAACGAATTAGAACAGCTTAAATGAAAGAGAGAGAGAGAGATAGTTGGGTACACTGCTCTTTTGAGTAGGAAAGACGTATAAGTTTGCTTTCAAAAAACAAAAAATACCAAAAAGTTTATTTTTTTAAACGAGTTTCGTTTTAAACCAAGGTTTCACATTCCTTCAGTAATTACTTTTTCTACCCTAAAAAACGATATTTCCTTTATTTATTTTAGCTTAGCTTAATCCAATATACATGGTGTCCGATAAAGATCATGACCGTTTCAACATGCTTAACAAAATACTAACAGGTGAAATGAACCGTATTTTGCTGCAATAGCATGAAAAAAATTGATTTTTTTTCCTGGTATTAATTATCTGAATGGGTACCTGAAGGCGGTATATGCTAGCCAATTTGGTTAAGAAAAGAAAGTGGCCATTGCACAGGAGAATGCTCAGTGTTTATCATGGTTAGTCGAAACAAAACCACCGATAACCGCACAAGGAAATTTTCGCCACTTGCAAAGTAATGATCCGCTAGGTGTCACACTTGGTGGATCTTTATGGTTGAGAACGGCTTTGCAAGGTTAGCGGTGGGCCGTGGTAGCCCGATCGGTAGAGTGTCGGATTCGGAGACGGAGGGTCCTGAGTTCGAACCTCGATGGTCGAAGATCCACCGTCGTCATTAAAGGGGACTGGGCGACGTTAAATATGCTCGTGGTATCAATGTCCTCCAAGTGAAACGATAGCTCTGGGGGTGCTAGCACCAGGTAGCTATTAGCTCCTGATCTAGTTCTAAATTCTCATTAACTGTTCAATCCGGTGATGGTGCTGCCATCTATCGGTATAAAAAAATAATGGAGGCAAGGCACTTAGTATGCAATCCTCGACATAAATACAGTTGTAACTCGGAATCGAATCGAAGGTTAGCGGTGATTTTTTTTTTTTGACTAACCACAACAATGTGCTTCTTCCTATGCAGTCGGAATTTTCTTTTCTTAGTTCAGTTGGCTAGCAACTAGCGCTCTCTACTTCAAGCAATTAATATTAGAAAAAACTTCCAGAATTACTCATTTTTGCAGCAAACTGCGTTTCATCTCGTCTGTTAGTATTTTTGTTATTATAGTTTAGAATGGTAAAGCTCTTTCTCGGACATCCTGTATTTTTAACAATATTGTACGTTTAGTAAATGATCTTTAGATGAAAACTTTATGTTTGAAGAAAAACGGAAATACTTCTTTCTTGTGCAGAAAAGTAATCGAGGTAGTTGTCTTTAAAGTTGCAATAAGAAAGTAAACTACAGAAGAATCCGAGGTAGTACACGTAACATTTAAACGTTTCATAAACGTTTTAAACTGCACATTGTCACATTGTTTACGACAATTTACGACGTTTAGTAAACGAATTGGGAGGACTGGGGAGGAATCCTGGGAGGACGAATTATTCAGTTGACCTGTCAATCCGTACTGCTATAGCAGTAGACTAATTTAAGTTTTAACTGTGAAAAGAGCAGTGGTTCTTGCAATAATTCTTATTTTCCAAATTTTAAGCTGATCGTTTCTAACTCACACGATTATTATAATACTAGAAGCAGACATTATCAACTTTAAATCAGTTCCTGACCTGCAAGGAGACAGAAAAAACGTCAAAGAATGTCCTGATTAATACCCAATAAAAACGTCTTTTTAAACAAATAATCAAAACGAATTAAGACAATGATATCTTTTAATTAGAAACGAAAGTCAATGACATTACCCAGAAAGCATGGTATTTCTTATCATATTTTGATTTCCCATTTTATGCTTAGTTAAATCGCAATTTAATTTTCATTTAAAACCTAAATTTGAGCGAATTAATTACTATCTGAAAAAAAAAACTGTCTGGAAAACGCATCTCATTTATATACTGAGTGCTAAGAGTATGCAATTAACATAAAATCGAAAATTTTCTTATCAATTGGGAAAGATCGTTAAAAAAATTCCTTCTGAAGTAAAAGAAAACTCCAGAGATTTGGCTTTATGAAACATAAGACAATCTTTGCTTTCAATATCTCTCTTTAAACAGGCCGTTTAAATTTCAAAAGACTTATCTCACGATATATTGACCTCTTTGAAGCAATTAAGGTCATTGGTGGATGCGTCTATTATCTAATTACTGGCAGATGATTTTCGTTCCCTATGGATATCACGATGGAAGATTTTAATTATGAACATTCTTGTATTTAATGCTTTAGTTGAACTCTGTTTTTTTTTTTAATTCAAGGGGAAAATTAAAAAAAGATCTTCAGTTTGCATATATAGTCAAGTTATGTAAATATAAAACTATTTTTTCACAACTGTTTGTTGACATTAACATACTCCAATTAACTCATGTAATGTTTAAAATCGTTCCTGGTGTGAACAAGATTTTAATTTTAACATTGATAGAAAATATCAATGTTAAAACAAAAATTTTGTTCACCAATTAACTTTTGTCAAGTAAAAGAATTAAATAAATCTATTTGAGTTTAAATGAACAAAGTTTTACTTGTGTTAAAAAATACAAGAACTTTAAACCTCTTTCTTTAATGCATGAGTAAAAAAGCAAAAAAATATCTTCAGTAATCAATGTAGTCACAGTCAAGGTATGTAAATATAAAGCTAATTCTTAAAATAATTCATTGCGAATAACATAACTACAAAATCATACGATGTTCAAAATAATTTCTGAAATGAGCAAACTTGCCTGTTTCATCGTTGATGTTTTCAAGTTGAATGATTCAAATAAAATATTTGAGTCTAAATGTATAAAACGGAGGAGGAAGTAAACTTTTGATATTTGCTTTCATTTCACTCTGAAACATGAAACTTCGCATTTACATTCATTCTATCTAGATATCTTCAGGTCAACAAGTCTATTAAGTTAATTTGGTAATTTCAATAAAAATATTTATTTTAAAAATTGTGATACTCCATAGAAAATAATTCATTTTGTTGTGCAACATTTACGCAAAAAAATGATAAAATAAATACTTAATTTTATTTTTTGCACCATCCAACTCTTTAATCAAGGAAATTTAAGTTGATTTATATTGTTTCCTTCTACGAAACTACTTAATTTACTTTTCCAAAAGTACATTGGGGGCTTCACCTATTGTAATTTTTTTTTAGATATCATTATCTTTCATACTAACAGAAAAAAAAAACTGTTCGTTCAGAAATGAACCGATTGCAACGTGGTAGAGGAAAGGTGCAATTTTTCATTTAAAACTGAGTAATGGGTTGTTTTAGCAATGTTTACTGTAAATTTGAGGTTTACCATGCGGAATTTGTTAAAATTGATCATGTTGCTCCTTCAAAGTAGTGTAATCGTTACGGAATAAATAAACTTACAAATGTTATTTTAGCTCGATGATTTTATTTGACTTTCGGTGCAGTAATAATAATATGTATAAAAATTTTATTTTTTTTAAATTTCATCTTGAGCAAAGAAAGACTTCCAAGCCTTCTTATGGCATCCAAATATTCGTTAATTATTTTTAATGCATGAAAGGGAAACTAAATCTGGATGATTTTTTAACCTGATCTTAATGATTTTTAACGGTAAATGAAATAATACTTTTTAACGGTATAAATAGAAACATTTAATATTAATCATTATTACCTGCAAACATTTTATGCGTCATTTTTGTTTGATAATATGTGAAAAAAATCCTTGAATCAATAAATGCTGACTATTAATTTAGCGATATAGAAAATTTGCTTGCTTGAAAAATTATTCTTTTTATACAAGAGTTAAAAGATAAATGCATGATTTGATCTTTCTCTATGTTTGCTGAAATATTAATATAAATATAAAATAACGACATCATTTTGAATGTTGTTGTACAGCCAACGAAAAATTGTAAGCAATTAAATTTCAATTGAAAATTTTAATTATAAAGATTTATCTTTAATTGAATGTCCAAATATTTTTTTAATGAGTGATTTATCATTTAATTACATCGTTTTAATTATATAACTCTGTTGCGAATATAATTAGTGAAAATATATAAAAATTTACTGAACGTTTTCAAAACTAATCACTCCAATTTATCTTTGAACTGTCTGGTTTTGGCGGAAAAATAATTAAACTGTTGGTTCAAGCTATAGTATTAACAACTATAATAATATCAATACGATGACTATTAACCATATATTTCTCAATCATATCATTTATACTTCAATACGGTGTCCTTGAAGAGAAAACTATCACAAAAATATATGGAAACTATATAAAGTAAGGAAAAAAAATAAACTGTTTTTTTTTTTTCATTACGATTTTAGCATGTGCATTTATGGTTATAGTTAAAGAGACATTTCTCATCAATAAGCATTACAGTCGAATGCAATAATCATTGCTAAATTTTGTAAAAATATCTTATGTGTGATACCTAATGTATGATAATATTTGCAATTTAAATATGAGTAAAACGACACATTCGGGACGTACATGTTGAGCTTCGGATGCAACGAAGCGTCAATTTGTTCTAATAGTATTTTAACAGACGAAATTGGGGGATGTTATCAGATGGAAGCAAACGGAGTTTAGGTTTTAACCGCATTACGAGTTTTTTTTTTCGGGGCGGGGGGGGGGGGGAGGACGAGCAAACAAAGATCGATTTTTCTTTGACAGAAAATGACGATATACATAGTTATAGTGCAAGTTTTTGTTTTTGACAATTTTTAGTTGTTGGGGGGCATGACTAGGGATGGGGGGAAGTGAAAGTCATACTTTTTTTCTTACGAACGAAGTATGAACGATTCATTGCATTTCCGGTAGGTTTCTTCCGTGTCGTTCCTCTCAAATGCGTTAAGTGGTTAAGAAATAAGAACAGTGGATGAGAGAGAGAGAGAGCAAAGGCGTGCACTCATGCACGTGCGTAAGGAGGTTACGCGCCGTAAGGTTTAAGTATTAAGAAAAGTGGAAGATAGAAATATAAAGAGAAAATGCGTGCACTCATGCACTCACTCATGCAAGGAGGTTATACGTCGTTTAGTATTTAAGTAATAAGATCAGTAGAAAATAGATATAGAATAAAATGCGTGCACTCATTTTTCTTGAGTAAAAAGGTTATACGGCGTTTTGGTTTTCAGTAATAAGAATAGTGAGTGATATAGAGAAAAAAAAGGCGTGCCCTCATGCACGTACATAAAAAGATAACACGGAGTTTAGGGTTTAAATAATAAAAGCAGCAGAAAGTAGAGATATAGAGGGAGAAAATATGTGTACTCATGTACTTGCGTAAGGAGGTTGTTCGGCGTTCGGGCATAAGTAATTAGATCAGCAAGAGATAGAGAGATAGAGAAACCAAAGGTGCATACTCATGCAAGTACAGTAGAAGGTTTCCGTCTAGAATTCCCATATTTTAGATGAATTTGTTGACTTTTTAATTGAATTTGTTTTTAATATACATTTATTTTTAATATATGTTTGTAGTAACAACATTTCTAAACAATAAAGATTATTTTACTGCGCTTCCGTTTAGGAATAAAAAGCACTATGTCCCTTATAACGATTATAATAAACTTGCAACGAATGGTTGCAAACATTTTTAATGGAGTAAATAGCATATTGCTGCGAATTACAGTTTGATCGTTAATATTACGTACTTTAATTAAAATCGGCATATATACAGAGGGTGGTCTCATTATTATACTCAAACAAATTTTTCTATATATCTCTTTGTTTTTTATTGTTGTTACATAGTTTTATCAATTGATTATTTGCATACATTTTACAGTTTATTTCAAAGTTTAAAGTTTTTTCTGGCAACGCTTTACTTTTTTTTTTAAATGTTTAAGTGTGATAGACAGCAGTGTCAGTGTCAGTTAAAGTTTCAGGTTACAAGCTTTTTCTTGTGTGTGTGTGTGTGTGTGTGAGTGTGATTTTTTGAAAATATTAACAATTTTATGTATAATACTAGGTAACTCAAGTAGCCATATCATGCGTTGAAAGCATGCCACGCCACATCCAAGCCGTGACAGCAGCAAGAGGTGGAGTTACTAAATATTAAATAACTATTTTTTTTTAACCTATTTATAGTATCGATCAAAATGTACTTTACGTTTAATATGTTTTATTTATATTTTAAGTAAACTTTAAAATGTGTTCAAGAGTTCTACGGAAACCTCGACTTTATAGATAAACTGACAATGGATTTGGCATTTCATTTTAACGCGAAATTTGATGACAGCTTAGCAATAAATCCAGATTAATATTACTGAGCTGAAAATATTTAATTTTTATTTTAAAGTTTCAGCTTGATCCAAATGTTTATTTGAATACTTAAATACAAAATAATATCAACTCTTAAGCATTTTCTATGGTATCATAAAATGCTTGGAAGAGATTATTTTTTTTGTCATTTATCTTTCATTGAACCAGCTATGGCTCGTTTGTTAAATTTTCTTAGCCCAATAGTTTGTAAAAAAGTACTAATTACTAAGTTTGAGAGGAAAAAGAAAAAGAAGAAATATTACAATGTACAGTCAGATCTCGATTTAATTCGACGAATTCATCGGGACCGAAACTTTTATATGTTAAATCGAGGTTATTCGTAATATTGGGGGGTGAATTTTTTCTTTAAAAACTGCACTTGCCTTATCTAAAACCCCTAATAAGAAACTGAACAAAAATATCCATAATCAGAAAATGTACACCTTTTATTCAGCGTTTCACGACTTATTACACACTAGTTAATATGAAATTTAGAATAGATGTTTGACAATTTCCTTGATACTTGACTAGAAATAATTCTCTTTCGACTTTATGGAGAGTAGAAAATACTGTGTCATATGCAGTCTGCTGCATGGGATATGTTTTTACAGTTTCCAGGTCATATAAAACATTTGAAAAAGTACGTTTTAATGGGAATTTCATTATCGCTTTTCTGCATCAGAATCAGTATTCGTTAGTTGCCCCCTCGCCCGTCAAAAATGACTGACTCCAAGAAAAGTCTTTTTCTGCTTCGAACAATATGGATATAACATTTGGAAAACAATCCAATAATTCTTAACTCAAATTAACAGATTTGTTTTTCTTTTGTTAAAATAGTTCGTTAATTCGGGGTTTACTATTCGGTAAATAGGGGTGTTTGCTTTCATTTAGTCGGAGAAAAAGAAAAATTCGCTAAATCGCGAAATTCGTTAAATAGAGGCTCGCTAAATCGAGGTCCGACTGTACTTGCAAAAGAAAAAACAATTTCAATGTAGTTGCAAGTACATTAACTTATATGCTGTTGCATGCAAAACGGAAAAAATAGCAAAAATATTATGATACTGCACCAAAATGAAATGAAACAACAATGCTACTAAAGTTGTTCTTTCGAGTAGATTAAAGAGCTGAAAGGCTTTGAAAGTCAATATTTTCGGAAACAGAGTTAGAGTAGCAGAAAATGAGTACGTGACAAAAGCATGTAAATGAATAACTAAAGTTATCACTTGAGTGTTAAATACTTGAGTGTGTTCACTCATTTTTTTCTAATGATTATACAATAAAAGCTAACCAATATGATCAGCAAGAAACAAGATTACAAGTGCTGCAACACGCCCGCAACATTTGCATAAGAGAAGAAATTGTATATCGTTATAAACAGCAATGAATATAAAACAGGTTGTATTTTTACCCTGGAAGTGAATCGCGTGTAAGAGGTCTTTGACTATTGCGTGATGTAGGAAGTGTGGAATCAAGCCCACTCCAATGAAAAAAAGCACTTAGTTCACGAGACTGTCCTTTTATGATAACTCGCTTTAACTCGGCTAGGAAAATGAAAATGGTAGAAAATGTATCCTTTTATACATAGCGAGAATAATATGTGACTAAATTTTCACTGTTTACTAAATTGGGAATTAGGGGATGTCGGACAAAACAGGATACTTAAAAACAAATTCCTCTTGACCTGAAAATTCAATTTTTTTTTGTTTGTTGCCAGTGACCGGTAGAGAGGTCATATGAAATTGATAGTATCCAATGAAATTGATAGTGCCCAATGAAATTGATAGTGTCTCATGAAATAAAGCACTTAGTTTACGAGACTATCCTTTTATGATAACTGGCTTTAAGTCGGCTAGAAAAATGAAAATGGTAGAAAGTGTATCCTTTTATGAATAGCGAGAATAATAAGTCATAAAATTTTCACTGTTTACAAAACTGGGAATTAGGGATAGTCGAAAAAAACAGGACACTTAAAAAAAATTCTTCTTGACCTGAAAATTTAATTTTTTGGTTTGTCGCCAGTATCCAGTAGAGAGGTCGTATGAAGTTGATATTGCCCAATGAAATTGATAGTGTTCAATAAAATTGATAGTGTCCAATAGAAAATTGAAAATGGTAGAAAATGAATACTTTTACTATTAAGGGATGTCGGACAAAACAGGATACTTAAAAACAAATTCCTCTTGACCTGAAAATTCAAATTTTTGGCTTGTCACCGGTGGCCGGTAGACATAGTTTAGTGGCCACTTTTTTATCATTAGTACACACTTTTTTCAGGATTGTTTTTACGAAAACAAAAGGTAATAAAATAAAAGATAAGCTGTGGAAGAAATATTGGCAGATGAGACACAATTGCAATTTCATTCATTTGCACTTATTTTCCCATTCCTCCACGCCCAAGGTTCTTTCAAAACTTCTGCATATGCCCACGACTTGGTGCTTGCAAGTTCATGAATGGGTGGGACAGGAAAGGGGAACAAATAATGGCTTTTCTTATTTCTTGGTGATATGAAATACAATGAGAATTTGGGATATTTTCTACTTCACAAGAGTAAGTGCAACAAAATAGAAATTACTTGTTTGAGGAAAAATGAAGTAATAACTATGTATGGCAGTTAATGTTTACAAAAAGAGGTCGGTTGAGCATATCATGTAACCGTCTAACTAAATACCCTTATTCCGAGTGATTTGAGATTATTTTCAGATCTACATGTCTCACAAATATAAATATGCAATGAAACTCATCTTTCAGCACTATGGCACTGTGTTGAGTGTAAGAAAAGCTCAAACTAATATTTCAAGGTAAACTAGCTTCTTAACGTTCTGAAAAATTATTTTTTATTTGTAAAGTTAAAGAGTATTTCATACACGTTTAAGTGCTTTACATCGAATTCATATTGCATTTTTTAGGTGATTGGGGAATAAGTAGAAAGTTTTAAGAGTCTACCAACTTTGAGCTTATTCCTGTCACACTCACAGACCAAAATTTCTGTCTACTTAATTTTCACTAAGTAAATATGTACTTAGGAGAAAATGAACGAATTTGTTGCAGTAAAGCAATTTGTATACAAATATTGCACACCGTAACTGTACATGAGCACGAAAAAAAGAACTATCATCTGATGCAAAATGTGAGAATAATAACACCGGTTGGCCAAGGCCAAAAATTAATTTACTCTTTAAAGGAATTTTTCATTTTGAAATTGGTAGACTACTCTTTGAAAATACCACGTTTGAAATGTTAAGTTATTTTTGGGAGTTTTTATTTATTTAATTTAATTAATTTATTTATTTTTTGGTTAAATTATAAAAGCTTCGAAATGCAATGCGCATTTCCTATTAGGTAATGCAATAGTTTAAAAGCGATAGCAAAGTGCAGCAGATTTAATTATATATCCAGTTTCAAAAAGAGTGCACCTTAGTTAACAGATTAAAATTGCTGTCATTTGACTTCAACAGCTTATTTTTCAAACGAAAATATATGTCATATTATTTTATATGTATCTCCTACGAAGATATTTTAGTAACAATAAGAGAAAGCGAAGCGTTTACCAGCGTTTTGTGAGCAGAATTTTTAATGGGAAAAAACAGATTTGTAAAAACATCTTGACATAATGATTGATTCACACCTTCGTTAATCATAAAAAATAACGCAACAAAAAGTTAAAAAAAAAAGAAAAGCTGTTTTTTTTTTCTTCAAAGGATCGTTAAATATGTACATCGCAGTAAAACTTCAGAGTAAAGGAAAGCTAGTACTGAAAGTTTCTTCGATGTTAGAGAAATCGAATACGTTTTAAAATAACTCAGAATTGTCTTATGAATGATGCAATTTTATGAATGATGCATGTTTCCTGCAGATCAATGAATAATAACGCAATATTTAACCAAAAAATATTTTAACTCTGTATGCTAGGTTAGGGGGACAATTATTTACTTTAAGTTACTATCAATTTTGAATTAGTTTGTCAAAAGTTTTAAAGAAACTTCTTTTTGTTTTAAAATATAAAAATGCCCCATCAAAGATAAAAACACATTTTGCAGCGAGTTACCGCCCTAAGCCAGGGCTAAGGCAGAAATACATAAAATACACCGTCAGCTCAGTTATTCCATCCGTGGACTGCAGTTTCGTGCTTTTTAGCACTCATCAGCTCGGAATAAGAAGTAACTGAGCTGGAGGCAGAAAACCTCTTAAAGGAACCAAGAGAGCCAAACTATTAGCTAATGTAGAATTAGCACACCAGACGAGTGACCGCAGCAATGGTGCGACTTGGCTCCTTTAAGAGGTTTTATGCCTCCAGCTCAGTTACTTCCTATTCCGGGCTGATGAGTGCTAAAAAGTACAAAAATGCAGTCCTCGGATGGAATAACTGAGCTGGCGGTGCATTTTATCTATAAAAACATATGTTGCACATTATTTTTTTTCCAAACGAATAATTACGAAAATTGAATGAATGCGTATTTCTTTCGCATCAATGGTCCATTTTGAGCACGCAACCGAGAGCAGCTATTTAATTATCCACCTAGTGTCAAAAGGACAACAATTTACTATTCATTCAGGAGAATCTTGAAATAGACTGGCAGTTACCAGAAGCCAAAAGTTCATTTTCTCGCCAAGGGAATTATCTCGATCAGATCGGAAGCGAAGATGAAAACTCTGCTGCACTTAAACCGCTTTCCTAAGAGACGGCCGTCTTTAGTGAGAAGACTTGTGAAGCAGAACAATTACACACCGCAAACATTTGCCTTAAAACTTTTATTCTTCATTGTGTGTAAACTGGATATCGGATTTCAATCACGTCCGGCGAATAATAGAATTTCCTCTCTCCCCACGCCGGTAAATTCTATTAAATAAACTTTTAATATGGACTTAGGCATGCAGCGGATTCTAATAGGCTTGGGGGCGACTTTGAGATGGACCACAGGGATGACTTAAGTATCCACGGGATTTGTCGTTCTGATTGGAAATAATATATAAATCGGATTTGTTTATTTGTTTGACTGCTTTAAGGGCACAAGATTGGATGCTTTCCAAATTACGTCGTACGTTAATAGTACGATAATTAAAATGGAGTTATCACCGAGTAGTTACTGTTATAGAATGTTCAAATATGATTTAGTAACATTATTTAAGCTATGAGTTTTCTTCTTCTGCTACGTACTAATTAATTACAAATTAATTGATTCTTTAAGTTATCTGTCGGAGAAGTTTTTACTTCAAAAGATTTACAAAAAAGGAACTATTATATTCGCGAAAAAAAAATTCACTCAAAAATCGGCCTTAATTTCAATTTTGCTCACCCCTGAATGAATGTTGAGTTTTTTTCTACCCGACCACACGCGGATAAGTGCCTAAGAACGTATAGACCCCCGAAATATCCATTTTGACAATCCCCGAGTTAATTACAACGAATTTTCTCGTGACGTCCGTATGTGCGTATGTATGTCGCATAACTCAAGAACAGTATGTCCTAGAAAGTTGAAATTTTGTACGTAGATTCCTAGTGGGGTCTACTTGTGCACCTCCCTTTTTGGTTGCATTCGGACGCCCCAAAGGGGGTCTTTTGCCCCTTTTGGGGGGGGGGGAATCATTGTTAATTTCGATGCAAACTCAAGTGGTGTTATAATTTGGCGGACACTTGGCAATATATCGCCAAGTTTTGTCACCAACTTGGCGACAAATTTGGCGGTTTTTTCTTTTTCTTTTTTAAATCTGTTTCAATTTGGCCACTGTTGGTGATATTTAGAGAGTAAACAATTGAATCACATTAAAATTGCCAGTAATGTGGAAATGACATTAAATTGGAGTAAAAAAAAATTCATGTGATGCACAAATCAGCTCGTTTTTTTTAAAACCTCGTCATGAAATAATATTAATGTTTTTGTTTTCAGAAATAGGACCTTAAAGCATGCATTGCTTAAAAATAAAGCATAATATCATTCATTTTTTTAAATTGGTGATTTTTTCGGTAAAAATGACTGAAGATTACCACTTGGCTAGCTACATACAATTTGCTTAGATTATTTCACATGTATAAAAGTTGCAAATGTAACAGACCACAGGTAAGGAAATGTTTCAAGAATTTTAAGATTTTTGACAAATTTCATGAATTTATCCAGAAATTCCTCGAAAATTAGTTATTTTTTTTTTTTAAATGCTATAAATCATAAAATAACTCATCATTCACATAATCTGCGGTCTGTTACACTCATGACTACTTACAAGACAGGCATGCAAATCCAAATTTCATGTTTCGATATTAAATAAAATTTGCAACATCATATTTTTCGCAGCCAGTATCAAAGGAAAATTGCATTATAAAACAAAAAATAACAACATCAAAAAGCACGAATTACAGATTACTGCAGACATGTGTCTCGGCGTTACAAGGAACTAATTTTTCAGTGCGAAAGAAATGAGCTTATGGATGAATTATCCATAAGCTCATTTCTATCGCATTGAAAAAAAGCATTCCTTGTAACGCCGAAACTCGTGTCTGCAGTAAATTGCAATTTGTGCTTTTTGATGCTGTTATTTTTTTATTTTATTTTTCAGCACAAAAGTATTTATTTAACTGAAAATTGCATTCTTCAAAAAAACTAAACCAACATCAGACTTAACACGTGTATACTGCAGACACTTAGTATTCAAATGCTTATAACTTGATTTCTAATTCAGAGAGTCGTTTTTACTTCCTTTTACAGGGGAAGGAAGTATTGTATTTTAAAGGAAGAGTTGTATTCGCAAAAAAATTTCCCCCCAAAATCGGCCTTAATTTCCATTTTGCTCGCCCCCGAATGAATATTGAGTTTTTTTTCCGAGTTTGAGTTTTTTTGAGTGCCGAGAGCAACACTTTCACTTGGACATGCAGCATTTTGAACGTTGCTATACCGGGAAACCAAGAATGAAAGCATGATGGATAATTATAATTGATAATAGTTGGAAAAGTGATATGACATACACTTGCAAATCTCATAAAACTACACAGTGCTAGGTTGAAATCTGCTATTGTGATTACATTATATTGTGTATGTGACTAAATCAAACTTTAATTTATGGTGTATGACGTTCTCTTTTTATCCTTAATTAAAGAAAAACTCGAAAGTTTGTACATTGTCTTAACCACACAAAGTTGTTTCAAGGAAATAAAGTTTTTCATGTTTTTTTGATAACACCAAATAGAAAATGATGTTGATCAAATAAACAAAAGTCGTGCTACATAGTGTACTGAACCGAGTAGTTACTGTTATAGAATGTTAAAAGATGATTTACGAATTTTTTTTAAATAAGGGATTTTCTTCTGTAATGTTCTCATTAATTAAGAAGTAATCAATTCTGTAATTGAATTCTTGTCAGGGTCACGTTTGGAACTTAAGATTAGTAAAAAATGATGAGGTATTTGTTGAGGTTTCAAAAACAAAACAAAAACAGTTAATGAAACAGGTTCAAGCTTCGTGGTTTTTCAGAACTACTTAAAAGCTAAAAAAAAAAAAAAAGGTTCAAAATAAGAAGGAAAGTATTGCTAAAGAGTCTAAAATGAGTTATGTCATCGTTCAGACTATCTGTAAATTCTTCAAAGGAATCTCAAAAATTGCGCACTTTGGAACTCTTTTGGTGGATTGGCATTGATTACACCAGCCGCTTTTTGAAAAAAAAATATGGCAAAAAGTCGTTTAAAATGTAAGTAAATTTGTAATAATTAGCAATGGATGTAGGAATAAAAAACGTGGAAAAGCGTTCTGTACTTCTCGAAACTAACGTTTGGCTAATAGGACTGAAGGTGTAGGGGTTTGTTAAGTTGGGGAAACTATTGAGCAAAAGGAACAAAGCATTCCCAATGTAAAAGAATATACACAAGTAAAAAATAGATAGATATTTATAGTAATCATAACCGAAAATACGAATTAAAAAAGGTTAGAAGACCTTCTATACCTCAAGAAAAAATGCATATCATTATAATGTCTTTCTTAAAGCATAAATTAGTCAATTTGTGTATTCTGGAAAAAAATAACAAACATGGGTTTATTGGATGTTTTCATTTAATAGAGGGTATATTAAAATATTAGCGAATAAACACATTGATTATTTTTCTAGAATACACACATTATTTATTTTGCATTCTAAGAAAGACATCTCAATAATACGCATTTTTCTCTTCATCCATACGTCATTTACTTCTTTTTGTCAGAGGGTAATGCATCATCACACGCATAAAATAATAATTTATCTTGCAGTATCTTTTAAAATTCTCGACAGCTAATTTGTGTTAATAAACTCATTCTTTTATTAGCACACATATTACAACTAGCATACGTATTACAATGCATATGTATAGTATATACACTTCACTTGGCATTTTAAAATCATGTTATATTATTGAATATTATTTAAAACACTCACATATAATACACTTCAAAATGCTGGTGATAGTCCAATGCGTGATTAATTGGAAGCCTCTCAAAATCTGGAACAAAGAAGTTTATCTCTTTCATTATTGAAACTATTTCGAAATTCCATTAGTGCTTTCTTCTTGAGAACGTATTAAGAGTTATTTCGCTAAGTTTTGCTTACTATTACGAGTTTTAAAATTAAATGAATGAGTTAGTTTCAAGTTTATTTCGAACCTTGAAGTAGTAAGTCTCTCTTCTAGCATAAAAGCACTTATTACATTATCATTCCTTGAAAAAAACGAGCTGATGTGTGCCTCACATGATTTCCTTTTACTCCAGTTTAATGTCATTTTCCCATTATTGGTAATTTTAATGTGATTCAATAGTTTACTCTCTAAATATCACCAACAGTGGCCAAATTGAAACTAGATTAAAAAAACGAGCTGATGTGTGCATCACATGACTTCCTTTTACACCAATTTAATGCTATTTCCCTATTATTGCAATTTTAATGGGATTCTCTCTCTAACTCTTTAAATATCACTAGCAATGGCCACATTGAAAGCAGATTTAAAAAAAAAAAAAATCGCCAAATTTTTCGCCAAGTTGGCGACAAAACTTGGCAACCAAAAGACTGGCGATATATCGCCAAGTGACCGCCAAATTATAACACCACTTGAGTTTGCATCGAAATTAACAATGATTTCCCCCCAAAAAGGTGCAAAAGACCCCTTTATAAACACCCGAATGCAACCAAAATAGGAGGTGCACAACTAGACCCCACTACGAGTCTATGTACCAAATTTCAACTTTCTAGGACATACCATTTTTGAGTTATGCGAGATACATACGCACATACGCACATACACACATACGCACATACATACAGACGTCACGAGAAAAGTCGTTGTAATTACCTCGGTGATGGTCAAAATGGATATTTCGCGTGTCTATACATTCTTAGGCACTTTTCCGCATGTGGTCGAATCGAAAAAAAAACTCAACATTCATTTGGGGATGAGCAAAATGGAAATTAAGGGCGATTTTTGAGTGAAAATTTTTTCGCGAATACAATACTTCCTTTTTTGTAAAAGGAAGTAATAAATGAATAAAAAAAATCGCCAAATTCGTCGCCAAGTTGGCGACAAAACTTGGCGACCAAAAGATTGGCGATATATCGCCAAGTGTCCGAGAAATTTTAACACCACTTGAGTTTACATCGAAATTAACAATGATTTCCCCCAAAAAAGGGGCAAAACACCCCCTTAGAAACACCCGAACGCAACCAAAACGAGGAGGTGCACAACTAGACCCCACTAGGAGTCTACGTACCAAATTTCAACTTTCTAGGACATACCGTTCTTGAGTTATGAGACATACATACGCACATACATACGTACATACAGACGTCACGAGAAAACTCATTGTAACTAACTCGGGAATCGTCAAAATGGATATTTCGCGTGTCTATACGTCCTTAGGCACTTATCCACGTGTAGTCGAGTCGAAAAAAAAAACTCAACATTCATTCGGGGGTGAGTAAAATGTAAATTAAAGTTCATTTTTGAGTGAAAATTTTTTCGCGAATACAATACTTCCTTTTTTCTAAATGGAAGTAAAAAGAAAATGGTTCATATGTTGCAAAATATTAATGAATTGGTTGTTTCCATGGTTTATTTCTCTTACTATTAATCCATTTTGAAATGATAAGCCTATCACTAGATTTTCATCTTACTAAAGAGATAAATGTTATTTTTTCAGTTAACGTAACAAAAGCAAATGTGTTTGGAATCTCAATTAAAGCTTAGGCTGTCCTAAATCATCCATCATAACACAGACAGTAATTATGAGTTAAAATTCAGATCTTGTCTTTCAGCGGATAATTTGATTCAGTGCACTGATTAGTTCTCAGAAAAAATTCTGGTGAAAATTGGTTTTGTATTAAAAAAGCAATAGTGAAATAGAGAGGAATGAATATAACTATTTAAAATACAAATTACAAAAAGGTAGTAGGGATATGTGAGGCAAAATGAAATAGTTAAGATTACTGAACTTTTTCAAAAGGAACGAATTGGAAATTTGTTTTGAAAATTGCAGTATATAAAGAAAGAACAATGTATTTTGTGACAAAACTTACAGTGAAACAATATTTTTTTATTTTTGGTACTAAATTTGTGTCTTTAAAAAAGTGGAATATTTTCACTTATTTTTTTCATTGGGAAAAGTGAAAAATTAAATGTTTCAAATTCGATTAAAAAAATATTTTTGTTAAAATAAATGAGTAAATAATAGGATGAATGATTAAATGAAAAAAAATGAAACAATAAACTAATAAGTTAATCAATTAATATTTGAGGAAAAAAAGTGCGTGGTGAATAAAGTAGCAATAAATAAGTAAATAAATTGAATGTATAAATAAATAAGTGATTTATTAAATGAAGGAATGTAAATAATTTAATAAAGGAATACGTGTGTGAATAACTAAATGATAGAATGCGTAAACAAAATAAACTATTTCACTTTGTCCCGCATGCACTTGACTAAAATATTTAAAGTACAAATAAGCTCAATATTAACTAAATAAATACTTCAACGAGTATTAGAAGGTCTGAATTGATATCTAAAATGTTAATATTAAAAACTTGATTATTTGATAATAACAAAAATAATTTTTTATTTACCACAAAACATTACAATTTGAGTGTCAATGTTTGAAAACTGCTTACATTATATGCTTTGATCGTCAGAGGTCATTTTTTCCTGACTGGAATAGACTACATGTGTTACTACATTGTTAAAATGTTACCGGATAGGTGGTGCTAAAAGCAAAGTATGTAATACATATACTTTGCTTTATATGCTGGATATATGCTAAAAGCAAAGTGTGTAATATATAGTATTATAGTATGTAAATATTTCACCATTTCACTTCGCCCCACATTCCCCTACTTAAATTATCTTAGTTACTTGTTTTGTAAAAGCTTTTATTTCATGACGTCAGAATGACGTCATGAAATGGGGGACCAGGGTTTAGCCATGTCTATTAAGTATAATGTTGCATTAGTAATTAACATTTGCTACTAGAAATCAAATCCTGTCTTTTACAGTACTGTTACATCAATAAACGGATACAGTCCAAAATTTCGTGAGCAGAAATTTTATTTCCCAAAAGAGAACTTCCGTGCTTATATTACTGCGAATTAATATTTGTCTTTTTCAATGGACTATTTTACATTGTTCGGTTATTGTCCTCGTCTACGTCATCCCGGCATGACAAGGTCAGAATATTAGGGTTTCGTTTGTCGGCGACTGGCTTACATTTATTTGGTGATTAGATAGTACAGCAGAGCTTTTGTTCCCAGTAAAATGTCTGAGAATGCCATTTAACAGCTCTGAGCTGTATGTAACTAACTGGAGTATCAGCTATTAACATTACAATTAGAGATCTGTGGATATACAGGTTGGTTATAATGTAACGTGAGGTGTTGAGAGCCCTCTAGCGAGTGAAGTATTGGATGAAACATTTACAAATTTCATGGGCGTATACAGTAGACCGTTCGATTTTGATTTCTGAAATAAAAAAATATAGAACGAAAAATCGCCACCAGGGGAAATTTTGGCCTCAAAAAGAGAATTACTGTGAAAATTGAAGGATTAAATGCTAACTGACAAAATATGTGTTAATTTTATTCCCAAAATATGATTTTTACGTAAAAATGAGGTTCAATATGATCAACATAAAAATTTTCCACTTACTGCATACAATGCACAATATTTTCCACACATCAGCGGGGTGGGGGGGATTAAAATATCCTACCTGTAAAGTAATAAAAGTTTGCAAAGCTGAGATATCGGGAACATGTCATAGTAGATACACCACACCGTGAAGAAATCCTCATGGCCAAACGTCACAAGGTGAAAGATTGGGCGACCACGGTGGCCATACCGTTGGAAATGTATGACTACTAAAACTGCTATTAAAGAAATGTTGCCGCTATACACTCAATACCTGAAGCCCAACATAGAGTGTCGCACCATCCTACATGGATATTATCCAAGAAAGAAATCCTTCCTGCCGTGCCGAAATTCCTTCGTGACGACTTTTGGTATTATTTTTCTCTTGTTACAAATTGAAATTCCGTGTTGGTTTATTGAACCTCATTTGTAAGCAACAAACATTTGAAAAAAAAAAACCTTGATGTGTGCTGCATTTTTTGGCGTTTAATTCTTCAGTATTCGAAAGTAATACACTTTTAAAGCGACAAAACTCCCCCTGATGGTGACTTTTAGTACTTTTTTTTTTAATTTTAGTAATCGAAATCTCACGGTCTGCCATGCACACCCATGTAATTTGGCAATGTTTCACCCAATACTACACTTGCTAGAGGGCTCTGAACATCTCACGTTATTTTATAACCACCCTGTATTTTTGCTCACTTGACATCTCGTTTCAGATTCAAGTGAGTATATCACCGCTTTTCGTAAAATTGAGGACAATATATGCTAAAAAGAAGTTGGAATTGAAATGAGTTTTTGTTTAAACTAATAATAGTCAAAATATGTAGAGCATATGTTTGCTGAAACTTTGAACATAAGGCAGCCTGTGACAACTTTCCAAGTAAGACATTTTACGTGGTTTAATGAAGGACATTAGTTTGCTACACTCGTTCCACAGTTATTAAAGTTTGAACTGTGAATGAATTAATACAAAACTCAACTAGAAATCTGATTCTTTCTCATAATGCTTTGATTTATACACCTCTTCCCATTTTTAAATGAAACAGAAATGCAAAGAAGATTCGGAACTCAAATATCTTTAGGTTGTTATTCGGTTCGAGTAGAGCGATGGACCGTTCAAGTTCCTGAATTAGCTAGACAATTTATTCATAAACAGTAGGATATTTTTTGAAGGGATAAATCTGGGTGCTACGGCTAAAGTAAACATTTGTTAATTGTGTATGTAATGCATATTTATACTAATTAAAATATCATCTGAATGTTTTCTGTATTAAGCACTGTTTTCCCACTTGCCATTTGATCAATCTAGCTCAAAAAAAGCATTTGGAAACTGAAAATGCTTCAGTGAAAAAAATTCATTAAGAGTTGGAAATCCTTTTTTCACGATAAAAATTTAAAATACGCCTAATCACACAAACAAAAGCCTCATTGTAACCATTTTTGTTTTAACAAAGCAATAATAATGAGATACATGACTTAATTATTACATACGTTTCAATTAAATACGCATTTTTAATTCACCCCCAAGTAATTAAATTAAACACGAACCATAATTCAATTTTCCTGCATGGAGATTATAAATGAAAAAACA
This sequence comes from Uloborus diversus, assembly GCF_026930045.1. Taxonomy (NCBI): domain Eukaryota; kingdom Metazoa; phylum Arthropoda; class Arachnida; order Araneae; family Uloboridae; genus Uloborus; species Uloborus diversus. Next base: position 44,838,772 of record NC_072740.1, on the reverse strand, counting down.
TACTATTCCGATTTTAAACAAAATAATTTACCAGAAACGTTAGGTTTTCTAAACACACACACACGTATGCTACTTAGAACTAAATTTATTTAATTATGTACAAAAATAATATCACTTCAATCGTTATTCATTGCAGAAAGAAAAAATGCTTGAAATTATTAATTAGAACTGTTATTTTTAAGCAGTTTAATAATCTTCCATAAACCGGTTGACGCATCTTTTAAATACAGGGTGAGAAAAAAAAATGTTTTCGAAAAGAACATGCATATTACCAAATAATGCGATTAGGACTGAAAAGTGGAAAGAAAACTTAAAAATTTTGCTAAAGCTGGTTTTGAGCGCATATGAGTGGTAATTGATGTAAATCTACAGCTCACGATTTTCTTAAGATTTTGATGAATTAATATGAGCGCAATAACTTTTTAGAAGAAACACTTAGACTTACATTATTTACTCCCAAAGTACTTTAAGATGTTACAAACACTTGGTGACTTGATAATAAATTCATTAAACAAGTATGGCTTGTTTAAGTAAAACAATTGATTAAATATTATCTAAACAACGAACACATAAACTAAAAGTCACTGCTTGTGGTAAATAATGTTTCGTTGACAGATATACAAAGTAAAACAAATAATTATGATCTGAAAATTTTGAAATTCCTACTTTTTTTATAATTTCTAGCTTTGGTTTCTAAATTGGAAAATAAAACGAGCTGATGTGTGTATCACATGACTTCCTTTTACGCCAATTTAATGTTATTTCCCCATTATTGGCAATTTTAATGTGATTCAATAGTTTACGCTCTAAATATCACCAACAGTGACCAAATTGAAACCAGATTAAAAAAAATAAATAAATAATAAATAAATAAAAATCGCCAAATTTGTCACCAAGTTGGCGACAAAACTTGGTGACCAAAAGACTGCCGATATATCGCCAAGTGTCCGCCAAATTATAACACCACTTGAGTTGGCATCGGAATTAACAATGATTTCCTCCAAAAAGGTGCAAAAGACCCCTTTAGAAACACCCGAATGCAACCAAAGGAGGAGGTGCACAATTAGACCTCTCTAGGAGTCTGCGTACCAAATTTCCACTTTCTAGGACATACGCTCTTGAGTTATGCGACATACATACGCACATACATACGTACATACATACATACGGACGTTACGAGAAAACTCGCTGTAATTAACTCGGTGATTGTTAGAATGGATATTTCGGGGGTCTATACGTTCTTAGGCACTTATCCACGTGTGGTCGGGTTGAAAAAAAAAACTTAACATTCATTCGGGGGTGAGAAAAATGGAAATTAAGGCCGATTTTTGAGTGAATTTTTTTTTGCGAATACAATACTTCCTTTTTTGTAAAAGGAAGTAATAAATGAATGAACCATAAAAAGTGGGGTGGGTAGCATGACAAACCACTAACAGTGATACTACAAGTGTGTGGAAAGAAATGGATTAGAGGTTTGATGATGCAGTGAACTAAAAGAGTCCAACATTGAGAATCTATAATTGAAAACTTTGCACACGTTGAGGAATGGTGTAATTGATTTTCATTGGAAAAAAAAACGTTGTATTTCTCTTAAAGTTCATATATCACTTATTATAATATGTGCAGTAGTTTCGAAAATATGATTTTTTTGAAAGTGGTTCCATCATTTGTGCTCACCCTGTATTTAGCAGTAGCTGGAAGCTTTATATGCAATGGTATTTTAATACAAGTTTTAAAAGATAATTTCCTATTTTTTTGAAGGTAAATAATATTTAATTGTCAAACACGTAGCTAAAATTTTTTATATGCTTGCTTTTTAACATTTTATTGACGAAAGGTATGTTTTTAAGAACTTTAAAAAAAAAAAATAAAATAAAAAAAATAAATAACTAGTCCACACAAAAGAAAAAAAATGAAAATTAAGAAAATAAATAATATAAAATAAAAAGAAATAAAGAAAAAATACAAAAATAATCATTATTATTTGACTACTATTTTTACTAAAAACACATAAAATAAGTCAATGTATCAGGAATAACTGGAAGCTTCAAATATCAAATATACAATTTTATTAAAGGGTCAGCTTTATAGTATCGATAATGTACATTAACTTTCAAACTTAAGATTGAGAACACATTTTTTCATCATTTATTTTTAACCATTAAAACAACCCTCGTTTACTTGAAATGCACCTCCAGCTCAGTCATTTGCAGCCGAGGACTGCAGTTTCGTGCTTATTAGCACTCATCAGCCTGGCATAGGAAAGTGACTGAGCTGGAGATAGAAAACCTCTTAAGGAAGCCAAGAGTGCCAAACAAACTGGTCGCTAAAATAGAATTAGCGCAGACCAGACGAGTGACCGAAGCAATGGTTCGGTTCAACTCGAAGATTGATGGCAAGGCATGGTATATTCAGTAAATTACCACCCATTAGCCAGGGCTAAAGCAAAAATACTTGAAATACACCGCCAGATCCCTCTTACATGAAAATTTGTAAACCCTCGTTTACAAATTTTCATGTAAATTTGGTTTAGATGTTGATTAACAATTTTACTAAAAATTAGAATTGTAATGAAAAAAACTTCACCTTGTAGCATTTTAAACTAATATCTTAAGTTTTTTTTTTTGAAATCCGGTTTTCCACACAAATTGATAAAAATTTTATTTAAAAACTTAACGCAGTTGTTTTCATGGTTCTGAGCCGTAAGCGAATAATTTTACAGAATAGAAAAATTCACAAACACGTTTTTAAAATAGTTTTTTTTAATATTAAGAAAATTTATATTATTCAATTAGCATTAGATTGTCGTTACAGTATTTTAAGAAAATTTTGGACATGATTCATGTTTTTTGAACAATCTTAATTATTAAGGCTGCAAAGACAATGTCCGCCTCTCATTTGGCAGACATTTCATCTTCATACATCAATGAACTGTTTTGTATAATGTTTGATTTTGCACAAAATTCAGGTCCACGCAGTTCATAGTTAAAGATCATGATGTGCATGAACTTTTTGAAAAAGTCAAAACGTTAATTGAATTTCATACTTTATATTTGGTGAAGGGGAAATACTATTCTTCATTGAACTAAGCTGTCCGTCGCACAGTCACTGTGACCCCTATAGCCAAGGATAGTTGGTCATAGGGGCCCCCTAAAGTTTACGTTGACCCGGATGCAATATTTAAAAAAAAGTATCCGTTACATAATCCTGTTCGTTCATCTAGGTGTGTATGTCATTCCAACTCTTTTCTTTTACATAAATATCATTGAAAAAGTAACGTCCATGAAAGAACCAGCTAGAATTTTCATTTTTACTACGTTGTGTATATTTCATCCCTTACGAGTACTTTCTTTTTCATTTATTATTATGTTTTTAATTTGGACGAATAATAGAAAAAAAAATTCCTAGAAAATCTTGGATCTATCTGCTTATTGAAATCAGAGTTATTTCTTCATAATAATTTCTAACATTCGGGAAAAGGAAAAAAATGGCACATTTTGCATGCGGAAAGTTTCACTAAAAATATATTATATTTCTGAGGGGAGTGCATATACAATTTTCTTACCCTGAAGAAATTACAGTCTTCTCTGACGTACAGATCTTGGCGCTCCCTTCCGAAAGACAAAATTCGGGGTGTGTTACTTATGTCTTTTTTCAGTACAAACTCAAGCATGTTTTTTTTTTAATTATTTTTTTTAATTTTTTAATATTTATTTTTAAAGTAATATTCATTGCTTGCAACTATTCTTATTTTGTAACATAAATTGATGATATAGTAAGTATACTATTAATTTATTACGTTCCGATATTCCCTAAGTAAATATCAATGCATTATATTACGATATCATGTAACTTTTACGATAATGCACATTGAAAAAAAAAGAAAAAAATAGAAAGTTAAAAACCAGGACACTTTTAATTACTTCTTTAAACACAATATTATCTTATTTATTTGGTAACAATAAATAAATAAAACAAACTCAATTAGAAAGCCTAATAACTGTTTGAAGAATCGTTATTATACTGTGCTATTCGCGAGTTTTACAACTTAACGAAACAAATTCATATAACTCGCTAAAATTTTTTAAATATTATACTCCAAAATATTGCAAAGCGTACTAGACCGGCATAAGTATATCGAAAATCAATAGCACTTTTAATTAAATTTTATTTTTAGTTACTGAAAGCTAAATACCAGGAAATTTTGCTGCAGGTCCTATTAATCAATACTCTTAAAAATTACAGGTTTTTGAAAAAGCTTTTTCTATTAAGGAAAAATTACTAAATTTTCACTATATTCTCCGAGGCTTTATGAAAACTGTTGCACAGAGAAAATCAATAACAGTGAACCGAAAACTATTTCTAAGAGAAATCTTGAAGCAGTCCGATTAAATTTTCATAGTAAATTATTTTTATTCTTCCGATAATGTTGATAGGTTAGTAAATAATCTCTTGCATCGATTTTAGTGAAAAATACAGACTTTACATGAGTAGAAAAGTAGCTGTAACTAATCAAAATGCGTATTTTTTAAGGCCCATGTTTAAACAACAAGCATCGAATTTATATGTTTAAGATTAATTTTATGACAAAAATGTGAATGAAATTAATAGTTAGTATAATTTAATGTTAATTAAGTATAATGCTCAATCCCTTTGCGCGGTTGTGATATTTTATGCTTATATTTGCACTTCATTCCCGGAATTTTCAAACTTTGGTTTTAAAATTGCAATATAATTGAATATAAGGAACCTCTGCGTATCATTATATAAAGTTCAACTTTAAAAAAAAAAAAAAAAAAAAAAACCTTGAAAAATAATGATTTGTACATGTTACGGGTGTGATCGTAGGGTCACCGCCACAACACAAGCAAATCATTATTTTTTAAATGCTCGAAACCGTTTTGGAAATTTGCGTTACTTCAAAATGCGACAAACAATGGTTCCTTATATTTGAATACAGTAGAACTACAATTACACTGATAAACAAACCATATATAATTGGCATGATGTTTACGTTTTCGATTGCAGTTTTTCATGCTGATTACAAATCTGAAAATTATCTTGCTCTATCATTAAAGGTTTTCAAGTTATCAGCGGAAACATTTTTTAATTATTTTTTAATCCCCTTTCGCTTGTTTTTTTTTTTTTTTTTTTTTAATGCAACGGCGAATTTTCCCATTGATTGTGAGTACAGTTCAGGGCTCCTCGAAATTTGAACACTCAAACGAAAATATATAAGCTTCAATGTTATTTAGAAATGTTTCGTTCACCGTCACATTTCCATTATTATGCTTCCCCTTCATATAAGCCGATGTATTCCCAGAAATGTAAATACGAGGACTGTTCAAAAAGTATCAGACATTTGTTTATTAAAAGTGCATTTATTGAACTAGAGCTACAAACCTTTAATCCCCTTCAAAGTAGTCTCCTTGGTGATGCACACACTTCTCCCAGCGCTTCTGCCACTGTTCAAAACATTTCTGGAAGGCATCTTTTGGAATACTGTTAAGCTCCCCCCCCCTACCCTGGCCGTCGTATTCTATTTAATGTCTTATCTTTCTTGAAATCGAGTTCCTTTCAGGGGTATTTTCAGTTTAGGAAATAGCCAGAAGTGTTTGCACTGTCCCGCATATCTTGTGCAATTTCAAGGCGAAGTTGTTTTTGCTCCATTGTTAGCAACTTAGGAGCAAATTTTGTGGACGTTCTTCTCATTTTCAAATCCTCAGTTAAAATCGAATGTACTGACCCAATGCTGACTCCAATTTCTTCTCCTAGTTCTCGGACTGTAAGAGGATGATCATTGGTGACTAAAGTTCGCACTTGTTTCATAACATTCTCATTCCTGCTTGTTGATGGTATGATTGAAAGCAATTCACTTTCCACTAACGTTTGACCATTTTTGAATCGATTGTACCACTCTTTTATTCGAGTACTGCTCATGGCAGACTCCCCAAAAGCCTGTTGAATTTAGCGAATTATTTCCACTTAAGAATCACAAGTTTTTGGTAAAATTTAATGCAGTAACGCTGCTCAAATTTTTCTGTCATTTTATAACTTGTTACACTGCAAATAATCAGTACACATTTGAAACTTTAAGTGTTCCAGTTGCCTGAATATGTGCTAAAATGTATTTCGAAAGTATTATGTACAAAGAAATGAAGCTAAAATGTTTTAATAATCCGTTCCGTTATAAAGAAAACGTTCCAAAAGTGCACCGAATGTGTTTTGCTGGGAATCTCTATTCAGCCGAAGTTTGGGAATACACTTGAGAACACATCGCGCGCAGATATAAGAGTGCTTGTGAAATCACTGCTTTCTTTGCTACGCCATGTTTGTAAACAATCTGGATCGGCCGCATTCATTTTCGTGATATTTTTGAATGCTCAAAAGGTACGCCACTTTCCTTTTTTATGTTCTTTACAGATAATTTTTGTATTTGTACATTTACTGAGCTTCATACTTTTGTTTTAAATAAATAATAATTTACCATACCGCTTAAGTTTTGAAATAAAGTGAAATCCTGTGTTTTAAAACTGTTTGGTTACGTTAAGACTAACGTGTTACGATTCTAATTTTGAAACATGACGATTGATTTAGGGCTCCTGTCCTTATCTTTCGATTTAGAATTTTTTAAGAGCATCGGAATTAGAGGTTTAAAAAAAGGCTCTTAAACTACGGGTTATGACCCAAAAACATTTCTAATGAAGGTCGAAGGGCATTTCTTACGTTGTTCAATTTCAATCTTAAAAAAAAGCATCTCTTTCATCTATATGCTTTTTATAAGTTCTGTCATCTACTTTTTGTTTTTACAAATAGTTCAGGTGATTTTATTTTTATGGTTAGCAATTTTTTGATACGTTAGTATTTTTGTTTGTAAACATCCCTTAAGATCGATCATCTTGTGCACAACTTTTTGGTTTAACAAACCGAAAAAGAATGAATTGCTGCAGGTTCTGCGGCTTAGATTAGGTTAAACTTGAATATGATCAAAATTTACCACAATAGTATGAATGAGATTCGAAACTAGGTCCAGAGATCAAGATTCTTCTAAGTAATGATGTTTGACAAAATATATTGTCTAATGTTTCATATCAATCAATTTTATCTTGAATTTTGAGGATAAAATAGTGCGTACCATTTAGCATCTTATTAATGGATAATTAATTTTATTATCTGTTGCAGTTAAAAAAATCATGAAATTTGAGTTTCATGATGGATGTTTTGCAGAAATGCCAAGCAAAGTATTGTTCGAATAAATGATCTGAGTTTAAAACATTAGCTAAAAATCCTATTAAGTATCTTAGTCAAATTTTTGAAATCATTAAAGCAATTAGAGCAACAGGAAGCCTTATATAAATGTGTGTTTTGAGTACGTACAATACATGTATGGGGGGGGGGTCATGACACAAAAATAGTTAAAACCGCTAGATCAGAAAAAAATGCTTTTTCTTTGATCCCACTTTTTAATTTGCCGTGTGATAAAAAACATATGAATAAAAAATTTCATCCTTTATTTCTTTGAAAAAAAAAACCTTTAGTTCTTTGTAAAACAGGTACAACCTGATAACGTTAACACAAAAACATTTTTTTTTTTTTTTGAACCATGAAAAGTTTCATGAAAGACTTAGTAAAAATTGTTGGGTAACTAAACGTGATAAAGAATAAATACCTTTGTGCTGAAAAATTAAAATGTCAGTAATCCAACGTTATTAAGCACAAAACTTGCAAATGATTGCAGACACGTGTTTCGGTGTTATAAGGAACACCTTTTTCAATGCAAATAAGTGTGAGCTTTTGGATGAAAAGTCATCCGAGAAAAGCAACACGGTGGAACAGGAGGTAGTATAAATATCAAAAAATAGAAATTAAACAAAACAAAAAAGATAAAATGACACATGGAGACAAAATTTATTATATAATTCCATCAGGAAAAAACCGTTAAGTAATAAATTTTAAAAGAAAACCCACAAACAATGCAAAAAGTCCAAAAATGAAACCACTCTGAATAAATTAGCAATAAATTTACCAGCGGGAAAAACTATGTATGGAAGCAATGTATCAAATGGAGAAATGCAGAAAAAACAGAGTGAAGGATAAACATATTGGAATTAGTTAATCACAAAACGAAATAAGAAAGCAAAAAATGAAAAAATAAAAGTAAGAAATGTACGACGTTTACATAAAATGCTAATTTATTCAGAGTGGTTTCATTTTTGGACTTTTTGCATTGTTTATGGGTTTTCTTTTAAAATTTATTACTTAACGGTTTTTTCCTGATGGAATTATATTATAAATTTTGTCTCCATGTGTCATTTTATCTTTTTTGTTTTGTTTAATTTCTATTTTTTGATATTTATACTACCTCCTGTTCCACCGTGTTGCTTTTCTCGGATGACTTTTCATCCAAAAGCTCACACTTCTTTGCATTGAAAAAGGTGTTCCTTGTAACACCGAAACACGTGTCTGCAATCATTTGCAAGTTTTGTGCTTAATAACGTTGGATTACTGACATTTTAATTTTTCAGCACAAAGGTATTTATTCTTTATTTAGTTGGCTTAAACGGGCCGTACGTTTGCATTCTACTTTCTTTTTTCTTTCTTCTTGCCTTGAATTTTGGTTGTATTTGTTGTATTTGGTAGTTTTGAATTTTGCTTCATTTTTGCCTTGTTACTGTTTTAATTTGATTAATATTTTTGATAATAATTTGTTCTTATGTACTTTGTTATTTTGTTTTTGGAATGTCTCAAATCAATAGGTTTTGCAATCTTCGTATTAAGAAGTTTCGCTTTTTGAACCACTTAAAATTTCTTCAAGAATGTAGGCGCAGGAAAGTTATTCCGAATTTTATTTCTTTGAAATGTAACTTACCACGTTCTGTAAAAATTGATAAAGTTATTTTTCGGTCGAAATTGGCTCTACTTAGAGCTTCGATCCAAGAAACTAGGAAACGCCTCTCGTTTATTGAACGTGAGCTCTATGATTTGCATCTCTCTATTTCAAATTCTATTTCTGATTTTGATTATGTTAATAGAACTTCTTGCTCTAGAACCCTTCGTTCTACGGAGAATCATCAAGTTGTTTTGAAAAAGAAATTAGCTAAACTTTGTAGAAATTCGAAAGTTGTTCCTTCGGAAAATTTACCAGTGGTAAATAAAAATGTTGTCGTTAATATTTCAAGTGTTCCTTTAAATAGTTCTCAAATTAATGCTCTAAAATGCAATGATAACTTTGCTCTGGCCAGCAAACCTTCTTTTTCTAAGCTTATTGCTCCTATTGAGAAAGCTTTTAAATTTAGTGCCTTATCATCCAATCAAAAAGATTGCGTTAGGCATCTTATTGCTTCTAATGTGGACTTTAATTCTAGAATTTCCAATCCCGTCTTTACTAATACTGTTCGGCGTACTGTAAAGAATTTAACTTCTAATTCAGATATTGTTGTTACTAAAGCTGACAAGGGTGGTCAAATTGTTGTTCTTGACAAATAATCTTATGTTGACAAAACTAATGATTTGATTTCTTCTGGTCCATACTTAGAGATTTCTAAAGATCCTAGTGAAAATGAGTTAAAGACTATTTCTTCGGCTGTCAAGTCTGTTCAGTCTATTCCAATAAATGTTAAACGCTCTGTTATTCCTTCTATTGCTAATTGCGCTAGATTTTATGCTTTACCCAAAGTACATAAAGCTGGCATTCCTTTCAGACCGATTGTTTCCAATATTGGTACGGCTTCTTATAAACTTGCAAAATATTTAGTCTCTGTGTTTTCTCCTCTTATGAGTAATAATGTATTCACTGTAAAAAACTCTATCGAGTTTGTCAAAAAAAATTCAGAATTGCGTTCCAAATAATTCTTTTATGGTTTCTTTTGATGTGAACTCATTATTTACGAACGTTCCGGTCGAGGGTTCATTGTTATGCCTTCAGAGTAGACTGTCTGAATTTCATTTTACCTCTAAGGAAATTGAGGATTTAGTTTTCCTTACTCATACTTGTCTAAGGCAAAGTTCCTTTGTTTTTAATGGTAAATTTTATACTATGTTGGATGGTTTGGCAATGGGAAACCCACTTAGTCCCATCCTTAGTGATATTTACATGCATTACTTTGAGGTCAAGTTGTTTCAGAAACTACAGTTTCAATTCTATGTTCGCTATGTTGATGACTGTTTTGTTCTTATGAACCACGGTCAACTAAGCATTGATGATGCTTTATCCATTTTAAATTCCATTGATCCTCATATTCAATTCTCTTGTGAAAAAGAACAGAATAATTGCCTTCCATTTCTGGATGTTCTCGTTTCTCGAACTGAGTCCGGTTTTGAAACTACGGTTTATCGTAAACCTTTTGCTGTTTCCTTACCCCCACATAGATTATCGTCTCACCCTCCTAATCAAAAATATTCAGCTTTCAACACATATGTTTATCGGGCAATGAATATTTGTTCTTCACCTGAGCTTCTTAATGCGGAACTTAACTATATAAGAGCTGTGGCTGTTGATAGAGACTATCCGCCCACCTTAGTTGATTCCATTTATAAAAAACTTTGCAAAAAATCTCAAAATGTTGTTCTTAATAGAACTTTTAACACTAAGAATTTAGTTGTTCTGCCTTTCTTCCCTGGTATCAGTTTTCAGGTTGCTAAGATTCTGAAGCGATTCCAATTCCAAGTGGTATTTTCTCCTATTAATAAACTTTCTTTCTCTTCTCTTAAAGATTCTATTCACCCTCTTAATTGCTGTGGAATCTATAAAATTGTTTGCAATTGCGGACTCGGATACTTCGGACAGACCCGCCGTTCTTTGAAATTTCGGTTAAAAGAACATCAAAGCTATGTGAGAAAACAACAGCTGAATAAATCCAGTATTGCTCAACACTGTTGGGAATCGAATCACTCTTTTGATTTTAACTCTTATCAAATTATCCAAAAATGCCCCAATTCGTTGGATCTTGATTTTTGGGAATCTTTTCACATCCTGAGGAACCGTTCTAATTTAGTTAACGATCTTACTGCAATTCCCTATTTTTCCTCTGTGTGGACTCCTTTGTTAAAATTGGTTTAGATTTTCTATTATTTTTATGTAAACGTCGTACATTTCTTACTTTTATTTTTTCATTTTTTGCTTTCTTATTTCGTTTTGTGATTAACTAATTCCAATATGTTTATCCTTCACTCTGTTTTTTTGATTTCTCCATTTGATACATTTCTTCCATACATAGTTTTTCCCGCTGGTAAATTTATTGCTAATTTATTCAGAGTGGTTTCATTTTTGGACTTTTTGCATTGTTTATGGGTTTTCTTTTAAAATTTATTACTTAACGGTTTTTTCCTGATGGAATTATATAATAAATTTTGTCTCCATGTGTCATTTTATCTTTTTTGTTTTGTTTAATTTCTATTTTTTGATATTTATACTACCTCCTGTTCCACCGTGTTGCTTTTCTCGGATGACTTTTCATCCAAAAGCTCACACTTCTTTGCATTGAAAAAGGTGTTCCTTGTAACACCGAAACACGTGTCTACAATCATTTGCAAGTTTTGTGCTTAATAACGTTGGATTACTGACAGTTTAACTAAACGTGATGTCTGTTGCAGTGTAAAAACTATTTCAATTGTAATTTAGTTGTTATATGTTCTATCACATTGAGAGATAGATTAAGGGTGACCACAGACTGAGGAAACAGGAAATATCAGACCTTTTTCTGAGAAAAATGCCGATTTCAATATTAGTAATGCAAGTTTAAGCCATTTTTGCAGTTCTGGAAAGGGCGAGGGAGATCTCCCTCGGAGATTTATCTAGTCTGAAATATGTTTAAGCTGTCTTTGATTATGTAAAGATGGGGAAAAGTATGGAGAGGGGGGAAAGATACCTCTAGGAAAAAATGTAAGAATGCAGTTTTAAAACTATACATTTAAGGCATTTTTAAGGAACTTTGGGTTTTATGTTCCGGGGTTCATTTCAGCTGAAAATATTTTGAAGTTAAAGTGTTAAAAACATTTTTGTAAGGTAACTAGAGGAATAAGGGTATTATTAACCACAATATTTTGAAAATGTTTTTTTTTTAAATATAGTTCAAAGCTACTTTGGTGATGTTAGAGGAAGGAAACTCTGGTTGGAGGGGGGGGGGTGGTCTTCGGAAAATTGTAAAAACTGATGAGTCTAAAACATTTTAGCCATCTTTGATGATGTAAAGAGGAAAGGAGGAAGACAGGTATATAGGGGCTTTTTTCGGAAAAATAATTATTATAGAAAAAAATGGTAGGGGAATGTGGGGTAAAGTGAAATTGCTAAGCTGGCTAGATTTTTTTTAAATGAACAAATTGGAAATTTTTTTAAAAATTACTTTACAAAGAAAGAACATTAAAAAAAAGTGGAAATTTTTCCCTTTATTTTTTTCATAGAAAGAGTGAAAAATAAAATATTTTTCTGAATGAAAAATGTTCTATTCACTCATAAAAAATGTATTCGTTCAAATGAATGATTACAAGAAGGGTATAATGAATAATGAAAAGATAATGAAACAATGAACGAATACTTAAATAAATAAAATACTTAATACATTAAGAAAAATGAATGACCGTATAAAATAGTGAATGAATAAGAAAATGGGTGAAGGCATGAATAAATAAGTGAATTAAAGAATGAAGAAATGTAAATAAATTAATAAATGAATCCGTAAGTGGTTTTGTAAATAATACTGCGCGGCAAAAAAAAAACAAAAAAAAAAACAAAAAAAAAAAAAAAACAAAAAAAACCCTTCAAAATGCTTCTGACATTTCGTCGGCTGATTCTTATGTAGAATGACCCCCTGAATCCGAATATGACCTCCGTTTTCCCCCTATACCTACCAATTTTTTTTAAAGGACCCCCAATTTTTTTCAATTTTCTTTAGTTTTAGAGCAATTATTATTAGTATTATTATTTTTTTTTGAGGGGAACGGAGCTTGGTATTAACTGCTAACATTGTTTTGGTGGGCAAGAGAGGTTCAAAGTTCAAGATCATGGAAACTGATCTCAAAAAGGGGGACGTGGGGGGGGGCAGCATAGCCTCTCAAAATAAAAGAAAAATCACGAAAAACAATCTTTTTATTCTGATTTTTTAAAAAAGATGTTTGTAAAAAAATTTTCGAAGCAGAATGAGAGTATAAGACTAAGCTTCTATGACTCCCATGTCCAAAAAAATTTTCGCGACGTAAAAAAAAAAATATATCATGTGAATGTCGCACGTTGCATACGAGTTGAATCGCAGGTCTTCATTCAAAAAGGCATTCCTCTGGCTGATTTCTATGTAAAATGACCCCTATGATCCCTTGCTTCCAAATACGACCATCTTTCTCCCTATCACGCCCCTTTTTTAGAACCTACCCCCCTCCTCTCCCCCGCCATTTTTTTTATTTGAAGGGGGAAAAGAGCATTACAATAACCGCAAACATAATTCTGAATGATTAGATATGTGCAAAGCTCAAAATCTTATGCATATGTAGCAAAAAGGAAAACAGGGGGGGCACCCCTCCAAACACACTGTGCAGAAAAAATTACTCTCGAATGCTTCTGAGGCTAATCCGCCTGATTCTTCTGCAAATTTACCCTCTGAATCCAAAAATGATCTCCGTTATCCTCCTACATGTACCGATTTTTGTAGAACTCCCCCCTTTTTATTTTTTTTGGGGAGGGGGCAATTTTTTTTTTGCTATATATGCACATGATTTAGAACTCTGCACATCTCTAGTCATTCAGAATAATGTTTACGGTTATTGTAATGCTCATTTTCCCCTCAAAATTTAAAACAATAAATTTCTCTGAAACAGGAGAGGGGGGGGGGGAGGTTCTAAAAAGGGGGCGTGATGGGGGGAAAGATGGAACCCCTTGGAAACAAGGAGTCATTTTATTTAAGAATCAGCCAGAAGAATATCTATTTGAATGAAGACCTGCGATTCAACTCGTATGTAACGTGCGACATTCATAAGACAGTTTTTTTTTTAATTTTTTTTACATCGCGAAAATTTTTTTGGACATAGGAGTCATAGAAGAGAGTCTTATGCTCTCATTCTACGCCAAAATGTTTTTTACTAACATCTTTTTTAAGAAAGCAGAATAAAAAGACCGTTTTTCGTGATTTTTCTAATATTTGGAGTCGGGTATACACCCCAAGTCCCCCCTTTTTTGCGATGGGTGTCCATGATCTTGAACTTCGAACCTCTCTTGCCCACCAAAACTACGTTAGCAGTTAATATAAAGCTCCTTTCACCACCAAAAAAAATACTGTAAAACTAAGGAAAATTGAAAAAAACTTGGGGGGGGGGGGGGGCTTTAAAAAAAATTGGTACGTATAGGGAGAAAACGGAGGTCATATTCGGATTCAGGGGGTCATTTAACATAAGAATCAGCCAACGAAATGTCAGAAACATTTTGAAGGTTTTTTTTTTTTTTTTTTTGCCGAACAGTGTAATTGAGTGAGTAAACGAAATAAACTATTTCACTTTGTCCCATTCACCTTGCCAATATTAGAAATGCAAGTAAGCTCTAAATTAACTGAAAAAAGTAAAAAAATACCGCAATTAATATTAGAAGGTCTCAATTAATATTTAAAATGCTAGTAACAATAATTTTATCATTTTATTCTTACAAAAATAATTTTTGACTTACATCAAAATATTACAATATGAATGTCCTTTTTTGAAAATTGCCATTATTATCATTAATTTTTAGCTCCAGATGTATTTTTTTCCTGACTGGAATAGAGTATATGTGCTACTATATAGTTAAAATATTACGAGATTGTTGGCAGTAAAAGTAATTATTTTACCATTTCACTTTGCCCCTACACATTCCCCTACAGCCTACAAATAAATGTATAACGTATTGCTTGTGTTCTCGTAATTAAGCGTATGTTTGTAAAAAAAAAAATGGCTTTTTCTTATTATTTTTTACTATGTAATGGTTTACCCGGTTGTAGAAGAATGATAGTTTCAAGCATTGTTATGTAAATTTTTTAATGTGTATGTATAAAGTTAAATAAAGTCATTTTAAACATATTGTGTTTAATGACTAGATAAGTTTTATAAACTCAGTTCAGTGTTATGTGCGTAAGTTTGAAACATAAATCCCATGCGTATTTTAAATTTAGCTGCATTAGTTAATGAACTTGATATTAACTGTCTGATTGAGTTAGACCTGAATGTATGGCATTTAGTTGCCATCTGGAGATTAAATGCCATAAGATAGAAGCTAAAAAGAGTACTCAACCAGTCACGTCTTAAGAACCGAAAGGGCCACACAATTTTTGCACCAATGAGTTTTCATACACAAATCATTTCTATTTTGAAGCAATTACTTTGCAATGTAATAACAATCCCAACCTTAGTATTACATGTTGCATTTCAATCAATAAAAAAAGCCATTATTAATTTCAGGATCCAAACCGCACCCCTTAAAAACAAGCACAAACCTGGAAGCTTATACAATAGGTTTGTACTCACCTTTGGCGGGAGGGGGGGGGGGAGGGGATAGAAAAAAGGCAAATGAATGGAATTTCAGTTAGATCTCATACGGTAATACCTTTTCCACAGCTCATGTTCTAATGTAGTACATTTTTTCCTCATTCAAGAAATAAATAAATGTTTTGAATAAAGGGCTACTAATGGTAAAAAAAGGGCTACTAAACTGAAAGTATATGCCAGCCACTGACGACTAAGTAATTTTTTATTTATTTTGTTTTTCGCGAACACTTTTCTTCCTTATGCAAAGGAACTAAAACTAAAAATAGTTGATAATTGTCAGTGCCGGATATACGATTTTTCCGAGCTAGGGCAAATCTTGAAACTGATGCTCCTACTCATTCTCCTTCAAGTTCTATATTGAGTTTCAACGAACCCCCCCCCCCCCCCACGGAAATAGAACAAATTTGTTGTCCCCCAAAAATTGTCTCACGGGGGCAAGGGTCCCAACTCCCCCCTTTGCAACCAGATTCAGCACTCATCGTTTTAGTTAATATTCAAGGAAATAATTAGTCATTAAAGAATTCCACTGCACTTACATTTTTAAAAGAACACAACTAATGCTTAAGGTCATTGATCAGATACCAAGCAATAGATCACTGAATAGCAAAGTAGCACGAATTCAAACAATGAAGGCAAATTTATTTTGATCTTGAGAAATTAAAATTTTTGAATATGAAATTTATGAAGCAACAAACTGAAGTTATGTGAGCCTTTGTTTGTACACTTTTGATTACTTTTTACAGTATGGATTAGCTTTGAAAACTAAAATATGGAAAATAATATTTTAAATATATGCAGTTTCTGTACTAAGTAATATTGTGCACTACATTTTCCTGCAACCTTTTTATTGGTAAACATTGTTCGTGTGCAATTCTGCTGTAAGCTATTCAATTATCTTGGAAATATCATTGTATTTTAAATTTTCATAGTAACTATGCTGACTAATAATTAGATTCCTCCAAAGCCTAAACCATCATCAACCTGCAGTCTCAAAATGAACACGAATTTAGTGCATATTTATAATTTCTAAAAGCTACTTTTATATTTGTGCGGTAGGTGTCCTCGGATGATATTAGTGCGAAGAAATTGTTCTAAAACGCATTCTAGAAACTGTACCTGTATGTGTGCCACAAAATGTTCAGTGAAGTGTTCAAAAACTTGTCTTTATCGCGATCCTATAAGTGCTTAAAAAGTGCGCTAAAAAGAATGCTGAACTAAATATATGTCCCGAACTGTGTTTCTAGAAGTGTTTTGGAAACTGACCCAAAAAAGTGTTCTAAAAAAGGAGACAAGTGTCTGTGTGAAAAAAGTGTTCAAAAAGTGTTTGATTATTTGCAGTGTAGAAACCGCCGATTACTACAGAGAAGCCTACACCACTAGGCTGACCGCCGGCGACTGAAGCTTTGTCATAACATGAAACAGTACATGCGCGCATGACAGTCCCCTCTACATCCCCACTAAGCTTGGCCGCTAGCGCTTCATTCGTTTACGCGGAAGGACAGAAGGTCCGATACTTTTTGAACCGCCCTCGTATACGTATTAATGTATATAAGCATATTTAAATTCATTTTTAATCAGTATTATGGTGGGAATGTAATTTGAAAAACACGGGGAGGGGTTTTACTGAAGATTTGCGATGCGACTCTAAATATGCAAAATGCGATGCTTAAAATATTTTTTTTTTTTTACATTTTGAAAAAAAATCGGGTATTTGGCTCATAAGAGTGAGTCCTATGCTCTGGTTTTGTGCCGAAAACAAGGAAACATTAGAAAGAGAAAACATTATAAAACAACCCCCTAGAAAAAAAAAGAAAGGTTAGTTTTAGGAGGAAATACCCGAATGAGTTTCCCAACTTGCTCCAAATGTTCATGCTTTTGAACTTTAGCTCTCTAGCTCCTTTAAGAGTGTTAAAGAATAATATAACGCTCTCTTCTTCTTGAAATAAGAACAATGGCTATAAAACTGTCGAAGACTGAAAAAAGAAGGAAAAAAAATAGAGGCGCCATTCTTAAAAAGTGTTACGTGTAGGGGGAGAGCGGTGGTCATATTTAGATTCAAAGGGTCATTTTACATAAAAATCAGCAAAAATTATGTCGAAAGCATTTTGAAGGTATTTTTTGCCGCACGGCGTTATTTTATGTGTGACAAAAACTGGAGAAAAACACTATTTTTGAAGAAAAAGGTTTTTAATTAAATAATTGAAAGAGCTGGTCATGTAGTGACAAACGGCAGCCAATAGTATAATTGCATTATGAGACGGTGAATCATCACCCCCATATAAAGTTCATGCTACTCATGTTTAAAGGAGGGAAGGACAACAGTGCGCGACAAAAGAATCATTATTTTGCAAATAAACATTACGTTTACGTCTTCCCGCCTGAAGTTCTGCAAGTGATTCGGATAATCAGCCAGTCGTATAGTCGGAGCTCCGATAATTGGAGTTACACTGTATATCACAATTAAAAGCCAAAGTTTAAAGTTTGGTTTGTGCAAATTAATTGAGCAATGAAAAGCTCTAAAAAACATTCATTTTCATCAAGTATGCAGCAGAAATTTCAGAATAAAGTTCGCTTCGCTACCTTATCCTTACAGTCGATTGCATTGCTACCGCGTAGCTAACTATGATCAAAATAGTCAAGATTCACACAAATTAAGAAAACAAACTACAGGTAATATTTTGAAACTGATACATGAATAAAATAATCATAGAAAAATTTGCGGATTGATTTATTCTACTGAGCATCACTCCGCGTCTTACCTTTTTATTTTTAGAGAAGACGATATATTCTCTATTGAAGGAGATACAATGTTCTTATGAGTAGAAAATATTCAAAGGTATGACTTACGTCAGCTAAAGAACTTTTGTAAGCTGGATTCTGCGAATTAGAGGGATTTCTGCTGAAAGTAGAGTTCCGAGATGGAAAAATGTGTGTTCCGGTTCTGAAGGTTCATTTACTTTCTCCCTCTTATAACCTTTGAAGGAATTTTCCGATTATATATGTATAAAAAAAAAAACTACTTACTGTTCGAAGGTTCTCGGAAATGATTCACTTTCATGTTTCAATTGTTGTTTGAAAAAACGTTTCGTTCAATTTTGTACAGCTCAAAAACTTGACATTAGCTCATACGAGGGAGGGAGGGGGGGGAGAGAGAGGGCAGCGTCCAGGCTAAACAAAACCTGAATGACCTTTCGGATTTGCTGTGTAAGAACATTACTTAAAGGAGCTTTATATTTACATCTGACGATATTTTGATTAAGCTATTTCAAAGGTGCTTTTGAAACAACTTGCAAATTTTTTACGACAGCCTTTACTTCAAACTGTTTTAGGGCCATTCTGCGAAAAAGTGAACTTTTTGTCCCGCACGTGACAGTATTTATTTCATTAAAAAGTAATAATTTTAAAGGGTAATGACGAAATCTTCAGAAATAACATATAAGTTTGTGATTTGTTAAAAGAAAAAAATTGTTCACTTTTATTTTAAAGTACTATTTTTAATGAAATGTATGAGGCGCCACGTGCGAGACAGAATGACCGTTTTCGGTGAAAGTGCCCTTTATCGAAAACACAATTATAGTAAAATTGTGTTTCTTAGCTCTGAAAACTAAACAGGATGCTCGTTATTCCAATTAGTTGTATATATATTTTTTTCAGGATTATAAAACACGTTATTAATAACAAAAATTTCTAAACGAAACGAGTCGTCTTTGCCGTATACCCACTTCTATTCTTGTTCACGGCTAAATCTCTCCGCTTCAGTTGACTTAGGCAGTAATTGTTTCAAAAATATCGTCTTCAAAAGTTGCAAGATGTGAAAGGGTGGGGAGGGGAGATGGGCTGATACATCTTTCGTGATCTCAAAACCCTACTTTCAGATTTTTTTTTACTTTTTAATTTGTCAAACTATTTAACTTATTCTTGACTTTTTTTAAAAAATTTTTTTAAAGAGAAATAATGTAATTGCAATTTACCGTACACTTAATCCGTATGACAGCTAAAGATTGTTTCAATCAAAGTGCAAATGATATTATTGAGCAGATACATGACGAATCAGAATTTTTTAAAAATATTTTCATTCAAAATTTCTCTATGTTTGGAAAGAAGAAGACTTCTGAAGCCTTTTTTTTAATAGGAAAGTAAGTGTTGCAAATGATTTTATTTTTAATGTAAAATAATTCATTTAGATGTACTTTTTTTTTCTATTTTTTTTTCTTATTTTCCTTACCAATTATTTTAGAAATTTTCTTATTGAAGAGCAGCAAAACTAACAGTATTTGTATTACATAAAAATAGGATAACTTTTTTTTGTTTACTAATTTATTTAATTACTGTTACCGATTCAGATTGAAAATCTTATATTGGTAAAAACTTGATTTGTAATCCAACTTGTTTCTCGTACTGTTGTATGATTAAATACTAGAAATATCTTTTGAGTCTAAAATGTTCTTTTTAAAAATGCTCTCAGCGTTGAAATTAATTTTAAAATAGTGCTTAACAGTTTCACTAAACACATTTAATATCGATTTTGTACAAACAAACATTAACAAATATATTGACAATTTCAACTCTTGTTTTAATAATACATTTTCTCAATCAACAAGAGTCCTGTTTTTAGAATAAAGTTTCAACGTTAAAAAAGTATATTTTAAATAATCTGCAAGCTAATTAAACTGAGAGAGATATTTATGTGTTGTTAAAATATATGTTTTTGTACATTTGAAAGTATGTTTGTTAACTTCTAGCTTCTTTCTTGTTTCCTTAATTTTCGCTGAAATAGCTTTTAGAAGATAGTCGAAATAATAACTAAAAGTAGAGAATGAACAAACCAACTTTACAAGAAAATTAGCTTTAAATATGAACAACATTTTACAGATTAGAAAACAGAAGATTTCAGTAATTATGCTACAGAGATTTAATGGAGTAAAATTTATACTATATAAACATATTTTCAAGTCATCTTAATGAGGTTAAGAGAGCAATAGCTATAGTTTTGATTCTATATTTGAATGGAAAAATAACAAATCTTATGAAAAACCTCGTGACAAAAACATTTTATTTTAATAAACTAATATTGTAATATCGTTTGAATGAAATACAGTGCACTATATAATTATTTCATTTTCATTAATCAATGAAATTATAATTTTATGAAAAATTTGAATTTATTTCTTTAAAAAAAATGTTTTGCAATTACTTAGTACTTCAAGCTTTGAAACATAATCTTACTGCACATAGACTAATGATGGTACAAGGACAAATGAGTGCAAACGCAAAGTATATTTTGTTGAAATAAAATATTAGTACTACCTCTATTTCACTCGAGTCTTTTACTCTTCTGAAGGGTAACAAATTAATTCTTATCCTGCAATAAACTAATTACTGAGTTTTGAGAAGTCAGTGTTCGAAATTTGAAGCTCCGAATAAAGAAAATATAAAAGCAAAATAAACAAAAATTTAAAGACCAATAGAGAAAGATTTCAAAATCACGAAATAACATTGTGAATATCTGTATTGCGACACGTTACCAAGCAAGAACTGTGTTAGAGAAACTTTATTAGAAATGATCCCTATTAAAGTATTGCTGTCTCATAATTTCTGTTTATTTATCTAGCTAAAATGAGGTAAGAGATAGATTGCGTACATAAAAGCATATTCTGATCAATATTAAGAACAAAATAATGCAATGTATAGGTATAACAAAGTATTTTGCAATAGTGTTTTACGTTCAGACATGTTACGTTTAGTTTTTGACACAAGTGAAAACTTGTTCTACTTCAATGCTTTTAAGATAAATGCTATATATTTGGATCAGAAAACATATGAAGCAGTGAGAAGCAAAGGGGTGCAAGAGGACATTTTCAAGTTTTGAGTAAAACGTGTTTAAAGCTCCGGTCCCACGTAGGATTTCATTGATTTTTTTTTTAATTATGCTGTATAACATAACCTACCAAGGATACTAGTGCTATCTCTTGCCACAAGACAAAGGAGTAGTTCACGTACCATTTGTGTACTGGTTACCTCCAAATTTCTAATTTTGTCAGTTACACCCCTTTGCTTCTCACTGCCTCAAATGTGACAGTAGTACAGTGAAACCTCTCGAACCAGCCACCCTTGTTTTACGGTCAAGCCTTTTAGCAGTCAGTTTCCTGAGAAACGAAATTTTAGGCTTATTTACATACATTGGACAAAAATGTGAAATATTTATATTCTTGCTTAATCTGCCGATGATACGTGTTCGGCAGTGTTTTTTCCTCGTTTGTTGCGTCAACTTAGCGTCATGGCTATCAGCTCGAAAACACGTGCTAAAGTAATTGCGCTTAGAGAACACACTTCCAAAAAACTTTAGAGGAAGTAGGTAAAGTATGTGGACTTAGTACAACTAGTGTCAGGAGGATATGGAAGCTGTTTCGGACAACAGGAATTGCTAAAGCCAACTGTATTGGAAAATGCGGCAGAAAAAAATTAACTTCTGTTCGTGACGACAAGACTTTACATCGAATGAGTGTTATGATTCCTCGATTGAACTGTTTCAACCTGTCCAGGTCCATGGCGGCAGCTGGGGTTGATATTGCAATTTCTTTCAACACTGCAATACAGGCTATTAGAACGCGGGCGTAGAGCACGTCGACCGTGCAAAAGCATCTTCTCACACTGTGTATGAAGAAAACAACAATTGGAATGGGAGCGGAAGTGTAAAACTTGAGCTGAAGAAGGACTTGGAGAAGGTTCGCTTCTGACGAAACACATATTGTGGTTCGGAGATTTAGATTCAAGTTAGTGATAAGGAGCAATGGAGAACCTCTCGATCAGAATCACATCAATAAAGCACCCAAATACCCACCCTAAAAGATGTTTTGCGATTGCATGAGCATTTTACGGATATAATATCTTATTCCCGTAGAAGGAATGATGAACAATGCCTGTTACGAAGACATATTAACAAAAAATTTGCTTCCATCTTTATCTAAACTGTGGCCGAACGGAGATTATATTTTAAAACAAGACTGAGCCTTTATCCACACTTGAGAAAGAATAAAAAGCTTCTGCTCAAGAAACAAACTTACTGTATTGGATTGACTCAGGAATTTGTTGGACTTGAATCCAATTAAAAATTTCCGGTCTATCGTCAAAAAAAAAAAAAAAAAAAAAAAAAAAAAACTACTTTACAAGGTTGACTGTGCAATGATGGACAAGCTAATTTCGGCAGTTATTGATCTATGGTTCAGCGCCGTTGGCATGAAAACAATAAGTTCCAGCCTAATGCATTCTATACTAAACTTTGAATATAGCTGAGTTTTGCGAAAAAAAGAATTATTTCTCAATTAATTGTTACAATACTGTAGTTCAAAGATTCATAATGTTTAAGTTACAGCTGTTTTATTTCGCTATTGTGGCTTTAAGTTTAAGAAAATGCACTAGAAATGACGCAGATAGTTTGCATATCGATACTTGTGCAGCAGTTACAGACTTGATGCTAGTCTGTTCGCACGAAAATAGTTTTTTTTTTCTATATTTACTACGTGAAAAAAAAAATCTTTTGTGAAAAACCTATTGCACAATCTTTTTTTTCCTTTTAATATAATCTTTTACAAAAGAATTGTCAACTAGTTTGTACGAGTACATAATAGCCATTTATATTAAAGTATGTCAAAAACATGGTAATTTATGTTAGAAGGTTACTAAACGCACTTTAAATTTATAACTACTAAAATAATTTTTTTTCTCAAAGGTACCGTGTATCTGCTTAGTGCCTGTCATCAAATGCAATGTACAACCACATTTTAAATACATATTTAATGTCGTTTTAAAGTTGCAAGGACATTTTATTCCCTATGCACGTTGGTCTCTGTTCAACTTTCCTACAGTAAAAAGTGAATTTTTTTTTCTTTCTCGGTATTATACTCCGGAAAAACTACTCAAAATTAGCATTCAGGCAGACATATTTTTGCTTTTAAAACAAGTGTTTAAAATTAAACTGACAGAACTTAATGGCTAAAAGCTGTGTCTCTACGGAACGTACTCGAATGATACTTCAAACATATTTTATACATGTTATACGGACGAGATTGTTGCAAAAAATGGAAGCTGAAATCTCACCACCAGGTGATGTTCTAATGACGTAAGGAAAACTAACAGTTCGTCAATTAAAAAAAAAGAAACTTTTTTATTTATGTACGCACTTGCGTGCGCTATGTGCATATCTTGTCGACCAACAATACGCTAAAGACGTACCACCACATTTTCAAGTCTCTATTCCGTTATTAAACGCGGAGTGCAGCCGAAGCCATGCCCCCTACCTCCTCTATTCGGGTTTAAAAAAAAAGCTTCACGATTGCTCCTTCAGAGACATGCTCACTAGGGGCAGGCCATGCGGTTTCTTTGAAACATACGTGTCGCAATATCGCACATGCAGTGAAAATACATTAGCCAAATATTCGCTTATGGTTTTAGTAGTATAAGCGCAATCTATTGAATTACACTAATCTGCGAAACTACGGTTTTTGAAAAACACACACACACACACACACACACACACACACACACATAAAAAAAAGTTTTTGCTGATCCTAATGTTAGTATGTGTGCTTATTTCGAAAATGATCTTCATCCTTTATCATCACGTAAGGGTTATTTTTAAAATTGACTTCTATTTTTGCTAAAATCTCCCATCAAAAAGAGTTCACTGAAAAAAAATTTGCATTTATTGTCCCTCAACAGTATTTTTTTCCGCATTTAAATGCATATAAAATAATCTATTCTTGGTGATAAACATTAAGTTTCAAGCATTTGATTATTTTTTATTGATTTTAACGGATGAAAATCACTGTTTTCAGATTGCACGTGCAGCCTCTGTTGAAGAAGCAAGCAAGTCCCCTTGAGTTCGAACACAGCAACTTATGGTGCAGTTTCTGGATGAAAAACATCAACATCTGACTTTAGTTTGTTTATATTAAGGTGAAACAATAAGGGAATAGAAGATTGCTCCAGAGTCGCAAAAAGTGTGCAGGAAAGTTTGACACAAATTTTTAAGTAGTAAAAAACAAAACATTTCTAGTTAGGTACTAAATAATTTGGGTTGAAATTTCTTTTTGTTTTATTTCCATTTATGTTCTAACTCAGGCACAGAAGAGCAACCGATAATCATGTTCTTGTCTCATCTTTCTTAATATTTGCGCGTTTTGTCTCTGTGGTCTTGGTAGAACCTTTCCCTTTGTTTTTTCATCGACTTTGCTATATTTTCAGGGAAAAGGTTCACAAGCAAATAAAGAATGAAAGTCTTGGAGAAATTTGACCTGCATATTCATCACCTTTCCTTCACAGTCAGCATCCTTGTAACTACAAAAAATTTACTGAAGATATCTTTGAAGGTAGCTCAAGTTTCTTTTTCTTTCTTGCTTGTCTCGAATTCTTCATACCTCATATGGTTGCTGATATCAAAGATCGCTTTTTCAACTGGGCATAGGATAAAACAGGAAACTTTCCCCTTAATCGTCATTCTTTTGGTATAGCATTTGACAAATTGCTTCATTTTCAATTCATTTTATGTACAGAGGTGGTAACATACTTTTCTTGGTTCAACTTAGCAGTTTTAAATCACATTTTTGACGCTGGGAGAAAGATTTTGTCTTTTTGGTAGTTTTTTTTTTCTTTGATCCAAATGTTAAGCCTAATCACGGCTGTCCCACTCACAAATGAAACATGGCTATTTTGCATGTCGACCTTTTGACTAAAAAAGCATGGATAAAACTTTTAAATTGCTGCAAATGGATCAGCCGTGGTCAGTATATTTCATTTTGTTGAGGACACGAGACAGGTTTTCATAATGCTATTCTAAATGTACGGATTGTTCAACTGGTACAAACGCATATTGACCTCCGTGATCAAGAAGGACAGCGTTAAGGCCCCTTTTTGATGGATTTCTATAGAAAACTTCAATTCATCTTTTTTGTAGGTGATTTTAAATTAGCTTAAAAATCCGGGAGCATCAGAACAATAGACTCGACAGTTTCTTCTCCTATTCCAAAGTTCTCAGCAATGCCTTTTCGCAATTCCTGTAGCAATAAGAAAGAGGTTATTTTGGCTAACAAGTTTTTTTTTCTTCAATCTATTAGCCCAGCAATTCAGCAGCTTCTTTAAAAAGGACCACTGAAGAGAGAAACGATCCGACACTGAGGGAAAAAGTTAACTTTTTTAAGGTTAAATGTGCATAAAACTTAACATAAAAGCTACCTTTTCAAGAAATCATGGCTTGATAGAAGTTTTTCACTATTTTTTTTATAGAATCAGCACCAAAAAATACATTAAATTCAGCAATAACTTCTCTTGTATTTTTTTAATCGCAGGTCTGTGTTATCAAACTACATTTTTTATGTTAACCTAGGTCACATTATCTACACAACACATGTTTAAAACTTCATTCGAATCCATTCTGTAGAACCGGAGCTATGAGCCTCTGGGAACTGCTTTTTTTTAAATTTAACCACCCTGTATTAGTAAAGAAAAAGACGATGAACGAT
Organism: Uloborus diversus; assembly: GCF_026930045.1. Taxonomy (NCBI): domain Eukaryota; kingdom Metazoa; phylum Arthropoda; class Arachnida; order Araneae; family Uloboridae; genus Uloborus; species Uloborus diversus. The sequence continues at coordinate 44,812,757 of NC_072740.1, read as the reverse complement.
TCTAATGTTTTTGCATTTTAATTACTTTTAAACAGACTTGTTTTCTTGAAAAAGGCATTCCGAGCAGTATTTTTACGTTATTTTCAGAATAATGTGTCCTGAAGTAAAACATTCAATGAAATGAAACAAAAAATCTAAAAATAACAATTATCCTGACAATACCGAGTTAGAATAACTCATTGATGTTTAAAATTTTGTCCTGAACTGTCATAAACACTTGACTCTTGAAGTATTATGCTAAAAGGCATGTTCGTCAAATCTGGTTCGCTTCCTGCCTTTTTTTCTGTAGTTTATCCAGTTGGAGACAAAACTTTCTGCTGAACTTGTTAAAAGCAGGTACATAAATAACAAGTTAAAGCGTTGAATCATATAAATGAAAAATTTAAAAAGAAATTCATTTGTTCTAAACGGAGAGAATATTAAATATACATGAATTATTGCTTGAACAATCAATCAGTTGTACGATACAAAAGCCACTATTTTTTTCTATCGAAACACCTTAGAAATCAAGGTGTTTAATGAAATGAGTAGCTTTATGTTCAATTATGAGAATATTTTACTCAATTCGGGTATAACGTAAATCCTTAGTTTACTGCACTACTTTACATTATTTTTTGGATAAGTTTTATCAGAAACTGTACAGAGAAAAATTAGATAAGACGATATATGTTTTCAGATTACATTATTTTTATTATTCGATATAAGTTTGAATAATTATTTAGGTTGTTAATCTTCAACAAAAGGCATCAGACATATATTCGTCCCAAAAGTGAAATAGCACTAACATACAGGGGGACATTGAAGTTAACTTTGACTCACAATTTCTTTTATGTTGCCAGTTCCATTTATACTTCAATTGAGTTATTGCATCTATTGAAAAAAAAAAAACTGAACCCCCTCCTCTAATTGCACTGCGTAGTTAGCCAACGTTAAGAAATAACAATCATAAACTACGTTGGAGAAATCACTTTCTTTCTCACGCAGCGTTTCTTAAATTGTGCTCCGTTGAACCCCAATGCTCAATAGAGATCACTCTAGGGATCGAATCGGAGTTTGATTATAAACTCTAAAAAAAAAAAAAAATCTTCCGAACTAATATTAAATAAAAAATAAAAAACGACCCTGTTTGCCGTCACATTAAAATAAGTTTCGCATGTCAGAACACACATAAAATTTAAATATATTTACTTTTTTCGCAGAGAACTCCGGAGTTAACCCAAATTATTAACTAGATTACTATTAACATATGCCAAAGCTATCCTTCCGCCCAGGATAACTTTAAACCATATGAATAACAAAAAGTTATTTTATTAAATGCAGTACCACTTTGAATTACATAAATGCAATTCTGAAATATTTAAAAGATCCCAGTTTTTACTTTATAGCGTCACAGTATTTCAAAAAATTTTGCATAGAATTACAATGTAAGAGGGGAAATCCAAAAATTCAATTGAAAACCCAAAAGTAGCCAAAATTTCAGAGTAATTTGACAATATGATGAGCTCTGTGTTGTGCTGTCAACTTGTTTCGTAAAAACTAAAAGTAGAGAATTGATATTATATATAAAACTTTAACAGTGGACTTCAGCATTGAACCTTCTGCAGTCCCTTTTAAAGTCAAAGGGTAAAATAATATGAAGTACTTGCGAAGTTAACCTACATGTACATGCAATGTACCAGCAGCCTGGTTATGACATCCATAGAATGCAGTTTCATCTTTTTGATATGGGCTCATTAGTCTAAAACAGTCAATAATTGAGCTGGAGGTGGATATTTTATCTCGTTGGAGCTAATATTACCAGTAAACTGGTAGCTAAAATTAATTCAATTTTATCTATCGCAAGCGAAGTCCTAAGTCCGAATGCAAAAGTGCCTATCAATAAACCGGTATATAAACCAACATATAAACTGGTAAAACCAGTAAACCACCTGATGAGTATATAGGGATGCAACTGCAGTCTTCTAATGACATAACAGGGCTATCGGTATATTGTATGTATAGTTCTGACTTAGCCCTGACTTAAGGGAGGTAACTAACTTATTACTCTACATAGTTAAAAGTTACGGTAACTGAATGTAATAATTAATGCAATAAAACTTACGCAAGAAATGTTTTTTCATTAAAATATAACTAATTAAACATTCAGTATGTTTGTGCTCAAAGGGGCAATATTGAGGCAGGTATAAGCAGCAAAATACATTGCACGCATCTGTTTTGATTTTTGAGACACTATCTAGTTAACACAATTCCCTTTTTCCAAGCTTGAAGTTCAAAACTTCATATCGGACGTAAGTAATTCAAAGGACGTACTGTTCGCCTCTGAGAGGTAGAGCTATGGTCTTGAGCAAGTCTATTTCTTTCAAGGGAGAGCTATCAGTAAGAAGATGAATTGTTTGGCGCAGAGTTGGGCTACCATTCCAACCCTTTTATTGGCGAGAAAATCGTGTACCGCTTGCTACTTTTTACCTAAATAGTAATATTGTTATAACACTGCAAACTAAAAAAATCCACAAGTTTTTAAGCCGTTTTTCCTCACCAGTATTTCAACTAATGGAATCGTTTAATCGGTCAGGCAGCGGAGCTCAACTTTCCAGATGTGGATAGTATGTATTCACTAAGTTTGCAAATTTGCTCTTCTTAATGTTTTCTCTTGCACATTTAAAAACCACATAACTCATAAAAAAGGAATTGCACATAGTAAAAATATTGTTACACGTTTAGTTTAAGAGGGAAAAAAAAAGGTTTCACGACACTTCGTATAAGACGGAAGAACCACATAAAAATGATCGCTAGAAAAAAATACCAGGAAAAAGGACTTTGCTTTAACTGCACCCCCTCCCCCCCCATGCTAAGTTAGGTGCAAACGGTACGAAGCTATAACATTAACGTCAAGATTTCTATAAATTCAAACAGCTTGTGTTACTGCAAAATATTTATTACTGAAGAATATTAGTGTTGAAAAAAGGAAATTGTACTAAAAAATTTGTCGCACAAATTAGGATAGAATTCTGTCATATGGACCTAAAGTACCCACGACAAAGTACACGTAGAAAAAAAAACAAATAAAATCATAAACAAGATTCGGAAAAATCTTGTCTCTGTTTAGACTCAAGTGCGTTTGAAAAGCGTGATTTGGGGATTTGGGAAAGGAGTCGCTGACTAATTTTGAAAAGATGGGGAAGAATAATTGCTAAGTTAGGTTAAAAAAGTACGAAGCTAATAACACTAACGTCAACATCTACAACTAAATGCAAACAGCTTGTGTTACTGCAAAATTTTTATTAGTGAAGAATGTTAGTGTTGAAAAAGGAAATTTGTACTAGAAAATTTGTCACACAAATCATAAAAGAACTCTGCCACGTAAACCTAAAGCACCCACGACAAAATACACGCAAAAAAAAAAAAAAAATCATAAACAAGATTTGGAAAAATCTTGTTTCCATTTAGACTGAAGAGCGTTTGAAAAGCGTGATTTGGGAAAGGAGTCGCGGACTTATTTTGAAAAGATGGGGAATAAGAATTGCTAAATTAGGTTCAAAAAGTACGAAGCTATAACACTAAAGTCAACATCTACAACTAAATGCAAACAGCTTGTGTTACTGCAAAATATTTATTAGTGAAGAATATAAGCGCTGAAAAAAGGAGTTTGTACTATAAAACTGGTCGCACAAATCAGGATAGAATTCTGCCTTATGGACCTAAATTACCCACGACGAAATACAGGCAGAAAAAAACAATTAAATCATATACAAGATTCGAAAAAATCTTGCTTCCGTTCAGACTCAAGTAAACGGATAATATACTAGTAACTCTTCTATAGATACAAACAGCTTGTGCTACTGAAAAATATTTATAAGTGAAGAATATAAGCACTGAAAAAAGGAGTTTGTACTAGAAAATTTGTCGCACAAATCAGGAAAAAATTCTGCCACATGGACCGAAAGTACCCACGACAAAACACACGCAGAAAAAAAAAAAAAAAGAAAACAATAAAATCATAAACAAGATTCGGAAAAATCTTGTTTCCGTTTAGACTCAAGTGCGTTTGAAAAGCGTGATTTGGGAAAGGAGTCGCGGACTGATTTTGAAAAGATGGGGAACAATAATTGCGTCTGGCAGGAGCGATGACAGTTCTCAGCGGCGGGAAATGACATTTCATTAAAACGCCACCTTAAAAATTCCAACGCTCTTCTCGAATCTCGGGACCTGTTAATCAAAGTGACACGGCAAAACACAGGAAAGTCAATCATCGGGCCCAGTCAGCTGCAATACTTTCCGAAGCATCGATTGATATATATTTAATTAACGTTTTGTGTCTGCCTTGATGCCTGTTGCGAATTGGGCGCATTTTAATAAAAGACGTTTAATAATTAAAATCGATTACTCTCTCAAGTGAAGCGAATTGTTCATTTGCCAGTGAAAACAATTTCCTTTTCTCGAAGAGCCGTCTTATTTAAAGTTCCTTGAACCAAAATTCTTGATTTTGCAGTTTTATGAGTTTTGCTTGGGATCTCATAAGGGATGATTAAAGAGCTCAATAGTAAATTACATCGCTGGTCGTCGAAGTATTTTATTTCGGAGACGATTTCATTTTGAGCTATCTTTATAAAAATAGGGTAGGAAATTTTGAAATAAATGTCTAACTTTGTTTTGTGAATGAATCTGAACTTTATTGAATTGCTGATTAAATTGTTTTATTGGTTTTCATTAAACTTACGTAAGTGGTAATTAAAAATAACAACTTTGAGCGTTAATAAATCGGTCATTGCTTTGACGTCCGCTTAATAAGACAGGAATGCGACACAGAGTGCAATACGGTTAAAACCATAAAATTTTCTAATTGCGCATTAGCATTACCAGATTTATTACTTGCTATAATATTCAATTTTATGTACTTTTTTTTCGTCTTTTGCTTCATGAGCAATAACATATTAAATATTGTTAAACCTTAAGTTAATTATTTCATTTTACTTCAACAAATTACATTTTCAAAGCACTTTGTTGTTAGTAGTACTCAAATTTGAGATTTTGGAAAAACATTATATATATTTTTTTTATTTTTTTCAAAATCATATGCCATTTTGATAACACTAAACCCGACTGAGGAAAAAAAATAAATAACTTAAATTTTTTTTTTAAAATTTCCAGATGGCATTCATTGATAAAACAATCTTAAAAAATAGTATTGAATTATGTAAAAAAGCAGTCGAAAAACTTTGTACGAAGAAATTAGTAAAATACGGCAACGTGTACAGATATAATACATTAAAAGTTGTTAAAAACTCTGCAAACAGCTGTTTCAAGGCTATCAAAAATAAGCCTTTTTATCTGTGCTTAAACGAAAGAATTGTTCACGAAGTTTGGACTAACGGTCAAGTGAATCACCGGTCACTTGACCTTCAGTTTTTAATGATGATGATAAAGCCAAAAGAAAAAAAAAGTGAATGCAATGGATTGAACTTTTCATTTATTTCTACATAAGGATTAAAATTTCACCAGCGATTCATTATTAATAACAATAATGATCATAATTTAAAAAAATAAAACTAAATTGGTTCAGTAACGTTAAACAATAAAACTTCCTCGGCAATAAATTAAAAAAAAAAAATAATAATCCGAAACGTTTCTGAAAAATAATTTTCAGATAGTGTGCCTAATTTCAGCCGCTAACATATTTGGCAAAGGACAAGAAAGTTTCTCGCTAAAATTCAGTAAACTTTCTGAAATTAACTTGGAATCTTTCTGCAAAATTCTCCCAATAAAACGTCAATCATGATTCTAGAATAAATCAGTAACATTAAGAGAAAACTTAAACACGTTTAATTAATGATTGATGCCTTCTGATTTACCAAGAAACCTCCTAAAGCAAATATGGTTGAAGCTAGGATAGAATTGCAAGCAAAGACCAAACAGCTACCAGTAATTCTTACAGAAGCTACTATATTCAGAGACTATATACAGGTAGTTATCAAAATAATGGAAACACTCTGTGACAACTCTGTTGGGAATTGCTACTCTGACGTAAATGTTCTGTTAATAAAGCTGCCTTCTGACTGTAATCACTCACACTGGTGAATCCAGATGGTGATTGAGTTCTGGGGTCACTTTTGCTTCTATTGCTCGCTTTTTAGACATCACAATCCGCTTCAATACCAGTCGGTCTCTTTCACTGAGTTTTTCTTTCCGTCCACTATTTTGCTTTGCCGAATTTGTCTTACCTCGCTGTGTGTATGCTGTCATGACTTTGAATACTGTACCTCTAGAAACGCCAAAAAGTTAAGATGTTTCTGTTACACTTGCTCCAGCTAGACGCGCTCCAACAATTTGGCTTCTTTTGAAATTTGAGAGGTCCGACATTTCACGTACAGGTATCAAAACATTATTTTGATACCTGTACTACCTGTACTTCTCTCTTGTTAGGGGCTCAGTCAATTTGGATATTGTATTTGATCTGAAAGCAAAAAACCTAACAAAAGTTCTGAAAGGTTCACGGTAGTAGCTACAAATGTTTTTCACAACAGTGAGCAGTCTGCATTCATGAAAATTGAAACGATTTAAGAAACTTTACTTCATTCATACTTGATTTTCATAGGAAATTGTTGAAAATCCGTGAAATCCCTGAACGTTAGCCCGGAAATAACGTGATGTTTCGGATATTTTTTACACTGTAATGCATACTTAAAACAAAACATTAAGATTCAATTTTATGTTTATTATTTGCTTCATATTAAAGTAAATTTGATATGAATCTTTTATATCATTAAGATTTCTCATGTTTGGTAGTTGCAGATATTTTCAACGTTCGTTCCGTTGCTTCTTTGAACAAATTTCTAAAACACGACTCTATATTATACGAGTATAATGTTTTGACACCTGTTAGAATAAGAATGCACTGAAGTACGAGGCATGTTTTTAAAGTAAGTACTATTTTGAAATAAAAAAGGAACAGGTACATATAGAGCAAAGAAATTTATTGCACAAAAATCTATCACTCTTACGCTTTTTTTCGACATTAGTCCCATGATTTTCGAAGCATTTGTCACAGCATGGTACAGGTTTTTGTATACCTTTTTGTAGAAAGTTGCCGCTTGTGTAGTCAACTATGGGGTAACATGTTCTCTGAGATCATCATTGATGTTGTGGCAACAACCGCCAAGGAAAGACTTTAGACGCCGAAACAAATGAAAGTTGCTGCGAGCGAGGTCGGGCAGTTCCGGAGGATGTTCAAAAGAACCCAGCCAAAGCCCTATAAGAGTCCTCATGTTTGTCTTCACAGGCGGCAACTTTCTATGAATAGGGTATGCAAAAACCTGTATAATGCTTTGACAAATGCTTGGAAAATCCAAGAGCAATGTCGAAAAATAGCGTAAGTGTGGTAGATTTTTGTCCAATAAATTTCCTTGCTCTACCTGTACTTCTTACTACTGTACTGCTTACTTTAAAAACGTGCCTCGTATATTTGGATATACATAATAAATTTTATCGGTATGCTTTATCAGTAAACATTTTTAAAATTTAGTTAAATTATGTTTCAATCTAAAGTAAAAAAACTTACACTTTATTTTCAACAAAATGACTCCAAAGCAGGGTCAGATGAAATTCAAAATCGTTTGTTAAATTAATTATTAAGAAACCTAATGAAACTCGAAATATCCTTACAGGAATTATTAAAAACTCAAGCATTTGAATTGCTGAAAATAGTTCTATGTTCTAAAATGTGAATAGCTTTTATGGAAAGTTTGAAAGTAATGCTAATTATTATTAACTATTGCACCATAAAATATGTACGCAGTTATTATCAGCTTCGCTAATTTGAAATATTTCAACTATGATATTTTTTTACAATAATTTTTGATTATATGATGCTTACTGCATTAAAAATGAACCTTTTAACTAAGTTCTAAAAATTTCTACTATGCTTTATGTTGTAGAACAATAAGGATTTAATTTTGAATTATAAATAAATCAAATTTAATAACACCGGAAAAGATTTTTATAAATAATTTTAATTCAAATATCAAGTAATTTTAGTTTTGAAAAAGCAGTCGCTATTCAGACACACTCAGATATTCAGAACACTCGATAGTGTTCGATATACTTTCAAAAACGCTGATGAATTAAATTATGAAAATATTTCGAAATAAATGCTTTTAACTAAGAGTTTCGCTGCTAAATTTTTTAGTGTTAAACATGGTTTACGATCAATTGTTGTATTTAAGTACAGGAAAAAAATCACACGTAATATGAGTTACAGCAGTATATTTATAATCAAAGGAGTTTCTAACTCTACTGGAAAAATTTCGCTTCAAAATATTAGACAGCGAATATTACACTTAACAAAAATTTTCAACTTAAAACAACACAGAAGATATAAACTATATTTAACAAATACTGAGTTATTAAAAATTGAAAAGGATTTTTTTTAAAAGAATTACGTTCACATGCCTCGATACGGAATAGACTGCTGCAGAAGATGTACTAATAAATAGAAAATCGCAATTTTTGGACTTGAGTCAGTCTGGTTCTGAATTTTCCAAAATGTTTTCTAGTAAGCTTTTCAAAAATAGTGATTTGTTCTTGTTACGGGCATGAACGTATGGTCCCGCCTGCAGCACATACAAATCATTACTTTTCAATTACGAAGAAGTGTTTTAGAAAATTGATACTTCATATTATGGTACAAAAAGACCTATTAAGTAGAATATATCAGATTAAAAAATTAAAGTTTAAAACTCCTGGAATGAAGTGCAAATTATATGAGCAGAAAATATCATTTCTGAAAATGGATTACGAAAAATGAAGATGACAGAATTATTATTTTTTTGTTCTTATTAAGAGATACTCGGGAGAGCGGAATTTTTCTGGCTAAACGTCATTATCATACTTTCTTACCCCTTATCTTCTTGGTTTTGAGCCATATTGCCAATCCTAATACTTTAATACACATACATGTTCTTCACACTTCATACTCCATGCTCCCTTATATCTATCACTATACGTGGTTTAACCGGTTGGATGGGGCTTTGAAGACAGTTGTGTGTTTTGATCTGGACCAGAAGCTGAACAACCCATGATCCAGAACCCCTAGAGGTATTGATTCGGAATGAGAACTTAGGGGACTTTTGTGACCATGAGTATATTTAACGTGCCCCAGTCACCTTTTACGAACACGTAGGATCTTCAACCGGCTGGCATTGAACTCCGGGACCTTTACCGATCAGGCCACCACGACCACATGTAATTATTGTATGACCTACCCCCAGTAAAATATTTTGACTTGTTCTAACCTCCGCAATCCCCTACTTAACGAGACATTTCAGTTTAAGCTGTCATTTTCTTGAGAAATTTGATACAATACAAATTTGACTGACGTAACACAGTATTCTTACGCACGAAAACCAGATTAAAACTATGAGTGCTGTAGCAAAGTCGCTTGAAGTTGAAAGGGACTTGCATCTAAAACTATTACTACTAAATTGTTGTAAAGAGTTTAATTAATTAGAGAATAATATGTACTCTAAAATACTTACCAGTACCAAATGAATCCAAGATGAGGTAGGGTAAATTAATAAAGAATTCAACAAACATTTCATTATGGAAGTGGAAAATCATAAATCAGTCCAAGTTCAATTTCTGAGGTGAATTGCTTAAATTAATTTGTTCCCCCGTATTGATTGCGAGATGTTGTATCATTGAATGTTTCGAATCTCTAAAATCATTTACTGCATTTGACTAAATGCACAATGTTTAAAATCGAGATTCACCTGCACTTTATATTAGCAAAAATGTCATTGTAATGAAGAATTACACCCGATTTTCTGTTTAGGGAATTCAGTTTCGAAAGGAAATAGGGTTTTGTTGTTTCTAGACGAAATCCACATGTTTAATTTAATTGCAATTGAAGCACTGTAAATTTCTCTGAGTTTAATTGATTTACAATAAAATGCTCTATTGCTTTTTTTTGCTTTTTATGTTATTAAAGAAAACGCTATTTCTATTTACGATGAGCAAACGGTTTTTAATGCAGATTTTCATATTAAAATGCGTTTAACGTGATTTGTTAATTTATGTAAAAAGCTTTCTAAACATCGTAACATAAACGTGTACACAAACGCTTAGCATAGAAGCAATGCTTAACTGCAGCTAGTTATATAAATTACAACAATATCTTATTTATTGTTTTTATGCTTGTTATATAACTGAAAAGTAAAAAACCGATTCATTATTAACAAAGGAATATCAACTTAAGAAACATACATGTAGTAAAGCATATTTTTTTTTTTGTGAAAATGTACGGTGCTTCAACTAAATGTCAAAGTTAGAACTATGAACCACTTATTGCTTTTATACGTACCAGGAAAACCATACACTTAAGTATCATAAGTTATATATTTGTTGCAATAGGTAAAATCAGGAATGAATTCTAAATTTAGGCTTGGATGTTTAACGGAAGCATCATGGATGTAAACTCTCAGAAGAAAATAATTACGTATGTAAGTTATTTTTCTGCTAACTAGTGTTAATGCTGAGGAAAATAATAAATTATGACCAGCTGACCCTTGTGAAGCATTCGCGTACGATAGTGGTAATTTAAAAATTCGATTTTTTAACGGCAATTTTTCTGATAACAGTAACAATGATAATTGTTTGTTATTTTTTGCCGATGAAGGTGAAAAATAAAATTATGCTTATTTTTGTAGTTTTATGAAATATTCAAGGAAGGATATAAAAAAAGAAGATAATAATAATTATAATAAACACAATAGTAGTCCCCCCCCTAAAATGAATATAAATTATTTCGTTTGGAAATTTGGATAAAAATTAACCTGAGGAAAAAAAATGATTCGGAAAAACCAAATTTCATGTTAGGATCGAACCCACGATCTTTCCGTTTTCAAATAATTTCCTAATCAACCAAGCTTCCCTCGTGGGGCGTTATACAATTAAGCAATCCGTATTAAAAAACAGAATAAACTAATTTCGTTTAAAAACTGCCACAATGTGAGATTATCGTTTATATTTCACCGAAAGTGATGATCCTTTACTTATAAAATTTGAGTGATTATTCTTGAAGTTATGGCATTGTTACAAAATACGCCTTTGAGAAATAATACAGTCGGACCCAGATCTAACGAATTTATCGGGACCGAAAATTTTATACATATTAATTTAAATCATGTTTATTCGTAATATCGGCGTGCAAAAAAAAAAAAAAAAAATAAATAAATAAATAAAAATTGCACTTTCTTTATCTTTCAGCCCTAATAAGCAACTGCACAAAAATATCCATAGTTAGAAAGTGTACACTTTTTATTCAGCATTCCGCGACTTATTATAATTACACTACTTAGTTGCAAATTTTGTTGTACTGAGTAATAGATTTTGACAATTTTTTTGATACTTTACTGGAAATAGTTCTCTTTCGACTTTATAGAGAGAAGAAAAAATTTTCATTTACAGATTGCTGCATGAGATATGTTCTTGCAATTTCTATTCCATGTAAAGCATTAGAAAAATCGCTTTCAGCAACAGTATGGCTATTCATTGGTTGCCCACTCGGCCGTCAAACAATGCTGATTCCAAGAAGTCTTTTTCTGCTTCGCGCAAGGTGGATATATCATTTGGAAAACAATCCAATATTTCCTAACTCAAATTAACAAACAAAAAGTTTTCGGCTGGTAGAATAATTCGTTAATTCGAGATTTATTATTCGGTAAATAGGGTTTTTGGCATTCATTTTAGTCGGGGAAAAGAAAAATTTGCTAAAACGCGAAATTCGTTAAATAGAGGTTTGTTAAATCGGGGTTCAACTGTATATATAATAGGTTCTCGCTTACTCTGAGCTCATGTTCTGCAAGATCTAGTTCCTTGTCTAAAGTTGACAAAATGATGGATCTTTCATTTTAAAAAATCAACTTTTCTATAGCATTTTTAGAAATGTTTGAGGCGTTTTAGTAGGAATAAATGAATAGGTTATATTTCCTACTCTCAAGCTGAGATGAGAAATTTTTCCATTCTAAACCAAATGTGTCACTTTTTCTTTCAAGAATAGTAAGTTGTTGTAAGGGGTAATTAATGAGACATGGGATTGAATGTACTTTTAATAGTTTCTGTAAATAAACATCGAAAAAATATTTAGTTTGGGTGCCAATAGATAGCAGCAGTGATTCAAGCAATCTGACAGTGTGTTATTCTTCTAAGCTGAACCCTTTTCTTCTGAGTGCACAATTAATAAGAATCTTCTTAAGCCTTTCATTTTCTTTCTATACCAGCTAATAACTAAACAACAATTGTTCATCTTCAGTTTTTTCTGAGTTTTATATAGAATTTGATTTGTCTTTTACTAACTTTAAGATCAATTTGGTTTAGTTTTGGCATTATCATTTTTAAAAACGAAATTATGCTTAAAAAATTGCGTTAAGGTAAAATTGGACGCAAGGCTTTGTTTTGAATGGAGCATGCTTTCTTCTACGCATAAAAATTTCGATTTTTTAAACTCAAATGTTATTAGATAAGAATAAAGTTAAATACGTAGTTGTTTTTAATAATTGGGTCATTATTAAAATCATTTATTCCAAACTACTAACACAATATATGATTATTTTAAAGCAACAACTTATATTGTAGGTTAGTCTAGTTATAATTCTAAATTTTTGTAAGATTACTCGGAACGTTTTGGTAATCAATTATTTAAAATAATATGTTTTAAATGTTTTTTAAAAAATAGAATTATTTTTACAATATTAAATATTTTTCCAAAACGTATTTCTTAAAAACTTTGGTACGATATTATTTCAATTAATTTTATCCTTTAGGAACTGCTATACAATAAACGACTTTAGTTCGTAATTGCAAAGATTAAATAAACTTTATTTACCATCTAAGTAGTTGAATAAGTTCTGAGAGAAAGCTAATACTTTTGACATTGTTTACAAGTTTAGCATGGAATGGTTTTTTTATTTTCATCCTCTTCAAGCTAGTAACACAATCTAAATTGTCATTTATTTATGTCTGTATTGAATATATAAATGAAAATAATTACTTCGCGTAGATATATTTCATACTAAAAAGGAGTGCTAATTAATTACTATCAGTCACTCATTCAACCCCATAGGTGGGGATGATTGGGACAGATTGACTTTTCGTGTACTTCCTAATGCTCATTACGTGTGATTTTTTTTTCAGTTTTGGAATTTTTATACGTTGCTAAATATGTATTAAAATTATCCTGATCAATGGAGAGAAAATTGATAAATAGAAAAAATGCCTCCCTCCCTCAAAATTGTCTTTTTCATTACCACTCTTACCACGCATACTATTTGTGACTTTCGTAAGCCAATGGTAATCGATCATTTGGTTTTAGCCGAACAGTGGATTTAGTCGTATTGGTGGGAAATACTAAATAGAGAGCTTGTATACTGAAAGCGAAATTGAAAATTAATATTGTTCATTTTTTAAAACAAAATGAAATAAGTATCTATTCACATACACACAAATAGACTAAAGTGTCTACTATAAAGGTCTAGGGTGAATATACCCTAGACCTTTTCTTTAATTATATGGTAGTAACTAATTTAGGTCGAAATATCAGGGGCATTACCTTACGATGAAATATTAAATTGACAAGATGTCAACTTCATATTTATGTAGTTATCAATTTCAAAGCGATTTAGAAATAATCCTATTTGTTACGATTAGTAATGTTGGCATTTTAATTCAACGAAGTTACATTAACGCCAATAAATGTAGAACTTTAAACACGGGATTTTTTGAGGTTTTGTTGCGCGAATTCATCAGAAATATTATTGTAAATGATGAAGGCTGTTTGATTTCCGAAATTAACCCTAGCTATCATTAGTTAAATTGTTGCAACATCGATCGAATAGTTTTATCCGTTAATTCTTCGTTTTTAAAATCTGAAAAGTTTATTAACTAACCAAGATAAATCATGTTCTTCTAAGGAGAGTAAAAAGGTTTTAATAAAATGTAGTTTACAAATCAATGTTAGCTGGGCTACCTTAAGCTGGGTTATTGGGACAGTGTGATTCTTGCGAATATTAAATATTCACAGTAAGTTTTGGTATTTTTAAGATATACAGGGTGTTCCGATTTAAACTGCAAGACCTGTATTTTCGCAACTGTTAGTCCTAGATACATACTTGCAACTGCAAAAATGTTCGAAATCAGTTGCAGAGTTAAAATATTGAAAGTTTGAAACAAAAATAAAATTGAGTCAAAAAAGCCAAAATTTAACTGAACCAAAATCAATCTATTGATTGGTGAAAAAAATTGATTTCAAAATCACGAAGTAATAGAATATCATGAAACAAAAAATACGGAAAGATTGCAAAATGATGTTTTCATTACTAGATGGTGAGATGATTCGCATTGTGCACCATATTTTTATTTTTTTCTGTTTCCCTGACCACTTACTTTGCCTTTTGTGAATGTTAATTTCATGTCTAATTTCAAATGTATTTGTTCTACGAATAATTTATTCCAACCATCAGTTGCAGCAATACTTTATGATATTTTCATTAAATTTTTGTCTCAATTGCACTGCATTTTGGCAAAAAACTTTCTATTATTAAAACAAATGATAATTTGTTGTCACCGGTATTGGTTTGTTGTCCTGTCTTGCTTTATACTTGGCAAGATAATATTTTGAAGCAAGATAATATTTAGTGCCTTGAAAATTTGCATAGAGGTTAAGCATAATCATTTGAAACATATTTTCAGATATTGACATAATTGTAATAGTAAAGAAGACACGATTACATTAGCCAAATTTATCGTAAATTTTAAACCAAAGGGCTAATAATAAAAATCAAACCCAAACTTCTCCTGCTAAAGAGAAAATGATGTGAATTTTGGAAAAGTATTGTCTCTCGGAAAGAAATTCAGACTAGCTATAAATTAAGAAAAAAAAAAATAATGATAATACGCACAATTCAAAACACACACACACACACGCACAAAAGGATTTATCAAAAAAAAAAAGCCTCAAGGGACCGAATAATTTAAAGATGAAAGACTTATAGACAAATAGAGGAGGTGTATAGCGCATTGATAACAGTACCATCGACCTGCGTGAGTTCTAGGCTCAGAAACTGTTAAAACGATGCATAATGTTTTTTACTATTATTGTTCCTTCATTTTACATTTGAGGCAGTGAGAAGCAAAGGTATGTAAGTGGATATTTTCAAGTTTTTAGTAAAACGCGTTTAAAGATACTAGGTAGATTTTCATTAAAATTTGTTTCTAAATCATGTTGTATATCAGCAACTACCAGGGCTTCCAGTAATATCTCTTGCTCCAAGACAAAGGAGAGGTTCACCTTTTGCCACTCACATCCTTTTCCTTCTCACTGCTTGATTAGTTCACAATACGTTTTCATAAATGATACAATTTTTGTACAAAATTATGAAATGTGGTAACGAAACAATATGTTTTCAAGTATGTTTTGAGAAATTTCAAATACCGGTATTAATACCGGTATTACGTCTTAAAAATACCGAATACCGGTATTGAGTTTTTAGTCCGGTATTGCTATCCCTACTTCTGTATAAACACTCAAATATTTTCATTTTTAAAATATATAGCTAGTTTCATTTAACCTTGAAATTTAACTTAAGACAAAAAGCCACAATAATTGTGTAGTCGACATATTTCTTTTCAGCTTGTATGATTTAAAGAAGGAAGATAGTTAAAATAGAGTTTATGTACACTAAGCTGTTCAAATGCGGCAAACCCCCCTTGCCAGAAAAAGTCTATTTTTATTCTGATGTTAAATGTTAATTACAACGGACGAGTATCGGTGGTTAAAAATGTTAAATATAAATCTCCAACCATACCGTAATTCTAACTATAACACGTTGAATGTATATTCTCAACCAGGTCAGAATTTAATAATAGCATAAAGAGCTTCATACAAACAGATAGAGGAGCATAAATATTAATAACTAATAAACACTAAAAAAAAAAAAAATAAGTTTTCATGATGTAGTTAAGCGTGGAAAAAAAAAAACAATTTCAGTTTTGAGACAGATGAACGACCATAGCATTTTCTTTAAATATTCATTGCACCTCTCTAAAATTATTTATTATAGTACAAATAATACTAATAACTACTGATTAAGAAAAAAGGTTTTATGAAAAAAAAAACGATCGTTTCCTGAAAAACTTAACGTTTTTTCTTTTTCTTCTTTTTGACACTTTTAGAGTAAAAAGAAGTTTTTCTTCCGTTTGCAAACTTAGAGATAGCCAACAATTCATTGAAGTTGTAAAACTGTACAAAAAAAAAAACTAAAAATATCTTTTATAGCCAAATATTTGAAATGTTTTCCTGAAAATGTTGAATAAATATTTTTGCAGCTTAACATTGCATTTTTAAGCTTAATATTTTTTAATAGTTATTAATAAAACAAGTATTGCAGGTGCATCAGATTTTAGAGGTTTATTGCACAGTAATATCAGAAATTGACATCCTTTCAATGTTTCAAATGAGTAGCATTAATATATTTTTATGAAGCTGTTTGCCTAAAGAAAAGCTTTTATAACGTTTGTCAGTTATAATTAGTTTATTTATATATATATATATATATATATATATATATATATATATATATATATATATATATATATATATATATATATATATATATATATATATATATATATATATATATATATATATATATCTTTCATTGAATTAATACCAGTCTTTGTACTAATTTTTTGGCTTTTTTTGTGGATTCAAAAAAAAAAAGAATTATTGTGACTATTTAAATTTCTCCAAACTGATTTTTCTTAGTTGAAAATTAAGGTGTTCGCTGATCTTAAAAATTAGTATTTTCTTTTTTTTTAGTTCGAGCTCTCCTCTTACAGTTAAATATATTTCAGCTAAGTCTCTAACTGCCAAAATTACCAGAATATTTTAAAATACCTAGACAACAGAAAAAGTCTTCAGTTGCAGTGCAAAACTTTACTCACTAAAATATTACAGATCGGAATTTTCGAAGTCGACTTTCAATAGCTGGAAAAATGCCTAAGTTCGTTAGAAATGATATCATAGTTCCAAAATTAGCTTTTGTTATCGACTAGATAGCGTGCAAAGAAATCCAATTATTTCAAATTTTGCTTAAACTTAACTTACTCGTTACTTTCTACAGGTTCCCATAAGATTGGTCCATTAGTCTTTTACCTGTGTCCAGAGAGATAAACGAACGCACCATTACACGGAAAGGTTGGAATTGCGTGAAAGCGAGACTCATTGATTGGGTGCGTTAAAAACAGCCGCATTTTTTGTTTTTATCATTACTTTTAAACATTGCTCGAATGATTTGCATTGCTGTTCACGCTACTTATGGCGTTTTGATTTCTCAATTTTATTTGTTGTAATGTAGAAAACAACTACAAATAACAAAAGGGAAATTCAGACGTTAATGCATTTGTAGTTGGAAGTGGCTGCGATCAATTCCGTCGAAAATTCCACCTTAAGCTTTTATTGGTATATTTTTTGGATTATCCTGAGCATATGACTGGACAAAATGTACACCCAAACATGTTTGTGTGCGGTTTTTTTTGTGCGGTATATGAAAATTCTAATCAGATTAGGACTTAATTCACGAAATTATTTATGAAACAATCAAAGTTATCCTTAAAATCAACGAAGTTATCTTTAAAACGAACGATTTTTTTATGCGGTCCCTATCCACCACACAAGAACAGGTTTGGGTGTACTGTTTTTTGAAGTGTTGTATTTTCAAGCGGAATCAATTATACAGAAAAATTCGGACTGTTTATATCAGTGCAGCAATCGAAACAAAAAATGTAAGTATAACAAAGTAATGAAGGGAAAAATGTAAAATAATTATCAAGTGAATGGTAAATTTAGGAATGTTTTTATATCTCAAGTCTGGTTCCCGAGAATATGTACCTGCTGTTATATCAAATTTGGATAAGAAAATGCTGTAAGAGTTCCCGTTATCTAAATAATAAGTCTTAAAGTCTGCCAAATATTTAGAAAAGTTTTCAAATTTAGCGAGTTTCGAGGAGCAATGGAAGACATCATTCACGCGCTGCGTAGATTGAAGTGCTGCCATATGTAGACGGTGTCTTCGTTTTCACGCCAAGTCTTTAAATCTGGCGCTTTTCTTAAAATTTCAGCAGACTTTAAGACCTTTTCCCTCGGATAAAAGGGAGAGGGGAGGGGGCACGAGGGCAAATAATGTTTAAGTCAAAAGATGTTTCAATTTGCTCTTTCGATTGCTACCTATTTGAATTATTATTATTTTCGCGTTTTTGTTATAAGAGTACTTTTTTACTTTTATAGCCTACAATACCTAATATTCTTATCATCGACATTGTTATTTAATATTTATAAAGAAGCGATACTTTGATAAGTTAGAACTCAAAATTTTATATATATATATATATATATATATATATACTTAATTCTTTCAATATAGCTGGCGAGAGGAAACTCTTCGTTTTAGATTAAACCATCAAAATTTTAACTCTTAAAAATTACCCTTATATGTCGAAGAAATGCCCAAAGCTATAACCTCCAAAAGAGATAAAAAACGGTGCAATGATGTGAATACTTCTTTGCTGCTCAATTCAGTAATTTTAAGCGAATGCTAAACATCAAAGATTTACAATTGCATGCATTTGAACATCTATTAAAGTAATTTCCACGAGAAAATATTTTGCAATGCTTCCTTTGAAATGCATTATTTCTTATCCTTTACAAGCTCAAATTTCCCGAATGGAGAAGAGAATTTGTTTCGAATACATTATTGATTGTTTACCTAAATAACATTTCCTTACCAGGACACTTAAATCAAAGGAAAAAATTCCTCTGCTAATGAATTGAACAATGCGAATTTCGTGATACTAAATATTTGCTGAGAGTGACTTAAGTAATTTACACATCAGACCATTCATACGTTGTGTGGCATTTAGTAGATATGTTTTAAAAGATTTTTTCCCTAAAGTGTACGTTCATAGAAGAATATTATTTTACTGGCATCATTGGTTTTAAAGGATTTTTTTCTAAACATTGCATTTGTTGAAAAATATCTTTTTACTTCAATCATATTGCAACCACGGCTAGGAAAATGACAGGACTCAAAATTTGGGTAAACGTACTAGCTATAGATTTAAAGTTTAAATTCATTCCTCTTTCTTTCAATAGAACTCCCACAAAGTTAGCTTACATAATTGGTGCATGATGGCGTAAAAACGATATAGTCATTAATGATACATCATTAAAAAATTTATATTTTGAAAGAAATTTTTTGAATTTAGGTACGCATTATAAATTTAGACAATAAAAACTAACCGGTAAACAGCACGTAAGTTTTTTGCGCGTATTGTAATCTTTGAGACTAAACCACTAAAAACTAATCTTGAGTAAAACCTTGATTTTCTCAAAAGCAGTTTTCATACGTTGTGTAACTTTCATTGCCGGGATTTGATATTTTTTAGAGGAATTTTCTCTGAAAAGTTCATTGATAAAAGAGCGCAATTGAATTGAGGAAAATAACTCAAAAGAATAATTGGGTAATTCTCTTAAAAACAAATATTTTGAGCTTATAAAACTCAGAAAAAAAAGTGGGTGGAAACAGATGAAACTTTTTATAGATATATGTATGGGATTTAGGAAAAAGTACAAATAATTACATGATTTTATTGTTAACGAAAATCTAACTTTTTAATGATTTGAAATAAACCCCCCAAAAATGAAAATTTATTGCTTGTTTTCTTAGAAATAATGTCTGCTTATTTTTTCCTAACAGTGAGAACACGTGCGGGAATGACATTTATGTACTTTAGACTTACATTAAAGACATTTAAAATAAAATATGAAAATTTTACTTTTATTGATCTTGTTAAACTATATCTTGAAAAGTATCTAAATCCCTAAAATGTGTATGAGTAATAAGAAATCGTAAATTATTACTGGGGCATAAAAATGACGGTTCAGTGAGAATGACACAACTATAACTATACGCGTTATAATATATATATATATATATATATATATATATATATATATATATATATATATATATATATATATATATATATATATATATATTTATATATACTAGCTACGTTGCTGAGCGTTGCACGGTCTAATTTGAAAATGAAAGTGTTTCTAGTGACGCATGTTCAACAATCAGATTTTAATAAAAGAAAAGAAAGGGAAAAATTTTCGTCAACCTTTTTTAAAAGCAATTTTTAGACTCAAAATTTAAATTTAGACTTCGTTGGTATTTTTCAAACTTTGAAAAATTCAGTCCTTGTTTTTAATACGCGAAAACATTCTGTTAGGGAATGAAAACCGAAATTTTAATACGCTTAAAACATAATACATTTTATCATTTTTATTTTAATGCAAAAGACATGTATTTTAAATTTAAGATAGTCCGTGTTGGCTCAGATTTTTGTGGAAAACAATGTGAAAAGTAGCAAGATTTGCACAGTAGGACCTGATCAAAAGGAAATGCGTTTCAGTGAAATATTCTTTTTTAGTGGTTTAATTTTATGTTTAACAAATAGATGGAGCGCATCTGTATTTAATACTGAAAATATTAAGATCTAATTGCTTAAAATCTAACAGAACATTGCAAATGACAGTGATAAAAATCTAATTGTACACCCAATGCTTTAAAATACAATTACCAATTCTGAAATTTAATTTCTTGTCTGCTCCAGAAAGAATTTCAGAACCCTTCCTCTCACCCTACAAAAAAATAATATTCAGCTAATATGCCTAAACTCTGCCAATAACATATCTGTCAAAGAGCAGGTAAGTTTCTCGCTTAAGGTCAGTAACTTTCTTGAAATAATCATGGAATATTTTTGAAGAGTTCGAAAAAATTTCAAATAAAAGCCAGTCACGTTTTTGAATCAAATCAGGAATCTTCGAAGAAAACTTACATATGTTTACAGTAATATCTTGGAACCATCCTGATTTACAAGGAAAGCTTCTTGGCAAATGTGCGCAAAGCTAATGCATTACAGGTAAAAACCCAACATCTTATTTGTCCGAAATGCTTGCAAAGCTGCGGTATCTTGAGACTGCATTCCCTCCTTATTTTGGGTTCAGTCAACCAGGGTGGGTCGTAACTGAGCTGCAGGTGAATCACTTAACGAAAATGCTGAGTAAATTTCAACACTGGTAGCTCATGTTACGTTTGGGAATTTTCTTATAGTGTAGCAATCAAATTAGAGAACTATAAAACTACCACGCCTTAGCTCAGGGTTTCTCATACGTTTTTAACTCTCGCGGACTGTCAAAGGTTGGACCGATGAGTTTTTTCCGCCCTTTTTTATATTTTCAAAAGAGAGGAGGGGGTTTAGGAACCTTCCACTTGTGAACTGTTAAAAACAGATTAATAAAAAAAATCGCACCGGTGAGGGGTTTTTTTTGTTACACCCCTCCCCTCTTTTTTTTTTTTTTTTTTTTGCCAAAAAAAAAAAAAAAAAGGGAAAAAAACACACACAAGCACTCATTTCACCCGGGGATCATTTAAAAACTTGTTAACGGCTGAGTTTTTCTTTCTTTTCTTGTGTTAAAGGATAATAATATTAAATAAATGAATATGTGTAAAAAACAAACCTACATGCTATTATTGAAGTGACATCAAAAAATTTAAATATTAAGATTAGTATTTATTTTAATAATTATACAGAAATTACTAACTTCGGCACAAAATGACAGAAAATTTCGAAAATTTGTCACAAAACTCATTAAGGAAAGTTGTAGAGATTATTATTATTACTATATTTCTTTTACTTAACTTCCTTTCTTTGTTTTTAGTGAAGTTTTTTTTTTAATGTGAATGAGCAAAAATCTCTGAAGACCGGCGACATTTTTTTTTGCGGACCGGTGCTGGTCCAGTAGACCACCGGTTGAGAATCGCTGCTTTAGCTGATTTGCCGCTTCCTTTTACCTATTATTACTGCTTAGTTTGGCGGTTAATATTTTTTCCTAAAAACGAGACGTTTTTCGATTTTTGGAAACTGTCTAGAGATAAAAAAAAGAGTAGAGTAAAAAGAAAAGAAAAGGAAATTAAAAAAAAAAAAAAATGAATTTTTACATCTTGAATTCAAATTATGTTTTTCGCAATCACGAGTGTGTGTATTTAGGCGTGTGTGTTTGTGTGTGGGGGTATGTGTTTGTGTGTAGGGGTTATGTGTATGTGTGTGTAGGCATGTGTGTTTGTGTCTGTGTGCTGGCCTAAGTGTGTGTATGAATGTGTGTGTGTGGGGGGGAGGTTATGTGTATGTGTGTGTAGGTATATGTGTTTGTGTATGTGTGCAGGCATGAATGTGTGGGTAGTTGTGTGTATGTGTGTGTGTATGTTTTTGTGTGTGTATGTGTGGGTGGGTGTCTGTATGTATGCGTGTGTATGTGTGTGTATGTGTGTATGTATGTGTGTGTATGTGTGCGTGTGTAGTTGTGTATGTATGCGCGTGTGTGTAGGACATGGATGCAACCTGGAGACACGGCTTTCGCTATAGGAGCAGCATCGTGAGGAGCCCGTCGACGGTGATGGTGCGAAGGGTGGCGGTGGGAAAAATCAAAAGACGCCAAAAACAGTCAAATGAGAACAATAAGCAATTGTGACTGCTCAAAAAAAAGTAGCACATTTTCTATTTCGTACTTCTTATAGAAAAGAGCATAAATGAGCTTTGCAGCACTATACATTTTAATGTTCAAATTCGCTTGAGTATACTTGGTGCTGATTTTAAATAAGGAGAAAAACATTTGCAGTACTATCCACCTCTGACAAGTTGAGCTATGGCCTTGAGCAAGTCCATTTCTTTCAAAGGAGAGCAATCAGTAAGAAGATGAGTTGTTAGGCGCAGAGTTGGCCTACCATTGCATTCCTTTTATTGGCGAGAAATTCCTGTATCGCTTGCTATTGCCGCTTACATCCGTGCTTGCTACCTCTTACTTCAGTAATATTGTTCGCCAAATGGGCAATAACACTGCAAAATAAATCCGCTAGTTCTTAAGCCATTTTCCTCACCCATATTTCAACAAATGGAATCGTTTATTTAATCGGGCAATGGACTTCAACTTGCCAGAGGTACACATTAGTTTACCTTTAAAGTAAACATTGCTTTAAGAACTGTTATTTGCAACTGCTTTTATGCTTGTCCTCTTCATATGACGCCAAGTTACGAAATACGGATTTAAACACTCAGAATCAAAAATAACACGCAAATTTAATAAGAAAACTTAATTACGGAATTAGACGGCATTTTCTAGATCTAGGCAAGAAACCAAAATATTATCTTAAAATCAGAAGCTTTTGTTTTTCCGAAAGTTAAATGTCAGAATTTATTGTAATAATATAATACAAGTATATCACAGTATAACATGGAATAAGAAAATATGTATTATCTTTAGTTTCGAATCTAAGAAAAAAAAACTGAAAATGAGTTTCTATTGTATTATGTTTTCTACGGTTTTGCACGGAAAGCTCAACTGACGGTAAAAAATTCAGCCGATGACAGGAAACTATTGAGTAAAATTTATTTAAAAAATGTAATTGCTTAAAAATGAACAGTCTAAGAAAATAATATTTTCCTTAAATTTAGAATTTCCAATTATTAATCAAAAACATATCAACCCATTGAGAAACAAAATTCCCTGCGTATATTTCTTTTTTATACTAATATATTACTTTATTTTTTTTAAAAATAATAAATAGCTACTTTGTTGCATTTGCATACTAATCCCTTCGATAAAGGAAAACAAAACACCCCGAGAAATAACAAAGCCATTGATGCCAAGCTTGTGAAAAAGAAGAATGAAAGTAGGAAAAACAAATCATTGATTTATCCATAGCTTGAGCAAAAATAATGCTTTGATCAATATATGCAAGCACAGTGAATTATTTTTCTGTTTGACAATGGCTGAAGATGATGCATTAACATTATCTTAAGAAAGGAATTTTTCGGCTCCAGCTGTGGTTGTATTCACACCAAGCACACATTTTAAGCGTAAATAAATCAATTAGCAACAGAAAATGTGTACATCCATTTATTATGTTCCCTAATTAAGTTGAAAAATTAGGCAATATATGAAGTATGCTCTGTTTGAATTTCATATCTATCGCTAATTTATTAGTTTTTCTCTCTTTTATTGAACAGAATAAACTTGGGGAATCGTTTCATATTTTCATAAACTAAAAATAAAATAAAGATATGATTAATTTATCTCTTAATTTTTTAATTATCATTTTAATTGTAGACGAAAAAGGATCAAAATTTTGAAGAATCTTTATTTGGAATATCGTAGAGGGAGTAAGAAGATTAATTTCCTGGATATGTTTTAGGAAAATAAAAAGAAAACATATTTGAATATTTTTCTGTTCACAGAGTAAATAGCCTTAAAAGACTGAACGGGGGGAAAACGCGAAATCATTCAATAAGCATTCAAAAAATAAATAAATAAATAAATAAATAAAATAAATAAATAAATAAATAAAATAAATAAATAAATAAATAAATGAAAAAATAAATAATAAATAAATAAAAAATAAATAAAAATAAAAAAAATAATAATAATAACAATAACAACAATAATAATAAATAACAATAATAATAAAAAAATTGCATTAAGATACTTCAAACTTTTTCAAACTTTTTTTTCCAATGTAATATATGGAGCAAGCATTTGTAGAGATAACATCCAGCACAGACGTGTATTTCATAATTTCAGTTTTTCCGTTAAAAATAGGTTGCACATGTTTGGGTTTAAATAATTCCTCGACATCTGCTGATGACCTGTACACAAAAATTTTAATGGAAACAAGGGATATAGATGAAAATCTTACAAGGGAAGCGAGTTAATATGAAACTACGACATTTATTCTCAATAAAGATATCTAGATCTAAATGCTTCTACTACTAAATGCTTTAAATGTTAGGGAACATACCCCTCCCCCCATATGGGGATACATCTCTTCCATTTTGTTAACGTGTTTCCAAATTTTAAACAAAAAGTCAACTTCAAAAATTTGACGAAATCACTTTCAGGTACCAAACAATTGAAAGTAGAAGCGTTTTTGGGTCAGTTTTCTGGATTAAAAATTTTTTTATCATGCTTCTTCACATTTATCTTAAATCATTATTAACATGCTCTACTGCAGGGGAAAGAATATTTTATAGCTAGTGAAATTATACTCTATCCTTGAAGCAATTCCCTTTTGAATATGTCTAATTGTTAATAAATTGTAGATACTACGCTAATTGTACCAGATCTTATAGATTTTATATAAAACGGTTTAATTTGTTCTTTGTTTATTTTGGCATGAAAGAAGCAAACTAATATTTTCGTTTTTTCTAAATAAAGTTAGATTTTACAGAGCATTTTGACTGTTTACTATAGCAATTAACAATATCAATTCGACTGCAAGTCTGATAGTATTTAGACTTGCATATTATCTAGATCTAAGTATATAGCAATAGCAATTAGACTGCATGTTTATCACTAATCGTTTTCATTTTAAAAATTACACTCAAAGCTGTTTTTGTGCGGTCTTTTTCGTGCGATTTTTTTTATTGTTCGGTACATGAAAATTATTTATAAAACGATTACAAGGTAGTATCCTCAAGTGACAACAGGGGCACCCCGATCACTGTGATATCCCAAAAAATTCCTTATTTGGGAAATTTTGTCTGACTCATCGGCAAAATTCACGTGGTTTAGTTGATTTCGTTTAAAAAAGAAATCCCTAGTTATTTCGTAAATTTTTGGCTTATTTTCTACGCGAGATTTTTTATGCGGTTCCTATCCACCGCTTAAATTTTTTTTAAACGAACAACTTGCGAAAACAACTTTTTATAGCTACTCGTGAAGTTTCGAACAATTTTCGTATGCGATTTTTTATGCAGTTCCTATCTACTGCATAAAACCAGGTTTGGGTGTATATTTATCGTACCAGTAAATATTTTTCTGGTTAAAACCTATTGCTGTATCTATGAATGGTTTTACATACTGCACCTGTGAACATGAAGAACATTACAAAACAGTTTTAAGGAATAGTCTGATATAGATAATTTAGGAATTTTGAATTTTCTGATCAGCAGAGCTAAAAATGAAAATAAAAAGGCGCCTAATAATTTCAAAAAAAAAAAAAAAAAAATGCATATATTGCCGTATTTATGGTAGTTTAAACAAACATGATTTTTTAAAAACAATATAAGATGAAATGCAAATGAACTGTTGGACAAAGTTCCAAAAAATATACAAGAGTTCATTTTTTCACTCAATACAAATCTGTGATATCGTCGAATCAGAACAACAGTAAGATATCTAATCCCAGAAATAACACCAAGACATCCTACTGTTGCTCTGAAGCGACGATATAGTTACAAATACAACAAATGGTAGAAGAACAAATTTTAACAAAATTTTATGATTGCATTTTATACTTCTTGATTCATGATACAGAAAACTCCCGATTATCCGAGAGACAATCAAAAATCAGGAACCTATATTTTCGTAGAAAAAAGCAGCTACCAATGGCAATTCTTTTTCGGAAAATTGTAAATTTAAATTCAGTAGTTTTTGTTTTATTTATTTATTTGCTTTTAGCTTTTTTGCGGTTTATCCGCGATTTCAATTATCCGAGGATATTCCGGGGTTTACCGTACTTGACTTAATTTTATGGCATATTTCATGAGTAGTTTTGTTAAAATTGTGTTTGAATAAGCAAAAAAAGTTTTATTTTTATTTATTTATTTATTTATTTATTTGCCAGGCCTACAACTGTCTGCCTTATAATTCTGTTTAACAACTCAGCAATGAAAATTAGAAAATACGTTTTTTCTTGTAAATCATTAAATTAAATTATAAGAATATAATATCTAAAGCTCAAAAGGTCTTACGCAAAAACTACAAAGCTCGATCAAATCTGTTAAAAGGTATTTCCGATATGAGTTAAAATGCATTTCATCATGATTTAATTTGATAAACATTCTAAAATATGCATGCTGACAGTAAAGCTTGACCATGAAAATAAGGCAAATAACCTTGAAGTGAAACATTATTTGTACCATTTGCATTAGTCAGAATCTGCCAGAAAGTACCGAATAGTAAGAGGCATAATCTCGCTAATCTTATCTATTCCAAAATAAGCGCAAACAACCTATTGCAAATGATACAAATAATGTTTTCGCTTCAAGGTCATCCGCCTTCTTTTCGCGGTCAAGCTATAGTAATTAAACTAAAACAGTTTTTCTGCAGTTATACAAAATAAACAGACTAATGCTGGCACATTGGAACTTGATTCTAAACTGCTTAATCAAATATACTGCAGTGCCACTTAATACATAAGTTAAGTTCCATTTATGAAAAGACTCTTTCCACAGGAAAAATTAACCTTCTAGTTATGCATTTAACAAATAACTAAACTAAGAACGGGCTTTATTATCATCTCAACATTCTTAAAGCTTACAATATTTTGGTCAATTACAAATTTAATAACGTAAATGCTGCGCCTAAAAATGCCTAAGTATTATTATTACACCATCATATTGCATTTTATAATCAAAGAAAATAAATGCTTTTTTAGTTTTGTATAAATTGTGCAGCTTATTAAACACTTAACAAACTAATCTAGTTTCCCTGTAATTGGCATGTTACAACACCTGCCCACAGTTTGAATGCCGTTGTTCCAAGTAGCGATATTAAAAGTCTGTCTCAATGGTTTACCTATTTTTTATCTAAGTTTCTTGTTTCTAGAAGTTTTAATATTGTCAAAAGTATTATATCATACATCATAATACAGGCAATTATCAAAAAATAATACTCATATAGTATCATTTAATCAGTCAAAAATTATTTTTGCTATATAAAAATGATAGATTTCTTGTTATTAACATTTTAAATATTAAGACCTTCTAATATTCTGTGTTGTATTTATTTAGTTAATATTAAGATTGTATGTATTTGTATTTTAAATATTTTGTAAAATTAGTCAAGTACATGCCGGACGAAGTGAAATAGTTTATTTTGTTTACTCACTCAATCATTTACTTAAACATTTACGTATTCATCTATCAATTAATTCATTTTTCTTCCTTCATTTGGTAATTAACTCATTTGTTCATTCATTCATTCATTTCCATATTCATTCACTCTTTTACTCACTTATTTCTTTATTCATATATTAATTAATTAATTAATTAAATAAATTATTTGTTTATTTTTTCAGTAACTTTTTATTTATCCTTTTATTTTTTGGATCATTTGCTGAAAATATTGTTTATTTTAGAGTAGAAAATTTTTCATTAGAAAAATATTTTATTTTTAACTTTGCTAAAAATTTTCCACTTCTTTTTAATGGCGCAATTTACTGCCAAAAGTTAAAAATACTGTTTCAATGCAAATTTTATTATGAAATCTTTCATTATGTACTGTAATTTTCAAAAAAAATTCCAATTTGCTGGTTTTGAAAAAGCTCAGATATCTTAACTTCATTTTAATTTCATTTTGTATTACACTCCTTTATTACATTTATTAAATTAAGAGAATACGAATTGAAAATATAGTATCAATTTGAAAACCGCGTCTTTTGAAGTTCGACGCAAAAATATTTCTTAAAAGAATAAATTTCATAGGCGAGTGATTTTTTATGGATTGAATCAGGGAAAGAAATTGATCGTAGAAACATTTTTCTTTTGATACCCCGTTTAAACGATGGAGAACGTAATAGGAGCATATTCGATTAGATTTAAAGAATTAATCAAAATGGAAGACAGTATCAATATTGAATCAAGCTTTGTGAATTTTTTTTAAAGATAAATAAAAGTCCATAATTATTTTGAAAATCTTTTACTATATTTATGTTGAAACTTATTCAAGAAAAATGTAGTTCATAATTGGATATTAGTTAAACTTGAAGAAAACACTACGACTAACTTTCTCGAAAATACTACGAAGTATTTTTGATAATGTTAACGAAAATAACAATCGCAGAAGGATACAAGATATTGAAGCGTGCATGTTTGATGAAATAATACGCGAAAATAAATATAATTATATTAGACTTGGTCTAAGATGACTGAGATGGATAAAATGAAGAGATTCGGGGGATCCGAACTTCCATCTGTTAACGAGAAGAACTTAAGATTGAAGGTCAGGAAGAATAGAATAGTCTGACAAGTAATTGAATACTTAAGCACAATTTGCTAATTCAATTTTCAGAAATTCACAATATCATTAAAAGCTGCAGCATGTGGTGATATTTTCTTGATATGTGTAACTATTTCGAAAAAAAAATAACGCTGGGAGAACTTGCCTGCTTCTGGTTCAGATTTTTTGGTGGGGTTTAGATGAAAAATGGAGCAGAAACCTAGTTAATGATCACATTAAGTCAGTGGACGAACACGAAGTTTCTATTGCATTTCTTTTTGGAATTGTATAGAAGAAAATTGCTGTTGACAATTTTCTAAACAAAAATAATTGAAAGTTAATTTAGGAAAAAAAATTAAATGTTTATTAGCTAGTCGGATTATCTTACTTTGAAATAATGCCATTAGCCTATATTGGCAAGTGTTTGCCAATTATGATAATGCTCTGATAAAAATGTTTATGACTTTTTTTCTTGTACGTGGCCTTTTTAACTTTAGTAACAGCTTGCAGTCTCATATTATTCCTAGTAAAAAAAAAAAAAAAAAAACAGATTAAATCATTCATTTGAATAAAATTAACCAGTATCAATATCGAATTTTTGAAACCATAAAAACTTTTTGCTTTCATTTGCTTTCTGTAAATTTTTCCATGCAATTTTGTATGTTTTTAAACTGATCAAAAAATAACTTTGAACTGTTTTTCTTATATTTTTAAATTATTCAGTACTTTATTCAATTTGTTGCTATGTAGGGTCTGGTGGGGGAAAGTGATCAATGGGGTAAAGTGGTCATACGTCAAATAAATAGCTATAGCTTGGAAATAAATGTTCAAATGAATGTGAAAATTTTATTTTAGAGTAGGGCAGTTAGAAACTACATTTTGAATATAAAGTTTTACAACTGGGAAAATTTTATTTCGTAAAAAATAAAATATTTTGCTTGAATATGAAAATTTTTTAAATCTAAACACCTCTTTTAACTTCCTTGGGAAATTTTGTTTGTTAGAATTATGAACAGATTGACTGCACAGGAAGATTCCTACATGTCTAAAGAACTCTTACTCATTAGCAGTTAGCTGAATCTATTTTAAATATTTTTTTATAACAATTTAAGTAAGATGGGGTAAAGTGGTCATAATATTAGGCTTAGCGAATATTGTTCTTCTAATGTCACTGAATCTTTAAGTATAAGGCAGATACAAATTAAATATTAATTTTACTTAATATGTATTGTTTTTGTAGGAAACGAGATTAAATATACGAGTATATGCGTATACATATGCATGTATACTCGTGTAGGCACCTACATAGACGTATTCACATAAATGCACCAATAAATACGTATATGTGTATCTGCAAGTATTTTTTATCCATACAGCTATACATTCTACTATACACGTATATGCTCGTTAATACTCGTATATATACGAACACTTATATACTCAGGTAGACACGTAAATACGCGTGCGTACTCGAGTAAACACTTACATACAAGCATAAGAAATACAAGTATACAGGGTGAGTTTACACCCTTGAGCAAATTATTAAAAGGTGTTAGAGGGGAGAATAAGAAGAAAGAATCATAAGGAACATATGGTCACAAACACAATGCTGACGCGCTACATGCACGCAAAGTCAGAAACTGATGGATGCAAAAAAGATCACAAATTTATTACACAAAGACAATTTTACACAACATTTCAGGTCTTAAAAAAGTTTTAAAGCGTTTGATGAAATTTGCGGCCTGCAGCTGTAATACATGCGTCGCATTCACTGATGTGTTGCAATAACACATGTCTGTTGCAATAACGAGACTTTTGAAAAACTTTCATCAGCCGCTGCGCTTTTGTTGCGATGCGTGAATTAGAGCTACTACAGACCGTAACTTTTAACAACTGATCTAAATATTTTTTAAAAACTAAAATGTTAGGTAAAATCATCTTTGTGCAAAAAATTTGTGCCCTATTTTGCATCCATCAGTTTCTGACTTTGTGTGCATGTAGCGCGTCAGTGATGATAACTTCCTTATGGTTCTTTGCTTCTTATCCTCCCCTCTCACACCCCTTTGATTTTTACCTAAGAGCTTGGATTCACTCTGTAGGCTGACATGTATATAAGCGTATATTCTCGTGTATACAAACATGCTCTTGTGTATACACGTAAATATACGTATATACGTCTATACAGGTATAAAATCATGTTTACACTTATTCATGCGTATATACTCGTGCTTCCATATTATACATACGTGAGTAGAGAGGTACCCCCCCCCCCCAGCCACAAAGACGCACTGGATGTATCCACGAATTAACTCGTGTATTACTGTATATGTATGTATGTACACTTATATATGTGTAGATGCGTCTACTATACACCTATATACTCAAGTACGCACGTATTTTCTCGAGATACAAGTGCATACGCGCATATGATGTTCGTTTATACGCGTATATACTTGTGACACGTATATACGTGTGACACGTCTGTACTCGTGTAGACATGTATACACTCCTGTAGGTAATTACGTATACATGCTTATATACATTCTTATATACACGTATATACTTGAGTAGGCACGTGCATGCATGTATCTGATGTATACATGTATCTACTCATATAGGAATGTGTTTACTCGTGTATAACACGACACGTATATATTCGTGTATACACGCATGTACTCGTGAATATACTTGTAACTACAAAAACAACCAAAATATGCAAGTATTAGGGTTATTTATAATGGTTTTGTATCTATTTTTAACTATGACCACTTTACCCCATGCTATGACTACTTTCCCCCACACCATGTGGTAAAGTGGTCATAAAAACATAGGAAAAAGAAAGTGCTATAAAACTACTAGAATCAATATTTTTCTTCCTAAAATTCAATGTACCGTGTTCTTTAATAATGCAATGTAAAATAACAACAAAAAAAGTTGAAGTGTTTAAAGAATTTATTGTATTTACTATCCACCTAAGTTGAAAATCTACGATTTTATGACCACTTTACCCCACCAGACCCTATGTATTTTTTTGTAACACGTCAAATTTTCTGGCAGGTGGCACCAGAATAAGTTATAAGTACTCTCTTGTGTTAACAGGTCGTCGGTTTTTGATTCGCCAATCAGTTGTTGCGTTTTTCGTTGACGGCGGGCATTATAATAAAGTTAAATTCGTATCTGGCGATTTGAATGAGTTACTAATCAATTAGTTCCATATAAGCCTGTCAATATGGTCGAGGAGCGGCCGAGGAGACTCTTAACATTGTATAACATGTAGTAGTTTTCTTCAAGCTAAAAAAAAGTAGAATGATAGGTTGGTTTTTAAATCTGCAGTAAATAAAAACTAATAAAAAAAAATATGAGTGATAAAAATATTTAAAACATTTTAAAAGTATTTGCAAATTTCAATAAATTTAAAGTGTTACTTCTCTCAGTAAGCTAAATTCTTCTTAAACTACTTTGGTAAGGTGTTGTTTGATCATACGCTCAAACTAAGAAATAAATGTACGAATTCCGTAAATTAGGTGTCTAGCCGACTTCTTTACACGAAGTTTCGTTTATATTTGCATGTCTGATGCACATGTTTTTGTGTTTGCCTTCCTGCGAAAACTAGACGAAAATGATTGAAGAGAAAATAGACATAAACATCACATGAAATACACACACACACACATATATATATATAATTATGTAGAAACACATGGATGATTTGATAATGCTACTTATGCTCTGACACCACAAGTACCGCACCGTCTCTTCTCTGAAAAACAAGCGTACTAATCGATTATCAAACACTATTACATCGAGTTGCCAAATGGAGTTTTCTTGGTTTTACCTAATTGAGATCTAGATGGAAGATTCAACGTATATAAAAACGTTGAACACGTTTTATATATAGAAAACGTATCTTTCTAAGCGGATGAGGTAAAAAGTCTGATTTCAATCCGAATAGTGTCCATGACATTTTAGACGCATCAACGTTTTTCAAAAATAGGTCTAGACAACAAGATTACTGTTTAATTTCTATGATATAGGCGAGTGAAAACAATTCAATAATCATTTATGTGTGTGTATTACCAATTCAACGCGTCTCCACCATTCAATATTTTTCCATAATACGCAATTTTTGTATGGCCATCATTGTTTTTTTTACTATTAATTATCATCAAGTTAACATAAAGTTTACCTTTAAGAAATTCGTCGGACGTATTAATGGGTTGCCCAAAACAAGCTAAAAAACCCCAAATATGTTATATCCTTGTTTTATTGCATGAACTTTTTAAAGAACATGAACTCTACTTTTACATAATGCGATTAAATTTTGAAGATTTAAAGAAAGATTATTTTAATAACATTTTTGCTCAGTAATGGACGTTACTTGGGGAAAATCATTATTTCACTACTGTTTCTTCAACTTTTAAAAAAATTTTGTGCATCACGTAGAAGTAGAGTCCATGTTCTTCATAAAATTTATGCAATAAAAACAAGAATATAACAATTTTGGGGTCTTTATAGGGTGTTCTGTACAACAAATAATATTTATATCAATATGCAACTTGTTTGTTCAAAACTTTTAAGAACAAAAATCATGCTTTTTAATGATCATACAAAAAAAAAAAATAAATAAATAAACATTTAAAAATAACTTTAAGAGCATGAATAATCAGTTGATAATATTATACTAACGAACTCTTAAACATTTCATATAATTTTAACGAACTTTAATGCATGAAAGAAATGCGGTAGAAGAAAATTTTTCCGTCATCCTAAAAATACGGATTTATACTCACCCAATTTAACCAGCGCTATCTAGCGCTTCGATGGTAAGAGAAAACTTAAATATTCATTCATGCGTTTCACATGGACAGAAGCCAATTTTTAAGGGTCTGAAGTGTTTCTGAACATCTTTTTGTTTTATTAATTTTCATTAAAACTTCTTACAGACTCAAACAGAGATTTTGGTATTTTAAAATGTTATCAATTTATCTGTCGCAATATTAAGAAGGCGAAACTTTTATTTAATGTGTTTACAAGAATGTTTATAGGAATAGGCAAAATATAATCCCATTATGTTTAATTGTTTACATCCAATAAATGTTTAAACATTTTTGTACTCATCGGCCACGGCCCCACTTAATTCTTATAGGCCGTGACAATTGCTGAAACTCATTGCAACAAGGAGGGCGCTACAGAGAACCCCTGTTTACATTACGTTGCCATTGATTGGTGGATGCAGGGGTTCCGCTCAGTGCCTCTTGTGGTCAAAATACAATTTGTCCAATGACGTCCAATTAAAAATAAATTTTGAAACGTTGACATTGATTGGTAAATGCATGAACTGCATCGGTTTAACACAGAAAAGTCATTAATTGTCAAGGCCTGTTAAACGTCAGTGCCATCTAGTGGGGCCATGCATGGACACACCAATTCTTATGGGAAAGAAATATGCTTTCTAAATTATTATTATTTTTTTAATTTTAAAATATTTCGGCTAAAATGCAGCTACGTTGCTATTATATATTTCTAAATTTAAATTTAAGAAAAGTCAAAATGTAGTTAAAATATCTTCAAAAGCATCATTCAATAAAGCCCAATAATCTTTAAAGCATAACATTAGAATCTTTGCAATTAATAAATTTAATTAAAAGATTTACTTCCGAATATGACGAAATGAGTACCAATTAATTAATA
The DNA here is from genome assembly GCF_026930045.1 of Uloborus diversus. Classification (NCBI taxonomy): domain Eukaryota; kingdom Metazoa; phylum Arthropoda; class Arachnida; order Araneae; family Uloboridae; genus Uloborus; species Uloborus diversus. The sequence continues at coordinate 44,777,899 of NC_072740.1, read as the reverse complement.
AAGTTTCTATCCCGCTTTTGACGGCATATGCGTTATGATTCAATAATGTCAAGTACGAAACAAAATTAATATGAAACAGATAAAATGGTTTTTATGCGTTTAGCAATGGCTACATATTTAAAACGATCACATTCGTAATCCATTTTATATTGAGTTTTTCACTGTAATGCATAAAACATCATTGATAACTGTTTACTTAGTTGAAATAGGCAAAGAAAGAAACTTTATAACATACAAATATATTTAATGGCTTTTACAAAACGTTTTCTATTACTTTCTCTAAAACTATGTCGGGAAGCTGGTGTAGTTGAGGAAACTTATTATTTTTTTTCTTCTAAAAGAGAACCGATTTAAAATCAATTTCCCGTACCGTGTTTTTTCTTTCACTCAATCTCACCAACACTTTCTTTAAAAAACTTATTTTATCAGACATTTTTTGAAAACTATCTAATTTTCCGGCTCAAATTTTTAGAGACATTTTCAAAAATCTTTCGAAGGAAAACTTCTTTTCTCTTGGGGTTTTTCACGAAGAAAGGACAGTATATCCAGCAATAAAGTACTAAATATTTGGAAAATGTTTAGCATTCTATTGCTGGAATCAGCATTTTATTTCAGTTTCAAACTTTTATCTCAGAGAAAGTAATAAATATTAATGATCCTATTTAAGATATCATTCTGTACTTTCTATTTGTTTATGTTTTGGATAAAAATGTAATTTTATTGAGCTAATTCTAAATGATAGTTAATGGCAAAAATAGAAAATGAAATTAATTAAAATGGCAGTGTTTTATTTATTTAGTGGGCAGGGTCATGGCGATGACATGGTCGTGACGAGTGCTAAAAAAGTTTGGCAGTACAGCCATTACAAAAAATGCCGCCAATTCAATTAAGGTAAAAAGATCCTTAAATGCTACATTAACGATAAAAAAAAAATCCGCCAAATAAATAAAACAAAACACTTAAGCAATATTGTAAGTTCTATTTAAAGTGTTCCGGCAAATCTTTTTTTATTTCCATTCTTGCCAAGCGACGACCTTATATCGAATTATCTTATTCAGGAGTTACATTCCTCACGTGAGCTCCGTTCCTTTCTCCGACAAGAAGCTATGCAATAATTTAGATAGCCGACGTAGCGCCAAGCACCATCAGACGAGAATGAGGAAGTTTAAGGAAATGATGACTTTATTTAAGAACTGTTGACCTATTTTGAATCGGAATTTTAAAGAATTTCCCGTGCTATCTTCTTTTCCACTTCTGTACGTTTTGTTAGATATTATTTTTGTAGTTTTTTTGTCACTATTTCATCTCTGCTTGTGTTAGACATTATTCTGAAGATTGGCAAAATCTACATCAACACGAGCGAAGCCGCGAGTGAAAGCTTGGAAAAATAAAGAAAATTCAACATGTTATATTTAAGCGCTTGAATGCATTTTTCTTAAATTGATAAATTGGTATTAATTTAAAGTAGTAAGTAATTAATTTAAATTAGTAAGTAAATTAGTATTATTTTTTTTAATTGATAAATTAATATATTCCATTTTATGCTCTCTATAGACAGGGAAAGTTTTGTTTATTACATTTGTAGTTAGTGACTCAAACAACTTAACATTTATAAGTTTTATTTGTACTTGCCATTTAAATACTAATAGTAAATGTTACACTTGCAAAGTTAAGAATTTAAATATGAAAGTATTATTGCTAATTTAATTTGAAAACTACGCATTTTGAATTACAACACAACAATAATTTCTTTACGGGGAAAAAATTCACATGCAGAGCTTTGTGCGGATCAAAAGCGTGCAATTAGATCTAATCCACCTAATCGGCACATTAATGATCTTGCATGATATTATTCTTGGTATTATGATTATTAGATTTATATGTATAGATTTATTGTTCATTATTGACTATACATTTATGTGACATACAGGTTTTTTTTAAAATAGGCAATTAAAAAAAAGTACAATCATCATACCTTCAGTACACTACGAAAAATAAAAGTATGTTTGCAATTCAACTTTACAGCACTTTTTTTTGGGGGGGGGGGGGGGGGGGCTTTTAGACAAATAATATTTTAATTTTGGGAATAGCGCGTTCGAAAAAGAGCAAAGCAATTTATTGAACTTGACGTTGAACTAATTGTCATTTCAATTCATGCCAGTTTTGTCGTTTCTACCTGTAAACAAATAACAGATGCGATGGAGTTAAGCGAATGGACATTCTTGACAAATGACGCAGTTAATCGCAGTCGAAGGGCACGTTGAAGTTGGTACACGTAATGATGCATATTATGTGGAAAAATTAACGACATTTAAACGCAAACATAATAAATCTACATATTTTCCATGATTATAACCAGCTGATGTAAAGAGCTGGATTTCTTTAAAATAAGGAAAATTTATGATATATATATATATATATATATATATATATATATATATATATATATATATATATATATATATATATATATATATATATATATATATATATATATATATATATTTCGTTTCATTTGTTCTACTACAAAAAGTTTTGGAAAAAATATCAACATCAAATTACAGTCTATTTTGAAAAAAATTTATGATTTTCTGAAGGTCAAATTTATGCATACGAGCTATTTCTGGTGCATTGACAACAGTTTCGAAATCATTAAAAATCTACAACGCACACCTAAATCAATTTACACATTTGACTTTGAGAATCTGTTCTGCAACATTCCCATCGAAGATTTATATACAACTTTGTTAAAACTTTTTGACATATTTTGCATTGGTGAGGAATTGGGCATCGACAGGAATTTTTTCAATAGTCTTTGTCATTTCTGTTTCTTTAACAATTTTGTGACTTTCAACAACTTTATTTTTAAACAAATACATGGAATTGGCATGGGCACCAACTATTCCAGCACAGCTGCTAATCTGTATCTCTTTTTCTATGAATTTAAATACACAGTACAGTATAATAAAAAACATGATATTTTCAGGTATATAGATGACATCCTTATCTTCAACAAAAGTATGGATGACATTTTCCCTTTAATTTATCCACAAAATCTACAGCTCAATAAAGCCAATGACAACTTTCTGTCTGCCGATTTTCTGGACATTTCTTTCAAAATTGTTGATTCTAACCTTATTACAGATATCTATGATAAAAAAGATAACTTCAATTTTTACACAAAAAGTATGCCACATTGGTACAGTAATTTACATAAAAAGATCTTCATTAATATTATAATTGGACAGCTAAGCAGATTCTTTAAAATTTGTAGCAACAATTCTCAATTTAATAAACAAATCTTCAAATTTGCTGCAAATCTCTACTATTACAATTTTTATCCTGCCAATTTCACATTTTATTATCTTAATTTGTTCAAGAAATCTTTTCTTCAACAAGGACAGATTTAGTTTCCACCCAAACAACTGCGATTTGGCAACAGTGTAACTGGGTAACTTTGATGATAAAGAGCGCTGAAATCCTTTCGACAGGAAGGTGCTTTTTGGATGCCCTGCCCCAGCGACCTGTTCGATTGGCGTGGCATCGGATTTTCGTCTCTGGCAAATGGATACCTAGACATAGACATTGTTGTCGACGAAATGTTTGAAATCATGTGGTATGTAATTTTTTCTTTTTATTTTGCAGGTCAGAGCTGGGGGGTTGGTAATACATGACAGCATATTACTAATAAGCATACTATTTACATTTATAAAAATTATTGCATATATACAAAAAATAAGCATATATAACGTTTGATAATTTTCCTGCCTTCTATATTAAGCCTTATAAGTAGCTACACATATTAGTTCGTTAATTCAAATACATATACTTTTACTTCTAATCAATTTTGCTGCATGTATGATACTGACCCGCACAGAAACCTTGCAGAATATTTAATATGCCAGCTGCTCCAGCTCTTCGTAAACGTAGCAGCAGTTTAATACCCATGATTTCATCAATTCTTGTTTTCAATGTTCCTAGTTTATTTTTTAACGTTCCATGTTCATTTTTGTTGTTGTTATTGTTGTTTATCTTCGTTGTTACATACACTTATTTCTGTGCTACCCGTGTATGTGAAACTACACATTTTACTATATATATATATATATATATATATATATATATATATATATATATATATATATGTAGAATGGAAATGCAGATAGATTTCTTCAATCTGCCTTTTTTAAAAGATTTCTGCTGCATTTGGTTCAAAGCTTCAATTTCTGATAACTAATCACTCTACTAGTCATTGGCATTCAAACCGACACTTAGGTACTAGACTAATAACAAGCACGGAGACTATTTTATCAAGTGTCTTCAGCTATTGGTTGTAGTTATTAAGGCTGAATGTACGAAGCTATTTCTACTTTTGTTGGACACCCAGACATAGAAAAAAAGATTATAAATGAAGTAAGTATATGGTAAATAGATATGAATTCATGTATGTGACATTAGAAAAGTATTTATGCCTATAGACAAATCCTCTAGAAAGGTAGTAACAGGCTGTGTCATGTCTCATTTGTAAAAAATCATTTTGGACATACAAGTGAATCATTAATCCAGAGAAAATTACCACAATGAAAGTTTAAATGCAAAATAATCGACTCTTTAAACACAATTCTCAAAAATTCTAATAGTTTTAGAAAAGGCTTTGGGTATTTATTTACCAACCTAAGTTTTTATCAAGCACATTGATTGCATAAATTTTTCGGGAAGAGTTTTAATAAAGCTGCTCTCAGTACATTTTTTGGTTTCTCTTCAGTATTTAATTTCTTAGAAAGGACCTGATTCTTTGTCGTAGATTGTGTGACCTAAAATTACAGCCATTTCATTTTTTCTATGCTTTTTTTAGGGTACGCCGAAAAATATTTCTAGGCTAACAGGGTTTAGATCTTATAAAACACTTTTTACTTGCACATTATAACGAAAAAAAACACAGCTATAACTAGAACTTTTTGACAGTATTTCTTTAAATAGCTATTTAGCAAGATAGTGAAGAAATTTAAAAAGAAATTTAAGGTATTAAATTAAAATAAAATGAAACATTTAGAGAAATTAAATCTAAAACAATTATCAACTTCGATTAAGTTAAAACATAACTTTTAGAGATAAAAAAATGAGACTTATAGAATCGTAATAATTCCCAATATTCGAAAATTACTTAATAGTTTTCATTTGAATATTATCTCTCCAAGAAATGGAGCACAAGCTGGTTTTGGTTCATACTAGTTAGAGCAAATGGATTTGAGTTTTTTCAGAAGAAAATACACTGAAGTGCTTACTATTTCATACGGAACCCTATAAAATGTTTTTATTTTGAATTTTCATTTTCTAGTAAACCCAACATTAAGATGAAGTTTCAGACATTGAAATTTCTGCACTTGAACTTAATTTATACCATAGATTTAGTTTTATGCAATGTGCGTTTTAATATTGTATGAGTAGGATCTTGGACTAACATAAGAATCAATAAATTACGTGTGTACACCATGCAGTCACTTATACTTTGTTTCATGTTTTGTGAATGCAGGGGAATGTGAGGCAAAGTGAAATAGTTAAGATGACTGAGCTTTTTTAAAATGAACAAATTGGATATTTGTTTTGAAAATTACACTGCATAAAGAAGTAATGTAGTATTAATAATAAAAACTGCATTGAAACAGTTTTTTTTTTTAAACTAGGCAGAAAATTTGCACCTTCAAAAAGAAACTTTTATTTTCATGGGGGAAAAGTGAAAAATAAAATATTTTTCTAATGAAATATTTTCTATTCAATTATAGAAATTATTTTTGATCAAATGAATCAGTAAATAAAAGGTTTAATGAATAAATAAAAAGAAATTGAAACAATAAACGAAAAATTTTAGTTAATATTTGCAGGAAAATAAGTGATAGAGAAAAATAGTGAATGAATAAGAAAATAAGTGAATAAAGGAATATGAAAATGAACTACCAAACGAACGAACGCAAATGAATCAATTAAGAAATGAATATGTAAGTGATTTAGTAAATGATTGAGTGAGTAAACAAAATAAACTATTTTATTTTGCCTCATCCACTTTGACCCACATGTACTTGACTAAGTGTACAAAATATTTAAAATACAAATATGCTTAATATTAATTAATAAATACTTTATCGAATATCAGAAGATCTCAATCAATGTTTAAAATGTCAATAACAAGAATTTTATCTTTTTACAACTTTTTTTAATTTGACTAACAACAAAATATTTCATTTTTATTCACATGTATCGATTTTTTAAAAATGCCTGCATTATCATATGCTTTAATCTTAGGTAGTATTTTTGTCCCGATTTAAATAGACTACATGTATTACTATATAGGTAAAATATTACCAGATAGATGGCGCTAAAAGCAGAGTAAATATTTCACCAATTCATTTTGGACTACATTCCCCTATTTTATATCATCCTGAAAAACAGTCAGCAAATATGCACAGAAAATAGGTATGCAATGCATTAAATAGAGACTGTAGAAAAATAACGTTACAAGGATTATAATATTATCCTAAGTTAAAATTGGATCGTAATGGTTAATAATAAAAATATTGGGAGAGTTATATTGCTCAAAAAATCGAAAAATCTCAAGAGCTTTCGGTATTTTGACACCAGTTGTAATATATACACCCAAACCTGTTTTTATGCGGTAGATAAGGACCGCATAAAAAAATCGCATTAAAAAATTGTTCGAAACTTCACGAGTAGCTGTAAAAAGTTGTTTTCGCAACACAGTTAAAATTTTTTTTTTCTTCTTTGCGGTGGATAGGAATCGCATAAAAAAGTCTCACACAGAAAATAACCCAAGAACTTACAAAATTGTAACATTTAAACGAAATCAAAATAAACCAAGTGATGACAGTTTTTACCGAGTACTCGGACAAAATTTTCCGAATAAGCAAACTTTCGGGAGGTCATAGTAATTTCCCATCGGGATGCCTATGTCGTCACTTGAAGATACATTCTTCGATACTACATCGCACTCGTTTTAAAGATAATTTTGTCAATTGAATCCCAATTTGATGGAAATTTTAATATTCCGCACAAAAAAATTCGCACAAACAAAATCGCAAAAAAAGAAAAGTATATAAAAAGACCGCATAAAAGCAGTTTGGGTGTACCAATAAATTAAATTTGATATTTTCTTGAATAAAAAAAACACTTTAAAAACGTACTTTTTGCATTACACTAATACCAAAAGACTGAGGTGGAAAGTAATTAACAGGTAAAAAACTAAATTACTTCCTCTAAAAAGATTCGGCTTTTTTCTTCTCGCTATCCAATTGATTACTCACTCGAAAGTTGCGTAGGAGCTTTCTAAATCTAACTTTATTAACGTCGCCTGTAAAATTAAATGCAATTAAGATAACTGCCATGCCCTGTAAGAATTGAAAAGCTAACTAGAGCGAGCGAATCATCTGATAACCTATTTATCATAGGCACTGTAAACTCCCGATCATTTGCAGTTACAAAAGGAAAAAGCAATTTACCGTTAAATCATTTGGTTGGCTCACCGATTCACAATGCAATGATATGCTTTTTAAAGCGGGCTATTATTCGGCCCCTTATCAACTTGAAACGAATTAAACGCGTGTCGTGGGGTCCAAGATCTCATTATTTCCACTCGCTGTGGTTTATCACTCTATAACTTAATGGACTCCGTCTGTCACACTCCGCCGTTCATTCCCTCATTTTCTGAGATTGTAAACAAAGGGAGTTTGTGAACTGCCATGGGAGCACTGGGATGCAGCTTTCGTTTATCTACACTGTGTAAATGGCAGACGAAAAATATTAGCTCGCCCTTTTAATAAGATGGGAATTCGGATCAATTGATGAATCTGCGTTTAAACAAATATTCGGTTTTCAAATCCAGAACTTTTAGAATTGGAGGAAGTAGAAACGTAAATTCTAAATGACGTAATTCTAAACGCATAAACTTTTTGAGAAGACCTACATAGATTATGAAAGAGTCTGATCTAGAAAATGGAAAAAATTCATCATATTTAGAACTTTATTAATGTCTTCTGAAAAAAATATTATAATTGAAAACATCATTTTCGGGGAAAAAAAAGGCAAGTTACGAAGGGATCATGGTTTTAAGGTAGGCGAACACCCTTAATATTTTTTCCTTCACCATTTATTGCATGTTTTTAAACTTTATACAATTATTTAATAACATAAATAACACATTTTGACTGCTAATTTGTTTAAAAAAAATTCTAGAATTTTATTTATAAAAAAGCCATATATTTAGGAAAAAACAACAATGTCCTTAATATTTCCAGTGCCTTCATTTTTTCAATCTTTAAAACTTTCTGTGTCTATATCTTCGTTAGATACCGGAGAGTGATATGATCCTCTAATTTGGAAAAGTAACTAAAAGCAGGTGTTAAGGGTAAATGTTTGAAAACATCCCTCAAAAAACATGATTTTTGACTCCTAAGTTAAAATGAGCCTTATTTCAAAACGACATATTAAATGTGCATTGTTTTTTCGAGGTTTATATCACAGTAATAAGTTCAATCATCATTTTTGTAATGTTTCATATCTTTAGACTTAATACTTAATTTGTTAGAGCTGTTGGCATAAAGAAAAACTTTGAAAACGTAGTTGTGAGAAAAATCAAGAAACAAAAAGTAAATTTCAGTTATAAGCAGTGCATTTCAGTTAAGAACATTTCTTCTACTTTTCTTAATAATTCATTGATTTAAAAAAAAAATGAAGATTTAGAAAGAAGAACACTGGGGCTCTCTAAATTTCTCTAAATCTGTTTTTTTTTAAAAAATTAGGTTGTTCGCCTACCTGAAGTATCTGATAAACAATTTATTAATGAAATATTTGCGTTAAAAAAAGACGATTTTTCTCCCTTGTGAAACTTACAAAGAATATAAAAAGTAGAGGAAGTGGTGCAAATATGGAAGCGTGTTGGTAATGTGGAAACATAACCTATACGGCTTGTGAGGCGATGATTTTTGCGGTGAACGCATCAACTTGTTACTGTGTTTGTTTAGTAAGAATGTAGGAGCGTTGTGTAGTTAACTCGTGGTTTATTATCAGTGAAGTTGTCGTTTTAAGTTTTTCTTGACTTTTCAAACTTTTGAGGTAAATCTTTAAAGTTGGTTCAATTACATAGTTCATTAAGCTATTTCTTAGTACTTAGGCAGTTATTTGGTCAGCAAAAAAATACTCTACAATCTGGTACAATTAAGTGGATTCCTAGCTTGAAAATGTAGCGTAGTTTTATCTTCATAGTTTATTATGGCTACGCTGGTAATGTGGAAGCCATTTGCATTTTTTGAGGGGAGGCGTTTTCGAATGATGTTCAAGGGGAACTTTGGATCAGATGTTTAGTTTGTGAGTCTTGGTGTCATACTTTGTGCGATGGATGTGTAAATTATCATTACATTTGTGACTTTTGCAAGTGAGCATTTTATTTTATTTATTTATTTTATTTTATTTTACTTTTTTATTAAAAAAGTTTAATTTTTAAGCCTTTGTAATAGTTTTGCTATGTATAATAAATAACAATTAAGAATGAATTTTTTTAGTTAGTGTTTTTATCCAGAAAACAAATGTTTCCACATTACCAGCACATTTTGAAAATCGGTTTAAAGATTCAATTTATTATTAACTATTATTAATACAATGTAGCCGTAATGTTTTACATAAAACCAAAAGTAGTTATTGCTATAATCTTTTTTTATTTTATTTTGTGAAATATTTTCCAGAATTGAGACAAATTTCATTGAGAAAAAAACTAGATACACCAAAAATTAAAAAGATTCCACATCTGCACCACTTCCTCTAATAAAATTCTAAGAATGTAATTAAATATTTAAAACTTTAAGTTTTAGTATAGAATAAATCTTTTATATAGTACTGCAATAATATGTACGACTCATAGATATATATGGTTGCAGAACCAGGGCATTGCTTGCACGCGGACTGCGTTTTATTTCCTACTAATATTTACTTTACCGCTTTATTTGTCACCCATGTTAATCATAACGTTTTTTTAAATAAATTCGTGGATAATAAGGAATTTAAAAATATTCAAAATACATAGTTTTTAGTACTTCAAGTTTCAATATTTTTTCTAATTGTTTAAATCATATTTAAACATCTTTTTAAAGAAAAAATGAAAAGAAAAAAAACCCACACACACACACAAATGAAATGGCATTGCACCAGAATTATATCATGTTTTTCCATTAAATTTGCACGAAGAGCGTAATTTCACGAAAGAAATCTGTACTACACTGTAAGGAAATTCCGAAACCTCACAGAGTATTTCCGGGCAGCGATTTTTCGGAATTCCGCCAGTTTCCTGTGAAAAGCAAGTATATTTGCATAAAAAAATCCTAAACTGTTACAAGTTTCATGAATACAGACTTCTCTCTGTTGTGAAAACATTTTTATCTACCAGTCTCAAAATATATTGAGCTTTCTTAAGTGTTTCGCCTTCACATTGCTCTTCAGTTACGGTTCTCCCTTATTGCCTGAGTTCTAAGCATGAACAAATTAGTCTCAAGATATTGTAGCTTTGCTAAAAGCTGCAGGGAATTAAGCCGTTCGTTATTTGCTTGAAATTTCCCCTTAGCCTCTGCCATATACAGTTTAGGAGCTATTACTATAAACATATCTTAAACTTCCTCTGAATGCAGCTGATTATTCCAGAAATCTGACCGGCCATTATCGGGAAGAGTTCTGAATTCTTCAGAAAAATTCCAGGTAACTTTCAGGAAGATTACAGACATTTACCAGGAATTTTTCCTGTTTTTCGCCAGTTATGTGACAGGCAGAAATTAAGCACACTAGCTGCTTGTTATTTCCCAGAAACGTTTTGATTTTTTTTTAAGTGTAGAGGGCTTAAATTGACAAGTGAAAATATACTTTGATCTTTTATTTAACTTCAAAAACTAAATTAAGCTAGTTTTGAAGAACAAAATTCTTTTTTTTTTTATATATATCTTTATGGCACTATATACTTTAAATAAAAATATATAGAAACACTTAAAACAGAGATGAAAGTTATGAAAAAAATCCTACGAAAAGGTTAAAACCTCAAGCAAACAATGGATTTTGTAAACAGTAAATAATCATAAATTAAGTGCTATATAATTTACTATGCATTAAACTTTTTTTTTAGGTATCAAAATGTGATATTTTTTTCGCATTGAAACAAAAGTTGCAATTTTAACTCAATGATTCAGAGAAAAGATTCTTTTTAGATAAAACAAATCTATTCAGATTTCTTTTTCGGAAGTCAAGCCATTGTATTTCAAAGGCAGTAATTCACTTACAGCAAAAAGTAAATAAAAAGTAGAAATCGGAAAAATTATTCTAAAAGAGGAAAAATAGCAATCAAAAAACTAATTATACATAATTACGCAACTAGCAATACAGTTAAAAGACAACAAAAGGATGAAAAGGGAAACTCATTAAGCATAATTGCACAAATTAGTAAAATTGACGAAGGAAAAAAAAGGTTGAAATTAACAGCGAACTTGAATTCAGGCTGTTATGCTAGTGCTGTTTCTACTGTCCTGCTATCTCCCCCCCTCCCAAAGAAACATGTTGCATAGCCTACACATCTGGTTTCTGGGGTTTCGAGAATTAACCCAAAATTAAGTACAATATATTTTTAGAGGCGTAAGAACTATTATGTAGCAATACCGTGATTTATTGCAGATATTTCAACTTCAGGAGAGAATATACGCAGTGTCAAATAAAAGAAAACAAAATCACTTGCTGCAAACTTTGCATTATTTTTTAAATCTGGAAATATATTTTAGTTGTAAGAATCAAATCACTTCAAATGTTGTCCTATTGCATAGTTTATATATTATTATGTTTTAAAATGAAATATTTTTACTGGAAATAACAGTAATCCATAGACCGAGTACTAACGTGCTATACTCAATACATTTCATATAATTTTGAAATTGATTTTTATATCAAGATACAAATAGGAAAGGTAAAAATTTAGCAATGCAAATGAAACTTAATTTACCCATACCTGTTTTTGTGCGGTGGATAGGGTCCGCACAAAAAAATCGCACTAACAAAATTCACTCAAAATTTCACGAGTAGCTATAAAATGTTGTTTTTGCAACACAGTTAAAAAATATTTTTCATGCTGTGGATAGGGACCGCATTAAAAACGTCTCACGTAGGAAATAACCTAAAAACGTGAGAAATAAATATCTTTAAACAAAATCAAATTAAACCAAGTGATGATACTTTTGCCGAATCGTCAGACAAAATTTCTAGGAAAAAACTTTGGAAGGTTACAGTGACTTCCCATCGGGCTTCCCCTGTTGTCACTTGAAGATACTACCTCCCACTCGTTTTATACATAATTTCGTCAATTGAGTCTCCCAATCTGATTGAAATTTTCAAGCACCGCACAAAAAAAAAAAAAAAAAAAAAAAACACACACACACACACACACACACACACACAAAGACCGCACAAAATCAGGTTTAAGTGTTTTTTAAGTGTTTCAAGATATTTTATTATTTGTGATCATTTTACAAAGCATTATTTTAAAAATCTGCCTTGATTCTTCTGGAAACCAAATGAATATTTTATTTATTATAAACATATTGTGACAAATCAATAACCAGTGATAAAAAATTCTGTTGTAGTATCGATTATCAAATTATTGTTTTATGTAACCTAAATTTAAAGAACTTTCACAATACAGAATTTTGTATGGCATTAAGTGAATGAGTTTAAAACTATCGAGATGCTTATTAAATGCATAACAAGAAAAACCTTAGCAACTTACAATTGCAAATTCCTCCCTCTTTCACAACATTAATAATACATTTTTATTCGTACGCTATTTATAATATTACTCTCGCATGAATCATAGGTAAATTTGAGATTAAAAATCGCTGGTATTCATATCGGTTAACTCTGGGGAACAGTGATTAGGTTGTCTTCGATTTGTGACTTGTTTTTGACTAACTCATAGTCTCCGGAGTCAGAAAGGATCTCAGTTTTAAGATATCAAGCCAAGGATCTTTTTCAGCTATATAGGGCTCAAAACGACCAATTTGCAAAATATAGCATATCTTTAAATGATGTAGGACAAAACAAAATAAATTTTAATTTAGTATCAATAACATTCTTTACTTTCACGATACAAAAAATTATCTTTTTATGTTACTGATGAACAAGGAATAATTATGCATTCCTCACTGAAAATTGATTTTCTTGCAGTGACAATAAAGAAAATAAAAATTTTTCACAAATATTAATAATATTTTGGAAAACAAATGCTTTATTTAGTTATAAAAATGTTTACGTCAGCCAATAGGAGAGCAGTAGGATTTCCGGTAATATTTGCTCTCCCGCGGAAATCAGTCACATTCACATAAGGGGCTGTCCTTAACTGATGTCACACATGTTGCCACCATTTTGAGCCCCCTTCCTCCCTTTTGTCACCTCCTCGCTCCCCCCCCCCGTCCCCTCTTTGTCAAAAATCACACAATTTTTCACAAACAAATCCTTTTAAAAATTGCGTGATGTAACACTACTTGTTACCCTATTGTCTCAAACTCACAATATCATGCCCCCCCCCCCTTTAAAGCGTGAAATTATTTGTGGACAACCCTTAAGGTGCAGAGAAAACATTGGACGTGGTAGAAGAAAACTGTTTAAAGTTTTGAAAGCTGCATGTCTATTTTACTTTTAAACAACTCAAAAATCTCACTAAATAGAAATTAAATTAAATTTCTCCCTATTTTAAAACTACGACACAAATAAAAAAATAACAGTTACATAACAACAAAATCATCTAGATAAAATTAAATATTACTAAACAGTTTCCCTGCAATCGTTAATGAAAGGATTACAACTAGAACAAAACAAACAAACCTTAATGGAAATCTTGAATTTTAACAGCAAAAAGTAAAAAAAAAAAGCCAATTGAAGAATTTATTACAAAATACTCATTCAAAGTATGTATGATAAGTCGTAAGTTATACATTAAATATTCATTCATTTTAACGCGAAAAAGTTCGACGTACACTTTTGTGTTTCAAAAACGCAGGGACATTTTCATTCAATTTTACAGCGGGAAAAACTAACACAGCATAATACTATGGAAAAATACTTTATGTGGAAGTTGAAGAAAAACCAAAAGTTCAAAAAAAAACACTGCATACTTTCATGTACTAAAAAACAATATTTATTCAATTAAAAAAAGGTTACGTAATTCAATTGATGAATCTTGTTTACTTGGTGAATGTTTTGCTCTGGATACATGAAAACTTGATACTTCTAAAACCGAAACTTATCTTAACATTTCGATACATTTATTGTAATTAATTATTTTATCGTGTTTCAAATTAGAAAATGTAATGTTGAAAGGAGAAAATACATAAATAATAGATATCTACAAAACTATTAAAAAACAATAGGTGAAGAATGATGGATGTGTTGTTGCGTAATTTAAGAAATGTGAGAGAAGTTCAGTTTGCCTTTTCGATTTTACGGAAATAATTGAATTTCCCTATTCTTGAGAATCTAGTTCGGAATACTAGTAGAAAGCAATGTTTGATAAAATGATAAAATGCAAAGTGTTATGAGATTTCCATAAATACTAAAACCAACAAAAGCAGCCTTTGTAACTGAAATTCAATTTCCGCAGCATATATTTTAAATGACTAGCATTTATCACATCCAAAACAATATGATTCACTATTTTTAAATCAATAGAAAACTATGTATCCCTTATTGACGCTCTAATTTTTTACTTTATATTTTGGATTTTTACTTTTGAATTCATCATATGTGTTCTGTATATATTTTTATAGATTAATCTTTAGTCTATTAAACTTTTTGTCAGTCATAAAGTACACATCTCACTTTTGAAGAATGGATTTAATATCATAATACAATACTTAATGGTCATAATATACAGCTTAATGCAACTTTTGTTTTTTGTAAATCTGGCTTTGCATAATAAGTTGTTTTATTGCTTAATATTTTTAAGAAAAAGAAAAGAGAAATTTTAAGAAAAAAGGCCGAAATTTTTAAAAGTTTAACTGATATAACAGTAAAACTCTAATTTGCGTAGAAGTATCTCCAGATTCTTCACAGGAAGGAATAGAAGAGCTTGTGTTTGCAATGTAGACTTGTAGTTTAATCAAGCCGTAATGCAAGAGAGAAAATGTCATTTGAAACAATTTTTTTTAAACACGCTCGAAACATTTTTTTAAACACATAAACAAATATGATTAAAAAGTTTTTTACATTTTTAAATACACTTTTTGAAAAAAACTTTATTCAAGCAAAAGTTTTATTTAAGTAAAAATATTTAATACTTTACTGTTTTAATGTTATGATAATACTCGAAGTGATTTAGGTACGAAAAAAAAAAAGATTTGATACTAAAGACAGCCATTTACTTCCGATCAGTAATATACAAATACAGTAAACTTTCGATTATCCGCGGATTAGGGTGGCACGGTAACCGTCGATAATCCACAAAATAGGTTTAAAAAAACGATACTAGTGTATACAATGTTTCAAAAAAATCAATAGCACATGGTTCCGTTCCAACTAAAAGGATAACAATGTATGTAAAAACTGTACGTAGAAGCTGTAAAGGGATCTCTCATTATTGTAAACAGATTACGAACATAAGTGAGAAAACTCTTCTAACCGATTTACTTGAAAAAAATCTAGCTAGGTTACACCAAAAACCTGGTGTACTGGGAAGGACTAGGAAAATGAAGTATCATTACGAAGTATTTTATAAGTACGTAACCTATGCTTCGTTTTATTTAAGTTTTGCTTCAATTCTTGAAAATATCACACCAGTTTTCAAATTTATTTTTTGAAAACTAAAACACAATAGGTAGTGAGTTTATTTAAAACAAACTAGATATGAGTTACAATACAACTACACAGCTCAAAATTTATTACAGAAAATATGAATTGAGTAAGCATTGATGTCTTACATTAAACCAAAGAAAAAAAATATACATATAGTATAGTCCTGTAACTTGAATTGTCTTTTAAGACTGATTAAAATTCTTTCTAAAAAATAAAATTATTAAATAAAGAGGAAAAGGTCTTTTATGATAATTATACAGCTTTAAAAGAAATACTTATGACAAATTTCGAATTTATAACATAAATTTAACTTATGTCAGTGAACCATAAATATATAATTTTAGTTTAAAGATTTTAGTTAATAATAACGTTCAAACAGTCCTCATTCGGCTGATTTTAATTTCCCTTAATATTTAATACATTAATCATTTACCTGGTTAGCTGGCAATCAACTACATAGAAGCAAGATTAATATGTAGGTAACTCAGCCGAATTTATCGCCAATGATGACGGCATAAAATATTCACTATTCAGTGCTCAGTTTGATTCGATATCTAATTCTGTTGACATCTGTTACCGCTTTCTACTTACGGTAAAACCTGGTCTGCAATAGAATAATGTTTCGAGAGTTGCTTGCATTAAGAAACATTATTTGTTGATTTGATTCTACGTAATGATTAATTTAATTATTATTTAGCTTTGCCTTTACAGGTAACTATTTGAAGTGAAATTGCCATATATGGATAAAACTTCGCAATATCTACAATTCAATTTCTAATAAATGTAGATTAAGCTACCGTTTAGAGTGAAACATATTTTCAAAATACCAAATAACATATTTTCAACTCTTGGAATTAGTAAAAAAATATAAATATGAACCGATTTTCAAAATCCCGGTAGTCTGCCACATTGTTATCTTAAAAAGAAATAGGAAGAATTAGGGTATATATATATATATATATATATATATATATATATAGCCAAACCTGTCTACTTTGAATTTGACACAGTATATGAAAATTCGAGAGATGGAAGATTCGACATACAGTTATGATGAAGTTGAAAAAAAAAAAAAAGCAATTGTATGCAAATTCAAAGATATAAGACATTCTACATTTATATAATTGAACTGCTCTATGATTCATTGCTACAATTACTAATTACGTTTTACTAATTTCAGTGATTACATATTAATTTTATGCATGTCACTAAGGATTTAAAAAAATGTCAAAAATTATCCTTCAAAATTTCTGAGGTTTTTGTTGCATTACCAATCGAAAAAATAAGATCAGCATGAACCGACAGAACAAAATAACTGTTCAATAACCCAAAAGAAAAGTTTCTTCTTTTGTTTTTGTTGTTTAACAGCCTAGTACTCCCTTATAGCCAGTTTTGGAGTAGATGGAATGCTAAGAAAATATTTATCCAACATAATTTTCTCAGACATTCAAACACAAAATTACATTAAGAGTTGCTTTTACATGTTGCATTCACATTCTCCACAAAACAACACCAGTATGCAAGAAGAACAGCAAGTTTTGATCATGGAATGTAAACATTTTCCTTTTCATTGTTAACTTCATGCAATTACTCAGCTCTGGTTCAGTTTTTACGTTATTGTTTCCTGTTTTGTTGTGTATTATGAAAATTAAATTTGTGATATGACGCAGCTAAAAGCAAACGGATGTATATGCAGCAAAAAAAAAAAAAAAAAATCGCATAACAAGTGCCAAAAGTTCAAACTATATTAAGGCTTTTAATTGAAAGATTTTCCGAAATCACGCCGAGATACCAATAATTTCGTGTCAGGGTCATCTGGTTACCAAAAACAGATTTGGGCGATTCTCGAAAAAATGTCCCATGCGTAACACTAAGTTTTTTTTTATTTTTTCCAATTAACTAAAGCCTTCAAAAAGTAATGCTGTTGCGGAATAATACATGTTTTAATATACTATCAAAGCATAACAGTTAATTCCATATTTAATTAATAGTTACTTAAATAAAATAAAAAACTTAGCGTTACGCACCGGACACTTTTTCGAGAATCGCTAATTGGTATTTTTGCTATCACTTTCTGTAGCCATATCTAAATTTTAATTTTTTGTAGCTCACATCCATTTGCTTTTAGGTGCTTGTGATGTAAAATGTAAAATACGTAAGCACTGAACAGTTTAGCTACAGCATGCAGTGCCATTCTTTAGTGCGGAAAGCGAAAATAGTTTGCTACTAAATAGTTATAATCGATACATTTTAATATTTTTCGAAGAAAAAACTCATTTTACTTTCCGTACGTCTACAAGAGTACAAACGTACGAGTACAAACGCTTCTTCTAATTTGTAAATCCTTATTTGAAAACCTGTATATTTGTAATTAATATCCGTAAGCAACAAAGCAAGGCTAGAACACATGCTTTTATTAATCCTTTGCAAGTGATCAGCACATCTCTGTTTATTGACCTTGAAAAGGATTGAACGCAATTCAGTTTTCTTAGAAGACAGGACTAAAAATCAGAAAGTTATTCCTTGTAAATCGAATTATTATTTCCGAACGGCGAGATATTTTTTCCCCGTTTGAAAGCTGCCGTGTAACCCGAAATAAAATAAAGAATTTTCTCAAGCTTGAAAACAAAAAAGAAATATTTGTTTGAAAAATACAGCGCTTTTCATTACTTGTGACACAAATTCAAATTTGGTATTTGTAAATACTACAAAAGTTATTTCAAACTTTGCAAAAAGTCGTTGCTTGAATGCAGATATAAATTTTAGAGTTTCAAACCCATTATTCATTTACGTGAGAACAAAAACCAAATTAGAAGCTAGACATGCGTCTTATTTATTAGTTGAACAAAAGAAACATTTAACGACACAATCATTGCACTAACACATTGCGTTGATTGCAGATCTTATACCCGCATTCATTTTCCCACAACAATTCTTAAAAGGGTACAGAGCAAGATATTTTACCAAGTTGGATTTAGTGGTTTAACTCTTAAGATAATATAGAAACAACTTATTGTAAAAGTACATAAAATATGTGCGTAGCACAAAATTAAGTAGTTCTCAGATTAAAAACTAGTTTTCCCTTGTCCAGTAAGAATGTGACAAGAAAGGTTTATTGGTTTGGAGTGAGCAATCTATTTAAGTATTCATGATCCATTTCTCAAGTTTTTAAAAATAATTAAATTATTTGAAATTTGAAAAATCTTCCCTGGTAGTTTTCACACTGAAAAATCAAAGTTGCATTACGCAAATATCGTAAATCTCGATGAATGCAATCACCTTAACACTTTTCTGCTATGAAAAGAATTTATAATCTAGTAAAGTAGTTTTTGGTGGGATTATTAAGAATAATTTATGTAATTTTTGCTGCAGGCAAAATTTTGCATTAAAAAAATACACGAATTTTACTAAAACATCATTATTAATGAATTCAGCTTATTTCTAAAAATAATGGGATACTATGTTAAATAGTATGCCCTTTTTTATCTTTGTGCAATCCTCGTATATATACTAGCGAATTCACTGCTCGAGTAACGCTACTGACATCACCAGCAATGAAACTCGCGCCATGACACGATCATTTGATAATATTTTTTGGTAATGTTTGACATGCAGGGAAATGCTTTATTTTGGCAAGGCTGAACTGGATCCGGTAACTTAACTGTTTTACTGGTAAGACTTATTTTAAGAGAATTAAGAAACAAAAAAGAATGGTCAACAATGAACGCGGTCTACTGGAGTTCGGGTTAATTCTATGGAGTTAACGTTTAAATTTCAACTATCAAAATAAATATCACCGAACAGGCAATTGCTTCGTTCAAATGTAAAAGCAATTTTCACTCGTCATATCTTTACGGGCGATTTTCTAGTAGTAAAATAATAAATAACAACTTCAAATAGCACAAATTGTAGGTTACTGCAGACACGTGTTTCGGCTTTTCAAGGCACGTCTCTTTTAGTGCAAAAGAAATGAACTTTACTCATTAAAAGTACTAATCGCTAAAAATATGTCTCCTTACACTTTAAAAATCTAGTGTGATACATTAAAAACTTGTATACGTATAAACTTAAGTTCATATCAAGAGATCAAAGTAGTGTAAATAATAATCTAAGCGCGATATACGAGTTAAAATGGTTCTTATACTTAATTTAGCGTCAAGAACAGGCGTCAAGTACTTATACCTGAAATTTTTTCTCACGCCACCTATTTCGCTTAAGAAAAAAAAAACTGCTGAAAATATTTTTTAATTCCAAATATTTCATTTCCTATTCATTGTTATAAAAAATAATAGCATTTGATGCATATAATATATATAAAAAATATTTTATAACACTTGGACTTTAGGATAATTATAATTTGTTTATAAAAAAATAGTACAAATGAAATATTTGATGAAGCAAAAAAAAAAATTTCATTTTATTCTGGTGTGAGTATTTTACTCACGACACGAGTTCTTGAGGGATGAAAAACATTTCGTTCGAAATAAAACTTGCTTTTTAGTAAAATAATGTGTCTTTATATAAAAAAAAATTAACCATGAAAAATGCCTTTAGAAATCTGCACCTTAGACTAAAAACAACAAATAGCGAAAAGTTAAGATGAGTATGTTATATAATTAGTCCTTTTAGGTTTAGAGTGTTCAAAGCCAAAACAATCAATGTCATAGATTTTGAATTTGTTTTCTTAAAACCTATCAACATGTAAGCACAACAAAACAAAAACTTATCAATGCGGTTATAAATGATAGTACTGACACTAAATATAAAATGAATGGCTAATAACTATTTGTTATCATAAATAAATTGATATATTTATTAAATTCCCGAAAAGCAGAAATCTAAATTTTGCTTTTTCTTTTAAGATTTGGAGTTATAACATTATTTTCAGTAGAAAAGTCTAAACATTTTTTTTTAATGTTGTTCGTCACATAGGTTTCTGTATTTTTGTTCATGGGGGGGAGGGGAGGGGGATTTCAATTTTTGCCAAAAGGTAAAGAGAAAAAGGTTTGATTACTTGTCGCAAGTTTGATCTGCATTGGACATTTTCAATCTAGACTTTTGATTACTCGACAAATTTTCATATACTGTTTAGCATGCTTTTTATTTATACATTAAAAAACTTAAAAAAACGTAAAAAAATTAATTATCTTTGTTTTTAAATAACCGTGCTAAGAACATAATTTAATCGTAGTACATATAAAACCCAAGAAATTCCATTCATGGAAATTTTGTTTTTCCATTTTAAAATTGAGTCATGGCAGTATTTATGCATCTACGTTCATAATTTATACTTAAATGTATTTTTACAATTAGCAAAAACTACAATGTGAGATAATCAGAATAGTATCTTCAGCTGAATTGTTGTTTTGAGTCAGATAGATACCAAGTATCAAAAATACATCTTGGCGATTTTTGAGACGCAAGAAGACTTATTCTTTTTAAAGGCATTTGAAATGTATAAATTGTAACAGTAAGCTTTTGGGTATATCTTACACCTTATAAAAAGTACTCCTTATTTCAACCGTGCATTGCCAGAGGCGTAAATTGTGTTCTGATATTCGCCAAAGCAAAAGATCATTGAGCGATACAAAGCTTAAATGAGGAAATTTAAAAACGCAATTTTCAAAGTCAGTAAAATATTTTCTTCATCAACTTAAAAGAAACTTTTAAAAATTCTGTCGGTTAAAAAGTTTTGATGATTATAATAAAACCTTCAAACTGTAAAATATTGCATATCCACAATTACTTAAAAATTATTCGCAATTATTTTAAAATTGATAGTTTTTTTTTTTTTTAATTTTCGCATAAAGAAAAATATGAAAAGTTTCTTATCAAGTTTTCCATGTAAAAACCATCTATCACTTTTTTGAGTATGTACTAAAATTTGGTATTAGAATTTTCAAAGACTCTGATATTTAGTCTTATACATTAACAAATTTTTTTGCAGCGTAAAAAAATATTTCATTGTCTGAAGAAATCACTAGATGAAGATGTTAGACGCAAACTATGAACAATTTGTTTAATGTAAAAAGTTGTTAATAGTTTAACATGTAAATGTAACTTATTTTACGAATAAGTAATATAGAGCTCTTAATTTACTTCTTCAAGCACTTGTCAACTGGAAAGTTACTTTATATGGCTGTACTAAAGAAATATCTTTGATGTCAACTTCTAAAAAAGCGCAATTCAACAGTTAAATTATAATTAGTACTTATCTGTTTTAGAAAACATTTTACAATTTTAATTGCTTTGACAATGCTAAGAGTAGTAAAATTTATTTATGATGAGTTTTTTGGTGTACCGTTTATGAATGGGATAATCAATAAACGAAAATAAATTAAACATATAAAAATTTTCGTTATATGTTATCCAACCTAAATTTCTAGGGAACATCACATATTTTATTCATTTCACGAAAAATGAAACTTGAGTCCGTGATGTAATTTTTTAGAGAAGAAATTATCCAACA